>NC_081379.1:50635092-51320092 GCF_030684315.1 Stegostoma tigrinum | reverse complement strand
ATCCTGGATCTTAAGGAATGTTCAGGACATGCTTACGACAAGTGCGAAGGAAGCAAATGAATGGATGACTCGTGGCATATAAAAAGGAAGTGTGAAGAAACGGTGGTGGCCAATATTGGAGAGAATATCAAGATATTCCACAGGTTTATCAAGCAGGAGAATAACCAGGGAAAGAGTAGCGCCAATTAGAAACCGGGGTGTACACGGGGTGAGGGAGCAATCTGTGTTCGGAACTGAAGGGCATTGATACCGTAGACAAGTCCCTCCCATCTGCTCTCCCTTCAAGGAGGAGCATTCATGTCTATAAAGCAGGAAGATGCAGTGTGAAATTGAAATTTTTGATGGTTTAAAAGTGAACAAATCCCCACACCCAGATGAGTTGTTTCCAAGACTGCTGTGGGAGAAGAGAAAGAAAATCTCTTCAGAGATAGTAGGAACTGCAGATGCTGGAGAATCTGAGGTAACGAGGTGTAGAGCTGGATGAACACAGCAGGCCAAACAGCATCAGAGGAACAGGAAGGCTGATGTTTCGAATCTAGACCGTTCTTCAGAAATGGCGCAGGGGAACGGGATTCTGAAATAAATAGGGAGAGAAGGGGAGGCGGATCGAAGATAGGTGGAGAGGAGACAGACAGTTCAAAGAGGCGGGGATGGAACCACGAAAGAAGAGCGCAGGTGGGGAGTTAGAACATAGAACATAGAACAATACAGTGCAGAACAGGCCCTTCGGTCCTTGATGTTGCGCTGACCTGTGAACTAATCGAACCCATCCCCCCACACTATCCCATCATTTTCCATATGCTTATCCAAGGACTGTTTAAATGCCCCTAATGTGGCTGAGTTAACTACATTGGCAGGCAGGGCGTTCCATGCCCTTACCACTCTCTGAGGAAAGAACCTGCCTCTGACATCTGTCTTAAATCTATCACCCCTCAATTTGTAGCTATGCCCCCTCGTACAAGCTGATGTCATCATCCTCGGAAAAAGATTCTCACTGTCCACCCTATCTAATCCTCTGATCATCTTGTATGTGTCTATTAAATCCTCTCCAATGAGAACTGACAAAGTCCCTCAGCCTTTCTTCATTGGACCTTCGCTCCAGACCAGGCAACATACTGGTAAATCTCCTCTGCACCTTTTCCAATGCTTCCACATCCTTCCTGTAATGGGGCGACCAGAACTGCACGCAATATTCCAAAATGAGACCGCACTACCATTTTGTACAGTTGCAGCATGACATCTCGGCTCCGGAACTCAGTCCCTCTACCAATGAAACTTAACACACTGTGAGCCTACTTTACAGCACCATCTACCTGGGTGGCAACTTTCAGGGATCTATGTACATGGACACCAAGATCCCCCTGCACATCCACACTGCCAAGAATCTTTCCATTGACCCAGTATTCTGCCTTCCTATTATTCCTCCCAAAGTGAATCACCTCATATTTATCCGCACTGAACTCCATTTGCCACCTTTCAGTCCAATTCTGCAGTTTATCCAAGTCTCCCTGCAACCTGCGACATTCTTCCACACTGCCCACCACTCCACCAACTTTAGTGTCATCTGCAAACTGAGTAATCCATCAACCTATGCCTGCATCCAAATCATTTATTAAAATGACAAACAGCAGTGGTCCCAAAACAGATCCTTGTGCACACCACTAGCGAATTGACTCCAGGCTGAATATTTTCCATCAACCACCACTAGTTGCCTTCTTACAGAAAGCCGGTTTCTAATCCAAACTGCTAAATGTCCCTCAATCCCATGCCTCCGTATTTGCTCCAATAGCTGACCACGTGGAACCTTGTCAAAGGCTTTACTGAAGTCCACGTACACCACGTCAACTTTCCTTCCCTCGTCCACATGCTTGGTCACCTTCTGAAAACTCAGTGAGGTTTGTGAGACACAACCTGCCCTTGATGAATCCATGTTGACTATCTCCAATCAAATTGTTGCTTGCTTGATGTTTATAAATCCTATCTCTTCTCATCCTTTCCAAAACTTTTCCAACAACAGACGTAAGGCTCACTGGTCTATAATTACCTGGGTCATCTCTACTGCCCTTCTTGAACAAGGGCACAACATTTGCACCCCTCCAGTCCTCTGGTACTAAACCTGTAGACAATGAGGACTCAAAGATCAAGGCCAAAGATCAAGAGGATAGGAGATGGTGGTGGGGCTTGATGTGGGAGGAGGGGATAGGAGGGAGAAAAGACAGGTTAGGGAGGCGGGGATGAGCTGGGCTGGTTTTGGGATGCACTTGCGGGGAGGGGTGATTTTGAAGCTTGTGAAGTCCACATTGATACCATTGGGTGCAGGGTTCACAAGCAGAATATGAGGTGCCCTTCCTGCAACCTTCGGGTGGCATCATTGCGGCACTGCAGGAGGCCCAGCATGGACATGTCATCTGAGGACTGCGAGGGGGAGTTGTTTAGTGTGAAGTGAGCATAGGTGATGTGCAAAGCGGTCCCCAAGCCTCCGCTTGGTTTCCCTGATGTTGAGGAGGC
This sequence comes from Stegostoma tigrinum, assembly GCF_030684315.1. Taxonomy (NCBI): domain Eukaryota; kingdom Metazoa; phylum Chordata; class Chondrichthyes; order Orectolobiformes; family Stegostomatidae; genus Stegostoma; species Stegostoma tigrinum. The sequence goes on along the minus strand of NC_081379.1, from coordinate 51,317,584 downwards.
CACAATGGGAACAGCGGATGCAGCATACCACATTAGTGGCGCCGATACAGTCATCAATGTCACGGAGGAGGAGGTGGGGTTTAGGGCCAGTGTAGGTATGGAAGAGGGATCGTTCCATGTAACCTACAAAGAGGCAGGCATAGCTTGGGCCCATGTGGATACCCTGGCCATCCCTTTTGTCTGTAGGAAGTGGGAGGAGGGAGGAATTGAAAGAGAAGTTTTAGTTTTCAAGGACCGCAACTCCCCCAACCCGCCCCCCACTCCTCAGTGGTCGAAAACACCCTCGACCAGGTCATCCACATTTCCCACAACTCATCCCTCACACCCGCTCCCCATAATAACAATCAAAACACAGTCCTCCTCGCCCTCACGTACCACCCCCGCCAACCTTCGGATTCAATGCATCATCGCCGACACTTCTGCTATCTGCACTCTGACCCCACCACCAAAGACATTTTTTCCCTCCCCACCCTCAGTTGACTCCCTTATGAGCTCCACACTCCCCTCCAGCACCCTGTACACGCAGCACTTTTCCCTGCAACTGCAGGAAGTGCTTCACCTGTCTCGATAGCTCGCCCCTCACCCCCATCCCAGGCCCCAAGAAGAAATTCCACATCAAGCAGATGTTCACCTGCACATCTGCTAATGTGATATACTGTATTCGCTGTTCCCATTGTGGCCCCCTCTACATCGGGGAAACCAAGCGGAGGCTTGGGGACCTTTGCCAATCATCTATGCACGAAAGAACTGCACCTACCAGTCGCAAACCATTTCAACTCTCCCTCCCAAGATAATCAAGATAATCAAGTGTCTCGGCCTGAAACGTCAGACTTCCTGTTCCTCTGATGCTGCTTGGCCGGCTGTTTTCCTCCAGCTCTACACCCTGTTACCTCAGAAAGAAAATCTCAGTGGCCCTGACCAGTTTTTCAATTCCTCTCTCAAGGCAAGTACCAAAGGTTTGGAGAAGAGAATGTGGTTTCACTTATCAAGATAAATGCAAAATTATTCAATTCCAGTGGAGGTTTGAGATGCAGTGTTGATGTTTGTTCTATGTAGTAGCCTGGCCTTAACTTGTCCTGTGGTGAGATGTAATTTGAAGGGGATGCTGTGCTTTTTTTTCTTGTTTTGGTACTGTATGTGTTACTTTACCTTATCAGCCTATTTTATAGAGTCATAGTTGTACAGCGTGGAAATGGGCCCTTAGGTCCAACATAATCCCAAACTAAACTAGTCCCAACTGCCTCTTCTTGGCCCATATCCCTCCAACCCTGTCCTATTTATAAACCTCGATCAGGTCACCTTTCAGCCCCCTTTGCTCCAGTGAAAACAGTTCCAGCCGGCCCAACCTTCCTTTATCACTGAAACCTTCCATGCTCAGCAACGATCTGGTAAATTTCTTCTGTGCCCACTCTTGCTCAATAATATCCTTCCTATAATAGGGCAACTATAAATTTGTACTGTAGAAATCTTCAAGACTAGAAAAACATAAAAGCATACAAACCAGGAAATAAAGGGATCAAATTGTAGTTCAGGAACTGGAAAAATGGAAGTGGCTTGAGTGCAGCATGTTCTGGACAACGTGCACTGTAGTTCTGAAAGGGCATTGCACTGGTGTGGGTGGAAAGTTGTAGATGAAATAGTGACTTGAATCTTCATATACCCTCTCTCTCCAATTGATGTTGGAAACACCTTCATGTTTCTAATGACGAATCCCAGGGTTCGCTGCTGTTATCTAGCTGATAGCCAGCCTTCAAACTGTTTCAAAGAGCAAAAGAACAAAGAAAATTACAGCACAGGAACAGGCCCTTTGGCCCTCCAAGCTTGCGCCGTTCCAGATCCTTTATGTAAACCTGTCGCCTATTTTCCAAGGATCTGTATCCCTTTGCTCCCTGCCCATTCATGTTCTGTCTAGGTACATCTTAAATGACGCTATTGTGCCTGCCTCTACTGCCTGCATTGGCAACGCGTTTCAGGCACCCACAACTCTCTGCATAAAGAACTTTCCATGCATATGCCTTAAACTTTTCCCCTCTCACCTTGAAATTGTGACGTCTAGTAATTGAGTCCCCCCACTCTGGGATAGAAAGCTTCTTGCTATCCACCCTGTCTATACCTCTCATGATTTTGTCAACATCAATCAGGTCCCCCCCTTCAATCTCCGTCTTTCTCATGTAAATAATCCTAATCTAACGTCCTGGTGAACCTCCTCTGCACCATCTCCATAGCATTCACATCCTATTGGTAATGTGGCAACCAGAACTGTACGCAGTATTCCACATGTGAACCAAAGTCCTATAAAACTGTAACATGACGTGCCAACTCTTGTACTTGATACCCCGTCTGATGAATGAAAGCATGCCGTATGCCCTCTTGACCACTCTATTGACCTGCGTTGCCACCATCAGGGTGCAATGGACCTGAACACCCAGATCTCTCTGTGCATCAATTTTCCCCAGAGCTTTTCCATCCACCGTACAGTTCGCTCTTGAATTGGATCTTCCAAAATGCTTCACCTCACATTTGCCTGGATTGAACTCCATTCTGCCATTTCTCCACCTAACTCTCCAATCTGTCTATATTCTGCATTCTCCAACAGTCCCCTTCGCTATCCGCTACTATCTGTTTCGCATTGGTTTTGCACAAAACTAGATTTCTGTTCTATTTTTGCAAGTTAATTGTTTCAAATTAGTTGCTGTTCTTTGTAAATCACGATCATGAATGCACATCAAAGCAGTGGGGAGAGGGGGAGAATGGATTTGAGACATCATGAAGTCTGGGATTTGTTATAATCCATAAATATTGTCATTATAATTTTTAAAATTCACGAGCATGTCATTGATGTTGCTTTCTTGGGCTGCATTTGCTATCCATCCGGAATTGCTGTTGAGAAGGTTGTGGAGAATTGGCCTGTTGAATAGCTGCAATGCACATGGTATGAATATATTAATGAACTACTGAGGACAGGAGATTCATTGCTTTTACTCAGTGGAAGTGAACTAACAGTCATACAGTTCCACATCAGGATTATGCTCATTTTGACAGGGAACATGCAGATTCTGGAGCTGCTCTTTAAATATTTTTGGGTGGTAGGGATCACACAATTATCAGGTACTGTGGAAGGAGTTTGATGAATTGGTGCATTGTCTCATTGTAACTCCCCATCTCAAACAACAGTTAATTCTAGATCCATTGTTAATTGTAAATTTTCAGTTCAACCAGAAGGAAAAAAAGTATTGAGGGATATGGACCAAAGGCAACATGGAGGTAGGTCACAAGTAAGTTATAATTTCATTGGATGGTAGAAAGTGTTTGAAGGGTTGAATGGCCTCCTTGTTTTCTTATATCCTTACGTAAGAAGGGGGATCAATCAATGGGATGATTTGACTGCATTGCTGTCGTTTATCGATAGTGTTGTCGGAGTCGCACTCATTCAGCTGAGTGAAGAGTATTTCATTGACACCCGGATTTGGAGTTTATGGGCAGTGTACAGATGTTGAGAAGTCCAAAGTGAGTTACTTGCTGTAGAATCTATTGTCTCTGATCTACGGTTCCAGTCACATTGATTAACATAGATCCAAGAACACTTCAGCAGAGGAACAGGCCCTTGAGCATGCAATGTTGTGCCAAATATGATGCCAAATTTAGCTAAACCCTTCTGAATGTCCTTGATTCATATCCCTACATTCCTTGTATATTCATGTACTTATATAGAAGTGTCTTAAACGGCCCTATTGTATCTGCTTCCACAGCCACCCTGGCAGTGCTTTTCAGACTCCTACCACTCTCTGTATATAAGAATTGTCTCCGACATCTCCTTTGAACTTTCCCCCTCTCACCTTACATACATGCCCCCAGTTGTAGACATTTCAAATCTGGGAGAAGGTTACAGTCAGAATCTGTCTATGCATGTCATAAATTTGTAAACCTCTAACAAGTCTCCCCTCAGCCTCTGCAGAGAAAACAGCCTGAGTCTTTCCAGCCTCTCCTTTCTAGCTCAAGCCCTCAAATCCAGGCAACCTCTTTTGCACCCTATTCAAAACCTCCACGCCCTTCCTGTAACGTGACGACCAGAATTGGATACACTTCTTAAGAGTGCAATACTTAAGGCCTAACCAAAGTCTTCTAAAGCTGGAACATGATATCCTGATTCTTGTGCTTGATTCCCCAACTAACAAAGGCAAGCATGCTATGCGTCTTCTTTACCACTCTATCAACTTGTGTGGCCACTTTCGGGGAGCTATGAACTGAATCCCAAGATCCCTCTATACACAAATGCTGTTCAGGGTCCTGCCATTAACTGTATATTTTTGCTTCACATTTAATTTCCCAAAGTGGAGCACTTCACACTTATTGGATTAAAATTCACTTGCCATTTCTGCAACTGATCTGTATCCTTCTGTATCCTTTTATGACTTTCTACCCTAACTACCACTCTACCAATCATTCTATACAAACTTACTAACCCATCCATCTATATTTTCACCTCAGTCATTTTATATATACCACAACAGCAGAGGTCCCAGTGCAGATCCCTGCAGAACACAATAGTCCTGGATCTGCAGCCTGAAAAGCACCTTTCCACCACCACCCTCTGTCTTCTCTGGGCAAGCCAGTTGTGAATCCAAGCAGCTAAGTGACCACGGACCCCATGGATCTTAATCTTCTGGATGATCCTACCGTGAGGAACCTTGTTGAAAGTCTTGCTCAAATCCATGTCAAAAATATCCACTACTCTACCTTCAATGATCACATTAGTTACCTCCTCAAAAAATTCGATCAAGTTAGTAAGACATGACCTGCCCTGCACAAAGCCTTGCTGACTGTCCCTAATTGGGCCATGCTGTTCCAAATACAGATAAATACAATCCCTAAGAATTCTCTCCAATAGCTTCCCAATGAACGAGGAGAGACTCGCTAGTCTATAGTTTCCTGGATTGACCCTATTTCCCTTCTTGAACAGAAGAACAACATTTAGCTACTTGCTAGTCCTCCAGTACCCCTCCAGTGGTTACCAAGGATACAAAGATATTGCTGAATGCCCTGACAATCTCCTCTCTCACCGCGCTCAAAAACCTTGAGTAGATAAGTCCTGAGGACTTATCCACCTTAATGCTCTTTCTTGATCTCAAAATGCTGTTATCATACGAGCATGCTCCACACAAATCCCACTATCCTCCACACCCTTCACCTGAGTGAATAGTGATGCACAGTGCTCATTTAGGATCTTGCCCATATCCTCTGCTTCCAAACACAAGTTCCCTCCTTTATCCTTAATAGTCCTACCTTCTCTCTATTTATCCTCTTGTTTTTGATGTTTGTAGAGAATGCCTTGGGATTTCCTTTAACCCTCCTTGTCAAGGTCATTTCATCGCCCTTTCTTTTTCTGCCTTCTTTATGTTGGCCTTGTTCGATTTTAGCTTCCTAAACCTTAGATATTTTTGTTTTTCCCTTTTTACTAAATTCACAATTATCCAAGGGTCTTTACCTTGCCATCTTTGTCCTTCCTCCTTCCTGATCCTAAACTCATAAGCAGGCCTTTAAGCAATTCCCATATGGCAAATGTGGACTTGCTCCTCCCAATTAACACTCCCCACAATCCTACCTAAAACTGATGTAATTTTTTGTCCCCCAAGGTCCTGACTTATCCTTCTTCAGAGCAATCTTAAAATTGAAGGAGTTGTGATCACAATTTCCAACATGCTTTCCCACCCTTCTGACCAGGACAAAGTCCAGTATGGCCCATCTTCTATTCATACACTGTGTCAAGAAACTCTCTTGGATAGACTTAACAAATTCAGCCTCATTTAAACTCTTGTTGTAAGGGAGTCCCAGTCAATACCGGGGAGGTTAAATTCACTGACTGTGACAACTCTGAGTTAGTGCATCGTTTCAAAAGCTGCCTACATAGTTGTTCCTCAGTGTGTCAGTGGCAACAGGGGAGCAGGCTATTAGTTTAATCTGATCAGAGTGATTGTGTCTATCTTATTTTTGAACGCTACCTATATTGCCTCAGTGGGCAAGCCCTCCAGAATGTCCTTTCTAGGTGCAGATGTAACATTTCCCACAGGTTAGGAGTGCACCTCCTTCTTTTACCTTCCCCTCTATCTTGTCTAAAACAATGAAACCCTGGAACATTGAGCAGCCAGTCCTGTCTCTGTCTCAACCAAGCCCCCATAATGGCCTCAACATCAGAGTCCCATGTACTGAAATAGGCTCCAAGCTCATCTGCCTTACCTGTAATACTCCTTGCATTGAAAGAAACATACTCCAGCTTGTTAGTACCATCATGTTCATGTACCTGTCTCTGACTGCCATTCTTTTCTGATTTATTGGTCCTAACATGTACCTGCCATCAATTCATCTACTTGCTGACCTGCTGCTCTGGTTCCCAGCTGCCTGCCAGTCTTTAAATCCTCCTAAGTAGCACTAGCAAACGTCCCTGTGAGGGTATTTGTTCCAATTCGGTGCAGGTGCAACCCATCCCTCTTACACAGGTCACCCCTTGCCCAAGAAGCGGGCCAGTTATCCATGAATCTGAAACCTTGGCCCCTGTACCAGCTCCTTAACCATGCATTCATCTCACCTATCTTTCTATGACTTACCTCACTAGCATGTGGCTCTGGTAGTAACCCAATAATTATTACCCTCTAGGTCCTGCTTTTCAGCCTCTTTGCTTACTCCTTGTACACAGTCCGCAGGATCTCATCCCTCTTTCTACCTACGTCATTGGTACCAATGTGCACAATGGCCTCTGGCTGCTTACCCTCACACTTAAGAATTTGTTGCAACCACTCAGAGGTGTCCTTGACCTTGGCACCAGGGAAGCAACACACAGCCCTGGTGTCTCAAATGTGGCCACAGAAACTATGCCCCCAACGAATGTGTCTCCAACCACGATCACTCACTTGGATTTGCCTGACCCTGCCCCACAGCAGGGCGGGTTGTACCAGGGACCTGGCTACTGCTGATTATATAACTGACCCAGTTAAGTTTTAGATCAGTGTTAACCTTGATTAAGTGGATCGCCAAGCACCTCAGTGGTCTACAATACAGGAGAAATAAATTCTTAAGCTCACGGATTCTGTGACAGTCAAAGACAAGCACTGAATTTTTCTATCCTCATTTCCAACACCTGGCCCATAGCCTTGAATGGCTTGGATAGCACTTGCACATTTAAAATAAAATAAGGCTGATGTTAGGGTAAGGACATGGAATTTTATGATATGGTCACATTCTCTCTTGCTGGAGCTGATTGCTGCTTCGCACTTGGATGGTGCAAATGTTGCTTATCCTTTATCAGGCCAAGCCTGATAGTTGTTCAAGTCTCACTGTATTTTCTCATCGTTGACTTCACTGTTGGAAAAGTCATGAATTCTGCTGGACACCTGGACAATATTCAATGAACATTCATGTCTCCACTTTGGTTCAAGTGAAGACATGACTTCAACCAGTGCAGGTATCCAGTGAATGCCACTGACTCGATGTTCTATTCCTCTGCTTAACACCACATTCAATCAGAAGTTGCCTTGGTGGAAATGACAGATTGCAGTTTCCTTCCTTTTCAAGCTCAGGATCTCTGATCATATTTGTGGTAAATCCTGAATGAGGTTATGAGAAGTGTGGGCATGACGAAAAGTAAACTGAGCCTTAGTGTGCAACTGTTTGACTGTACTGTCATCCACATGTTGCACTACTTTGCTGATGATTGAGAATACATTGAGGTCATAATTGGTCAGGACAATTTGTCTGACTATTACGTGACAGGTCATCTTTCTCTGAAATGTGAGTGTTGCAAGTGTTTAAAAATGTACTGGAAAACATTTACTGTTGGTGTGGTTACCTTGGGGCACATTGTTCCAATACAGTTTGTGGGGTGCTGCCAGGTGCCATGGCATTTGCAGTATCCAGAACATTCAGTCTTGTCATTGCGTGAAATAACTTGAATTGCGTGTAAGTTAAGATCTGTGATGCCTCCTCAGGATGAGGTCAAGAAGATCATCCAGACTGATGCTATGAATGGTTTCATCTGCTCCTACATCGTTTGTTCATAACATCTTGTAATAACTGCCATGTAGCCTGATGAGAAACTAAAGCTCATCTTGATTCATTTCCATTCGAAGGTGCCTATTTTTCACAAACAAAAGGACCCATCACTGAGCGGAAAGTATGGAGCATGTTATAGACATCAGTGGTGAGATAATGCTGGATCTTGACCAGCAAAACCATTGTTGTGTTGGTGAAATGCAAACAAAAATCTATATGATGTAAACTTTATTCTCAGCTAATCCCTTTCTCAAATGACAGATTCTGATGTTCGTTAATGGAAAGCCTCCATTGTTGGAGGACGAGAAGCCGTATCCAATTGAAGCAGCACAGGCCTCTGCTATAACTGTGTGGAAACCACTGCTTATACCTTGCTTCAAGCGTTGTCAAGGAATGATATTGACTATGCAACACCGATTGAGAGGTGGCTAACGATGCAACAGAACTATGGTGGTGGATTTCACTCGACGCAGGTAAATGCTTGAGATCACAACAGCAGGCATTCAGATATTTCCATTGATCATGTTACTAACTGGTGGTTGTTGCAGTTTGCAATCAAACTGGACACTGCATTTTCATCTGCAGGTTTGGTGCATTGGCACAAATTCCAGTTCTTCAATGGTGTTAATCCTTGGTTAAATTCTTACATGCACTTTGCCTGTGCATCACTTTTCCTTTTGGCATTGTCCTTGAAACTACCTGTTTCTGCAAACCTTCACTTACTTGTTACAAGATCATTGAGGGACAGCATAATAGAGTGCCATGGCAATGGAACAGACCCTTCAGCAAATTGTATGTGCCCTCACAAGATGCAAGTCCCTTACTATTCTAATCACATTTCCCAGCACTCGACCCAGAGCCTTGTTTGCCTTGGCATCGCAAATGCCCAATCAAAGACTTGTTAAATGTTATCATGGTTTCTGCCTCTACCACCCACACAGTCAGTGCGTTCCACATTGTCACCACAGGTTCGGTGCAAAAACAAGTAAGTTTGCTCAGAGATAGTCGGAACTTGCCAATGCTGGAGAATCTGAGAGAGCAAGGTGTAGAACTGGATGAACACAGCGGGCCGAGCAGCATCAGAGAAGCAAGAAAGCTGACGTTTCAGATTGAGACCCTTCAAAACTGGGGGAGGAGAAGGGGATTCTGAAAAAAATAGGGAGAAGTGGGGAGGCAGATAGAAGATGGATAAAGGAGAAGATAGGTGAACTGTCCCGTGCTGTCCACTCACTCTCCCCTACACCAGAATCAGAGAATTGTACAGAATTGAACAAGCACTTCATTCCATTGTGTCTGTAACCACTGAAGCCACGCTAAGTTGACATTCGGCTCATGTTCTAGCAAGAGGCCCATTGCCTTGAAAGTTATTTCATTTTAAGTGCTGTACCAACCCTTCTTCTTTAATGTGCAAAGATTATCCACCTCAGACAAAGTCCCAGACAACGAATTCCAAACGCCCAGCACCTTCTGGGTGTCTTTTCTTTCCTGAAATTCCTTCTGAGCTTTTAGCTTAAATGTATGTATCTCTTCCTCTCCCACCACCCCCGCCACCGACCCCATTATGGACCTTCATTTACCTCACCTATACCCATCATAATCCAAACAATTTTTTCAGACCTCCTTCAACCTTCTCTACGCGAAAGAAAACAATCCAACCTGATCCAGATAAAACAATGGGAACTGCAGATGCTGGAGAATCCAAGAGAACAAAGTGTGGAGCTGGCTGAACACAGCAGGCCAAGCAGCATCCTCAGGTGCACAAAAGCTGATGTTTCAGGCCTAGACCTTTAATCAGAGATCGGCAACAGTGATGCTGCCTGGCCTGCAGTGTCCCTCCAGCTCCACACTGTGAGATCTCAGACTCCAGCATTGGCAGTTATTGCTAATGCAAACTTATCCAGACTCTCCATCGAGTTAAAATGCTTCACCCCCTCAGAACATCCTGATGAATGTCCTCCACACATGCTCAAATGCAAACACCTCCTTTCTATAATGGAGAGACCAGAACTGCACTGAGCACTTCAGCTGGCGCCTAACCAAAGTCCTGTACAGCTCTTGAGCCGTATGCTTTCTGAACTGTCCTTTTAAGCTGCCATTCCATGTTCAGGAATCTGTGGACAAGCACCCCAAGATCACACCATTCCTCTGACCTTCCTCGTGTCCTGGCATTTCTTTGAATGATTCCTTAGTTTGTCCAAATTGACCCGACTGATCAGGGTTAACATTCCATCTACCACTGACCTGCCCATTTGACCAATCTGTAACTTTGGATTCAACTTGCTGTATTTTCCTGGACCCCACGAGCTTTACCTTCTTTGCCACGCTCCCATTTGGGACCCTGTCCAAGTCTTTGCTGAAATCTATTTTCACTACATCAACTCCCATCTGCACACTCTGTCACCTATTTGAAAGAATCATCGAAGTTTGTGAGGCGTGATCTCCCTCTGACAAAGCTATGCTGACGGTCGCTGATCAGACCCCACTTCTTGAAATGGAAATTAAGTCTGCCGTTCAGAATTTTCTCCAATATTTTCCTATCTACTGATGTGATACTCACCGGTCTGTAATACTCTGCTTTATGTTCGTCACGCATTTTGATAAGTGGAACTATGTTACCTGTTCTCCAGTCCTTTGGTACTTTTGAAAGCTCTGTATGAGGGCGAGTGGAATGTTTTCTCTCATCTCCCTGGGCATCTTGGCATACACATCATCCAAACCTGGGATTTGTCCAATTTTAAATTCACCAAAACACCTAACATCTCCCCAGTCTCTGTTAATTCTGTTCGAGAATTTTGTGCTCCTTCTCACATGTAAAAGCTGATGTGACGTTCTCGTTTAACACCTGACAATTGGTCTCCAGTTCAAACCATACATTTGCCTCTTCATCCCTAATGAGACGTGGTTTCCCTTGGGTTTTTATTTCCCTCTGAGACACTTGTAGAAGATTTTGACATTCTCCCTAATCCTAATCTTGGTCACCAGCGTTCTGTTGCCCTGTATTTGTTCTCTAAATTGCTATGACAAGATGCCCCTGCACACTATACATCATCATCATGGTGGTTTATCGCAGATATGGATGACACTCTCCCACTCTCAGGCTGAATTGATCGGCGGCTGTACAGACCGATGCAGCTACCGTCGGCTCTGTTGCACTCGGGGCAGAAGGCAGTCGTGGGAAGGGGTGAGGGAGTTGTTGGTGTGGCTGCATGGCTTCCGCTGCTTCCCAAGGCAAGCCTCGAGGTGTTTGATGCCTTCCCAGGTGCTCTTCAGGCTTTGGACCGTCTTAGGCCGGTGATTCCCAGGTGTCTACAGGAATGTTGCACTTCAGCATTGAGACCTTGAGTTTATCACCGAGTGCTTCCTCTGCACATCTGGGCCTCGCCTGCGCTTTTGAAGCTGGCCTGAGAACATGCGGAGAGTCTCATGTCAGTCATACAGATGAAGTGTCCAGCCCATTGTAGCTGATCGAGGATGGTCAGTGCCTCAGTGCTGGGGATGTTGGCCTGGTTGACATTAGTGCGTCTACAGGGACTCTTGTTCCCTTGGTGAGTGTCATACACCTCCCTTTTCCTTTTTATCTGGTCAAAGAACGAAGAAAATTACAGCACAGGAACAGACCCTTCGGCCCTCCAAGCCTGCGCCAGATCCTATTGAAAGTAGTGTGTTGATGCATTTGTGTAATGATTGTGTTTTGTTTGAGCCCTAACATTCAAAGCAGTGTAAGAATGTCTTTGTGCAGCAGGCAAGGTGTCACGAGATTGAGCCTTCATACACTTGCAAGATGTTGAAAATTTGCCATTATTTATTAAAACACTGATAAACTTCCATGATCAACATTTCTGTTACACTGCAATGATTATCACATGGCATGTAAAATTAGAAAGATACGATAAAATGAGACTGGGTCATGACCTAGTCTTGCAGACTTGGGTCAGCATGTAGGGAGAATGTTTGCCTTTCATGTAAATGGAAGTACTGAAATATTTCCATGAATCTAAAAGTCACTTTTCCCTTCATTGAAGGACACAATCATTGCCTTGGAAGCTTCATCACGATACAACATTGCATTTCTGAAGAGGGAAGAAGAAATCAATATGCAAATTCAATTCCATATTTTTGGAAGTCCCATTGAGAACACGATTCATTTGTGCCGGCATAATGCTCTGACTGAGAAAGAATTGAAGGTGAGTTTGTAGTTTCGAAGATCACAGCAATTTATGCATCAACTTCTTCATCAATAATGTTCCATTGCTTTCAAACTGCATTTTCCACTCTGCAAGTTAATAACTGTTAGAACAAGCAACAGTATTGGTAGATGGTCTGTGGGGAATGAAATGGCACAAAACCCAATCCATTCAACAACATATTTCAGATATGTTGACAAATTAAATATTCCAGCAGAGGGATAAAACAAGGAAGATGACAGTGAGGAGGCAATAGTTCTGATGACAAAAGAACAGAAATTTACCTTTATCCATTTGAGCAATAAAGCAGGCACACAAACAAATAATCAGCTAACAATGCACACGTGCAACGGAGGCTACAGGGGGACTAAAAATGCCGAATTGTTGTCATGCGTATTGCTGAAAGGGTGATTGAAACAGATTAGAACATAGAACATAGAACAGTACAGCACAGAACAGGCCCTTCAGCCCACAATGTTGTGCCGACCATTGATCCTCATGTATGCACCCTCAAATTTCTGTGACCATATACATGTCCAGCAGTCTCTTAAATGACCCCAATGACCTTGCTTCCACAACTGCTGCTGGCAACGCATTCCATGCTCTCACAACTCTCTGCGTAAAGAACCTGCCTCTGACATCCCCTCTATACTTTCCACCAACCAGCTTAAAACTATGACCCCTCGTGCTAGCCATTTCTGCCCTGGGAAATAGTCTCTGGCTATCAACTCTATCTATGCCTCTCATTATCTTGTATACCTCAATTAGGTCCCCTCTCCTCCTCCTTTTCTCCAATGAAAAGAGACCGAGCTCAGTCAACCTCTCTTCATAAGATAAGCCCTCCAGTCCAGGCAGCATCCTGGTAAACCTCCTCTGAACCCTCTCCAAAGCATCCACATCTTTCCTATAATAGGGCGCCCAGAACTGGACGCAGTGTGGTAAATTTGCAGAAATACAGATAATGCATCTCAGGTTGGAGAAAGAACATATATGGACTGAGGCAAATTGTATTGCCCTTTTCAGGAGTTATTAGGGTCATGATGAATTGAAACACTTTCTTCTGTGCTGAAAGCTTTAGTTGCAGCTGGATCACAATTTCTGTTCCTGGTAGTATTTAGCAAACTGTTAAAAGTGAATGTCACTGCACAGAATTCCAAACATGACTCCACTCAGTAGAGAAAATATCCAAGGGGTATGATGAGTTGTATCCTCTCATGTTGAACAATGCAGCTACAGATACAATGGATGCACTGATGATAATCTTGCAAAAATCCTTAGATTGTGGAAAATTCTCAGAGGATTGAACGATTGTGAACATAACACAATTATTAGAAAAATACTTCAACAAAACAGCAAGCAAGTATTGCCAACTTAGGTCAACCTGGGTAGGTGTTCGTGCCTGCAATGAAAGATGAAATAACAGGGTACTTCGTGAGCTATAACATGCCACAGAGTTAACATCCTTTCATAAAGGGGAAATGATACTTGACAAACTTGGTACAGTGCTTTGAGAAGGAAACAAACATTACTGACGAAGGACCACCAGTTGATGTCGTACATTTAGATTTCAAAAAAGCATTTAGAACATAGAACATAGAACAGTACAGCACAGAACAGGCCCTTCAGCCCACAATGTTGTGCCGACCATTGATCCTCATGGATGCACCCTCAAATTTCTGTGACCATATGCATGTCCAGCAGTCTCTTAAATGACCCCAATGACCTTGCTTCCACAACTGCTGCTGGCAACGCATTCCATGCTCTCACAACTCTCTGCGTAAAGAACCTGCCTCTGACATCCCCTCTATACTTTCCACCAACCAGCTTAAAACTATGACCCCTCGTGCTAGCCATTTCTGCCCTGGGAAATAGTCTCTGGCTATCGACTCTATCTATGCCTCTCATTATCTTGTATACCTCAATTAGGTCCCCTCTCCTCCTCCTTTTCTCCAATGAAAAGAGACCGAGCTCAGTCAACCTCTCTTCATAAGATAAGCCCTCCAGTCCAGGCAGCATCCTGGTAAACCTCCTCTGAACCCTCTCCAAAGCATCCACATCTTTCCTATAATAGGGCGCCCAGAACTGGACGCAGTATTCCAAGTGCGGTCTAACCAAAGTTTTATAGAGCTGCAACAAGATCTCACGACTCTTAAACTCAATCCCCCTGTTAATGAAAGCCAAAACACCATATGCTTTCTTAACAACCCTGTCCACTTGGGTGGCCATTTTAAGGGATCTATGTATCTGCACACCAAGATCCCTCTGTTCCTCCACGCTGCCAAGAATCCTATCCTTAATCCTGTACTCAGCTTTCAAATTCGACCTTCCAAAATGCATCACCTCGCATTTATCCAGGTTGAACTCCATCTGCCACCTCTCAGCCCATCTCTGCATCCTGTCAATGTCCCGCTGCAGCCTACAACAGCCCTCTACACTGTCAACGACACCTCCGACCTTTGTGTCGTCTGCAAACTTGCTGACCCATCCTTCAATTCCCTCGTCCAAGTCATTAATAAAAATTACAAACAGTAGAGGCCCAAGGACAGAGCCCTGTGGAACCCCACTCACCACTGACTTCCAGGCAGAATATTTTCCTTCTACTACCACTCGCTGTCTTCTGTTGGCCAGCCAATTCTGTATCCAAGCAGCTAAGTTCCCCTGTATCCCATTCCTCCTGACCTTCTGAATGAGCCTTCCATGGGGAACCTTATCAAATGCCTTACTGAAGTCCATATACACCACATCCACAGCTTGACCCTCATCAACCTTACTAGTCACATCCTCAAAAAACTCGATAAGGTTTGTAAGGCATGACCTACCCCTCACAAAGCCGTGTTGACTGTATTTGATCAAGCCATGCTCTTCCAGATGGTCATAAGGGACAGCTCATAAGGTGTCTCAAAAGAAAAGAGCCCATGTGTGCAAGGGTAGTATGTTAGGATGGACAGAGGACTGCATCGCAAATAGAAGTCGAGAAGTAGCAGCAGGATGGTAACTTATTAGTCGTGTACGGCCACAGAGTGCATGCTGCGGAGGCCGTACACCTCATGTTGACTGGGTTGATTTCGGAAATGGCGGAGGGAATTGCCATGCTTAGAAATGTTGGGCGGGCTGGGACGACATTCATTAGAGTTTATAAGATTGAAAAATATCTTATGTTTTCAACATCTAAGATTCTTAAGAGGCTTGATAGTGTATATCCGTAGAGATTACTCCCATTTGCGAAAGATTTTACGACCCCAAGGCCACATTTTCAAATTGGTTGCCTATTAATTCAGGGGAAGAATTATTTCTTTGAGGTGGTAGCAATCTATTGAACACTTTGGCAGAGAACGTTTTAGAGGTAATGCCATGAATTATATGCTCGGCTGAAATGGCCAGGTTAATTTTTAAATCCAGGAACAACGACAATGAGAAAAGGATAGTCTTTACAGTGGAAGATACTTCAAGGATCCCCTTATTACTAAAGAATACAGGGAGGAATTAAACACATCACTACCACACCATCACTACCATTAGAGAAGTAGTAGTAGACAATCTGATGGAGTAAAAGCAGATTAGACTGTTTGCCCTGATGGTTTACTTTCTCTGATTCGAAACAATGAGCTTCAGAGTCGGTGTATGCATTGATTGTAATTTCCCAAAAAGGTTTAGATTCTAGAGAAGCATCTGAGGGTTGCAAAAATGCCGATGTGACGTCCCTATTTAAAAAGGAGAGAGGCAAAAAGAAGATAACTACAACCTAAACAGCCTAACATCTATTGTTGGAAATATGTGGCAATCAACTATGAAGAAAATAATAGCAGGACATTTGGAAAATCATAATCTAATCAAACAGAATCACCACAGCCTGCTGAAAGAGAAATTATGTCTGGCTAATTTGTTTGGGTTTTTCGAGGAAGTTTTGGAAGGAGAATTAATAGAGGAAAACCAGTAAATGTGTTGTGTTTGGACTTGGAGAAAGCATTTGAGAATGTACTCAAAAGTAATAAGCTAAGAGCTGAGGTTTTGAAGGTAGTATATTGCTATGGATCAATATGCTTTGCATGTTCTGGAAGGAGAGATCACATCTCGAGTGAAATGCACCAAGTGAATATATATTTTGGGGAACTTGGTGGCAATGCGCTAAGTCAGTGCAGAGGGTAAGAGGTGCCATTTGCTTGCTTTTTTTGCCTGATAGTTCGTATGCATTTTTTTTTGAGACAGGGTGAATTGAGGCCAGTATCAGGGACCCAGAGGGTGAACCAGGTTCATTGGTTGGTGACAGCTACTGGTTTCAGAATCTATTATCAGTAGCTTTCAGATTTCAAGTAAATCGGAGAAACATTTACAGGCTACAAACTAAAAGACCAGAATGTTTTCAACTCAAATTCAGATCGAAGTAATTGAAATGGAGATGCCAGGCCAGATGATGATTTATACCTGCATGACGGGGGAGTGGTCATACCCCATACTCCAGCTTACGGTTGATGAACTGGAATCTCAGTATCGACCAATCAACAAATCATGCAGGGGAGAGTTACCTGGGAATGCTGTGTTTCAGGAGGCAGTCACACACCTTAGATTAACTAGCTGAAACTCGGTCAGTGGCCAGGGACGTGAGACTGTGACAAAGAACAGGGCAGGTGGAAGGATCCAGGATGTAGTGCAGAAGGAACCTTGGCCTTTGATCTTATCTAACAGGTTTGAGATTCTTTCTTCCTGTGTGGATGAGAGTGCAGGGTATAGGGAAGATGAGTAAACTGACTATAGCACTGTGGTACAGGTGAACATTCAAGAGGGGATAAAAAGTGAAATGTAGTTATAATCAGAGGTAGTATAGTTAGGAGAATGAACACTGTTCGTTGTGACTAGGATGGAGAGTCTCGAAAGTTGTGTTGCCTGCCTGGTGCCCAGGTTCAGGATATTCCATCTTGGCTGCAAAGGAACCTGAAGTGGGAGGAGTAGAAATCCAGCTATCGTGGTACACATAGGTACCATTGATATGGAAGAAAGAGGAAAGAGGTTCTGCTGAGGGATTATGAGCACCGAGGTGCTGAATGAGAAAGCAGAACCAGAATGGGAATAATCTCTGGATTATTGTCTGAGCAATTTGGCACAGTGTGAGCATAATTATCGATGTAAATGCATTGTTCAAATGGTGGCCTGGCAGAAATGTGTTTGAATTCATGGGACGTTGGCATCGGTACGGGGAAGGAAGGAGTTGTTCTGGTGGTATCGGCTCGACGAGAATCATATTGGGACAAGTATCCTGGCAACATACAGAGCTAGGTCTGGGGGTTGGGCATTAAAATAAAATGCCTGGAGTGGGTGAGCGCAGTTGCCTGGAAAATTATGGTAAAAGTTAGAAGCTGATAAGTGCTCAGCAAAGTTTCCAGAGCAAGTAATAGGACAAAAAGTATGGAAATGGTCAGGAGTCTCACTTCAGCTGCAGCAGATAAGAAGGGTGGCTGTAAATGCCAGACTGAAGATGTTGTATTTAATTGCAGGGAGTGTATGAAACAAAGTGAATGACTTTGTGGTGCGCATTGAAATTGACAGATACATTGTTCTGGGTATCACCGAGACGTGGTTGTAAGGGGATAAGTGTTGGGAACGAAATATCCAATGATTCATGTCCGATAGAAAGAACAGGCAAATGGACAGAGATAACAAAGTGTGGAGCTGGATGAGCACAGCAGGCCAAGCAACATCTCAGGAGCGTAAAAGCTGACGTTTTGGGCCTAGACCCTTCTACTTCTGTGTGTTCATCCTGCTGTGTTCATCCACCTCCACACTTTGTTATCTAGGATTCTGAAGCATCTGCAGTTCCCATTATCTCTGATACAAATGGACAGAGATGCCAGGGTTGGCTTGTCAGTAAGAAATGAGGTCGTGCTGAAGGAACCACAGCTCTTGTGCTTGTTTATTAATGACTTGGAGGAAAGAGGTGCATGTGCTGTGGCTAAATTTGGACATGACTCAAAAATATTTAGAAAGACAAGGCATGACACAGAAACAGAGATTTACCAGGATGTTACTTGGATTGGAATGTATTAGCTACAAGGAGGGTTTGGTGGAAATGTTGTGTCATGATAAATGTAATACGATCAACCATGATCTCACCGAATGGTGGAGGAAATTCAATGGGCCAAATGACATTTTTGTGAGTCTTCTTGTTTGACAACGCATTCATAAAGGTTTTTTTCTCTCTCTCTTGGATAAGATGTGAAAATGAAATGTGTACCCTTCCTTTTCATCTGGGAATAAATAATTGTTCTGAACGATTTCCATTGACTAATAGCAATCTGACAAGCATCACAATGTAAAGAGATTTTTAGCTTCTTTTTAATTGTAAAGGTATTCTTTGGAATTAATTCGGCATGTATTATTTACATCTCAGGAAGTATGTTCATCACTGCATCTCAAAAAGTGCTCTGTTGTTTGACCACAGCTTTTTAAAGATCACTTCAATGGTTGTGATTTTGAGTTGCCATAACACACATTAAATTACACTGTTGGCCAATCTGTCCATGATTATTTCATTATCTTATGTTTCAAACAGACAAGGAAATATTGGTGATGCAATGAAGAGTTTGATTCTCAAATATAATTGTTGTTATTGTTTCCACTTGGAAGAAAGATTCACATCAAATTGACTGGTCAAGGAAATGGGACACTGACTGTGAGTACTTTGAATGTTCGAGTTATTCCTAAAATGAAAGTCATGACCTTGATGATTTCTCTTTCATGCAGATATGAAGAGACTCTTTTAAAATATCCTCTAGGTTAGTGGTTCAGGCATAAAAGTGTAATATGTATATTTATGTATATACATGTACATGCGTCATCTGAAAAGATAATGAGTATAAATCACTTGTGACAAGGTGAGAATGAGTTATCCAGATAGTAAGAACTGCCAATGTTGGTGTCTGAGATCACACATTGTGGAGCTGGAGGAACACAGCAGGGCAGGCAGCATCAGAGGCTCAAGAAAGTTGAGGTTTTGTGTCAGGACCCTTTCTCAGAAATGGAGGGTGGAAGGGAGCTCAGAAACAAATAGCGTGGAGGGGGAGGAGGTGCTGGGGAAGGTAGGTGGGATGGTAATAAGTGAGTACTATCCAGATTGGAACAGATTTTCCCCAGCGGGTATTGAATACGAATTCCAAATCACTCTCAAAATCTTAGTGACTGTTAACATTTATGTTTTTTGTCTGTGTGTTTCAGTAATTGCATGACAGTTTGAATGGTTCGTTGAGAGTGAGGAACCTATGGACTCTCACACACCAAGATGGAATTTAGTTCGAAGAGTGACTTCAAAATAGTCGCTTGCTTTTAAAATCTTGACCATTTTTGCTGTCCAGTTGAACGAGTTTAGCTTCATACTGCTTCAATAGGAATTAGTGTTTAATAGGAACATATTTGTGCAACTTACAGTTCCGCAAGTTTTGGCATAAACTGGTGGAGACTTTCGGTGCTTGCAAAAAGGCTCACCTCCCCGTTAATACCGAAGAAAAATTGGAGTTTAAAAGTAACTTCACCCGCTGTCAGGGAATGAAATGTTAATGTTGACTCAAATATAATTTTTAAAAAAGTAATATAATTGTGTAACACTAAACTCAAATTACAATTTGGATATGCCAGTTTTGTAGATGGTTGGATATTGGATTCATTTTAAATGAGGGTGAAGATCACTTTAAATCCAGCATATTTGTGAAGTAAAGAAATAGCATTCAAATAAAATTAACTGCATGACTCTACATAGCCCGAGATATAGAATTTCATTCCGAACTATGAGACAGTGTGACCCCATACTACCTCAGTGCTCATGGCAAGAGTAAGACTCCTGTTTGACGTGCTGTGCATCAGATTCATTGATGCTTGAGAATCAAAAGAATATGACGATAAGATTTAAAATCAAAATCTCATTGAACACTTCAAGGAAGAGGGGGAAAGCATGTATGACTAATAGAAGGTGGTGGCACAGACCAAATAGACCTGTGTGCTGAAACTTATCGCAAATTTCACATTGAATGGAACGGTTTAAACAGGCTGGAGGAAGCAGACATGCCAGCTCAAACTTTTTGAATTTGTACATTCTGTTCGTAAACATGAGCAAAATTGTGGGAAACATGTTTCTTCTTTCTCTTTTATTGCACAGAACCATACAATTGGACTGTTTTGATGAGGAATTTAAAGATTACGAGTCCCGTCCGTTTGACTCACAGTTTGGTACCATGGGTTGGTACGATCTTCGTTCGAGAAGGAAAAGGGATGTTCCAGATCCAGAAAATCGTCAAACCATTTCCTACAAAGTCCGTTTCTGGTTAGTATTAATTAATACAGTTAATTAATACAATTTTAGATCGACATGATTGCACAATGGAGTCAATAAGAAAATTCCATCTGATATTCCACATAAATTTTAACCGAATATTAAAGCAGCTCATTTCTTTTTCATGCTGTCTGCTGCTTTTAAGAATGGTTGTCTTATTGTTGAAATGTTTAGCTTTGACTCGATGGCTTCTTCCATCAGCTCACATTGAAACACATGTTTCTTCAGCCAAAAATGTACGTTTACCTGGTGTAGCTTGACCAACCTTCCCCTGAAATCCCCTGTGGTCGCTCTGCTGAAAAACAAGTATACCGTTTTGGATACTGTTCCAGGGGACGACTTACCAGGGGCATGCAGTAGGGTGCAGGTCTCTGGCACAGAGTCTCTTTCTCTTGCACAGAAGGGAAGCGGGGATAGGAAGAGAGTGATAGTCATTGGGGACTCAATAGTTGGAGGGACTGATAGAAGATTTGCCAGGAACAAAAGAGACTCACGATTGGTGTGTTGCCTACCAGGTGCCAGGGTCCGTGATGTCTCGGATCGTGTCTTTAGGGTCCTGAGGGGAGAGGGTGACCAGCCCCAAGTCGTGGTCCATGTAGGCACCAACGACATAGGTAGAAAGAGGGATAGGGATGTCAGGCAGGATTTCGGGGAGCTAGGGTGGAAGCTGAGAGCTAGAACAAACAGAGTGGTCATCTCTGGTTTGTCCACCGTACCACGTGATAGCGAGGCTAAGAACAGGGAGAGATTTCAACTGAACACGTGGCTGCAGGGATGGTGCAGGAGGGAGGGCTTCAGGTACATGGACAATTGGGGCTCATTCTGGGGAAGGTGGGACCTCTACAAACAGGACTGTCTCCACTTGAACCAGAGGGGTACTAATATCCTGGGTGGGAAATTCGCTAGTGCCATTCAGGTGGATTTAAACTAGCTCAGAAGGGGGATGGGAAACTGAGGTGTAGTCCTAGTACACAGGAGGATGAGCGTAGGGTGGACATGGTCAGGACCTCACTGTCACAGGAGTGTGCTGGCAGACAGCAAGCTGGATTGAAGTGTGACGACTTTAATGCCAGAAGTATCCGGAATAAGGTAGGTGAGCTTGCAGCTTGGATCGGGACCTGGGACTTCGATGTTGTGGCCATTTCGGAGACATGGATAGAGCAGGGTCAGGAATGGATGGTGCAGATTCCAGGGTTTAGATCTTTCATTAAGGTCAAGGAAGGTGGTAAAAGAGGGGGAGGTGTGTGGCTTTGTTGGTCAAGGACAGTATAACGGCGGCTGAAAGAACCTTTGAGGACTCGTCTACTGATGTGGTATGGGCTGAGGTTGCCAAGGAAGGTTTGTCGACTGAGTCAGTATGGGTGGAAGTTCGGAAGAGCAAGGCAGAAGTCACCTCACTGGGGGTTTTCTACAGACCCCAAATAGCAGTAGGGAGATCGAAGTACTCATTGGCCGGTAGATTGTTGTGATGTGCAAATGTAGCAGGGTTGTTGTTATGGGTGACTTCAACTTTGCCAATATAGATTGAAGCCTCCTTAGTGCAGATGGTTTGGATGGAGCCGTTTTTGTCAGGTGTGTTCAGGAGGGTTTCCTGACTCAGTATGTGGACAGGCCGACGAGGGGAGGAGGCCATTTTGGATTTGGTGCTCGGCAATGAGCCAGGACAGGTGTCAGATCTCGTGGTGGGAGAACACTTTGGCGACAGTGACTACAACAGCCTCACGTTTACCATAACCATGGAAAGCGAAAGGAGCAATTACCAGGGCAAGTTATTTAACTGGGGTGAAGGAAACTATGATGCTATCAGACAGGAGTTGGGAAGTACAGATTGGGAGCAATTGTTCCACAGAAAGGGCACAGCAGACATGTGGAGGCTGTTCAAGGAGCAGTTGTTGCGAGTGATGTATAAATTTGTTCCTCTGAGACAGGTAAGAAGGGGTAAGATTAAGGAGCCTTGGATGATGGGTACAGAGGTGCTTCTTGTCAAAAAGAAAAAGGCAGTGTATGTGAAGTGGAAAAAGTGAGGGTCTAGCACAGCTTTAGAGTATTACAGGCTTGCTCGGAAGGAGCTCAAAAGATATTGCCTGTACAATTGTTACCTGTTACAACCTTTGTGTCCACGCTTGCTCATTCAATGGTGTCAAGCTGCCAGCAGTGCGTGTACCTTCTCCATCCCCTAATGCCGTCAGCTCACCCAAGACATAGTCCTTACTTGAAATCTTCTGATCAACCAAAGTTCATTGTGTTGGACATATTAGTTATCTGTCATGAAACGAAAACTGATTCTGATTGGCATGAACTGCAGTGCAAATGAATATAATCTGCGAAACGAGATTCCTTATGGGCTTGCATCCACTACAAATAATTGCTTTTCAAAGACGTTGCATACATATATTTTTTTCTCGTATCACCTTCGATTTTTTTTTGTTTATGCATGTTGTGTGGGTTTCCAGTCAGGCCCATAAACACAGGTTGATGCAGTCACTGTTATAACATGGTATTGAAGGAGAATTTTTGATCTTTGGAGTTTCATTCCAGTGTATGAAGGAGTGCATCATCAAGACACTCCAGATCTCTCCTGGTGACTATATATTGTTGCAAGTTTTCAAGTGTTACCGATGGTCACATAAAATATGGCCTTTTTGTTGTTGCGTTATTCATCTTAACTGCACCATATCTAGTATTTAGGCCTGGAAACTATTTTAATTTTTTTGATTTACTTATTCAAAATCATTTATGATTGTTGTCATGATATCTACAATATGTTATTTTGATTGGACATAGAGGATTGGATCTGTCTTACCCCACCTATTAATGGAAATAATGTATGCGCTTATAAAACCCCTTCTGGGCAAGATAGTTGGTCAGTGGTTAGAGCTGCTCATGCACTGGGGAGCCAATTGAGATTCCAGTCTTGGGTAACTCTCTGTGTGGAATTGACACGTCCTCCCCACGTCTGCGAGGGGCTTCTGCCAGGTGCTCCAGTTTCTTCCCATTGTTCAAAGATGTGCAGGTCCTTATATGTGATTTGTGAAGCTTTTCTTCAATGTTTCAATCCTGCCAGCATCCAGTGCCTTGGACAAAATAACTGGAGATGAATAAAAGATACTGTGCCTTTTGACGCCATTTCCTGCTGGATTTTCATCAATCCTGCTTTATATTGGTGACAACTTCGATGACCTTTTTTGATGCTATGTCTGAATTGACAGTCTAGTTCCAAATATTTGTTAAGCAGTATTTCAAGGTCTCTGTTACAGCATACCCATGAATATCCACTTCAAAAGATACTTCCATATCATAGAATCCCTACGGTGTGGAAACAAGCCCCTTTTGACCCAAGAAGTCCACAGCCACCCTCCAAAGAGCATCTCACCCTGACCCATCCCCCGAACCTTTCCTCAGTAACCCTACATTTCCCATGACTAACACACCTAATCTACACATCCCGAAACACAATGGGCAAGTTTGGCATGGCCCGTACACCTAGTCTGCACATCTTTGGACTGTGGGAGGAAACCAGAGCATCCAGCAGGAACCCATGCAGGCATGGGCAGAATGTACAAACTCCGCACAGAAAATCACCCAACGGTGGGATCGAACCTGGGTCCCTGGCGCTGTGAGTCAGCAGTGCTAACCACTGAGTCACCGTGCTGCCCTTGGATTTGGACAGAGCTTGCTTGTTCCTGGGTGGCCTCAAACTGCCAACCTCCACTTAGTGGCAAAAGTGCTGACCAACTGCACTCATCTTCATTGGTTTTTGCTTTGTATCATTGAATTCAATTCTTCAAACTCTATGATAAATATTTAAATTTCCATTGATATGTGAGGGTTGTTTTTAGTACACAGTATTGGTTTGTTATGTTTTATTGCTATATAATGAATATTGTATGTATATGCAAATGGGCAAGTTGGTAACGATGCAGTCCACACACCTGGAGGATAATAACACTGTCCTTCAATCGCCCACGATACCCTCTGCAAATTGGTAGAAAACAAAAATTTCTAGAAAATTCATCTCTCCTCCCGTCAGTCGATCAAAATTAATTCAGGATTTTGTACGGGCCAATAACCGTAAGATTACACGAGCCTAAACAAAACTACTGGCTCATATTAGTTCAGTGAAGTGAAAGGGCAA
Organism: Stegostoma tigrinum; assembly: GCF_030684315.1. Lineage (NCBI taxonomy): Eukaryota > Metazoa > Chordata > Chondrichthyes > Orectolobiformes > Stegostomatidae > Stegostoma > Stegostoma tigrinum. The sequence goes on along the minus strand of NC_081379.1, from coordinate 51,292,908 downwards.
CAATAGAGGTAGTAGGAACTGCAGATGCTGAAGAATCTGAGATAAGAAGGTGTAAAGCTGGATGAACACAGCAGGCCAAGCAGTATCATCCTGCTCTACACCTTGTTATCTCAGATTCTCCAGCGCCAATTTTCTGAAGAAGGGTCTCGTCCCGAAACATCAGCTTTCCTGCTCCTCTGATGCTGCTTGGCCTGCTGTGTTCATCCAGCTCTCCACCTTGGGCAACAATAGAGTATGTTTTAAGTCACTAGATATGTTACGTTTGTCTTCCTTAGGGTGGAGTTAGTGGAACCGAAAAAGATGTCTCCCTCACAGCGTTTGTGACAAAAGAATTGCATCGTTCCTTGGCGGCCTTTCAACAGAATAATATTGGAGATTTCACGAGTGGTAAGAACGTCACTTCTTTTACTTCTCTTTCTCTCACTTTTTCCAACAATTGGAAAATAGATTTTAGAAATAACTTTGAGCTGACGAAGTGTGAAAAGAATAATAATTCCAAGCAGTGGTGGGAGTTGGTCAGTGAGGTGGGAGGAGTGGGTAGGTGGGAGAGAAGATGGATAGGTCGTGGAGGCGGGGATGAGGGGAGGAACTAGTCTTGGGATGAGGCTGGCGGGTGGGGAGATTTTGAGGGTGGCAAAGTCCATATTGAGGCTATTGCGTTGGAAGCTCCCAAGGCGGAATATGAGGTGCTGCTCCTCCAGTTTCTGGGTGGTGTGGTTGTGACACTGGAAGAGGCCCAGGATGGACATGTCGTTCATGGAGTGGGAGGGGGAGTTGAAGTGATGCAATGATTTGGATATGAAAATAGAAGGTGTGGTAGTAAGTTTCCCAATGATTGAGGGTGTAGTAGCCAGCCAAGAAGGTCACCTCAGAATACAATGGGACATTGACAAGGGAAATAAACTGAGGAGTGGCAGATGGAGTTGAGGTTCGATCAATGTGAGGTGCTACATTTTGGAAAGGCCAATCAGGGCAGCACATATACACTTCAGGTTGTGGGGAGTGTTGCTTAATAAAGAGACGCTGGAGTGCAGTTTCGTAGTTCCATCAAAGTACAGCCACCGGTAGAAAGGATATGAAGGAGACATTTGGTGTGCTCGCCTTTATCGGTCAGTGCATTGAGTATAGGAGTTGGGAGGTCACTTAGCAGCCATATAGGACGTTGGTTAGGCTGCTTTTGGAATACTGCAATCGATTTTGGTCTCCTTGCGAGAGGAAGGATGTCGGCGTAACGTTGAGGTCCGAAGGGCCTGTTCTGCGCTGTATTGTTGTATGTTGTAAACTTGCAAGGGTTCAGAGAAGATTTACAAAGATGTTGCCAGCATTGGAGGTTGGAGGTATACCGTGGGCTTGAATAGGCAGCTATTTCTTGGAACTTTGGAGGTTCAGTGCTGACCATATAGAAGTTTTTAAAATCACGAGGGACGTGGATAGAGTGAACAGCCAAGATCTTTTCCCCGGGTTGCTGGAATCCAAGACTGGAGGGAATAGGTTAAAAATGAGAGAGGGAAGATTTAAAATGGACCCTATTTTTTCTATAGTGGTGCATGTATGGAATGAGCTGCCAGAGGAAGTGGTGGAGGCTTGTACATTTAAAAGGCATCTGGATGGGTATATGAATAGGATGGGTTGAGAGGAATATGGGCCAAATGCTGGCAAAAGGGACTAAATTAATTTAATATCTGGTCATCATAGACAAATTGGCCAAAGGATCTGTTTCCCTACTGTACAGCTCTCTGACTCGAAGTGTCTTTTTTTTAACCACGTGGCCCATAATTAGAAAAACTTGAATCAGGATTTGGGAATGTGACAATTATACTTGGATCCGTTTGACTAAATTAACTCTGTGGGTAATGGTGTTTGAATTATGATTTATCAAATTTGAGTTTATTGCAGCATCTTATAGAATAGAGGAAACACATTGAAGCGAAATTGAAAATCAAAACTTGATAAAATTTTGCATTGGAAATACATGACAAGCCATTGGAGGAGAATCATGACCATTGCATTCAATTGAGACCAACAAATGCTGGAGATCACACTGATTCACATTCTCCGTGTCTGTGCGCGTTTGTGTGCCCTCTGGGTTCTCCTACAGTCCAAAGTTGTGAAGGCTAGGTGGATCGGGGTCTATGCTAAATAGCCCATTGAGCCTCGGGATGTTTAGGTTAGGTGGGTGAGACAGGGACAGTGTGGGCTTGTTGGGCTGAATGGCCTGTTTCCACACTGTCGGGATTCTATGAATCAATATTAAGGGTCTGTTGCACTGTGAAAGGGTCAATGTTGAGAGAGTGCTGGCCTGTGGGAGGCCAGTACTGAAAGGGAGCTGCCCTGTCAGAAGGTCTATATTAAGAGATTGCTGCACACTCAGAGGGCCAGTATTAAGGGAGTGCTCCAGTATCAGAGGGTCAAGAGTAAGGGAGCACATCTCTCTCAAATGGCCTTGTCAAATGGTCAGTCATCAGGTTCATGCTGAGGGAATACTGGTATGTCAGAGGGTCAACATATGGCAGAAATGGACCATCAGAGGGTCAGTCATCAGTCCTCCAGACTGTATTGTACTGTTGGAGGGTCAGTACTGAGGGAGGGCCTCAGAGGAGAGTGTCAGCTCTCTGGCAGTGCTTCTTTGCTGGTGTGCCACTCCCTTAACGCTGACCCTCTGACAGTGCAACACTCCCTTAATACCGGCCTTTCCACAGAGTGGCACTCCCTCAGTGAAGACACTCTGACAATGTAGCTTTCCCTCATCATTGATCTTCTGACAGCACAGGATTCTGTCATCATTGACCCTCTGACAGTGTAGCATAGGCTTCATATTGACCCTCTGATACTGTGGTACTCCCTCAGTGATGATACTCTGACAATGCAGCACTCCCTCAGTCCTAAGTCTCTGAATAAGCATTCCCTCAGTGCTGAGCCTCTGACAATGGAGCATTTTCTCATTACTGACCCTTTGCTGTGCTGCTCTGCCTGAGCACTCACTCGCTGAAGTTGTAGTACTCCATTAATAGTTGCTGTCCAACAGTGCACCACCACCTTAATATTGACCCTTGATACTGGAGCACTCCCTCATATGGGACATCTGATCGTGGAGCATTCTTTTACTATTTGCCTGCTCACAGTGCAGCACTCCCCGAATATCAAATCTCTGAGGGTGAAATGTTACTTTAATATTGACCGTCTGAGAGTGCAGCATTCCCTCGGTGCGAACTCTCTGCCAGTGCAGTCCTCCCTTATTATCGGACCGCATGCAGTGTGGCACTCCCTGAATACTGGCCGACGAACTGTGCAGCACCCCCTGAATATTGGCCATCAAGGATCCAGCATCCCCTTTATATTGACCTGCTTGCAGTGCAACGCTCTCCTAATATCAAACCTCTATCAGAGGGTCCACACTGAGGGAGTGCCCCGAAGTCAGTAGGTCAAATGTGGGGCAGTGTCACTTGGTGAGAGGGTCAATACTGAGTTAGTGCCTGATTTTAGGAGGGCCAGAATTAAGGAAGGGCCTCACAACACAGAGACAGTACTGAGGTCGTGCAGCACTGTCAGAGGATCAGTTGAGGGAATGCCTTATTGTCAGTGGGTCAGTTCTGAGGCAGTGCCTCCATGTAATGGATTTAGAATTGAGGGAGAATGACATGATTAGTGGGTTATCTCTGAGGTATTGGAGCATTGTCAGAGGGTCAGAACCGTGGAGTGCATTATAGTCAGTGGGTCAATACTGATTCAATGGTCAAAACTGAGGGAGTGCCACATGATTAGAGAGTCAGTCATGAGATACTGTAGCAGTGTCAGAGGGTCGGGACTGTGGGAGCGCATTATCGTTCGAGTTGCATGCTGAAGCAGTGCCTCGGAATTGAGGAAGTTCATCATGTTTATCGGGTCATTACAGAGGAAGGGCCCCGTAATCAGCAGATCAGCATAGAGGGAGTGCCTTATTATCATGAGGTCAGTTCTGAGACAGTGTCTCATTGTTCGAGGGTGAGCAGTGAGGGAGTGACTCATTGTTACAGGATCCAATCTGAGGCAGTGCCTCAATGTGATGGAGTCAGAATAGAGGAAATGTCAAGTGTCAGAGGCTCAATAGTGAGGTATTGAAGAACTGTTACAGTGTCAGTACTGAGGTAATGCAGCACTGTCAGAAGGTCAGAATGATGGGAATGCCTCATTGTCAGCAGGTCATTACTGAGGCATTGCCTAATTGCAAAGGGATTAGGTTTGAGGGAGTTTAGATGGTCAATACTGAGGTAACGTAGCACTGTCAGAGGGTCAGGATTGAGGGAGGGACTCATTATCAAAGGGTCTGCGGTGAAGGAATACCTTACTGACAGCCAGTCAGTTCTGAGTCAGTACCTCTTTGTCAGAGGATCTGTTCTGAGGGATTGCCTCACTGTCAGAGGATGTAATAGGGTCAGAATTGAGGGAATGCAATACGCTTATAGAGTCAGTACTGAAGTAGTGCAGCACTGCCAGAAGGGCTGTTCTGAGGCAGTCCCTTTTTGTCAGAGGTCAATACTGAGGCAGTCCCTCATTCTCAGGAGATTAGATTTGAGGGTATGCCACGTGATTAGAGGATCAGTGCTGAAGTAGTACTGTACTGTCAAAGGATCAGTACTGAGGGAGTGCCTCATTGTCAGAGGGTCAGTACTCAGATAATGAAGCACTGTCAGTGGGACTGTGGGCTTCAGTACTAGAAGATCAGTGTAAAAAAGCATGGAAGTGATGCCAAATCTTTCTAAAGTAGTTCTGTCAGCTCCAGTTGAGTACATAGTGAATTCTGAACACCATACTTTAAAGAAGAACATTAAGGCCCTGGAAAGGGAGGAAATGAAATTAAGCAGAATGACAGCAGCACTACATCCAGGAGGTAGAAGCATTTTCGGAAATTTGAGTCCCTGCCTTTGCAGTTGCAGTAAAAGATGGGGATGGGGAGAGGGTTCTGAAATAAATCGAGAGAGGGGGATAGAAGATAGATAGAGGAGAAGGTAGGTGGAGAAGAGACAGACAAGTTAGAGAGACGGGGATGGAGCCAGTAAAGGTGAGTGTTGGTGGGGAGGTCAGTTCATGGAGGACGGACAGGTCAAGGGAGGCGGGATGCGGTTAGTATGTGGGAAATGGAGGTGCGGCTTGAGGTGGGAGTAGTGGATAGGTGAGAGGAAGAACAGGTTAGGGAGGTAGGGACAAGCTGGGCTGGTTTTGGGATGCAGTGGGAGGAGGGGAGATTTTGAAGCTTGTGAAATCCACATTGATAACATTGGGCTGCAGGGTTCCCAAGCGGAATGAGTTGCTGTTCCTGCAACCTTCGGGTGGCATCATTGTGGCACTGCAGGAGGCCCAGGATGGACATGTCGTCTGAGGAATGGGAGGGGTTGTTGAAATGGTTCGTGACTGGGGGGTGTAGTTGTTTAGTGTGAACCGAGCAGAGGTGTTCCACAAAGCGGACCCCAACCCTCCACTTGGTTTCGCCAATGTAGAGGGGGCCACACCGGGTACAGTTGATGCAGTATACCACATTGGCAGCTGTGCAGGTGAACCTCTGCTTGATGTGCAAAATCTTCTTGGGGCCTGGGATGGAGGTGAGGGGGGAGGTGTAAGGACAGGTTGCAGGAAAAATTGCCAGGTGAGGTGGGGCTGGAGGGGAGTGTGGAGCGGACAAGGGAGTCATGGAGAGAGTGGTCCCTCCAGAAAGCAGACAAGGGAGGGGAGGGAAAAATGTCTTTGGTGGTGGAGTCGGATTGCAGATGGTGGAAGTGTCGGAGATGCTGCCAGACCTGCTCAGCTTTTCCAGCCATTATGTTTTTGTTTTTTGTTCCTGATTTTGCTGCATCTGCAGTTCCTATAGTTTTTACTGTCTTTTAGTGTTTACATACAGGGGGTTCAGTATTTCAGTGTTTATATACTGGGGCTCCTGTGTTTTAGGGTTTATTTGCCAGATGCTGTGTGTTTTGGGTTTTGGTTACAGGGCGCTCTGTGCTTGAGGGTTTATTTACAGGTCCATCTGTGTTTTAGGGTGAATATCAGCCAGCATCTCACAATGGTGCAGGCCCGCAGATATGACTCACCAACAGCCCGACAATCTATTCGGCCTGAGCATCTAATAATGCAGCACTTCATCAATTCTGGCCCTCTAATAAAGAGGCACTTTCTCAGAACCAACCCAGTGACAATGACACAATTCCTCACTATTGACAAAGTTCCAAGTTGTGACAGAGGCAATTCCTCAGTATTGAGCCTCCACCAGAAACACAATACTCCCACACTGACCTTCTGAAAGTGTTGCTCACCATTAATTCTGAACCCGTTCCAATGAAGCTCTTCCTCTGTGTTCAGTCTCTCATAATAATGCACTCTGGCAGTTCTGATCCTCTGACAATGCTGCAATACACCAGTAATTATGTACGCATTATTATATTATCAGTGGAGGACTCCCTCAATGCTTACTCCATTACACGGAGGTTATACCTCAGACCTCTGACAATGAGGCACTCCCTCAGTACTGGACCTCTGACAATGATGCACTCCATCAGACCAGACCCTCTGACAATGAGGCACATTCTCAGGACAATAAGGCGGTCCCTCATACTTAATTTTGTGACAGAGCTGCAAGACCTCAGCACTCTCCTCTAATCGTGTAACACTCCAACAAGGGTGGCACGGTGGCTCAGGGGTTAGCACTGCTGCCTCAGTGCCAGAGACTCAGGTTTGATTCCACCCTGGGGTGACTGTCTGCACATGTGGAGTACATGAGGCACTCCCTCAGTACTGGACCCCTGACAATGAGGCACTCCCTCAGTACTGGACCTCTGACAATGAGGACCTCCCGCAATACTTACCTCTGATAGACTTGTAACATCTCAGTCCTGATGCTCTGACAGTGCTTCAGTAACTCAGTGCTGACCACCTTAGAATCAGGAACTCCATCAGACCTGACCATCCCATAGAACTGCAATACTTCAGTACTGTCCCTACAATTGACTGGCACTCCCTCAGTTCTGACCCTATCACCATGAGGCTCTGCCTCAGTCCGGAGTGTCTGAAAATGATGCTGTTGCTCAGCACAGACCCTGTGACAATGAGGCCCTCCCTCATTCTGACTGTCTCACAGTGCTGCAATACATCATTACTGATTGTGTAATGTATGGGTCTCTTGCAATTCTAACCCATTTTCAATGAGGCATTGCTTCAGTTTTGACCCTGTGACAATAAAAGAGTCCCACAGTTCTGATATGCTGACAGTGATTCAGGACCTCAGTACTGAGGGTCTGACAATGAGAGAGTGCCTCAGGACTGTCCCACAGACAATAAGGGAGACCATCATACTAACCCACCGCATCTGAGGCCCTCCCTCCACACTGATCTTCCAGTGCAAAACTATTTCAGTACAGGCCCTCAATGTGAGTGACTCCCTTAATTCTGTCCCCCTTAAATGGTAGCAGTCCCTCAGCATTGACCCTTTGACAACAATGCATCCCACATTTCTGACCCTGTGACAATGAGGCACTCCCTGAGCCCTGATGCTCAGACACTGCTTCAATACCTCAGTACTGATAGTCTGGCAATGAGACACTCCCTCAGTGCAGACCCCACGATAGAACTGTAACACCTCACAACTGAGCTGTTAATTGTTTAGCATCCTCTCAGTCTGACCCCACTACAATGAGGAACTAGCTCAGTATTGAGCACCTCTGACAAATGCATTCCATCAGAACGAAACCTTTGACAAACAGGAACTGCCTCAGGACAACCCTGTGATTGAGTCAATCCCTCAGCCCTGAGCCTCTGATCATGTGGCTCTGTCTCAGTTCTGTCACCATTACTTTGAGACTTCCCCCTGCAGTCCTGAACTGCACACAGCGACTTGCCCCTCAGTCCTGACCTGCTCAGTGACTTGCCCCTGCTGTCCTGACCCGCTCACAGCGACTTGGCCCTGCAGTCCTGACTCGCTCACAACGACTTTCCCCTGCAGTCCTGACCCGCTCACTGCGACTTGCTAACACCATCCTGATCCGCTCCCAGCGACTTGCCCCTGCAGTCCTGACCCGCTTGCAGTGACTTGCTCCTGCAGTCCTGACCCGCTCCCAGCGACTTGCCCCTGCAGTCCTGACCCGCTCGCAGTGACTTGCCCCTGCAGTCCTGACCCGCTCACAGCGACTGGCCAACTCTGTCCTGACCCGCTCCCAGCGACTTGCCCCTGCAGCCCTGACCCGCTCACAGTGACTTGCCCCTGCAGCCCTGACCCGCTCACAGTGACTTGCCCCTGCAGCCCTGACCCGCTCACAGGACTTGCCCCGACTGTCCTGACCCACTCACAACGTCTTGCCCCTGCAGTCCTGACCCGCTCACAGTGACTTGCCACTGCAGCCCTGACCTGCTCACAGGACTTGCCCCTGTCCTGAGCCGTTCACTGCGACTAGCCCCCTGTAGTCCTGACCCGTTCACAGCGCATTCCCCCTGGAGACCTGACCCACTCACAGCCACTGGCCCCCTCCTTATTGACGTGCTCGCTGCAACTTGCCCCCTGCAGTCCTCACCCGCTCACGGTGAATTGCCCCTGCTGTCCTGACCCGCTCACAGCTACTTGCCCCTGCTGACCTGACCTGCTCACAGCGAGTTGCCCCTGCAGTCCTGACCCGCTCGCAGTGACTTGCCCCTGCAGTCCTGACCCGCTCGCAGTGACTTGCCCCTGCAGTCCTGACCCGCTCGCAGTGACTTGCCCCTGCAGTCCTGACCCACTCGCAGTGACTTGCCCCTGCAGTCCTGACCTGCTAACAGTGACTTGCCCCTGCAGTCCTGACCCGCTCACAGCGACTTGCCCCGCTGACCTGACCTGCTCGCAGTGACTTGCCCCTGCAGTCCTGATCCGCTCACAGCGACATGCCTCTGCAGTCCTGACCCGCTCACAGCGACTTGCCTGTTCATTCCTGACCTGCTGACAGCGACATTCCCCCTGCAGTCCTGAAGACGCTCGCAGCGACTTGCCCCCTGCATTCATGACCCGGTCACAGCGACTTGGCCCTGCAATCCACAACCGCTCACAGCGACTTGCCCCTGCAGTCCTAACCCGCTCAGTGACTTGCCCCTGCAATCCTGACCCGCTCTCAGCCACTTGCCCCTACAGTCCTTACCCGCTCACAGCCGCTTGCCCCTACAGTCCTGACCCGCTTACAGCCACATGCCCCTGCAGACCTGACCCGCTCACAGCCACTTGCCCCCTCTGTCCTGACCCACTCACAACGACTTGCCCCCTCTGTCCTGACCCGCTCACAGCGACTTGCCAACTCTGTCCTGACCTGCTGTCAGTGACTTGCCCCTGCAGTCCTGACCCGTTCACAGCGACTTGCCCCCTCTGTCCTGACCCACTCACAACGACTTTCCCCCTCACTCCTGACCCGCTCACAGCGACTTGCCAAATCTGTCCTGACCTGCTGTCAGTAACTTGCCCCTGCAGTCCTAACCTGCTAACAGCGACATGCTGTCTCAGTCTTGACCCACTTAAAGTGACGCGCCCCCTTAGTCCTGATCCGCTGACAGCGACTCGCTCTCTTGGACATATCCTGCTGACAGTGACGCACTTCCTCAGTCCTGCCCCGCCGACAGCAACGCGCTGTATCATTCCTGAAGCAATGACAGTGACGTGCTCCCTCAGTCCTGACCCTTTTACAGCGATGCACTGCCTCAATCCTGACCCGCTGACAGCGATGCGCTGCACCATTCCTGAACCACTGATGTCGTGCTCCCTCATTCCTGACCCCTTTTACAGCGATGCACTGCCTCAATCGTGAACTACTGACAGTGACTCGCTCCCTCAATCCTGTTCCGCTGACAGTGACGCACTCTCTCAGTTCTAACCTGTTGACAGTGACCCGAACCCTCGGGCCTGATCCGCAGACAATGACACGCTCTCTTGAACATGACCCGATGACAGCGACATGCTTCCTCACTCTTTATCGACTGACAGTGACGTGCTCCCTCAGCACTGACCCGCTTAATGACGCGCTTACTCAGTCCTGATCAGCTGACAGTGACGCGCTCCCTCAGCCCTGACCCACTGTCAGAGACGTGCTGCATCAGTCCTGAACCACTGGCATTGATGCGCTCCCCAAGTCCTGAACGGCTGACAGTGATGCGCTCCCTCAGTCCTGAGCCTCTGACAGTGACACACTTCCTCTGACCTGACCCACTCACAGATACGCACTCCCTCTGTCCTGAACTGTTGACAGTGACGCTCTCCCTCAGTCCTGACCAGCTGACAATGATTCACTCCCACAGACCTGACCCGCTAACAGTGATGCACTACCTCAGTCCTGTTCTGCTGACAGCGACGCGCTGCCTCAGTCCTGACCCGCTTACAGTGAGGCGCTCGCTCAGATCTGAGCCGCTGACAGTGACATAGAACATAGAACATTACAGCACAGTACAAGCCCTTTGGCCCTCGATGTTGTGCCGACCTGTCGTACCAATCTGAAGCCCATCTAACCTACACTATTCCATGTACATCCATATGCTTGTCCAATGACAACTTAAATATACCTAAAGTTGGCGAATCTACTACCGTTGCAGGCAAAGTGTCTTATACCCTTCCTACTCTCTGAGTAAAGAAACTACCTCTGACATCTGTCCTATATCTTTCACCCCTCAATTTAAAGCTATGCCCCCTTGTGCTCACCGTCACCATCCTAAGAAAACGGCTCTCCCTGTCCACCCTATCTAACCTTCTGATTATCTTATACGTCTCAATTAAGTCACCTCTCAACCTTCTTCTCTCTAATGAACAGCCTCAAGTACCTCAGCCTTTTCTCGTAAGACCTTCCCTCCATACCAGGCAACATCCCAGTAAATCTCCCCTGCACCCTTCCAAAGCTTCCACATCCTTCTTATAATGCGGTGACCAGAACTGTACGCAATACTCCAAGTGCGGCCACACCAGAGTTTTGTACAGCTGCAGCATAACCTCATGGTCCAGAACTCAATCCATCTATTAATAAAAGCTAAAACACCGTATGCCGCCTTAACAGCCTTGTCAACCTGGGTGGCAACTTTCAAGGATCTGTGTACATGGACACCGAGATCTCTCTGCTCATCTACACTACCAAGTACTAGCTCAGTACTTTGCATTCCGGTTACTCCTACCAAAGTGCATCACCTCACACTTGTCCGCATTAAACTCCATTTGCCACCTCTTAGCCCAGCTTTGCAGCTATCTGTGACTCTCTGTAACCTACAACATCCTTCATCACTATCCACAACTCTATCGACCTTAGTGTCGTCTGCAAATTTACTAACCCATCCTTCTATGCCCTCATCCAGGTCATTTATAAAAATGACAAACAGCAGTGGACCCAACACCGACCCTTGTGGTACACCACTAGTAACTGGTCTCCAGGATGAACATCTCCCATCAATTACCACCCTCTGTCTTCTTTCAGCAAGCCAATTTCTGATCCAAACTGCTATATCTCCCACAATCCCATTCCTCCACATTTTGTACAATAGCCTCCTGTGGGGAACCTTATCGAAGGCCTTGCTGAAATCCATGTACACCACATCAACCGGTTTACTTTTGTCTACCTGTTTGTAGTTCTTAGATGGTCTTAGTGAATCCTTCACTGTCTCTGTGGAAAACTCATTCAGACATGATCGCACAGTTTCATACAGCCATTTACCAAATTTACACTGTGAAGAGTCAGTCATGGATCCAATCCAGCATAAAAGGGACATCATGTCGGGTAACCCATGAACCGTGACAGCAAATTCTATCAGATACCATCATTAGGCATGTTACCTCCTTGACACAAGGCCAACAAGTGATCCACAAATGAATAACATGACATGGGTTTCAGTGCTGGTGGGATGCCAGAACTTGCATCCTGATGAGTGGCGGAACATACCATAATGCATGTCCATTTAAGACCATAAGACATAGGAGTGGAAGTAAGACCATTTGGTCCATCGAGTCCACTGCGCCATTTAATCATGGCTGATGGGCATTTCAACTCCACTTACCCGCACTCTCCCCATAGCCCTTGATTCCTTGCGAGAGCAAGAATTTATAAATCTCTGCCTTGAAGACATTTAACGGCCCGGCCTCCACTGCACTCCATGGCAATGAATTTCACAGGCCCACCACTCTCTGGCTGAAGAAATGTCTCCCCATTTCCATTCTAAATTGACCCCCTCTAAATCTAAGCCTGTGCCCATGGGTCCTAGTCTCCCTGCCTAACGGAAACAACTTCCCAGCATCCAGCCTTTCTCAGCCATGCATGATCTTGTATGTTTCTATTAGATCTCCCCTCAACCTTTTAAACTGTAATGAATACAATCCCAGGATCCTCAACTGTTCATCGTATGTTAGGCCTACCATTCCAGCAATCATCCGTGTGAATCTCCGCTGGACATGCTCCAGTGCCAGTATGTCCTTCCTGAGGTGTGGGGCCCAAAATTGGACACGGTATTCTAAATGGGGCCTAACTAGAGCTTTCTATAGTCTCAGAAGCACTTCGCTGCTTTTATATTCCAACCCTCTTGAGATAAATGACAACATTACATTCGCTTTCTTAATCATGGACTCAACCTGCAAGTTAACCTTTCGAGAATCCTGGACTAGCACTCCCAGATCCCTTTGTACTTTGGTTTTATGAATTTTCTCACCACTTAGAAAATAGTCCATGCCTGTATTCTTTTTTCCAAAGTGCAAGACCTCGCATTTGCTCACATTGAATTTCATCAGCAATTTCCTGGAGCACTCTCCTAAACTATCTAAATATTTCTGCATCCTCCCCATCTCCTCAGTGCTACCTGCCTGTCCGCCTAACTTCGTATCATCGGCAAGCTTTGCCAGAATGCCCCCAGTCCCTTCATCCAGATCATTAATATGTAAAGTGAACAGCTGCGGCCCCAAAACTGAACCCTGCAGGATACCACTTGTCACTGGTTGCCATTCTGAAAAAGAGCCTTTTATCTCAACTCTCTGCCTTCTGTCAGACAGCCAATCCTTAATCCATGCCAGTAACTCACCTCGAACACAGTGGGCCCTCACCTTACTCAGCAGCCTCCCGTGAGGCACCTTATCAAAGGCTTTTTGGAAGTCTAGATAGATCACATCCATTGGGTTTCCCTGGTCTAACCTCCTAGTTTCCTCTTCAAAGAATTCTGACAGGTTTGTCAGGTATGACCTCCCCTTACTAAATCCATGCTGACTTGCTCTAATCTGACTTTCAAGAATTTAGAAATCTCATCCTTAACGATGGATTCTAGAATTTTACCAACAACCGAGGTTAGGCTAGTTGGCCTATAATTTTCCATCTTTTATCTTGATCCTTTCTTAAACATTTGACCAGGCTGCCTGTGATAAACCAGCCCATACATGTAGACCTCAGGATTTGAATTGATTCTGCTTTGGAAATCCTTTATTAAATAATCTGAACTGTGCTAGGTGTTAAACTGGAAACCAATTTAAGATTATCAGCTGAGATCACAGTGTGATGCATTTTTGCATGAGCTAGAAGCTACATGTATAATTTCACTGGTTTATGTAGGCAAAAGGAATTTGTACAGACATTGCAATTCTGGAATAAATAGGCATTGTGGAGACAACCAAACACAGCTGCATTGCCATAGCAACACTCTGGCCAATCAGAGTCTGACTGTCTGGTCTGAGAATTAGGATTGACAGCTAACTGTTCTTGCTGCATCAACGTGGTAATAATGGCCCAGCCAATCAGCACTCCCTTCCCATTTTGTATAGAAAGCTTCAACTCCTTTCTTAATGCTTTCAAAAAATGGGGTAGATTTCTATTTGTATCAGCAATATTGTTCACAGTTTTCATGGAAATCCTGGGATTTTCCTTTGGGATACAGTTGATCACCATTGTTGCATGAGAAATTCATCTTAAACGTAGGTGATGGAAGTTTGATGAGTTCAGGGACTATCTTTCTAAAAGTTTAAATTTGTTGGATTTGAAGTGAGTTTGTTGATTTGCTCACCAAGCTGACTTGTTCTCATTCAGATATTTTGTCAACACGCCTGGTGACATCATCAGTGGAACCCCCGTTAAAGTGATGTTGTTCTACTCCACTTGGAATTTCTAGTCCATTATAGTGAGTAGAGTCATTTTGGGTTTTGATCAGTATGGGTTTGTACATGGGTCCAATTCTATGTGTTTGTTGAATGCATGGAGAACCATGTCTCTGGGAATTCCTATGCGTGATTTTGTTTGGCTTGAGCTACTGTGGTTATCTTGTTCCATTTATGGGTGGTAATGGGCAGCACGGTGGCTCAGTGGTTAGCGTGACAGCCTCACAGCGCCAGGGACCTGGGTTCAATTCCTGCCTCGGGTGGCTGTCTATGTGGAGTTTGCACATTCTCCCTGTGTCTGCACGCGTTTCCTCCAGGTGCTCCGCTTTCCTCCCACAGTCCAAAAATGTGGAGGCTAGGTGGATTGGCCATGCTAAATTGCCCACAGTGTTCAGGGGTGTGTGGGTTATAGGGGGATTGGTCTGGGTGGAATGCTTCAAGGGGCAGTGTGGACTTGTTGAGCAAAAGGGCTTGTTTCCACACTGTAGGGAATCTAATCTAATTTTTAAAACAATGGTCTTCATTGTCTAAGTGTACCAATATTAGGGAAAACTTGTCATGCCATTTTGTTGTTAGTTTCCAGCAGAGTAGAATAACACCGTCTCGTCGGAGGGTCCACTGACGATGTCAACCAGCATGGTGATGAAATGTCTGAATGAGAACAAGCCAGCTTGGCGAGCAAGTCAACAACCTCACCCACAACCCGAGCTACAGGTGTAGAAGACAATGAAGGAGGTTCCCTCCGAGTTCAGTGGGATCTTGATCAGATGGGCTGATGGACTGAGGAGTGACAGTTGGAGTTTAATTTAGATAATGCAAAAAGCTGGATTTCGGAAAGACAAATGAGGGTAGGACCTAGACACTTCATGGCAAGGTCCTGGCAAGTGTTGCTGAACAAAGAGATTTTTGAGTACAATTTCATAGCCTTGAAAGTGGAGTCCTAGTCAGACAAGGTAGTGAAGAAGGCTTTATCTGCTTGTCTTTATTAGTCAGTGCACTAAGTGTAGTAATTGGGTGTCTTGTTGTGGCTGTACAGGATGTTGGTTAGGCCACTTTTGGAATACTGTGTTAAATTCTGATCTCCCTGCTTTAGGAAAGATGCTGTTAAATTGCAAAGGATGCAGAAAAGATATACCAGATGTTGCCGGGGTTGGAGGGTTTGAGCTATAGGGAGAGGCTGAATAGACTGGGGTTGTTTTCCCAGACTGTTGGAGGCTGAGGATTGACCCTATAGAGGTTTTTACAATCATAAGGGGCATGATGAATAGCCAAGGTAATTTCCCCAGGGTGGGGAAATCCAAAGTTAGACGGCACGGGTTTAAGATGAGAGGGGAAAGATGTAAAAGGGACCTAAGGGACAACTTTTTCACGCAGAGGGTGGTGCATGTATGGAATATGCTGCCAGGCTGGTACAGTTACAAGATTTGAAAGGTATCTGGATGGATACATGAACAGGAAGGATTAGAGGTATATGGGCCAAATGTTGGCGAAAGAGACTAGATTAATTTAGGATATTTGGTCGGCATGGTCTTCCAATCCAAGATAACTTCTTGCCATTGTTCTTATTCCATCTTGTACTAACATAGCTACCTCCCTTTCCTTTACCTCCTGCAGTTACTCTTGAAGACACCCCCAATAGCATCTTCCAAACCCATGACCTTCCCTGTGAGAAGGAGAAGGGCAGTAGCTACAAGAGAGATGCCACCAGTTACAAGTTCATCTCCAAGATACACACCATCCTGTCTTGAAGATGTATTGATGTTTTCAGAGTCCCTGGGTCAAAATTCCCAGAGCTCCCTTCCTAACAGCTTTGTGGATCAAATCACATCTCCAAAGACTGTTGCAGTTCAAGAAAGCAGCTCACTACCACCTTCTCCAGGACAATACATACTGGCATTGCTAGTGACAGCCTATTTCCACAAATTGATTTTTTTAAAAAAACTGACCATGAATAGGAATTCTCCCCCCCCTTCCAGTCCATATCTTTCTGCTTTTCAAAACCCAAAGATCTTCAACCAAGCTTTTGTCAGGCTTCCTAAGATCCCCTTTGACAAGTATTTAATTTGGTCAGATTCGTACGTTTATGTTTCTGAGATGTATCTTGGGCCACTTGTCAAACTGAAGGTGTGATGTCAGTCAAAGTTCTCTGTAAATCAAATTGTGAAAGACTGGGAGAGCCAGTATTATAATAAATAAACAGGTAAATGGAGTTGAGTCACAAATCAGATATGACCCCCAATGAATGATTCATTTTCTTTTTTTTCTCTTACGTATTTTTTTTAATCATCCTCTTCTTCTCTCTCCCAGCCTCTGAACTCCGGGCCTCGGACCTTGTGGCATCAGACCTCCCAGCTTACTGCCTTCAGTTCGCAGCCTCAGAATCTGAGCCTCAGAATTTCCACCCTCAGCACAGACCTGACAAGGTGTCCTCCCGCGTGTTATGATGTTCTGCTGGCTCAGCATGGCTTCAGTATGGACTTCTGTCTCAAGGTGATTCCAGAACATTCTGTTGGCTTCGTGAACTCTAAGCTGAAGCCAGGTGTCATCTGGAGTCAAGGCCCAGTGCAAGCTGGAGGCTAAGTGCCAGCACGAACTGGGTAGGAAGACTGTTGACCTGAACTTTTGTCTCCATTTTATAATTTAATTCTGTAATCTGCAGTGCTGGGCTTTGTCTTCTAATCTCTATTCTTCAAAAGAACTGTAACTGCAAAAGCTGTACTTTGGGACCTTTGTACCTAAGATGGCACCGTAAACGGGAATCTCATGAGCAGTCGCACAACTGGGTAAGAGGAAGAAGAATGCTTTTTAAGGTTTCAGAAACAAGGAACAGAAAAGGCTCTCGAGGAATACAAGTTATCCCGGAAGACGCTGTAGAAAGGGCTTAGGAGAGCTAAAAGGGGGCACGAGAAAACCTTGGCAGATAGGATCGAGGAAAACTGCAATTAGTGAGGAATAACAGAACGACCAGAGAAAGGGTAGGGCTGATCAGGGATTGTAAAAGGAATTTGTGCACAGAACCTAAAGAGATAGGAAAGGTCCTTAATGAATACTTTTCTTTGGTATTCACAACTGAGAGGGACCTAGTTGTAGAGGAGGACAGTGTGAAACAGGCCAGTAGGCTAGAGGAGGTGGATGTTAGTAAGGAAGATGTGCTAGGGATTTTGAGGAAGTTGAAGATACATAAGTCTCCCGGGCCTGATGGAATTTATCCAAGGATTCTCTGAGAAGTGAGGGAAGAGATCGGAGGGCCTTTGGCAATGACCTCTTCGACCTCACTGTCAACAGGTATAGTGCTGGAAGATTGGAGAGAGGCAAACGTCATTCCCTTGTTCAAAAAAGGGAATCAGGATAACCCCAGAAATTACAGGCCAGTTAGCCTTACGTTAGTGGTGGGCAACTTATTGGAAAGGGCTCTGAGAGATAGGATTTATGATCACTAAGAAAGGCACAATTTGATTCATGACAGACAGCATGCATTTGTGAGGGGTAGAACATACCTCACCGACCTTACTGAATTCTTTGAAGAGGTGACTGAACACATGGATGAAGGTAGAGCAGTGGATGTGGTGTACATGGATTTAAGTAAGGCGTTTGATAACGTTTCCCATGGTAGGCTCATGCAGAAGGTAAGGAGGCATGAGATAGGGGGAAATGTGGCAGATTGGATTCAGAATTGGCTGATCCTTAGAAGACAAAGGGTGGGAGTGGATGGAAAATATTAAACATGGTGCTCAGTTGCAAGTGGTGTACAACAAGGATCTGTTCTGGGTCTCTTCTATTTGTGATTTTTGTAAATGATTTGGATAGAAGGTTGGATTAGCATGTTCGCAGACGATACATAGGTGGGTTGCATTGTGGACAGTGCAGAAGGCTGTTCTAGGTTACAAAGGGAAATTGATAGGATGCAGAGCTGGGCTGAGAGGTGGCAGATGGAGTTTAACCCTGAAAAGTGTGAGGTGATTCATTTTGGAATGACAAACTTGAAAGCAGAATACAGGGCTAATGGAAAGATTCTTGGCAGTGTGAGGAGCAAAAGGATCTTGGGGTTTGTGTTCTCAGTTCACTGAAAGCTGCCACCCAGGTGGGAAGGATCTTGGGGTTTGTGTTCACAGTTCACTGAAAGCTGCCACCCAGGTGGATAGAGTTGTTAAGAAAGGCAAGGAAGGAGCTCAAAAATGGTCTGAGGAGAGCCAGGAGGGGGCACGAGAAAGGCTTGGCAGAAGGAATCCGGGAAAACACAAAGGCATTTTACACTTACGTGAGGAATAAGAGAATGATCAAAGAAAGAGTAGGGCCGATCAGGGATAGCATAGGGAACTTGTGTGTGGAGCCTGAGGAGGTAGGGGAAG
Source organism: Stegostoma tigrinum (assembly GCF_030684315.1). Lineage (NCBI taxonomy): Eukaryota > Metazoa > Chordata > Chondrichthyes > Orectolobiformes > Stegostomatidae > Stegostoma > Stegostoma tigrinum. The sequence continues at coordinate 51,274,485 of NC_081379.1, read as the reverse complement.
CCCTAAATGAGTTTTTTGCTTCTGTCTTTACGAAAGAAACCAACTTTGTAGTGAATGAAACCTTTGAAGAGCAGGTGTGCATGCTGGAATGGATAGAGATAGACGAAGCTGATGTGCTGAAAATTTTGTCAAACATTAAGATTGACAAGTCGCCAGGCCCGGATCAGATTTGTCCTCGGCTGCTTTGGGAAGCGAGAAATGCAATTGCTTCGCCACTTGCGAAGATCTTTGCATCCTCGCTCTCCACTGGAGTCGTACCTGAGGACTGGAGAGAGGCAAATGTAATTCCTCTCTTCAAGAAAGGAAATAGGGAAATCCCCGGCAATTATAGACCGGTAAGTCTCACGTCTGTCGTCTGCAAGGTGTTAGAAAGGATTCTGAGGGATAAGATTTATGACCATCTGGAAGAGCATGGCTTGATCAAATACAGTCAACACGGCTTTGTGAGGGGTAGGTCATGCCTTACAAACCTTATCGAGTTTTTTGAGGATGTGACTAGAAAAGTTGATGAGGGTCGAGCTGTGGATGTGGTGTATATGGACTTCAGTAAGGCATTTGATAAGGTTCCCCATGGTAGGCTCATTCAGAAGGTCAGGAGGAATGGGATACAGGGGAACTTAGCTGCTTGGATACAGAATTTGCTGGCCAACAGAAGACAGCAAGTGGTAGTAGAAGGAAAATATTCTGCCTGGAAGTCAGTGGTGAGTGGAGTTCCACAGGGCTCTGTCCTTGGGCCTCTACTGTTTGTAATTTTTATTAATGACTTGGATGAGGGGATTGAAGGATGGGTCAGCAAGTTTGCAGACGACACAAAGGTCGGAGGTGTCGTTGACAGTGTAGAGGGCTGTTGTAGGCTGCAGCGGGACATTGACAGGATGCAGAGATGGGCTGAGAGGTGGCAGATGGAGTTCAACCTGGATAAATGCGAGGTGATGCATTTTGGAAGGTCGAATTTGAAAGCTGAGTACAGGATTAAGGGTAGGATTCTTGGCAGCGTGGAGGAACAGAGGGATCTTGGTGTGCAGATACATAGATCCCTTAAAATGGCCACCCAAGTGGACAGGGTTGTTAAGAAAGCATATGGTGTTTTGGCTTTCATTAACAGGGGGATTGAGTTTAAGAGTCGTGAGATCTTGTTGCAGCTCTATAAAACTTTGGTTAGACCGCACTTGGAATACTGCGTCCAGTTCTGGGCGCCCTATTATAGGAAAGATGTGGATGCTTTGGAGAGGGTTCAGAGGAGGTTTACCAGGATGCTGCCTGGACTGGAGGGCTTATCTTATGAAGAGAGGTTGACTGAGCTCGGTCTCTTTTCATTGGAGAAAAGGAGGAGGAGAGGGGACCTAATTGAGGTATACAAGATAATGAGAGGCATAGATAGAGTTGATAGCCAGAGACTATTTCCCAGGGCAGAAATGGCTAGCACGAGGGGTCATAGTTTTAAGCTGGTTGGTGGAAAGTATAGAGGGGATGTCAGAGGCAGGTTCTTTACGCAGAGAGTTGTGAGAGCATGGAATGCGTTGCCAGCAGCAGTTGTGGAAGCAAGGTCATTGGGGTCATTTAAGAGACTGCTGGACATGTATATGGTCACAGAAATTTGAGGGTGCATACATGAGGATCAATGGTCGGCACAACATTGTGGGCTGAAGGGCCTGTTCTGTGCTGTTTTGCTCTATGTTCTATGTTCTATGTTCTATGAAAGCGTATGGTGTGTTAGCTTTCATTAATAGAGGGATTGAGTTCAAGAGCTGTGAAGTTATGTTCCAGCTATACAAAAGCCTAGTTCAGCCACAACTGGAGTATTATGTCCAGTTCTGGTCACCTCATTACAGGAAAGATGTGGAATCATTGGAAAAAGTGCAGAGGAGATTTACCAGGATGTTGCCTGGAATGGAGGGGAGGTCTTATGAGGAAAGGTTGAGAGAGCTAGGGCTTTTCTCTTTGGAATGATGAAGGACGAGAGATGACTTGATAGAGGTGTACAAAATGATCAGAGGTATAGATAGAGTGGACAGCCAGAGACTTTTTCCAGGGTGGAGGTAGCTATTACAAGGAGGTATAGTTTTAAATTGAGTGGAGGTAGATATAGGGGAGTCATCAGAGGCAGGTTCTTTCCTCGGAGAGTGGTCGGGGCGTGGAATGCAATGCCGGAGAGGGTAGTGGAGTCGGCCTCATTCGGGGAATTTAAGCGGCTACTAGATAGGCATATGGATGATAGTATAAGATAGGGGTGGAAGTTAGATAGATCTTAGGATTAGGGTAAAAGTTCAGCACAACATTGTGAGCCGAAGGGCCTGTACTGTGTTCTGTTCTATAACACTTTAGAATTACCAGAATATTACTGTTCATTCACAAATATTCATTAGTGCATGCAACCCATCCACTGTACAGCAAAGCTTTAAAATATATCCGTGCAACAAAATCATTACAAATGCCAAAAATACTGACAAGTCAGATGTTAACTTCACCTCCACAGAAAACCCACCAATTTCTTGCTCAACAGCAAAATTATTCCAGATAAATCCCACAATGTACATCACACAGGACCTCAAGTAATAGTCAAAGTAGAGGTCCAGTGCAGAAGGAGGCATTTTGGTCCATGATGTCTGTGTTTGCTTGTTCGCTGTTACCTTGTGCCAATCTCCTTACTTCTCCCCTGCACGTTATTGCCCTGAGGCCTAGTGCCAAACAAAGGGACCTGAGGGTGAAGATGCATTGCTCCTTGAAAGGGGAATTGCTGGTGGACAGGGTGGTAAAGATAGTATTTGGAATGCTTGACTTCATTGGTCAGTCAGTGAGTATGGGAGTTGGGATGTCATGTTGTAGGGCATGGGTTAAGCCACTTTTAGAACGCTGTGTTCAATTCTGGTCTCCCTGCAGGATGAAAGATATTGTTAAACTTGAAAGTGTTCAAAGAAGATTTACAAGGATGTTGTTGGGATTGGAGTGTTTGAGCTGCAGGGAGAGACTGAATAGGTTGGTACAATTTTTGTTTTGAATGTCAGAAGCTGAAGGGTGACCTTATAGACGTTGATAAAATCATGAGGGTGATGGTGTGTTTTCCACAGTAGGGGAGGCCAAATCTAGAGGGCATAGGTTTAAGGTGAGATGCGGTGAAATTAAAAGGGACCTGAGGGGTAATTTTTTTACACAGAAGGTTGCATGTGTGTGGAATAAGCTGCCACAGAAAATGATGGAGGTGGGTATGATTACAACACTTAAAAGGCATCTGAATGGATACATGAGTAGGAAAGAGTTCAGAGGGATATGGGTCAAATATTAGTTAATGGGACCAGATCCATTTAGGATATCAAGTCAGCATGGATGAGTTGGTCCAAAAGGGTTTGTTTCTGTGCTATATTCTCCCTGTTGAATACTTCAGTTGTATGTGTCTCGAGCACATTCCACGAACTGAGCTCCAAACCTGAACTGCTCACTAAGTTCGTTGAATGCTGACCTTGTTCTTTTTATGAGCCAGAATAGTTTCTGTTTATCTACAGTATCCAGCATGCTCATGATTTTGAAAACCTCTCTGTCAGATCTATTCTTCGTTTTCTTGTCTACAAGGAGAACAGTTCCCTTTCTTCAATCAGTCTTCATTACTCAAATTTCTCATTCCTGGAACAGTTCTTGTCAACCGCTCCCCAGTGCATTCACAGCTTTGATGTAATGTGGCATTCATAAATATACAAAATTCTCCAGTGGAGGTCCAGCAAGTGTCTTTTCCAGTTCAACATCACCTTCTTGCTCTTGTACTCAAGGGTTCCCCCAGTAAAGTTGAGAATTCTGTATGCTTTATTTACAGAACTATTCATCAGTCCTGACACCTTCAATGATTAATGCACATAGACACTCTTAAGGATAGTACTTTTTTGAAGACACTATATATCTACATGTGCTTTCCATCTCACATTAAACTTCATCTGCCATAGGTTTAAGGTGAGAGAGGAAAGATTTAAGAGTTGAGGGGCAACGTTCTAGCAGAATGTCATACATGTATGATATGAGCGTGTATAGAGTAGCTGGTGGAAGTGGGTGCAATTGCAACATTAAAAGGCATCTGGACAGGTATATGAACAGGTAGGGTTAAGAAGGATATGGGCCAAAATCTGGAAAACAGGACTGGATCAGTTTGGGATATCTGGTCAGAATGGGCATATTGGAGTGAAGGATCTGTTATCACGCTGTATGACTCTGACTCTATTCTAATGCTAATTGTCCTGGTCTCTCCCACTATTTTGTGCACCCAGCTACTCCTCACTGATATTAACCCCTGAACCCCAAGCTCCTGCTGATTTACTTTAAGCCCTCTCCAAATGCTCTGCTGCAAGGAACTTAGTGCCAGCTCTATTTAGCTACAAACAGTCCAACATGAATGGCTGCCATCTGTCCCAGAATGGGTCACAGTGACCGAGGAGTCAGGAGGGAGGTGAGTGTTGCATCTGTGCACACCTGTGGGGCATGTCTGTGTGTAGGATCAGCCCAGTAGGGGAGGAGGGGTGATATTGGAATGTCACTTCAGGTCAGGGGTTTGGAAAGTCTGGAGATATGAGGATGTCATAAGGTCATAGCAGAAATGAGAGACGGAGAGTATGGGGGGTGTAATCAAGTCAGGTTGATCGGCTGGAAGGCAGTGGTCAAGTGGTGTTTGGATGGAGAATAATTGACAGGGGTGTAAGATGTAATAGGGAAGGGGGATGTTTAAGATTGAGTTTGGGTCTATTTAATATTTACCCAGAAGTCAGAGTGGGTTTTGAGCTTAATTGAGTCTCACTTGTTAACCCAAATTATAATAAGTTTTTGAAGTTATAAAGGGCTTTTTCAGAAGCTTGCAAACGTGGGAGACTTGTCTATTGGAAAGTTCAGAACCCCAGAAAATTCCCATGGAATCTATTACTTGAGGTTTCTGCATAGTCACCATGCACAACTCCAATCTATTTGAATTGAAATAATCTATCCTGCTCCAATGCCCTTCTGACCAGTGGACTTTACAGAGAAGGCAATGCAGAGAAGATTCCCTTGACCAATTCATTGGAGTTTAATAGAATGAGAGGTGATCCTGTTGAAACTGATATAACTGGTATAAACGGCTGAACTAGCCCATCTTTCCAACCTTCTCAGATGGTCCCCACCTGTGCCTAGCAGGCCATTGCTTCCTGGGGTGGCACAGTGGCTCAGTGGTTAGCACTGCTGCCTCACAGCACCAGGGACCTGGGTTCAATTCCACCCTCAGGTGACTGTCTGTGTGAACGAGTTTTAAGAAGTTTGTGAGTTCTGTGTAAAGTTTGCATTTCTCCCCTTGTCTCCTTGTTTCCTCCAGGCGCCCTGGTTTCCTCCCTCAGTCCAAAGATATGCGGGCTGTGTGGATTGGCCATGCTAAATTGCCCATGGCGTTCAGGGAATGTGTAGATTAGGTGGTTTATAGGGGGATGCTGTGAGGTTTGGTGTGGACTTGTTGGGCCAAAGGGCCTGTTTCCACAGTGTAGGGATTCTATGGTCACAGAATCACTACGGTGCAGAAGGAGGCCATTCAGTCTATTGTACCTGCTAAATAAGCATCGTGACTCAGTGCCTTTTTCCCCATAGCCTTGCAAACTATTTCAATTCAAACATTCATCAAATGATGTCTTGAATATCCCAACTGAGCCTGCCTGTCTCCTTCACATTTCCAGGCAGCGCATTCCACACCCTCCTATTCACTGTGACAAAGTTTTTTTCTGACTACACATCTACTATGACCAGGCACATTGTGGTTTTGATACATTAATAGGGTTTATCATTGGTGTCAGAGAGATTCATTGCCCTGTGTTGAAGTGTAGATTAACACGGTTTTAACTGATGTTGCAGAGGTGTATTACACGATGTGAACGTGTACATTAATTGTGTTTATTACTGGTGTACCCAAGCTTCGTCATACAATGTTACAGTGTAGACTGATCAGGATTATTGCCAATGTACCAGATCTTGATTACCCTGCACTACAGGGTAGATTGATAGGGTTCAATTACTGGTATTACGGGCCTATACTACACTGCGTTAGACTGTAATTTAAGAAGGTTTATTCTTGGTGGCGGAGAACTTTATTACACTGTGCTAAGGTGCACATTCGTGTAATAGAACCTTATTATCCACCGTGTTAGAGTGTATATTGATAGTGATTATTACTGGTGTTACAGATCTTCATTACACTTTTGTTAGAATAAGGTATATTACTAGTGTAACAGATTTATTTCACTTTACGAGATTGTAAATTGATACAGTTTTGTTCCTAGCGCAACAGAGTATTATTACTGTTAGAGTGTAGATTGGCAATCTCGAAGATGAAAGGTCTGAAGGTGGATAAATAACCTGCACCAGATTGACTGCACCCCACAATTCTGAAGGAGATTGCTGAGAACGCTGTAGAGGCATTGTTGGTGATCTTTCAGGAACCATTGGAAGTAGGGAGCTTCCTAGAGGAACAGGAACAGGAAAGTGTAAGATCTCTCAGTCACTAACTTCCAAAACATTCCTATTTTATCATAAGACCATAAGACACAAAAGCAGAAATTAGGATATTCAGCTCATCATGTCTGCTCTGACATTCAATCATTGCTGATAAGTTCCTCAACCCCATTCTCTTGCTTTCTCCCCAAAACCCTTGATCATGTTGACAATCAAGAACCTATGTATCTCTATCTTAAATGTACTCAATGACCTGGCTTCCATAGCATTCTGCTGCAGTGAATTCCATAGTTTCACCATTCTCTTGCTGAAGAAGTTTCTCCTTATCTACGGTTTAAAAGGTCTCCCCTTTCCTCTAAAGGCTGCACCCTCGAGTCCTAGTCTCTCCTACCACTGGAAACGTTCCCAGCATCCACTCTGTCCAAACCATTCAGTATTCTGTAAGTTTCAACTAGATTCCTCCTCATCCTTAGTACAGACCCAACGTCTTCAAAAGTTCCTCATATGTTCAGCTTTTCATTCCTGAATTTCTCATCATTTCTCCTGAAATTATAACTAGTCAATGGGAACAGATTTGATCTGAGATCAAGGGGCAAATGCTCTGATCGCATCTAGTGTGTATTTTGTGAAAGACTGGGCAGGGTCTCAGTTGTGGAGTAGTCATTCTTACAGCCTGTTCTTCTTCCTCTCTCTGTCCATGTTTAACCTGACACCTCCAGCTGTTTCTCCGACACATTGAAAACACATATCAAACAAAACTCATGACCCGCTGTCACATCCATCATGCATATCTTGTGCCCATTGGTGGTACTTCTACATGAAACGTGGCCAACAAGCGTTTCATTTCTAACACATTCACTTCTCTCTTTTTCGTCTTCCCCTCCCCCCAACCCCACTTTCTCATTGTTTTCTCTCTCGATCACTATGCTTTGGCTACATTAGCAATGGAACTATCACATTTGGTGGGGAGGAAGGGTTGGCAGATTGGGAAAGGAGTGATGTGGTCCATCCACAGACCAAGCGCAAAGTGAAGCTGGGGTTGCTGTCAGAGTCATAGAAATGTACAGCATGGAAACCGGCCGCTTAGTCTAACTTGACCATGAAGATGAGATATCCTAGACAAATCTTGGCCCATGTCCCTCTAAACCTTCCCTATTCATGTGCCCATCCAGATGCCTTTTAAATGTTTTAATTGTACCAGCTTCCACCACTTTCTCTGGCTGCTCATTCCGAATACACACCACTCTCTATGTAAAAACATTCCCCCTTAAGTCCCTTATAAAGCTTTCCCCTCTCACCTAAAACCTCTGCCCTCGATTTTTGGCCTCCTCCACGTTGGGGAAAAGACCTTGTGTATTTTGCCTATCCATGACCCTCATGATTTTATAAACCTTATAAAGTCACCCCTCCAACGCTCCAAGGAATATAGCCCTGGCCTTATCATTGTCAATTGTCACATTGGAAGATGTCATTAGCACACCAGAAAGTGATGACAAGTCAGGGTTCAGAGGTGAGTATAGTCACCATCACAAGAGCTAAAAGCTAAAAGTTCTGAATGTGAATAAATCACTCGGACCAGATGAACTACACCCCAGAGTTCCGAAGGCATTGGTGGTGATTATTCAGGAATCATTGGAGTCAGGGAGGGTCCTAAAGAACTGGAAAAAGACTGATATAACACGCCTATTTAAGTAGGGTGAGAGGCCTAAGACAGGAATCTATTAGCCGGTTAGCCTGACCTCATTCATTGGTACAAATTTAGAGTCCATTATTAAGGATGAAGTTGATGAGCAGTCAGAACTGCATGGTAAAATAGGGCTGAGTTGGCATGACTGTTAAGGCCTTACAAATCAAAAATAGATTCTTGAACAGAATAACAATCAAATTAGACGAAGGAGACACCATAGATGTGCTTTATCTGGATATCCAGAAGGCCTTGACAAGGTGCCCCACAGCAAATGTGCTAAATTAGTGTAAAGTTGTGGCGTGGACAGAAGATTGGATGACTGACAGAAAGCAGAAAGTAGGGATAAAAGTGTCTTTTCCAGGATGGCAGCTGGTGCTAGTGGAGGGAAGGTCATTAATCAAGCAACTGAAGATGATTGGGTCTGGGATGCTACCATATTCCTATATGTCAGGTAATACTGTAACCAGCAGAGAGTTTGCCCCTTAGTTTTGCCAAGGCTCCATGATGGCATACATGGTCGAATGTAGCCTTGATGCCAAGGTCCATCATTCTCATTTCACCCCTGGAATTCAGTGGTTTTGTCCATGCTTGAACTAAGGCTGTAATAAGTTCAGGAGCTGAGTGGCCCTGGCCAATCCCAGGTTATTGTTGAGCAGGTGCTGCTTGATGCCAATGTTGATGACACCTTCCATCACTGTACTGATTGAGAGTACAGTGATGGGACAGTAATTGGCTTGTTGGATTTGTCATACTTTTTGTGTACAGGACATGCTGGGGTAATTTTTCACATTATTGGGTAGATGCCAGCATTGAACTGTGCTGGAAAAGCTTTACCAGAGCAGCAAGTTCTGGAACACAAATCTTCCGTACTATTGCCAGAATGCTGTCAGAGCTTGTAGCCTTTGCAATATCCAGTGTCTCCAATCATTTCTTCATGTGGCTTTAATCAAATTGGCTGAAGACTAGTATCTGTAATACTGGGGACCTCTGAAGGAGGCCAAGATGGATCATCCACTCAGCACTTCTGGCTGAAGATTGTTTCAGCCTTCTCTTTTTCACTGATGATTTGGCTTGTCCATCATGGAGGACGGATATATTTATGGAGCTTCCTTTTCCAGTGAATCTTTTAACTATACACCATCATTTATGACATGGATTTGTGAGCAGGAAGTCACGTCTGACAAATCTTGCAGTGTTTTTTGAAGAGGTAACCAAAAGGATCTATGAAGGTACGGTAGTGGATGTTGTTTATGTGGACTTTAGTCAGGCCTTTGACAAGGTCCCACACGGCAGGCTAGTCATGAAGGTTAGGTTGCATGGGATTGAGAGAAAGCTAGCAAATTGGATTCAAAACTGGCTTGATGGTAAGAAGCAGAGGGTGATAGTTGAGGGTTGTTCCTCAGACTGGAGGTCTGTAACTAGCAGTGTGCCACAGGGGTCAGTGCTGGGACCTTTGTTATTTGTTATTCACATAAACAATCTGGATGTGAATGTACATGGCATGTTTAGTAAATCTGAAGATGATACAAAATTAGGAGGTGATGTTGATAGTGCGCAAGGTTATCAAAAATCAGAGGGATCTTGGATCAGATGGGGAAATTGACTGAGGATTGGCAAATGCAATTCAATACAGATAAGTGTGAAGTGTTGCACTTTCAAAAGTCAAACCAAGGTAGGACTTGTACAGGAAATGTTAAGTCCTGAGATGTGTAATGGAACAGAGGGACCTCGGAGTATAAGTACGTAGTTGGTTGAAGGCAGCACCACATGTAGACGGGGTGTTGAAGGCATTTAGCATGTTGACTTTCAGTAGTCAAGGAACTGAGTATCGGAATTGGGATGTTATGTTACAGTTGTATAAGTCATTGGTGAGGCCACATGAGGTGTATTATGTAAGTTTTGGTCACCTTGTTATAGGAAAGACATAGCTAAATTGGAAAGTGTGCAAAGGAAATTTACAAGGATATTGTCAGAACTAATAGGCCTGACTTATAGGGAGAGGTTGGCCAGGATAGGACTCCATTTCTTGGAACGTCAGAGAATGAGGGATGACCTTATTGAGGTGTATAAAATCACGAGGAGCATAGATAGGATGAATGCCTATCGTCTTCTTCTCAGGAATGGGGAATTGAAAACAAGAGGGCATAGGTTTAAGATGAGAGGGGATAGATTTAAGAAGGATCTGAGGGGCAATTTCTTCACTCAGAGTAGCCAGGGTATGGAATGGGCTGCTGGAGAAAGTGGTTGAAGCAGGTACAACTGCAACATTTAAAAACCATTTGGATCTGTAGATGGATGGAAAGGGTTTAGAGGGATGTGGATCAAATGCGGACAATTGGAACGAGCTGAGTGGGTACCCTGTTTGGGCTGATGGGCCTGTTTCCATGCTGTATCATTCTATGACTCTATGACTTGATGTGACAGACTGCAGAGGTTAGATCTGATCCAATGGTTTTGGGTTTGCTTATTTCTGCCTATCACTTACTGACTATGTTGTTTGGTATGCAAATATTTCTGTTTGGTATCTTCACCAGGTTTATACGTTTTTTTTTTAGGTATGCCTGTTGCTGTTCCTGCCATATCCTCCTGCGCTGTACCTGGCTTGATGGTAATAGGGGCTATGCCAGGCTGTAAAGTTGCAGATTATGCTAGAGTATGATTCTGTTGCTGTTGATGGCCCGCAGCATCTCATGTATGACCAGTCTTAAGTTGGATCTGCTTGAAGTCTGTCCATTTGGCACGGCAATACCACCACACGAGGGAGGGTATTTTCAATGTAAATGCCAGACTTCAGCTTCTCAAGGACTGTGCAGTGATCGCTGTTACCAATACTGTCGTGTACATTTACATCAGCAGCTAGCAGATTGTGAAAGATGAGGTTGAGTATGCTTTTTCCCCTCTTATCAGTTTCTTCATCACCTGCTGTAGAGCCAGTCTAGCAGCTATGTCCTTTAGGGCACAACCAGCTCAATCAGTAATGCTGCTGCTAAGCCACTCTTGGTGATGGACAACCAGAGTATGTTTTGCACCCTTGTCTGATTCAGTCTTTCCTCCAAGTGGCGCTCAACATTGAGGAGTACTTATTCATCAGCTGAGCGAGAACAGCACATGGCAATCAGCAAGTGGTTTCCCTGCCCATATTTAAACTGAAAACTTCGTGGGGTCCAGAGGACTCTCAGGGAAATTCCATCCTGACTGTATCACATCCTGCCACTTCTGTTGCGTCTGTCCTGCTGATGAGACAAGGCATATCAAGGCACAGTGACGGTGGTGTCTGGGACATTGTCTGTCAGGTATGATTCTATAAGTACGATTGTATCAAGCTGTTGAATGATTAATGTCTATGAGATAGCTCTCCCAATTTTGTTACTAGCCTCCAGATGTTAGTAAGAAGGACTTTGCAGGATTAACAGGGTTGTCTCTGCTGTTATCTTTTCCAGTGTCCAGGTAGGTAGCAATTCTCTGTGATCATGGGAACTGCAGATGCTGGCGAATCCAAGATAATGAAATGTGAGGCTGGATGAACACAGCAGGCCCAGCAGCATCTCAGGAGCACAAAAGCTGATGTTTCGGGCCTAGAAGTTTCATTGTTTCATTGAAAATCGTTGTGATTAATACAACAGTGATCATTTCACAGGGCAGTTGAGAGTCAACCAGATAGGTATGGGTGTGGAATCACATGAAGGCCAGACCAGGTGAGGATAGCAGATTTCTTGCCCTGAAGGACATTAGCAAGCCAGGTGGACTTTTTCAACAATCGGCAATGGTTTCATGGTCACCAATAGATTCTTAATTCCAGTTATTTTTAACTGCATTCAAATTCCACCATCTTTGGTGACGGGATTTGAACCCGGGTCCCCAGAGTTGAGTTTCTGGATTAATGGTCTAGCAAAAATTAGGAAGGCTAATGCAATGTTTGTATCATTTTTAAAAGGGCTAGAATGCAAGAACAGATACGTACTGCTGCGGATGTATAAGACCCTGGTCAGACTGCCATTGGAATCTTGTCAGTAGTTTTGGGTTCTGTATTTAAGGAAGGATGTGCTGGTATTGAAGGAGGTTCAGAGGAGGGTTACAAAAATGGAGCCAAGGATGAAGGGCTTGCCATATGAGGAGAAGTTGAGAACTCTAGCTCTGTATTCGGCAGAGTTTGAAAGGATCAGAGAGGATCTCATTGAAACTTAACAGAATATTGAAAATCAATAAATGTGGAGGTAGAAAAGCACAGCAGGTCAGATAGCATCAGATGAGCAGAACAGCCTTATGTTGTCTCAGCTGCTGTGCTTTTCTAGCTCCACACTTATTGACTCTAGCCTCCAGCACCTGCAGTCCTTTCTGTCTCCAAGTCCCAGAATACTGAGAGGCCTGGAAAGAATGGACATGAAGATATTTCTATTAGTAAGAGACTAGGGAACAGCTTTAGAGTGAAAGGACTACCCTTCAGAACTGAAATGAGGAGTAATTTGTTCAGCCAGAGGGTGGTGAATCTTGTGGAACTCATTGGTGCAGAAGTCTGTGGAGGCCAAATCATTGAATGTATGTAAGACATAGATTGGAATGTTCTTGATTAGCAAGAAGATAAAGGGTTATTGGAGGAGGCAGGAGAATCTGGTTAGAACATAGAACATTACAGCGCAGTACAGGCCCTTTGACCCTCGATGTTGCACCGACCTGTGAAACTAATCTGAAGCCCATCTAACCCACACTATCCGTTAAGATCCATATGTTTATCCAATGACAATTTAAATGTCCTTTAAAATTGGTGAGTCTACTACTGTTGCAGGCAGGGCATTCCACGCTCTTACAACTCTCTGAGTAAAGAACCTACCTCTGGCATCTGTCCTATATCCATCACCCCTCAGTTTAAAGCTATGTCCCGTCATGCTAGCCATCATCATCCTAGGAAAAAGACTCTCACTGTCCACCCTATCCAATCCTCTGATCATCTTGTATGTCTCTATTAAGTTGCCTCTTAACCTTCTTCTCTCTAACAAAAACAGCCTCAAGTCCCTCAACCTTTCCTCATAAGACCTTCCATCCATACCAGGCAACATTCTGGTAAATCTCCTCTGCATCCTTTCCAGTGCTTCTACATCCCTCCTATAATGCAGCAACCAGAACTGTACGCAATGCTCCAAGTACGACTGCACCAGAATTTTGTACAGCTGCAACATGACCTCATGGCTCCGAAACGCAATCCCTCTACCAATAAAACCTAACATACCGTATGCCTTCTTAACAACCCTATCAACCTGGGTGACAACTTTCAGGGATCTATGCACATGGACCCCAAGGTCTCTCTGCTCGTCCACACTACCAAAAATCTTACCATTAGTCCAGTACTCTCTATTCCTGTCACTCCTTCCAAAGTGAATCATCTCTCACTTTTCCACATTAAACCCCATTTGCCACCTCTCAGCCCAGATTTGCAGCTTATCTATGTCCCACTGTAACCCGCAACATCCTTCTGCACTATCCACAACTCCACTGACTTTAGCGTCATCCGCAAATTTACTAACCCATCCTTCTACGCCCTCATCCAGGTCATTTATAAAAATGACAAACAGCAGAGGCCCCAAAACAGATCCTTGCGGTACACCAGTAGTAACTGAACTCCAGGACGAACATTCCCCATTAACCACCACCCTCTGTCTTCTTGCAGCTAGCCAATTTCTGATCCAAACCACTAAATCACTCTCAATCCCACGACTCCACTTTTTATGCAATAGCCTATCATGGGGAACCTTATGAAACGCTTTACTAAAATCCATATACACCACATCAACTGCTTTACCCTCATCCACCTGTTTGGTCACCTTCTCAAAGAACTCAAATGGTTTGTGAGGCACGACCAACCTTCACAAAACTGTGTTGACTATCCCTAATCAAATTATTCCTTTCTAGATGATTATAAATCCTATCTCTTGTAATCCTCTCCGACACTTTACCCACAACCGAAGTAAGATTCACTGGTCTATAATTACCAGGATTGTCTCTACTCCCCTTCTTGAACAAGGGGACATTTGCTATCCTCCAGTCTTCTTGCACTATTCCTGTAGACAATGATGGTTGAGAAGCGAATCAGCTATGATCAAATTGCAGAGGAGACTCAGTGGGCTGAATGACTTAATTCTGCTCTAATATCTTATCTTATGATGTTGAAATGGATAAGGCACTTGTTTGATCACAGCTGGAGTATTGTGACATATTTGGAAGAATGTGAACTCATTGTAGAGGGTGTGGAAGCAATTAACAAGAATATTTGGGAAATGACAAATTTCAGTTATGAGGAATAGATTGAGGAGATTATCACTGTTTTTCTTGGATAGAAGAAGTTTGAGTGGAGATTTGATAGCGGTTTCCAAAATCATGACCAGGCTAAATTCAGTAGAATGGGAGAAGCTGCAAGAATGAGATGGCATAGATTTGAAGTGGTGTGTAAAAGAAGCAACAAATGATTTGAGGAATTATTTTAGGGTGAGACACACAGTGCCTGGAAATGAGGTGGAGGTAGGTTTAATTGAGGCATTCCAGTGGAAATTGTATGACCATTTGGTTCAAAATAGCATGCAAAAGTATGGGCAAAAAGGAGATTGACACCAGGTAACGATGTTCATTTGAAGAGCCACTACAGCACAATGGTCCAAATGGTCTCCTTCTGTGACATAATAATTTTGTGATACATTTGTATTCTTTAAAGAGCATTGGCAACTTCATATGAATGAAGCTACCATCACAGTAACCAAGTGTAAAAATTAAACCAATTATCTATCGAGCCAGATTTAGTTCTGGGATGTGACTTGTTCAATGCTGTCTTCAACTGGGGCAATGGCAATTGCCATTACAAAGACATGGCTGCATGGTGATCAATACTGGAAACTTCAGCTTTAAGAAGCAACAGTTAAAAGAAAAAGAAGATAAATTACTCTGAATAAGGAACAAGATTGATAAGTTAGTAAGAGAGGCGCTCAGTAACATAGAAGCATGGAAAATAGATGAAAAACTGAGCCATCATTAAATATCATGAAGGCTGATCCCAATCTCGACACCATACACACACTCCCTTCCCATACTCAATATTATTTAGGGTCTAGAAATCTATTTCTTTATCAAGTATATTTAATTACTTGGCCACCAAAGCCTACTTACAAATAGGTCCTCAAGGGCCCCACCGTCTGAATAAAGAAATTTCTCCTCCTCTCAGTTCAAAATTCTATCCTGAGGCAGTGAACCCCTTTTTCTACACTTGGTTGCCATTCTGGTCAACCCTTCAGAATTTCGTACATTTCAATTAGATTCCTTCTCATTTTTCTTGGGTCCAGTGAAGACTAGTGAACTCGAGTCTCTCTTCAAACAATATGTTGCCATCACAAGAATCTGTCTGGTGAGCCTTACTTAAATTCTCCCTCTGGCAAGCGTATATGTTATCTCTTGTTACTTATTAACAAGATCAGAACTGCACACAATACTCCAGGTGTTATCTCACACTTGCTCTATATCATGTTGATAAAATGCACTTTCTCCTGTACTTAAAGTCCTCAGTAAAGGCTAACATACCATTTACCTTCTTAACTGCTTGCTGTACCTATATGTATGCCTGCTCTCAGCGGCTGGTGTACACAGGCACCCATTTCCCTTTGTACATCAACATTTCCTAAACTGTAGGAATTCTTCTGCCATCTTATCATTGCACACGTGGTTTTGCCAGTGTGCATACACTCTAAGGTACCCATGAATACTGGAGCAACCTTGTTACGTGCATTTTTTAATTTTAGTTTAGTACCATCTCCAGCCTACCTCAGCATCACTGTATAGTGGCCTTTAGACAACTCCTACTGATATTTTTGCGCCTTGTTGCTTCTTAGTTCTGACCGATTCTACATATATTTTCCAAGGTATTGTCCTTCATTAATAACAAAAACAGAAATTGTTGAGGTTCTCAGCAGGTCTGGCTGCATTTTTTGAAGAGAAAACAGCAAACGTTTCAAGTCCAGTGATCTTTCTTCAGAACATTTGAAGAATTTCTGTTCACAGATGCTGCCAGGCCAGGACTCGCCATGCTAAAATTGCCCGTAGTGTTCAGGGATGCATAGATTAGGTGGGTTGTAGGTAGATGGGTCCGGATGGGATGCTCTGAGGGTCGGTGGACCTAAGGGCCTGTTTCAACACTGTAGGGATTCTATGATACAGTTCTTTATTCACGTTTTATTATTCTGCTGATTCCGCATTTTACTAAGCGCAAAACACCAAAACTCTCTGTCTTCTTTGCTTGTCCTTTCTGAATATATACCTTGGATGTTTGGTTCCCAGCCATTGTTACTCTGAAGCCACACCTCAGTGATAACATTTACATCATTATCTATTTATAACATTTCAGATGCGATACATGTAGGTTTCCCTTTTGAACACAGTATTTTTACATTTTTGTGCGATTGCTGTATTTGGTACGAAGCCGTTTTCAGCCGTGTCTTCCAACTTTGTTTCCTACTTTTCTATCTTTGACCTTGCCGGGCGGGGCGGGGCAAGAGAGGGTTTGGGGGCGGGGTAACGTCAGAAGGCGGCACCGGGGCAGCTCAGCCATTGATTCGCTGCTGCCTCCTCGCGCGCTGACCTTTTGGCGTTACGGGGTGGGGTGGCTGGAGCGGGTTGTTGTCATGGAAACAAATTCCGGAAACAAGAGGCGCAGTGCGGGCCTTGGAGTGGAGAGGGAAAGAATATGGCGCATTACCGGGTAAGGGAGTGGTGGGGCCCTGACCAAGGGTTTCAGTTTGAAGTGTCGACCTTCCCCTTCTCCGATGTTGTCTGTATTGTTCCAGCTTCTCACTCACAGCCTCTGTGGCATTACTGACTCCCACTCAGGAGGTAATACACCATCTTGGAATTATCTCCGAGGGCCACAGAAACGCCTGACTGTTCCGCAAAATGAAACCCCTATCATCGCCGCTTCTGCTTTATTCTATCCCCCGC
The DNA here is from genome assembly GCF_030684315.1 of Stegostoma tigrinum. Taxonomy (NCBI): domain Eukaryota; kingdom Metazoa; phylum Chordata; class Chondrichthyes; order Orectolobiformes; family Stegostomatidae; genus Stegostoma; species Stegostoma tigrinum. Next base: position 51,257,387 of record NC_081379.1, on the reverse strand, counting down.
CGTATTCTTGGATAGTCTGGTTGGTGCTCCGAACTTGGCCCTGTTTGCACTTCCTTGAGGAGCCAGTGCCCTCGTCAGCTTCCAGACTGGGAAACCGATTTGTGAGCAGGACCCGGGTTGGGGAGTCCTGCACTCTCCGCCTCTGTTTTTCCATGACTGCCTGGTCGTCACCCATTTCGTTCTTTCCTCCAGTCTCTTGAGCTGCTTTGTGACCACCCTGGAGCTCGTGCTTCTCTCTTAGGTGCACTTCCTGCACACATGGTCGTCTGGAATGTCAGTAGGGTCCATGGCGGACAGAAGGAGTTGAAGAGCTATCGTAGGCTTGTTAAAAGTTTTTATATCTGTTAGGGGCATAAACACGTTATTCCTCTTGTTTTCTCCAGGCTGGTGATTCCCGCAGAGAGCAATTTCGTAGATACTTAGAAAAAGGTGGCGTGCTGGATACGCTCACTAAAGGTGAGGTGCTGTTTTCATTTTTGTTCATTTGTGGGATGTAGTGTTACCGGCTGGGCTGGCATCTACTGCCCTAATTGCCCCTGAGGTGTGGTGGTGAGTTGCTTTCTTGAACTGCTGCAGACAACGTGCAGTAGGTGCATCCACAATCTTATTAGGGAGGGAGTTCCAGGTTTTGTAACTGAATGACACCGAATGATTTGTGGTCACAAGGAATCAAGGGCTACAGGGAGAGTGCAGGGAAATGGTGTTGAAATGCCCATCAGCCATGATTAAATGGTAGAGGACTCGATGGGCCGAATGGCCTTACTTCCACTCCTGTGTCTTATGGTCTAATGTCTGCTGCTGCTATTCTAGATGGTTTGGTTGTTGGTTTGGAGGTGCTGTCTAATGAATCTTGGTGAATTTCTGCAGTACATCTGCATACTTTATTGTGTTACTTTTAGATTAGATTCCCTACAGTGTGGAAACAGACCCTTCAGCCCAACAAGCCCACACTGTCCCTTGAGGCATCCCACCCAGACCCATACCCCTGTAACCCACATATCCCTGAACATTATGGACAATTTAACATGGCTGACCCACCTAGCCTGAACATCTTTGGACTGTGGGAGGAAACCCACACAGAAACGGGGCGGACGTGCAAACTCCGCACAGACAGTCGCCCGAGGCTGGAATCAAACCCGTGTCCCTGGTGTTGTGCGGCTGCAGTGCTACTACTGAGCCACCGTGCCGCCCTAATATATGAAACATCTGGGGTTTCAGAGGCACTCTGGCCAACAAAATCAAATACAGAAGCCCCAGTGGTGATATTTGGGCAGATAAACCAAATCTTGAATGCTGAAGCAGAATGTAGTTACATGTTGAAGGCAATAGGAAAGGTAGAGCATGATAGAAGCCAATATAATGGAAGGCACAGTCCTCAATTGTGTGGTATTTTAAAAAATAGGAATACAGACAAATCTGAAATGAATATGAGCACGGGTACCTGCAGTTGGGCTGCAGGAAATTAAAGACAAAGGGAGGGAGAGACCATGGAGAGATTTGAAACAAGAATGTAAATTTTATATTCCACATGTGTGTGTTAAAGAGTACAGAGATAACAGGTGCTAGGATTTGTGTAAGGATCTGAATGCTCCCAAGCTTAATGAAGGTGAGAAATGGGAAGCCAGCATGACGTATGTTAGATTAATCAAGTTTGGAGGGAACAAAATGGTACGGTTTTGATTATTGCCTGAGCTGGAACAAAATGAAGTTACAGTACTGCACATTGGTGATCTTGTAAAGCAAAAAGGTTCTGGCACCTCATCTTTGCATTTAAATATGACTCCAAGGTTATGAGTGTTTGGCTTCCTGGAAGAAGAATGTAGTTCAATGCAGAGTCCAAGGAGCAATGGCTTCAGTCTTCCTGATATTTAATGTGAACAATTAGAGCAAAAAATGCTGGACATACTTACCCATCCACCAGTCTGTATGGAGAGAGAAAGTGTTAATATTTTATCATAGTTTTCTTTTGAGACCAACAATATTTTAAAACCACCTTCGCTCCCACCCCCTGAAACTTTGTTATAAGATGAGAGATCAAGATTTCACATTTTAAAAGTTTCTTGAGAAATGTTTAAGAGCATTATTGACTAAACTCCAGAGATGACCATATCCCTTTCTATAGTTGGTCACCTATTGCACTTTTTACAAAATTGCAGTACACAGTTCTGAGTTTCAAGTGGACTCCTGTACCCCCAATTAATAATAACTTTATCTGTATTGATGTACTTTTCCCAGTTTTCAAAGTGTTTCTGAAATCCACCACCATCTGTAAAGCCTGTTCCAATGATTCTTTTTCCCTGGCCATGCCAGAACACATCTGACTCCAGAAAGTTGCAGGACATGTGTTTTTGACGAGAAACTTGTGTCTCTCCTACATCTGATAATCACAGAACCTCAAGAGGCCATCAATTCACCATGTTTACACCAGCTCTAATATCTAGTCTGGCTGAGTTATCTATTGCTTTATCTCCATATCTCTGCACTCCATTATGATCCAATGTCCTCTTGAATGCCTCAACTGAACCTCCCTCTTTCACATTCTAGGCAGTGCAGTCCATACCCTAACAACTTGCTGTGTGAACAAGTTTTGATTTTGCATCATCCTTGCTTTGTTGCATGTCCCTTTAAATCTAAGCCCCTTGTTCTTGTTTCTTTTGCAAGCAGAAATACTTTCTCCTTATCTTTTCTGTCCAACCTGCTCATGATTCTGAAAACCCCTCACTGCTTTCTGTCCAAATGAACAGTCCCAACCTCTACAATCATAGCTGAACTTCCTCATAACCTGGAATCATTCTAGTAAATCACTTCTGCATTCTGTCCAATCAATTCGCACTTTTGAATGTGGCGCCCACACTGTACACAATACTCCTGCTAAGGTCTGACAAGTGTGCTGTGCAAGGTCAAAATCATCTCCTTCTTTCCATAATTTCTGCCCCTTATGGCTCAAAAGTCAAAACAGACTTTGCTTGTTGCTTACCAGAGGACCTGTGTTTTCTGTCTACAGTATTCATTGATTTTGAAAGAAAGCTTGTAATCTGATTTTGGAATGGATTACTTCTCCCCATCCTCCACAGTATGAAATCCTTCGTATCCAGGTGGAAATAATATATTATTCTTCAATCCAGCTCACTTTCATCTCTGATACAAGTAGATGGTAAAGATCACAACTGCTTACAAGTTGACACCTGACAACACCTTTCTAGATTTGAAGTCTATGCTTATTGTAAACTCAAAGGCTGCTTCCATTGTCCCCAGGCAATAAATAGTTTGGGCTTTCTCTCTGTAAAATAATGAAAGCTTTTCTCATTTCTGATTTTTCTCATGATCAAGTTGCCTAAGCTAACTGAGCAGCAACAAATGCTGGCGATCACAGCAGATCAGGCAGCATCTGTTGTGAGAGAGCAAGCAAATGTTTTGATCTAGATGACTTCTTCAGAGCTGAAGTGAAGTGAAGTGAAGTGATGTGGGTGTGTGTGAGGAGTGCTGGGGGGAAAGAATGTTGATTGATGACTTAATGTGAACTGAATGTGAGAATGCCACAACAACTGTCAGACTTGAAAGAATAGTCTCACTGGGGTGGAGCGGAAGGGGTGGAGAGGACATGGTGACAGAGAATGTAATAAGTAAAGCTAAAAGAAAAGGAAGGAATGGAAGTTCGTTCACAATTTTGATGTGTTAAACTCTGTATTAAATCCAGAAGGTTGTAAAGTGCCTAGTCTGAAGATGAGGTGTTGTTCCTCCAGTTTATGCTGTGATTCACTGGAGCACGGCAGCGTGCCAAGGACAAGTGAGTGGGAATCCGAGCAGGATGCTGTTAAAATGGCCACCTGTGGCAAGGTCAGAGTCATGCTTCCACACAAACCAGAGGGGTTCTGCAAAGTGGCTGCCAAGTCTATGTTTCGTTTCTCCAACGAGTAATCCACATTGGGTGCAGGGAATACAATACGTAAAACTGGAGGTGGTACAGGCTTCACCTGGAAAGACTGTTTCTGCACTTGGATAGTGAGCAGAGGGGAGGTGAAGGTGCAGGTGGTGCACCTTCTGCAGTTACACGAGAACGTGCTGTGGAAGCAGGTGTCATGTTAGTGGACTAGGTCGATGAATGGACTAGTGTCCCAGAGGGAACCACCTCTGCATAGTGCAGTAGGGGGGAGTGAGGGGAAGATGCGTTTGATGGCATTCTACTGGAGTTGTCTGAAATGGCGGAGGATGATCCTTTGAATGAGGAGGCTGGTGGGATGAAAAGTGAGGACAAGAGGGACCCAATCACGCCATTGAGTGATGGGAAGGGGCAATGGTGGAAGCACGGGTGATTAGTTGGACGCGGTTGAGGGCCCTGTTAATCACAGTGGGCGGAAAACCATAGTTGTATGGAAGAAGCGAACCATGTCAGTAGTGCTGTTTTGGAAGGTGACATCAACCAAACAGATGTGAGGTAGGTGAAGGAACTGGGAGAATGGGATGGAATCATTATACAATGTGACGTGAAGAGCTGTAGTGAAGGTAGCTATGGGAGTCAGTGGCTGTGTAGTGGAGCGTAGTGGACAGTTTATTACCTAAAATAGAGATACAGAGGTCAAGGAAAAGAAGTGTCAGAAATGAACAATGTGAAAGTTATACAGGGGTGGAAATTGGGGCAAAAATTAACAAATTTTTGAAGATCCTGGCTGGAGTACAAAGCAGTGCCAAGCAGTTATCAGTGTTCTAAGAAAGAGCTTTGGGAGGGTATTAGTGTAGGATTGACACAAGATTGTTCCACATACCCCATAAAGAGGCACGCAGAACTGGGACCCATGCAGGTGTGCACAGCCACTCCTTTGACTTTTCAGAAGTGAGATGAATTAAAGGAGAAATTGTTGAATAAGTGAACAAGTTCAGCCAGGTAGAGGAGAGTGGTGGTGGATGGGGATTGTTGAAGCCTCTGGTTGAGGAAGAAGACAAGAGTTCGCAGACCATTCTGGTGGGGAATAGATATATGGAGGGATTGGACATACATGGTGAACAAGAGGCAGTTAGAGCCAGGGAACTGGAAATGGTCACTATGTTGGAGGGCATCTGAGGAATCGCAATTATTGGTGGGCAGGGTCTGGACAAGTGGAGAGAGGATGGAGTTAAGATGACACTGAATCTCCCATAGCAGAACATTTTAACATAGCATCTTGCTCGCATGCCCACTTGTCTGTCCTCAGCATGCTTCAGTGCTCCAGCGAATCGCAGCACAAAATGGAGGACCAACATCTCTTCAGACTAGGCACTTTACAGCCTTCTGACTTTTAACACCTTCAAATTGTGAACCAACTCTCATTCCTTCCGTTTTTCTTTTATCTTTACTTGTTACATTGTCTATCACCATGTCTTCTCCCACTTCTACCCCAGTGGGACCATCTGTTCTTTCAAGTCTGGCAGTTGGACACACCATTGCTGTGCCATTTTCACATTCTGATCACTTAATGTGAACTATCGATATCTTTCTTCCCCCAGCACTCCAACCTCTACCCCACAGACCCCTGCACTGCCACCGTCTGCAAAAAAAAAAACAGTAGCATAAATGCTGGCCCCTCCAGACTTCTTTTCAGCTCTGGTTAAGAGTCATCTCGACTTGAAACATTAGCTTTCTGTCTCTCTGTGGCTGTTGCCTGACCCGCTCTGATCTTCAATGACTGTTTTCGGTACAGATTCCAGCATCTGCAGTAATTTGTTCCTACATTGAAGCTAACTCTCAGACTGCAGAACAGGTAACTTACCTTAATTTTAAACCTACAGTTCCAATATATAATGATCTTTTTAAACCAAAACATTATAATGGTTTTGAGTTGAATATCACTGTTCTTAGGAACTTTTCTCCACATACTACTGGCTACCTGATCTGCAGAAGAGTTTTTTCTTGAAGATTTATGCTCATTCAGTCCTAGATGTTGGAAATGCTGCTTGATAATGTACCAATACCAGAGATTATCTACATGGACATGGAAGCTTAGGACTGTTTTTGGATGATGTTGCCAAGGGTGATGTGTAAATGAGAAATTGAAGGAGCCATTGCTGTAGATTGTCCTCAGGGTATTGCTTTAGGCTTATCCTCACCTGTTTTGTCAGGAATCTTGCCTCCAGCATCAGGTCAAAGATGGATATTCACTGCCAATTCAGTTCTATTCATGACACCTTGCAGATGTTGAAAGCATGGGCTACTTCATTAGGTAGATTAGTAAGGATGATAGCAAGCAGGTTCTGCCCTCATTTAGGCATTCTTGCTGTCTGCTGCAGACTTGATCAAACGGGCATAACCTTCACGACTTAAGTCAGTTGGTGGCGCTGCCAAACCCCTCTTTGTGACATACATTGAAATCTGCCCCAGAGTACATTCTGTGTCTTAAAGGTCACAGATGGAGCATGTGGGATAGTTTAGTCAGTAGTACCTTTATAAAGTTTTGATATTTTTTGCATTTGAGTGCCATTATAATACTTAGTGAATATATAAAATCGAAATGTTTTGTTTTTTCAGTGCTGGTTGCCCTCTATGAGGAGCCGGAGAAGCCCAACAATGCAATGGAGTATCCTTTTATTGCTCAGGAAGTGTTTGTTCACCTTAATTTCATTCAGGAAGTCTGCTGTTGAAAAGCTGTGACTTTTTTAAAATTCACTTTCAAGGTGTAGATGCTGCTGCAAGGTCAGCACTTAATTGCCTGTACTTCCTTGTCGTTGACAGGTTGGTGTGATCTTGCTGGTCTCGGCTACTGTCATGATTTAATATAAATGAAGTGATCCATTCTCGAAGGCGTGTAAGAGCCAACCATGTTGGTGAGGTTAGAACTGCACACCAACCAGATTTGATTAAAATGGCAGATTTCTTCTCTTGAATTCATTAATAAAAAAATTGGATATTTACAAGATTGCAACAGCTGCATGGTCACTTTCACTCACTGATGCTAGATTTTAATTTTGAAAGTTTCAGTTTTGGAATAAATAGTTGAGGTGTGTAAAATGACAGCCTTCCATGATCTCCAGACAGAACATCTTGGGCGAGTCAGTGGTTAGCACTACTGCTTCACAGCACCAAGAATCTGTGTTCAATTCCAGTCTCTGGGCAGCTGTCTATAGGGAGTTTGCATGTTGTTCCCATTCTGTGTGGGTTTCCTCCAGGTGCTCCAGTTTCTTCCCATAGTTCAAAGATGTGCAGTTTGGGTGGATTAGCTATAGTGAAATTGTCCATTGTGCTTGGGGATGTGTAGGCTAGGTGGATTATTCATGGTAAATGTAGGGTTCTCGGATATAGTAGGGGCTGGGCCTGTGTCTGGGTGAGCTTCTGTTAAGGATGGGGCAGACTCAATGGGCCAGTTGTCTCCTTCTGCAATATAGGAGTTCTATGATTCTGAGAATAACGGAGATTGCTAAGCCTTAACTTAATAGGAAATCACTTGTTTTTGTTTGTTTGAACTTTTTTTGGTGTTCAGTTAATACTTACTCATTTTATAGAGTCATAGAGCAGGGAAACAGACTGTCTGATAGTCCATGCCAACCATGTTCCCAAACTGAACTAGTCCCACCTGTCTGAGTTGAACCCATATCGCTCCAAACCTTTCTTATTGACGTACTTACTCAGATGCCTTTTAAAAGTTGTAACTACCTGCATCCACTGCTTCCTCTGACAATTCATTCCACACACAAACCACTCGCTGCTTTTAAAGAGTTAGAACATAGAACATAGAACAGTACAGCACAGAACAGGCCCTTCAGCCCACAATGTTGTGCCGACCATTGATCCTCATGTATGCACCCTCAAATTTCTGTGACCATATACATGTCCAGCAGTCTCTTAAATGACCCCAATGACCTTGCTTCCACAACTGCTGCTGGCAACGCATTCCATGCTCTCACAACTCTCTGCGTAAAGAACCTGCCTCTGACATCCCCTCTATACTTCCCACCAACCAGCTTAAAACTATGACCCCTCGTGCTAGCCATTTCTGCCCTGGGAAATAGTCTCTGGCTATCAACTCTATCTATGCCTCTCATTATCTTGTATACCTCAATTAGGTCCCCTCTCCTCCTCCTTTTCTCCAATGAAAAGAGACCGAGCTCAGTCAACCTCTCTTCATAAGATAAGCCCTCCAGTCCAGGCAGCATCCTGGTAAACCTCCTCTGAACCCTCTCCAAAGCATCCACATCTTTCCTATAATAGGGCGCCCAGAACTGGACGCAGTATTCCAAGTGCGGTCTAACCAAAGTTTTATAGAGCTGCAACAAGATCTCACGACTCTTAAACTCAATCCCCCTGTTAATGAAAGCCAAAACACCATATGCTTTCTTAACAACCCTGTCCACTTGGGTGGCCATTTTAAGGGATCTATGTATCTGCACACCAAGATCCCTCTGTTCCTCCACGCTGCCAAGAATCCTATCCTTAATCCTGTACTCAGCTTTCAAATTCGACCTTCCAAAATGCATCACCTCGCATTTATCCAGGTTGAACTCCATCTGCCACCTCTCAGCCCATCTCTGCATCCTGTCAATGTCCCGCTGCAGCCTACAACAGCCCTCTACACTGTCAACGACACCTCCGACCTTTGTGTTGTCTGCAAACTTGCTGACCCATCCTTCACTCCCCTCATCCAAGTCATTAATAAAAATTACAAACAGTAGAGGCCCAAGGACAGAGCCCTGTGGAACCCCACTCACCACTGACTTCCAGGCAGAATATTTTCCTTCTACTACCACTCGCTGTCTTCTGTTGGCCAGCCAGTTCTGTATCCAAGCAGCTAAGTTCCCCTGTATCCCATTCCTCCTGACCTTCTGAATGAGCCTACCATGGGGAACCTTATCAAATGCCTTACTGAAGTTGCTTCTCATGTCTTTTGTAAAACGTTTTCCTCTCACCCTTAAAAAATATGCCCCCTAGTTTTGAACTCTCCCACCCTATGGAAAAGACCCTTGCTATTTACCTTGTCTGTGCCCCTCATGATTTGATAACCCTCTGTACAGTCATTTCTGGTTGCAGCAGCGGCGCGAGTGGGAGCTTGGACCAGGAGCCTGTCGGGAAGCCGGTGAGTCAGAGCTTTTGAATCTTTTAAAAAGCTTACCTTGATCAGCAGCACCTCGGAGCAGAGGTTTCTGGGAAGGGAGTGACTTTTTTTTTCGCTCAGCTACATAACTGATTGTTTTGTAAACCCGAGACCCTACCCTTGTAGGGCCTCCCACTCATCCACTTCCTCTAACCTTATACACCAGGGACAAATCAAGGTAAGCTTCTTTTTTTTAAAAACTTTCTGTTTCGGGGATTAGCAGGGATGGCAGTGCAGGTAGAGGAATGTTCCTCCTGCATGATGTATGAGGTGAGGGACGCCATTAGTGTCCCATCCAAATACGTCTGCAGGAAGTGCACCCAACTTTTGCTCCTCCAAGACCGCGTTAGGGAACTGGAGCGGGAGCTGGATGAACTTCGGATCATTTGGGAGGCAGAGTCAGTGATAGGCAAGAGTTTCAGGGAAGTAGTTACTCCTAAGCGTTAAGAAAGCTGGGTAACTGTTAGAAGGGGGATAAAGCAGTCAGTGCAGGGATCCCCTGTGGTCATTCCCCTGAAAAACAAGTACACCGTTTTGGATACTGTTCCGGGGGCCGACTTACCAGGGGCATGCAGTAGGGTGCAGGTCTCTGGCACAGTCTGTCCCTCTGCACAGAAGGGAAGGGGGGATAGGAACAGAGTGATAGTCATTGGGGACTCAGTAGTTAGAGGGACTGATAGGTTTGCTGGGAACGACAGAGACTCACATTTGGTGTATTGCCTCCCAGTTGCCAGGGTCTGTGATGTCTCGGATCGTGTCTTTGGGGTCCTGAAGGGAGAGGGTGACCAGCCCCAAGTTGTGGTCCACATAGGCACCGACGACATGGGTAGAAAGAGGAATAGGGATTTCAGGGTGCTAGGGTGGAAGCTGAGAGCTAGAACAAACAGTGGTTATCTGTGGTTTGTTACCCGTGCCACATGATAGCGAGGCAAAGAACAAGAAGAGATTTCAGCTGAACACGTGGCTGCAGGGATGGTGCAGGAGGGAGGGCTTCAGGTACGTGGGCAATTGCGGCTCATTCTGGGAAAGGTGGGACCGCTACAAACAGGGCGGTCTCCACTTGAACCAGAGGGGCACTAATATCCTGGGTGGGAAATTTGCTAGTGCTATTCGGGTGGATTTAACCAAGATCAGAAGGGGGATGGGAAACTGAGGTGTAGTCCTAGTACACAGGAGAATGAGCGTAGGGAGGACATGGTCAGGACTTCACTGTCACAGGAGTGTGCTGGCAGACAGCAAGCTGGATTGAAGTGTGTCTACTTTAATACCAGGAGTATCCGGAATAAGGTAGGTGAGCTTGCAGCTTGGATAGGTACCTGGGACTTCGATGTTGTGGCCATTTCGGAGACATGGATAGAGCAGGGTCAGGAATGGATGCTACAGATTCCAGGGTTTAGATCTTTCATTAAGGTCAGGGAAGGTGGTAAAAGAGGGGGAGGTGTGGCTTTGGTCAAGGATGGTATAACGGTGGCTGAAAGAACTTTTGAGGTGGAATGGGCTGAGGTTGCCGAGGAAGGTTTATCGACCTGAGTCAGTATGGATGGAAGTTAGGAACAGCAAGGGAGCAGTCACCTCGCTGGGGGTTTTCTACAGACCCCCCAGATAGCTGTAGGGAGATCGAAGAACTCATTGGCCGGCAGATTGTTGAAAAGTGCAAACGTGGCACGGTTGTTGTTATGGGTGACTTCAACTTTCCCAATATAGATTGAAACCTCCTTAGTGCAGATGGTTTGGATGGAGCCGTTTTGTCAGGTGTGTTCAGGAGGGTTTCGTTACTCAGTATGTGGACAGGCCGACGAGGGGAGAGGCCATTTTGGATTTTGTTCTCGACACTGAGCCAGGACAGGTGTCCGCTCTCATGGTTGGGAGAACACTTTGGCAACAGTGACCACAACAGCCTCACATTTACCATAGCCATGGAAAGGGAAAGGAGCAGTTACCAGGGTAAGATATTTCACTGGGGTAAAGGAAACTATGACGCTATCAGACAGGAGTTGGGAAGTACAGATTGGGAGCAATTGTTCCACAGAAAGGGCGCAGCAGACATGTGGAGGCTGTTTAAGGAGCAGTTGTTGCGAGTGATGTATAAATTTGTTCCTCTGAGACAGGTAAGAAGGGGTAAGATTAAGGAGCCTTGGATGACGGGTACAGAGGTGCTTCTTGTCAAAAAGAAAAAGGCAGCATACATAAGGTGGAGGAAGCAAGGGTCTAGCACAGTTTTAGAGGATTACAGGCTTGCTCGGAAGGAGCTCAAAAATGGACTGAGGAGGGCCAGGAGGGGGCACACAAAAGGCTTGGCAGGAAGGATTGGGGAGAACCCAAACGCATTTTACTCATACATGAGGAATAAGAGAGTGATCAGGGAGAAGGTAGGGCTGATCAGGGATGGCGTAGGGAACTTGTGCATGGAGTCTGAGCAGATAAGGGAAACCCTAAATGAATTTTTTCCTTCAGTTTTCACTAAGGAAAGGGACCTTGTGAATGAGAACTTTGAGGAGCAGGAAAACAGGCTTGAACAGATCAAGATTGAGGAATTTGATGTGCTGGGAATTTTGGCAAACATTAAGATTGATAAGTTCCCAGGGCCAGACCAGATTTATCCTAGGTTGCTCCGGGAAGCGAGAAAGGAGGTTGCTAAGCCACTGGCGAAGATCTTTGCTTACAAAACCCTGGTGAGACCACACTTGGAATATTGTGTCCAGTTCTGGTCGCCCTATTGTAGGAAAGATGTGGAGGCTTTGGAGAGGGTGCAAAGGAGGTTTACCAGGATGCTGCCTGGACTGGAGGGCTTGTCTTATGAGGAGAGGTTGACTGAGCTGGGACTTTCCTTTCTGAAGAGAAGGAGGAAGAGAGGTGATCTGATTGAGGTGTACAAGGTAATGAGAGGCATGGATGGAGTCGATAGCCAGAGACTTTTCCCCAGGGCAGGATTGACTGCCACGAGAGGTCATAGTTTTAAGGTGTTAGGAGGAAGGTATAGAGGAGACGTCAGAGGGAGGTTCCTCACCCAGACAGTTGTGAGTGCATGGAATAGTTTACCAGTGGTAGTCGTGGAAGCAGGGCCATTAGTGGTATTTAAGCGACTGCTGGACATTCACATGGACAGCAGTGAATTGAGGGGAATGTAGGTTAGGTTATTTTTGGATTAGGATTATTCCACGGCATAATATCGTGGGCTGAAGGGCCTGTACTGTGCTGTACTTTACTATGTTCACCTCAACCTCCTGTGCTCCAATGAAAGAAGTCCTAGTCTATCCAGGTTTTATTTATAACTCGGGCTTTCCACTCCCAGCAGCATCTTGAGAAATCTTTTCGGATCCCTCTCCAAATAAATCAATATCTTTCCTATAGCAGGGTAACCAGAACTGGACTTGGTACTCCAGAAGATGCATCACCAACGTCCTGTACAACCTGAACATGAAGTACAAACTCCTATACGTAAAGGCCCGAGTGATGAAGGCAAACATGCTAAATACCTTCTTAACCACCCTTCTACCTGTGACGGAAATTTCAAAGAACTTTGTACCCGATCCCATAGGTCCCTCTGGTCTACAAGACTACCCACAGCCCTAACATTAATTGTCTAAGTACTGCCCTTGTTTGTTTGCCAAAATGCAATACCTTGCACTTATCTAAATTAAACTCCATCTGCCACTTTTCAGCCCATTGACCCAATTGATCAAGATCTCTTTGTAATCTCAGCCACCTTCACTGTCCACAATACTACCAATTTTAGTGTTATCTGCAAACTTACTAACCATGCCTCCTCCAAATGGAGGACCCAGTGGACCACCACTTGGTCATAGACCTTTATTCCAAAAAGCAACCCTCTACCACCACCGTCTAACTCCTATCGTCAAGCCAGTTTTGCATCCAGTTGGCAAGTTCAAATCCCATGTGACCTAACTTTGTAAATTAATCTACCCATATGGAATCTTGTCGAAGGCTTTACTGAAGTCCAAGTAAGCAATGTCTGCTGCTCTACCCTAATCAATCTTCTTAGTTATTTCCTCAAAAACTCAGACAAGTTCGAGACCCAATTTCCCTTGTACAAAACCATGCTGAGAATCCCTAATAATCCTTGCCTCTCCAAATGCACGAAAATCCAGTTTTTTTTTCAGAATTCTAATCAAAAACTTCGCCACCACTAATGTCAGTTTTGTTTTTATCGACTGAGGACTGACCTTGAATGATGCTTTCGTTCTGCTTAAAAACAGGCACAATTGTGTAATCCACAAAAGCTGCCCATAGTTTTAAAGAAAATACAGTGGTTAAGCTATAATGTGTGTTTTGTTACCGTGAATTGGCCAAAATGCAATTGGTGAATATAGGGCATTGTTTGGATAACTTGGAACTTTCTGCTGTACAGATGGAGAAATTGCTATAGAAAATCACTAAAGCATGATCTTGTAGAGCACAAGCTCATATAAGAATGCAACTATCGTGTTGTAGGAGAATTGCCGGTTACCAAAGGTAACAAATGTACCAATTGCCGGTACAGTTTCAAAGGAGGTTGAGGAGAGATTTGCTAGAGGTTAGTGCAAGATTGATAAGGTTGACAAAGAAGCACTGTTCCCATTTACTGTTTCTTTAAAGAGTAGAAAACCTAAATGTAGAGTTTTGAGAGAGATGAGAGGAATCAATTTCGTCGACATTGAGTGTTAATAATCTAGAACCTGCCACCTACCAGGATGGTGGAAATAGTGACTTTCAGTAATTTCAAAAGGAAATTGGAACAAAAGAACAAAGAATTACAGCACAGGAACAGGCCCTTTGGCCCTCCAAGCCTGCGCCAATCCAGATCCTCTATCTAAACCTGTTGCCTGTTTTCCAAGGATCTATATCCCTCTGCTCCCTGCCCATTCATGTATCTGTCTAGATCCATCTTAAATTATGCTGTTGTGCTTACCTCTGCCACCTCCACTGGCAAAGCGTTCCAGGCACCTTCCACCCTCTGTGTAAAGAACTTTCCATGCATTATCCCTTAAACTTTTCCCCTCTCCCCTTGAAATCTAGACCCTTAGTAATTGAGTTCCCCACTCTGGGGGTGAAAAAGCTTCTTGCTTTCCACCCTGTGTATATCTCTCATGATTTTGTAGACCTCAGTTGGGTTCCCCCCTCAACCTCCATCTTTCTAATGTAAATAATCCTAATCTACTCAACCTCTCTTCAGAGCTAGCGCCCCCCCATACCAGGCAACGTCCTAGTGAACCTCCTCTGCACCCTTCCCAAAGCATCCACATCCTTTTGGTAATGTGGCGACCAGAACTGTACACAGTATTCCAAATGTGGTCGAACCAAATTCCTAAATTGAGTAGAATTTGAGTAAGGTAAAAGTTGCAGGTTAAGTTTGCTTTTTTAAATTCCATGACTTAATTTCCTAGGAAGACAAAATTAAACTTACTTTTTAAATTGTTTCTTCGTGCTTCATATTAACTTTTGTCTCCCTTTTCTTTGTTGCCTCCACCCTTATTTTAAATCTTGCTCTTATCTCTCATCGTTAATGGTATTTCTTGCTAGGTGGTGATATCTCTGCAAAGAGACACAATCTGTTGCTTTAAGATGAAAGTATATTTCGGAATAATTAAATAAATGTAATTCCAGTGTGCATTCTACTCCCATATTTTGTTCAGGTATGGTAGACAGTCCATTTTCACCATTTCTGTGTAACTAGTTCAGTGCAACGGCCTCACTGTATTAAAAGGTGCGTTATTTCTTTCCTTAATGTATTAGTTTTTTGAAACAGCATTTGGGAACAACAGGCCCTGAAACTGCAGATGTGGAAACACTGCGACTTGAAGTGATAGAACTAAGACAGAAATATGAATTGTTGCTGGAAGAAAATAAGGAATTAAAAGCAAAGGTAATGCATCGTGCTAAGCAGTACGCTGAGTAGTGAATACCAAGTTCTTCAATGTCTGCCGTTGTGTGAAGCCCTTTTGAGTTAGTACATTGTGATGAGATTGGATAAATGCAATGATTTTCTTATGTTTATCAGTCTCAACAATCAAAATAGTAAGATAGATGGAATGCATGCTAAAAGAAGGAAGAAACTAAAGTAAGTTCTTACTATCATTTTTCAAAACAAGCCCACCGACTCCCACGGCTACCTTGACTTCATCTCAGGCAAGGACACTTAATCTCTGCATCTGTTCAGATGGTGTAACCTTCTCAACCAAGGATTTCACTATCCTTCACAACTTGGTTGATTTGGTCTAGTCTCAAATCTGTTTCAGACACCCTGTTCCTTTCTCTTTCTTCGAGATCGATGGTGTGGTTCCTGTTTCGCCCTAACAGCTATCTTCCCCACACCATCCTCTGCCAACTCCAGTGTGATGCCATGACCAAATACACCTTCCTCTACCCTTCGCTATTGGTAATCTGAAAATCCAAATATAGTCCTCAGTCACCCTAAACAACTCGGTCCTTTCCTACAGCATTTCTTTCATTCAAGCTCAAGAGTTTCACACTTGGCCTTTTGTCTCCTCACCTGTCATCACTGTAGCCACCCACCTTGCTACTTTGCTATTTCAGGAGATGGTAGCAAATGTGGCAGCAAGCAAGGCACCAGTGGCTCTTTCTAAATGCTCCTCTGAGTTGTTTTCTGAGTCATACAAAGAACAAAGAAAATTACAGCACAGAAAAAGACCCTTTGGCCCTCCAAGTCTGCGCCGATCCAGATTCTGTATTGAAACCTGTCACCTGTTTTCCAATTATCTGTATCCCTCTGCTCCCTGCCCATTTGTGTATCTGTTTAGATATATCTTAAATGACGCTATCATGCCTGCCTCTACCACCTCCGCTGGCAACACGTTCCAGGCACCCACCACTCTCTGCGTTTAAAAAAAAACTTGCCATGCATATCTCCCTTAAACTTTTCCCCTCTCCCCTTGAAATCATGACCCCTAGTAATTCAGTCCCCGACTCCGGGGCCGGGGAGAAGAAGCTTCTTGCTGTCCACCCTGTGTCTCCCTCTTATGATTTTGTAGACCTCAATCAGGTCCCCCCTCAACCTCTGTCTTTTTAATATAAATAATCCTAATATACTCAACCTCTCTTCATAGCTAGCGTCTTCCATATCAGGCAACATCCTGGTGAACCTCCTCTGCACCCTCTCCAAAGCATCCACATCCTTTTGGCAATGTACCCACCGGAACTGTATGCTATATTCCAATTGTGGTCGAACCAAAATCCTACACAACTGTAACATGACCTGCCAACTCTTGTACTCAATACCTGTCCGATGAATGAAAGCATGCCGTATGCCGCCTTGACAACTCTATTGACCTGCGTTGCCACCTTCAGGGTACAGTGGACCTGAACACCCAGATCTCTCTGTGCATCAGTTATCCCCAGGGCTTTTCCATTGACCGTACAGTTTGCTGTTGAATTGGATCTTCCAAAATGCATCACTTCTAATTTGCCTGGATTGAACTCCATCTGCCATTTCTACGCCCAACTCTCTAATCTGTCTATGTTCTGCTGCACTCTCCAACAGTCCCCTTCACTATCTGCTACTCTGCCAATCTTCATGTAATCTGCAAACTTCTGAGGGCACCAAAGTGCAATATGAAATTATTATGCAATTTTCTTACCCTTTACTTTGCACAGCTGCTATCCTGTAATTCACATCTCACCTAAAAACATCTTCTGTATCTTCTCCTTTTTGTTTTCTCTTCCTTTCACTTGCTTGAAACCTATTACATTTCTAGCTTTTCCTCTGTTCTAATGAAAAATCACAATTGATACAATGAACTCTATTTAACTCTGTGCACAAACAGTACTCTGACCACGACTAGCATATTACAGACAATTCCATTCACCAGTATATAGGTAGAACGCAATCATACTAGAGATGGTACAGAATACGTTTATGGATATGCTGTCAAAGAGCTGTACAGCACAGAAACAGAACCATTTTGGTCCAACCAGTCTATGCTGAATATAATCCCAAACTAATGTCATCCCACCTGCCTGCTCCTGGCCCATACCCCTCCAAACCTTCCTTACTCGTTTATCAATCCAAATGTCTTTTAAATGTTTGTAATTGTACCCATATCCACCACTTCCTCAGGAAGTTCATTCCACATGCGAACCACTGCTGTGTACAAAAGCTGTCCCTTAGGTCCCTTTTTAAATCTTTCACCTCTCACCTTAAACTATGTTGTCTAGTTTTGGACTCCACCAGCTCTCTTTCCCCCCCCCCCAACCCAGGGAAAAGAACCTTGACTATTTACTCTATCCGTGCCATTCATGATTTTATGTAAACCTCTATAAGGCCACCCCCTCAGCCTCTGGCGCTACAGGGAAAATAGCCCGTCTATTTAGCTTCTCCCTATATTCAAACCCTCTAACTCAGGCTTGTAAATCTTTTCTGAGCCCTTTCGAGTTTCACAACATCTTTCTAATAACAGGGAGACTGGAATTGTCCTGTACAAATGCAACATGACTCCCAACTCCTACATTCAATGCACTGACCAATAAAGGCAAGCATACCAAACACCTTCACCATCCTATCTAATTGTGACATCACTGTCAGGGATCTATGGACCTGCACTCCAAAGTCTCTTTGTTCAGTAACACTCCCTAGGACCTTACCATTAAGTATATAAGTGCTGCCCTGATTTGCCTTTCTGAAATGCAGTACCTCACATTTATGTAAATTAACCTCCATCTGCCACTCCTGAACCCATTGACCTATCTGATCCTGTTGTACCCTGTCCTCTGTACTCTGACGTAAATTTTGGTGTCAACTGTAAATTCACTAACCATCCCTCCTATGTTCACATCCAAGTCATTTATATAAATAATGAAAAGCAGTGGACCCAGCATCAATCCTTATGGCACACTGTTGGTCACAAGCCTCCAGTCTGAAAAGCAACTCTCCACCACCACCCTCTGTCTCCTACCTTGTGAGCCGATTCTGTATCCAAATAGATAGTTCTCCCTGTATTCTGTGATCTAACTTTGCTAACCAGTCTTCCATGAGGAGCCTTGTTGAATGCCTTACTGAAGTTTGTATTAATCAGATCCACTGCTTTGCCCTTATTACTGCTTCAAAAAACACTCAATTTAGTGAGGCATGATTTCCCATGCATTATACTATGTTAACTATCGAGAACCAGTCCTTGCCTTTACAAATACATGTAAATCATGTCTCAGGATTCCCTCCAAAAACTTGCTTACCACTGATGTCAGGCTCACTGGTCTACAGTTCCCTGACTTTTCCTTACCACTTTTTCTTAAATAGTGGCACCATGCTAGCCAACCTCCAGTCTTCCGGCACCTCACTTGGCTATCAATGATACAAGTCTCTCAGCTGGGGACCAAGCAGTCACTTCCCTCGCTTCCTACAGAGTTCTCTGCTACACCTGATCGGGTCCTGGTGACTTATTCACCCTTATGCATTTTAAGATGTCCAGCACCACTACCTTTTGGAACATGAATATTTTTCAAGATGTTGTTATTTATTTCCCCAAATTCTCTATCTGGTACATACTTCTCCACAGTAAACACTGATGCAAAATACTCATTTAGTATTCCCCCAACCTCAACCATCCCTTCTGGTTCCACACATCAACAGCCCTTTGTAATCTTAGAAAACCACCTTCACTGTTGACTATGCCACAAATTTTGGTGTTGTCCACAACCTTAATAACTGTGCCTTCTATATTCTCATCAAAATCATTTCTATAAACTAATGACAAGAGGACCCAGAACCAAACCCTGTGGAACACCCTGGTTACAGGCATCGAGTCCAAAAAGCAACCCTCCACCATTACTCTCTGTCCTGCTGTTAAGCCAATTATATACCCAATTGGCAAGCTCACCCTGAATCCCATGTGACCTAACTTTAATTCGGCTACCATGCAGAACCCTGTCAAAGGCTTTACTAAAATCCAAATAAACAACTTGTGCTGTACCATCATCAAGCTTTTTGGTAACTTCCTCAAAAAAAACTCAAGTTTGTGAGACATCATTTTCCTCACACACAACCATGCTAACTATCCCTAATCAATTTTCGCCTCTTGAAATGTCCATGAATCCTATCTTATCACCTGCAACAACTTACCCACAACAGAAGTCGGACTCTTAGGTCTGTAGTTCCCCGATTTACTCCGTATAACTCTCCTTAAACAAAGGTGCAACATTCTAGGTTACAAAGGGACATTGATAGGATGCAGAGCTGGGCTGAGAAGTGGTAGATGGAGTTTAACCCTGAAAAGTGTGAGGTGATTCATTTTGGAAAGAAAAGCCTGAAAGCTGAATACAGGGCTAACGGAAAGATTCTTGGCAGTGTGGAGGAGCAGTGGGATCTTGGGGTTCACGTCCACAGTTCCCTGAAAGGTTCCACCCAGGTGGATAGAGTTGTTAAGAAGACATATGGTGTGTTAGCCTTCATTGAGTTCAAGAGCCATGAAGTTGTGCTCCAGCTGTATAAAAGCGTGGTTCAGCCACATCTGGAGTACTGTGTCCAGTTCTGGTCACCTCAGTACAAGAAAGATGTGGAAGTGTTGGAAAAGGTACAGAGGAGATTTGTCAGGATGTTGCCTGGAATGGATTAAGGTCTTATGAGGAAAGGTTGAGAGAGCTCGGGCTTTCTCTTCTAGAAAGATGAAGAATGAGAGGTGACTTGGTAGAAGTGTACAAAATGATCAGAGGTATAGATAGTGGACAGCCAGAGACTTCTTCCTAGGGTGAAGGTAGCTATTACGAGAGGGCATAGCTTTAAAGTGAGTGAAGGTAGATTTCAGGGAGACGTCAGAGGTAGGTTCTTTACTCCAGAGTGGTAGGGGTGTGGAATGCATTGCCGGAGAGGGTGGTGGAGTCGGTCTCATTAGGGGCATTTAAGTGGCTACTAGATAGGCATATGGATGACAGTATAGAGTAGGGGTGGAGATTAGAGAGACTTTAGGATTAGGGTAAAAGTTCAGCACAACATCATGGGCCGAAGGGCCTGTACTGTGCTGTACTGTTCTATATTTTATTAGCCACCCTCTAGTAATCAAGCATGTCACCCATTTTATTAATGATGCAAATATTTCTGCAAGGGGGTCTCAATTTATTCCCAAAATTCCTATAATGTTCTATGATAAATTAGATCAGGTCCTGAAGATTTATTCTTCTTTTACATTCTCTGAGACCTCCCGAACTTCCTCTTCTGTAATATGAACTCTCTTTAAACATCAAAGTTTATTTCTTTGCATTCTCTAGACTCCGTTTCTTTCTTCACAATAAAAACTGATGCAAAATATTCATATAGTGTCTCTCCCATTTCCTGGTGTTCAACATAAAGATGACCTCCTTGATCTTTTAAGACTGGTACAGAGAATTTTAGATTGATTCACCTGTGATGTACAAGTTAACTATTATTCACAATGCCAGATCCAGTGTGAACATCAAAATCAGTCAAACTGTATCCCAACAGGGATTGACAGATAATTTTCAGTCCTCACTGAGATCAGAAGAGATCTAGATTACTACTTTCAGTACAGAGTGATTTCCATGCAACTCTTGGCTTAATCAAGATGGTAGAAACCAAAAGTTGACAGACAGAAGGCTGAAAGAACACAGCAGGCCAGGCAGCATTTGGAGGAAAGGAGATTCAATGTTTCAGGTATTACCTTCTTCAACACCCTTCCCACAAATTTCACAAAGCCTTAGACTGTCACTTGTGAATCCTGCCTAGTCCTATCCCCACACATCGTTCGCCTCACTACATCAACTCTTCACCCAGATGTCTCGTCAATATTTCTCCTGTGTACTAAGTCTCATGGAATTGATTTGTGGTTGTCCAAAGCTGAAAGCATTTATTTCCCATCCCTAACCATTCATTGAATGGCTTGCTAGAGCCATTTCGGAGGGCAGTCAAGAGTCTACCACATTGCTGTGAACCTGGAATCGCATGTGGGTTAGATAGAGAAGGACAACAGATTTCCTTTCTTGAAGGAAATTAGTGAACAAGATGGGGTTTTTATAACAATTGACAGTGGTTACATAGTTTCCATTGTTCTCCCTTTTTCTAAATCCATATTTTTATTGAATTTAAATTTCACTGTCAAACCATGTCCCCAACATCCAACTGGGCTCTTGATTACTTATTCACTGGCGCCTCATCTGAGCTGTTTGCGGAAACATGGTGATTGTTTGAAGATATTTGAAAATGAAATGGGGATACCTGGGTTAAATATATGCTTCTAATAAAGTGAAAGACATCTTATTAAAGATTCGGGTCCCTGGATAAACGCAACCTTCCACCCCACTAGCAGGTTATGAAATTGAATCCAATAAATCTGGTTATTTGTGAGCAAGTATTAAGGAAGCTTCTGGATTTAATTAAGCATTGTGATGTAATTAATGGCACCTCTATCCAGGCTGACGTTCACGTGATTCCACTGACGCACCACATGGTTGGTCCTTGTAGCCTCTGGGCAACTTTGGACAGACACTAATTTCTGCCTTGCACCCTCAATGGGTGCAGTGCAAAATAAAACTTTTACATAAAATGGATGGAATGTGGGTAGCTATTTGCAGTGTTTTTTTTTACTCTTACAGTTTGAATGATTTGGATATATGTAAAAGGAATAACTTTGATTAGAGGATGCACCTCTAATTAATGTTATTCTGCTGGAGGAAAAAAGTAGTTTTGTATAATTGGGTCTGGGTTGAATGCTGTTTGGAGGGTCAGTGCGGATCTGATGGGCTCAATGGCTCTTTCTGCACAAGGATTCTATGATTCTATTACCTAGCCAACACCAAATCCAGTTCACCCAGTAACTCTTTGCTCATTAGCGCACATAGACACACTGTTGGATCAGAAGCCAATTTTCAAGTACTTGGTTCACCTCATGATAAAGAACAATGCAGCAAATTTTAGGCCTCCAAGCCTGTGCTGACACATGTTACCCTTCTGTGTTAAAACTGTCTTAACTTAAAGAATCCATATCCCTCTCTTCCCTTCCTATTCATGTACTCGTACAGGTGTTTCTTGACTGCTGCTATTGTGTCTGCTGTCACCACCTTCCCTGGCAGCACCTTCCAGGTGCTTACCACCCTTTGTGTGAAAAGTATGCCTCGTGTATGTCTAAACATCCCCCAGACTTCCACCTTGAAGCTATATCGCCTAGTAGTTGATCCCTCTACCTGGGGTTTTGGTGGGGGCGGGGGGAAGCGCCTCATTTTCCACTGTATCCAGGACATTCACAATCTTCTAAACTTCTGTCAGGTTACCCTTCAACCTCCTGCACTCCAGTGAAAACCAGCCCAATCTATCCAATCTTCATAACTAAAATTCCTCATACCAGGGAACATCCTGGTAGATCTTTTCTGTACCCTCTCCAAAGCATCCACACCCTTCTGGTAATGTGGTGACCAGACCTGTACGCAATATTCCAAGTGTGGCCTAACTAAAGTTCTATAAAGCTGCAGCATAACTTGTCTGTTCTTGTACTCAGTGCCCTTTCCAATGAAGGCAAGCAGGCCATAGGCCTTTTTTACTCCTTGCCTACCTGCGCTGCCATCTTCAGTGATCTGTGGACCTGCACACCCAGATCTCTCTGCATATCAATATTCCGAAAGGTTCTACCTTTCACTCTATAACTTCCACCTGTACGTGACCTTCCAAAATGCATCACCTCACATATTTGTCTGGCTTAAACTCCATCTGCTATTTTTCTGCCCATGTCTCCAACTGATTTGTATCATGTTATATCCTCTGACAATCCTCCTCGCTATCTGCAACTCCCCCAGTCTTTGTAACGTCCACAGACTTACTAATTAGACCAGCTACTTTTCTCTCCAAATCACTTATGTAGATCACAAACAGGTGAGATCCAGCACTGATCCCTGCGGAACACCGCTCATGACATTCCTCCATTCCAAAAACTATCCTTCCACCTCTACCCTCTGTCTCCTATGCCTAAGCCAGCTCGCACCTGACACCACGTGACTTCACCTTTTGTACTAGTCTGTCATGAGGGACGTGGACAATGGTTTTACTGGAGTCCATGTAGACAACATCAACTGCTTTTCCTTCATCAATCATCTTCATCACCCCCTTGAAAAATTTGATCAAGTCAGTGAGGCATGACCACCACACACTTAAACCATGTGTTAATTGCTAATCAGTTAATTTACTTCTAAATGTTTATAGATCTTGTTCCTAAGAATCTTTTCCAGTAACTTTCCTACCACTGACAAGAGGCTCACAGACCTGGAATTGCCCGGATTATCCCTGCCACCCTTTTTAAACAATAGGACTATGTTAGCTATTCTCCAGCCCTCTGGGACCTCAGGCGTGACCAAAGAGGACATAAAGAATAGATTCCCTGCAGTGTTTAAACAGGCCCTTCGGCCCAACAAGTCCACACTGCCCCTTGAGGCATCCCACCCAGACCCATCCCCCTATAACCCACACACCCCTGAACACTACGGGCAATTTAGCATAGCTGATTCACCTAGCCTGCACATCTTTGGACTGTGGGAGGAAACCCACGCAGACAAGGGGAGAATGTGCAAACTCCACACAGACAGTCGCCCGAGGTTGGAATCAAACCCGTGTCCCTGGTGCTGTGAGGCTGCACTGTTAACCACTGAGCCACCATGCCGTCCTGATGTCTGTCAATGCTCCAGCAATTTGTTCTCTTGTTTCCCCTCAATATTCTAGGATAAATCCCATCAAGACCCAGGGATTTATCTACCCTTAAGACTTTCTAAGACACACAACTCCTCTTCCTTTTTAACGTCAATTTCTAAACCAAGTTGCTTCTAGCCTGTGTCTCCAACGCCTAACCGAACAACCATGCACAAACTCACCTCTTGGGTTGTGACTGAGTTTGGAACTGATAAAAAGGTTATAAGGATAAAATGGAATAGTGGTATTAGTTTAGGGCTATTCCAGTAAGGAACTGCTGTAGGCACAACAGCTGAACAACCTGCTTTCTATTGAAGTCTGTCCATCTAATGTTCTTGCTCTGTCATGGTAATCTTATTAGGTTTATCACAAAGCTTAGCACTGTTAAAACTCTAGAAGTTATTTTCAAGTAACAAAAAGTTGGTGTGATTCTGTTGCTGTAATGGCAAAGCAATGGGAAGGTGACACACCTGCGTCTAAAATGTATTACTGATTTTTGGGAAGCCTGATTACCTGCATTTCTTCAATTCAAATTCATTGTAAGTTTCAGGAGGAGTTTTAATTTTTTGCCTAGTCTGGTGACTTCAGTTCCCTGTTCCATTTATCCCATTAAAAGGTTTTTTTTATAAACCATTGCTCCACAATATGGCTAGCTCCAGTGTCAACTGATTCCAGTCTAATTTCCTCTGCCAACCAGGCAAGTCAACTCGACAGTGTGAATTAAATTTTAAAGGGATGTTATTTCAGGGATCAAATTCTTGCGGGTATTTTTGTTTGCTTTTTAGGGGCTGTTAGTGTGCTTGAAACCATTAAGACCCTGTGATCACGGCAGAATGTTTGAAAAAATTCTGTTCACATTCTATACTGCAGATTCTATGTTGAACTCTTTATTTTTAAAATCATGTTCTGGTTTGTGCATTTTGTAGAACAACTTTATATTCTAAGTTTTCTTGAACCGCAAAATGATAACTGTTTCAATCAGAGCAATGCAGAATTTTCAGATATAGTTAGTGACACGTTTTTGATGTGGAAATCTCTGAAATTCATTTTAATGAGAGCTAAAGTATTTCAATCTGTTGTTCACAGCTTGCACAGTTCGAGCCCCCAAAAGAGGAAGGGCAACCTGAATAATAATTCAAGACTTCCCACGTTATCAGAAGAATGCATGAAAGGGATCTGATAAAATCATCTGGCAAATAGTATTAATTTTGGAGAATTGGCACCTATTCTGGAAGAAATGCAGCCAGTCATTTTAGGTTACACATGCCAAAACAAAAGTTACTTTAAGCTAAAAAAAATTATGCCATTGTTGTATACCTGTCTGCAATGCAGCATTTGGAAGTGGATATTCAACAGAATTTTTACTCAATGCATCTAAATTCTACACAAACATTTGATTCAGATATAGCCCTACAAACCAATGCAAGTTGCACATGTTTCATTGGATCCTAAATTTTGTTAATATTGGCATGATGTTACCAGATTTCTGAAACAAATTTCAGTAACTTTGTTTCACCAAACATGTTTGTTAAAGTCATTTTGCACTTTGTGGGGAACAGTACTGAGCACTCTTGTCTGGCATATCCTGTTAGTTTGGGGGACATGGGGACGGATAAGCTAGGGGTTAATAGCTTTAAGTCACATTAGGCCAATAGAATCTGTATATCAGTTCACAAGCCAAACTGAACAAGTGGAACTTGGCAGCAGTCAAGTATGAATGTTGACCATGTTGGATGGTTTGCTGTCATTGGGCCAGTATTTTGGACAAAATCTGGCAACCAGGCCGTGATCCACTAACGTGACTAGGCACTGGCATTTTTGGAGCAGGAGGAACATCTTATCAGCAAACTACACTAATGCTGAAACCAGGCCCATTTGGCTCAATTAATGTCCAAGTTTTATTGTTTTTTTAGTTGTACAGAAGTTCAATTTTTCCCTTTTTTGTATTCACTGAATAAATTTTCTTTGCACATCATTGGTATGTTTCTTGATGATAAAACACTAGATTAACCAGTATTAAAAGATTTTTGTTCTAGAGGCAAGCCCAGGATTTGCATTTGTAATGGAATGACACTGTCCCGCCCCTCCTTGTGTACTTGTCTCAGTCCTTCAGATGGAGCCGTGTCTAACTCTGTCACTTTCCTCTTTTATTTCTTTGCAGAATGAACTTAAGTAACTGCTCTCTTCCCTGGCCAATCATCCATTTTCTCTCAGCTTCTTATTATCCACTCCCTCACATGCTCATGTCCTTCCCCTTTCCCCACCCACCTACTCACTCCCCTTTCAGGTTCATGTTCTGTTCTCCCTTATCTTCATTTCTTTCTCTTTTCTCGATCTGGCTTCTACTCTTTTCTCTTCTCCCATCAGTATTCCTTCCAAGATAAAACAAACAGTCACCAGGATAAGTATGGATTAATATGTGAATGCCAAGTCACATTTGATTCACCTGATGGAAAACGGACTTTTGAAAGATATTGATAAAATTTGTTGCCCATAGGACAAAAGGGCCCACAGCACCTTTGAGACAAAATTACCTGAGTGACAGCGAACTACATTTTCAAACTGGAGAAAGATGTGTTGTAGGGTTATTAGGAACCCTTTTTTTTTGATATATGCTGAGCTGAGCACACATAAATTTACAGATGACAAAATCTGGAAATATAGTAAAATCTGAAGAAGATACTGCAAGATTTTAATAGGACACAAGTTGATGGAGGGGTTATGAAGAGAAGCATGGATAATTCATGCTTGAGAAATGGAGAAATGCAATATGTATTTGTAGAATTCTAGAGAGGTACAGGAACATGGGGCAAATTAAAAGCAACAAGGCACGTTAAGAAAGTATTGTAAAAGCAATCAGGATCGTAGGCTTCACAAATAGAAGTATCACGTACAGAAGCAAAACAAATATGAACTTTTGTAAAGTACTTGTCCATCACAATTCAAATATCTTGTCAAACTGCACTTGGGGAAGGATGATTAAAAACTTTGAGAAGATACAGCAATGATTAACTAAATATTAACACGCTTTGAAAATTTTCATTTGCAAAATTATCCTGATGCAGGCAAGGGAAGTGTTTACCGTGCAGAAAGATATGGAATTGGAGTAAATAAATAGTGATATCTTGAAGCATCTCTTACAATGGAGACAGTAAGAACTGCCAGTGCCGGGGTCAGAGATAACACAGGGTGGAGCTGGAGGAACACAGCAGGCCAGTTTTGGGTCAGGATTCTGAACAAAGGTCCTGACCCGAAACGTCAGCTTTCCTGGTCCTCAGATGCTGCCTGGCCTGCTGTGTTCCTCCAGCTCCACCCTGTGTTATCCGTATATTACAATGGCGGTGGTGCTGAAGTCTTAAAACACAAAAAGGTGGATAAATCCCTGGGAGCAGATCAAGTGTACCCTAGAACTTTGTGAGAAGCTAAGGAAGTGATTTCTGGACCCCTTGCCAAATATTTTGGCATCATCAATAGCCATGGGTGAGGTGCTGGAAGACTAGAGGTTGGTCAACGTGATGCTGTTATTTAAGAAATGTAGAAAGGTAAAGCCAAAAAACTTAGACTGGTGGGCAAGTTGTTGGAGGAGGGTCTGAGGGACAGGATTTATGTTTATTTGGAAATGCAAGTGCTGATCTAGGAATAGTCAACATGTCTTTGTGTATGGGAAATCATGTCCCACTAACTTGATTAAGTTGTTTGAAGACGTGATGAAGAGGATTGAAGGCACAGCAGTCAACGTCTGCATGCTCAGTAAGGCATTCAACAAGGTTCTGCATGAAAGACTGCCTAACAGGGTTAGTTCATACGGAATACAGGGAGAACCAGCCATTTGGATACAAAATTGGCTAGAAGGTAGGAACTAGGATGTTGTGGAGGGTTGCTTTTTGGATTGGAGGCCTGTGACCAGCAGTTTCCTGCAGGGATTGGTGCTGGGTCTGATTTTTTTTTTTGTTTTGTTATTTGTAGAAGCTATTTGGATATGAATATAGGAGGTATGGTTAATAACTTTGTAGATCACACTAAAATTGTTGCCAAGGATAGCAAATAAGGTTACCTTGGAGTCCAACAGGACCTTGGTCAGATGGTCTGAGGAGTGACAGATGGAGTTTATTAGATAAATGTGAGATGCTATACTTTGGTAAGGAAATCAGGCAAGAATAATACACTTAAAAGTAAGGTGTAGGGGAGTGTTGTCAAACAGACACCTTGATATGCAGGTTTGTAGTTCCTTGAAAGTCACTGGTAGACAGGTCAGTGAAGAAGACCTTTCGTATGCCTGTCTTTATTGGTCAGTGCATTGAGCAAAAGAGTTGGGAGGTCATGTTGTGGTGGTACAGGACATTGGTTAGGCTACTGTTGGAATGCTGTGTTTGATCCTGGTCTCTCTGATAAAGGAAAGATGTTGTGAAACTTGGGTTCAGAAAACATTTTTAAGGATGTTGCCACAGTTGGTAGGTTTGAGCTGGAGGAAAAGGCTGAGAGGTGACCTTATAGAGGTTTATAAAGATCATGAGGGGCATGGATAGGGTGAATAGTCAAGGCCTTTTCCCCAGCATAGTGGAGTCAAAAACTAGAAGGTATAGGTTTACGGTGAGAGGGGAAAGATTTAAAGGGAACCTAAGAGGCAACTTTTTTGCGCAGTGCATGTATGGAATCAGCTGCCAGAGGAAGTGTAGGAGGTTGCTACTGTTACAAAAATTAAAAGACATCTGGATGGGAACATGACTAGGAGGGGTTTAGAGGGATATGGGCCAAATGCTGGCAAATGGGACTAGATTAATTCAGCATATCTCGGCAGCATAGATGAATTGGACTGAAGGGTCTATTTCTGTGTTGTACATCTTTGACTCTGTAACCAGGGGAACATGACATTTCTCCTGTAAGAAGCAGTGTGTTGACTGGTAGAGATGTTACTATGAACAATACATCAGTCCTTACGTTTGTTCTTTGCAAACAATGTGGGCATTGCTGTCTCGAGTGTCCCTGATTGTCCTGTAGAAGGTGATGGTGAGCTGCTTTCTTGAACCATTGCATTGTGTTGTAGATACACCCACAGTGCTGTAAGGAAGACAATTCCAGGATTTTGTCCCAATAACAGCAAAGGATGATGAGTAAGTTCCAACTAAGGATACTGTGTGATTTGCAGCAGCGGTACTGTGTAGCATCTACAAGATGCACCTAGACAACTCATCCAGGCTTTTTAAACCTTACAAACCGATGGCAGCGACCACCAAGGAGGACAAGGCAAGAAAA
Source organism: Stegostoma tigrinum (assembly GCF_030684315.1). Lineage (NCBI taxonomy): Eukaryota > Metazoa > Chordata > Chondrichthyes > Orectolobiformes > Stegostomatidae > Stegostoma > Stegostoma tigrinum. Next base: position 51,228,446 of record NC_081379.1, on the reverse strand, counting down.
GATCCCCTCTGAGTGACTCACCATCCTGACTTGGATGGTGGATTGGAAAGAAATCCCTATCCCTACGCTATTGCTGGGTCAAAATCCTGTAACCCTCCTCTCAAACAGGTCGTGTGTGCCCTGACAACACACAAACTGGAGCAGTCCAAGAATGCTGCTCACTATCACCCTATTACAGGCAACTTGTTGGGAGTTTTTTTACAGACCCCCTAATAGTTGCAGAGAAGTGGAGGAGCAGATTGGGAGGCAGATACTGAAAAGGTGCAGAACTCACAGGGTTGTAGTCTGGGTGACTTCAACTTTCCAAATATTGATTGGAAACAATCTAGTTGTAGTAGTTTAGATTTTGTCCAGTGCATTCAGAAAGGATTACTGACACAGTATGTAATAGACCAACATGAGGAAAGGTGATTTTCGATTTGGTGCTTGGCAATGAACCAGGCCAACTGTTAGACCTGTTGGTCGAAGAGCATTTTGGCGTTAGCAATCATCACTGTTACTTTTACAATAGTCACGGAAAAGGATAGGTATGTACAGCAGAGTAAGGTTTATAATTGGGGGAAGGGTAATTACAATTCTGTTAGGCGAGAACTGGGTAAAAAAAATGGGAACAGATGATGTCAGGGAAGAGCTCTCTGAAATGCGGAGATTGTTTAAGGAATGCATACTGCGTGTGCTCAATATGTTTGTCCCGAGCAGGCAAGGAAGATGCGGTTGAGTGAGGCAGCCTTGGTTCTTAAGAGAGGTTGAATGACTAGGATGCTTATATAAGGTTTAGGAAACAAGGCTTGGAAAAGACTCCAGAGGGATACAAGTTAGCCAGAAAGGATCTGAAGAAAGGGTGTAGGAGAGCAATAAGGGGGCATGAGAAAACCTTAACAGATAGGATCAAGGAAAACTCCAAGGCTTTTTACACATTAGTGAGGAATAAGAGAATGATCAGAGAAAGGGCAGGGCCAATCAAGGATTGTAAAGGGAATTTGTGCACGGAGCCTAAAGCGATACGAGAGGTCCTTAATTAATACTTTTCTTCAGGATTCATAACTGAGAGGGACCTAGTTGTAGAGGAGGCCAACGTGAAACAGGCTGGTAGGCTAGAGGAGATCAATGTTAGTTAGGAAGATGTGCTAGGAATTTTGAGGAACTTGAGGATATATCAGTCCCCTGGACCTGAATGGAATTAATCCAATGATTCTATAGGAAGCGAGGGAAGAGATCACAGTGCCTTTGACGTTGATCTTTTCGTCCTCACTGTCCATGGGTATAGTGCTGGAAGATTGGAGAGGGGCAAACGTCATTCCCTTGTTCAAAAAAGGGAATAGGGATAACCCCAGAAATTATAGGCCAATTAGTCTTACTTCAGTGGTGGGCAAATTATTGGTAAGGGTTCTGAGAGGTAGGATTTATGATCACTTGGAAAGGCACAGTGGGCTTCGTGATAGCATGGATTTGTGAGGGGTAGATCATGCCTCAAAAAATTTAGTGAATTCTTTGAATAGGTGACCAAACACGTGGATGAAGGTTGAGCGGTGGATGTGGTATACATGGATTTAAGTAAGGCATTTTGATCAGGTTCCCCATGGTAGGCTCATGCAGAAGGTAAGGAGGCATTGGATAGGGGGAAATGTGGCTGATTGGATTCAGAATTGGCTGACCTTTAGAAGACAAAGTGTGGGAGTGGACGGCAACTATTCAACATGGTGCTCAGTTACGAGTGGAGTACCACAAGGATTTGTTCTGGGTCCTCTTCTATTTGTGATTTTTGTAAATGATTTGGATGAAGGAGTGGAAAGGTGGATTAGTAAGTTCGCAGATGATACAAAGGTGGTTTAAGTTGTGGACAGTGCAGCGGGCTGCTCTAGGTCACAAAGGGACATTGATAGGATGCAGAGCTGGGCTGAGACGTGGCAGATGGAGTTTAATCCTGAAACGTAGGAGGCGATTCATTTTGGAAGGACAAACTTGAAAGCAGAATACAGGGTTAATGGAAAGATTCTTGGCAGTGCGGAGGAGCAGAGGGATCTTGGGGTTCATGTTCTCAGTTCCCTGAAAGGTGCCACCCAGGTGGACATAGTTATTAAGAAGACATACGGCATGTTAGCTTTCATTGAGTTCAACAGCCGTGAAGTTATGCTCCAGCTGTATAAAAGGTTCAGCCACATCTGGAGTATTGTGTCCAGTTCTGGTCACCTCAGTACAAGAAAGATGTCGAAGCGTTGGAAAAGGTGCAGAGGAGATTTACCAGGATGTTGCCTGGACTGGAGGAAAGGTCTTATGAGGAAAGGTTGAGAGAGCTAGGGCTTTTCTCTTTAGAATGACGAAGGACGAGAGGTGACTTGATAGAGGTGTACAAAATGATCAGAGGTATAGATAGAGTGGACAGCTAGAGACATTTTTCCTAGGATGGAGGTAGCTATTGCGAAGGGTCATAGCTTTATGGAGTGGAGGTAGATGTCAGAGGTAGGTTCTTCAAAGAGTGGTCGGGGTGTGGAATGCATTGCCGGAGAGGGTGGTGGAGTCGGTCTCATTAGGGGCATTTAAGTGGCTGCTAGATAGGCATATGGATGACAGTATAAGGTAGGGGTGGAGATTAGAGAGACTTTAAGATTAGGGTAAAAGTTCAGCACAACATCGTGGGCCGAAAGGCCTGTACTGTGCAGTACTGTTCTATTTTCTAACTAAGAATAAACAATGAATGCTTGCCCAGCAGTGATGCCCACATCCCAGAGAAGAGCAAGTTACCACGCTGATTGCATAATTATTGGCCGTAATGTACCTGAGACCATGGAAAACGCCAGGAAATGAGCTTCAATTGTTGATATCTCTGAGGTTGCTTTACAGGAACAGCTCCCCACAAAGTGAACTTTCCCATTGAAGAGGGTCTACCTCGGTGGCGGAACCTTTCACTGGAGCCGTGCAGCAGCGGAGCGGTTGCTAAGGCCAGTCCGTTCCGGTGGCAAAGCGGATGTGTGAGTGTTGCTAACAGGGAGATGGCAAGTTTGGATTCGGCGGCCGCTGGTGCCGATAGAGGCCCCGGACCAGGCGAGAGCCGAGGCCCAGGGTCTGGGCCGGGGGAGAGCCGAGGGCCTGGTGAGGGCAAGGGTCAAGACAGTACCTTCGAGTGTAATATCTGTCTGGACACAGCGAAGGATGCGGTGATCAGTCTGTGTGGTCACTTGTTCTGGTAAGGGCCTCGGCGCCTGAAATCTGCTTCTTCTTGTTACAAGTTCTAAGATACTAACTCTTCCAATATTTTGTTCCTTTTCTCGGTGGCACCTCTGGATATCTAAAGCTGGCCCTGCTTGCACCAGGTACGTTTGTTACTTTACCAAACAAAAAAAACTAAAGAGCTGTGGATCCTAGAAATCAGGCAGTTTCTCTTCACAGATGCTCCCAAACCTGCTGAGTTTTTATTTTACACACCAAGCAATTTCTGAGTTTGTAACGTCTGTTACTTTCACTGTTTGTAAACGCTCCCTGACTTCAAGGCTGGAACGCTCAGTGTCTCATCCCACTGCGATGCTGAGATCAAGGTTCACCTCCAAGCTGCTGAACTGTAGCTTCGCTTAGTCGGAGTAAATTCCTCAGTGTGAGAAAGCTATGGGTTCAAGTCTCAATCTAAGGACATCAGAAATAATCGAGGGTAAAAGGAGTGTTGTATTGTTGGAGATGCATGAGTCCTGCACAGGTGGCTGTAAAAGATCACAACACTTATAAAAACAGTGTGTCCAGTGTCCTGGCCCATAGTTATCCCTCCGGCAAAGAAATATATTTTATTGTAACTGTCTCTCTGACTTCACAGTTTGTACATATTTGCTCTGTGTAAATTATTGATTTTTCTGCAAGGATAATTGAGCTGATGAAAACCACTATCCAAATGAGAAGTTCTTTTGCTGATGTGGGTCGGGAGGTCTTTTATCTAATATTCTCATAGAGGTCAGTCCAAATTTTCAGGTAAAAACAGAAGGTCTTGCTGGTGAAAACACACTGTTTAACTCCTCATGGACACCTATACCATAAGATGTAGGAGCAGAAATAAGTCTTTCAACCCATCCAGTCTGCCCTGCCTTTCAACAATATCATGGCTGATTCTCATTCCACTCACCTGCCATTTCCCCATTGCCCTTGATTCTATTACTGATGAAAACCTATCTCTGCCTTCAATATACTTAACAACCCAGTCTCTATGATCCTCAACAAGCAACCCTCTTGACAGAATCCAGGTCCAGTCAATGTCATGTGCTGTAATAACTTAGCCCCAATATCTTTCTGATTATGGAGACAAAAAGAAGCTGGAATCCAAGGGAGACAAATAGGAGGCTGGAGGAAAGGAGCAGTCAATGTTTCGGGTATTACTGTTCTTCAAGACTGGATGTGGGAGGTAGGGGGAGCTGCTGATAAAGTAGTGGGAAGGGTTGGAGGTGGAATGTTGGTCATCGGTGGACACTGGTGGTAGGTACGACCTGGTTGGTTGATGGGAGGGATGAATCTGGCTGGTGGTTGGAAAGAAGAACAGTAGGGGAATGGAAGAGAGGAGATGGGGTTGGAAAGGAAACCAGGGGATGGCTTGGAAGGTTATTTGAAATTGGAGAACTCCATGGTGAGTCCTCTGGGCTGTGGGGTGCCCAGGTGTTAAGATAAGGTGTTATTCTTCAAATTTGTGTTCTGAGTTGCTGTGACACCCGAAGAGGCCAAGAACGGACATGTCAGAGTGGGAGCAGGAGGAGAAGTGGGGTGGGAAGTAGAAATGGGCGGTGACTGAGCGGCTAGGGTGGGCATTATGGACCAGGTGGAGATGCTGGGTGAAACGGTCACGTAGTCTACATTTGGTCCCGCCGACATAGAGAAGTCCACATCGGGAGCACCGGATACAATAGACTAGGTTAGAGGAGATGCAGGTGAAGCTGTGTCTCACTTGGAAGGGCTGTGTTGGGCCTTGAATGGTGTGTGGGTAGGTGTTGCATCTTTTATGGTTACAAGGGAAGGTATCAAGCAGGTTGGACTGGTTGGTGGGGAGCGTAGCGTGAACTAAGGAGTGGCAAAGGGAATGGTCTTTGTGGAAGGCAGAGAGGGGTGGGGAGTAGAAGGTGCTGAGGTCTAATTGGAGTTGGCAGAAGTGTTGAGAATGATATGTTGGATATGGAGACTTGTGGAATTGAATGTGAGGACAAGGGGGACCCCATCTTTATTACGTTTGGTGCAGGGGTGGTTGAGATTAACTGTGGAGCAGGGAATAGAGGAGGCGTGGTAGAGGGCTGTCTAGATGACAGGGCAGGGAAAGTTTTGCTTGAAAAAGGTGGACAACCAGAATGTTTGGGATTGGAACATCTCCTCATCAGAATAGATGCAACAGAGACAGATGATACTGTGCTGCCACATCAAGCCAGTTCTTTGAGGTTGTTCCCAGACTAGCTCTCCAGAAGGTTTGGCTGGAGTTTTTTTTATCAACTCTCATAAATTTTGTCGGTTTGTATTGAGGCTTTTCAGACAAAGGCCAGTGCTTCATTGGATCTTTAAATTACTTATTGCTCTGTTCATTAGTTATTGGAGATTTTCATACTCGAATCCTAGACTCTGAAATGTCACTAAAATAGTTGGGTGCTTGTTTTTAACTGGTCTAGATTCAATGGTCTGAAGGGTCTTTTTCCGTGCTGTAGACCTCTATGACTCTGCTCATCCACAGTTTGGCTTCTTGCCATTTGAAAAATAATCCTGTCTATTTTTATTCAGTTCAGCATAAGTGTTGTTGTACAGTTCCTTGTTGATGTCAGTTTCCGCCCAAAACATCCAGTCGCTCAATCTATCCATATCCCTTTGCAATCATTGCTGCCTGCCACCTTATTTACTCATTATCATCACCAAGCCTGGATATATGCTGTCTATTCTTTTATTGAAATCACAAACCAAACAGCCATAGTTCCAGTACAACTCCCTGAACCTGGAGACTAATCGGTTCAGGAATTGCTAGTTTCTTTCTTGCAGGATTCTGAAATAATGCAGAGGCATTGGCAATTCTTCAGTTGGCAATTCCTGGGAGACTATTTGCAAATCATTATTAAAGTCTTTACCATTTCTTTACTGTTTAGTACTTTGAGGATGGAATCCATCACAGCGCAGAATCATGCAGCACAGAAGATGGCCTTCAACTCATCATCTATTCTGCCAAAATGGACTACGACCTACATTAGTCCTCTTTCCTGTATTAGGCCCATGGCCTTGAATATCACGAGAATTCACGTGCTTATCCAAGTGCTTTTTGAAGGTTGTGAGGTTTCCCACCTGAACTACCCTCACAAAGTGCATTCCAGACAACCCCACCCTCTTGCTGAAAAAAAAGTTTCCTCTAAACCTTTCACTTTAAAATTATGCCCCCTTTATTATTGAACCTTCAGCTAAGGGGAGCAACTGCTTTTTATTTACCTTGTCCGTGCCCCTTATAATTTCACACACCTCTATTAGATCCCACTCAACCTTCTCTACTCCAAAGAAAACAAAGCTAGTTTATCCAGCCTCTCTTCATAATCAAAATCCTCCATCCCAGGCAACGTCCTGGTGAAGATAGTGTGGAGCTGGAGGAACTCAGCTGGCCAGGCAGCATGAGAGGAGCAGGAAAGCTGATGTTTCGGGTCAGGACCCTTCTTCAGTAAAAAGGTCTGAAGAATAGTCCTGACCTGAAATGTCAGCTTTCCTGTTCCTCTGATGCTGCCTGGCCTGCTGTGCTCCTCCAGCTCCACACTTTGTATCTTTGACTCCAGCATTTGTAGTTCTTGCTATCTCAACATCCTGGTGAGTCTCCTTTGCGCCCCCTCCAGTACTATCACATCCTTCCCACAGTGTAGACCAGAATTACACACAGCACTCAAGCTGTGACCTGATCAAAGTTCCATACAATTCCAACATAACCTTCCTGTTCTTACAATCTATGTCACAACTGCAAGTGTCCCACATGCCACCTTACCTACCCTAGTAATCTGCCCGGCTACTTGAGAGAGCTTGTTAGACAAGGATCCCTCTGTTCTTCTGACCTTCCTAGTATGTTACCATTCATTGAGTACTTACGTGTTTTATTCCTTCTTCCAAAGTGCATTACCTCATATATCAGAGTTAAATTCCATCTGCCATTGATCTGCCCAGTTCACCAATCTATTTATATTTCTTGACACCAAACAATTGAACACCTTCCACCTCACTGTCAGCAACCAAATCCAATCTGTGTCATCCGCAAAATTACCTATCATTCCTCCCACATTTTGATCTACATCATTAATGGATGTACAAACAGTAAGTGACCCACACACATCCTTGTGGTACACCACTGCAAACCAGACACAAACAGCCTTTACACCGACTCCTCTTCTACCACTAAGCCAAGTTTGCCAAGTTACTGTGAATCCTGTGTGGGTTTTTACCTTCTATCAGTTTTCCACATGGCACCTTGTCAAAGACTTTGCTGAAATCCATATAAACTAGATCAACTGCCCTACCCTCGTCCAAGCACTTGATCACCCCTATAAAAACTTCCACCAATTTTGTTAAGCATGATTTCCATCTGACTGGATCTGATCAAACCTTGCATGTCTAAAATGGAGATTAATACTCTCCTTGACTGTTTTCTCCAATAGCTTCCCTACAACTGATGTTGATTCACTGGTGTAGAGTTCCCTGGACTATCTCTACTATCCTTCCTTGAAAGCAGAACGTCCAGTCTTCTGGCACCTCCCTTGTGACCCCAGACAATTTAAAACTTTGGGTCAAGGCCCTGTAATTTCCTCCTTCATCTCCTGTAGCAGGCTGGGTTAAAGACCATCCAGATGTGGCAAAGCATCCACTTTTAAATCTGCCAATTCCTCCGTTTCCTACATCAGTCTTCTCAAGAACTTCACAGTCCATCTGAAACAAGCCATTTGGCCCATCATGCCTTTGCCAGCCAACAAACAGCATACTGCACTAATTCCATTTACTGACATTTGGTCAATAGCCTATGATGCCTTTGTATTTAAGTGCTTGTCCTGTTAAATGTTGCGAGACCACCTGCCTCCACCATTCTTTCAGACAGGATGTTCCATATTTCTACCACCCTGAGGGTGAAAAACCTTTACCTTAAATTTATGCCCACTGGTCTTAGACATGCCTGTCTCGGGGAAAAGATTCTCATGATCTACTGTGTTTACCCCTCTGTATATCTCATTCAGATCTCCCTCAGCCTCCTCTGCTCCAAGGAGAACAAACCCAGCCTATCCAGTGTTTCCTCAACTAGGGGTGGCACATTGGCTCAGTGGCCAGTGAGGCTGTTTCATGGCGCCAGGGACACAGGTTCAAATCAAGTTCAAATCAGGCAACCGTGTGGAGTTTGCACATTCTCCCTGTGTCTGCATGGGTTTCGTCCAGGTGCACCACCATCCTCTCACAGTCCAAAGATGTGCAGGTTAGGTAGATTGGCCATGCTAAGTTCCTTGTCATCACCAGGTGTATGTAAATTAGGTGGATTAGCCATGGAAAATGCAGAGTTACAGGGAAAGGGTAGGAGTTTGGGTCTGGGCGGGATGCTGTTCGGAGGGACGGTGTGGACTTCCTCGGCCAATTGGTCTATTTCCACACTGTAGGGTTTCTTTCGTTTAAAAAAAAGACTTTTCATCCCAGGCAACATCCTGGTAAATCTTTCTGCAACCCCTCTGGTGCAATCACATCCATCCAGTAGTGACCAAAACTGTGTTCCGTATCCCATCCAAGGCCTAACTGATGTTTTATAATGTTGTAACAAGACTTCCTTGCTCCCATATTCCGTACCCTGGCCAATGAAGGCAAACATGCTACTTGCTGCCTTCACGACCCTGTCTACACCAACAAGGATCTATGGACTTGTACCATCAAGGTTCCTTTGTTCCTCAGTACTCCCTATGAACCTACCATTCGTTGTGTAAATCCTCCTCTTATTAGACCTCCGAAAATGTTTCACCTCACTTATCAGGATTAAATTTCATCTGCCAATGCTGTGCCCAGTTTACCAGATCAATCTGATCAACATCAGACTGTAGCCTGAGATCTCCTCACTATCAACAACACCACCAATTTTCATGTAATTTTCAAGCATACTAGTTATATCTTCTACATCCATATCCAAGTCATAAAGAAATACAACGAAAAACAAAGGTCTAGCGTCAATTCCTGTGGCACACCATTGGTCACAGGTTTCCAATCACAAAAACTTCCCTTAACCAGCACCCTTTGCGTTCTAATTGCAAGTCAGTTTTGGATCCAATTTGGTAATTTGCCTTGGATCCCTTGGGCTTTGGACCAGCTTGCTGTGTGGGACCTTGGCAAAGGCTTATTGAAGTCGTATAGCAGATCAACTATGCTACCGTCATCAATATATTTAGTCACCTTTTCAAAAAAAAAATTAACTTGAATAATTCAGACAGTATCTGTCTCTAACAAAACAGTGCTGACTATCCCTGACCTGTCTCTGTCTTTCAAAGTTTTGACTAATCCTATCCCTTTGAATTTTTTTCTGATAATTTCCATATAACTGACTAACTACCTGGCTTATTCCCTGCTGCCCTTATTGAACAAAGGAACCATATTAGCTATCCTCCAACAATGTTATACTTCACCTGTGGCCAGTGAAGTATTAAATATCTCCACCAAGTCCCAGCAGCTCCTCTTTTGCCTCCCATACTGCCTGGGAGGCATTGCATCAGGCCTTGGAGATTTATGTACCTTTAGGCCCACTGAAACATCTAATATCTGTTCCTCATTAATCTTTCAATCTAGAATCCCTATGTCTTTTTCCTTTGTGAATACAGATGAGAAATACTCCATTATAACCTCACCCACGTCCTTTGGCTCCATGCACGGGTTGCTCCGTTGGTCTCTATTTGGGCCATTTTTCATCCAGGGATCTCTGTTTCTAGCTTCCTTAATGTTCAAATTCCAGTCATCAAAGAGTGAGCATTTTCTTTACAAACTAAAATGGCAGTGTGAAAATAAGAAGAATCTCACTTAGCTTTTCAAATCATACAGTGGTTTAATGAAAACAATTGTGCTGTGTAAGGCTCATACCTAAAAATTAATATATTTTCACTACAAAAATGTCTCTAGTGTTCTTCCCTTCCTCTTCAATTATGTTAAGTTGGAAATGCAATTTTCTTAGTCTCTTTTCTCTGAGATAATATTGAAAGCTTTGGTGTTTATATTCCGACAGTGGTTAGAGACCAGACCTAATCGACAGGTTTGCCCTGTTTGCAAAGCAGGAATTAGTCGAGACAAAGTAATTCCCCTTTATGGAAGAGGAAGCACAGGCCAGCAGGATCCAAGGTGAGTTCCAAAGCAGAAGAATGGAACCTACCCTCACTTGCTGGAAAACTAGAATTGCTGTTTGTTGATTGCATCCTGATGCATCAACTTCTCAAAAATAGGCCACAAACTCCAGAGGATGCTTCTTCCAGATATATAAATTATGCATGTTAATTTTATTATCTTGTTTTGTTAGTGGGAAGGAAAACAATAAAGTGGATGGGAATGCAAAGTGATAGGTTGTTAATGGCCCTCAAGGAATTTCTGTCCCTTGCAGAACTGACGTTAGCCAGACTGCATGAAATTGAAGTCACCCGCACTGGTCCTGTCTCCTTCCAACTGCCTTGTTGTTTTGACAGCCACATTGAAACAATTAATGTGAAAAAACCCTGCACAGTTTACTTAGAAGTTCAAAACGTGCAGTGAGCTTCTGGGACTGGTAATTGTAGTTATTGTTCCTGGCACAGTGTTAATAAGAAGTTTGCCTGTGTGTATGACGTAAAGACAATGCTATGGACAGCAGAAGACAGTGCATTAAGATTTCTAAAAGATGCTGAGTGTGAACTGAGTAACAGGCTTTAAACAGTCTTATTGTTTATTTTATGGCCAGCAGTAGGGCAAAGATGTTATAAGTTGTCAGGCTATTGTCAGAAATGAAATAGAGGCCATTACTAAGGATTCCATTCAGTACACTCTCCACTATGATGTACATATGGCTACAATAAATGTAGCCTTGGGAGCATCATATCTCATTTGAGCCGTTTTACTCCCATCACCCTTAGTTCAGTCACACCTGTGAAAATGCCTAGAATTCACCCAGTTCCCCTTGCTGCTTGAGAGCTGCAGGACCATGATATTGTTGACAGCCCTATTCTTGACATTTCATGTCCTCTATCTGTTTGATTTTGAATCATCAATTCATGAAATTTATAGAATGTCATAATTTTCTGAGGTTTGAACATTCAGAGCCAATTTGATTTATTCTTGCACGTCATAGACAACATCAAACCTTGTCGATAATAAAATGTGAGGCTGGATGAACACAGCAGGCCAAGCAGCATCTCAGGAGCACAAAAGCTGTTCATCCAGCCTCACATTTTATTATCTTGGAATTCTCCAGCATCTGCAGTTCCCATTATCTCTGATACTATCAAACCTTGTCGACTGCTATTCAATTTTAGAGAGAAAACTCCTCCAAGACCGCAAGGCCAGAGACCTGAGCCAGAGAGTAGAGGGGTGAGTACACTTTCTTTCATTTCAGAGCACAAGGTGAAGAGACAACATAGGAAGAGGGACACAGAACTGAGGGGCTATGGTAAATTTTTTTGTAGAGACTGGGATAGTGAATGTGTTTTGCGTTTGTGCTCTGTTTCTGACACAGCTCAGGATTGGGAGTAGATCATTCAGTCCGTCAAACCTGTTGTTCAATCACAGAATAGGAGCTGACCGTCCAGCCCATTGAATCTGCACTTGTTCCTCAAATTACTTAATCCCATTCCCACCCTCTTCTCATAACCCTGCATTTTCCCCCAATTCAATTTTGAGTTTCTCATTACAATCATGAAGTACTGCAAACAAACACCTGTATCACATCTTCTTTCTGCTGAGACCAAGTACAAATTCTCACTGAATCCATAGTTCTTTCAAATAATCTGCCAGTCAATTCCGTCAAATTTCCTTTGTGTATCAACTCCATCTATCCACCTTGATTCCATATCCTTTTAATGCCCTGACCCAACCAAAGAGGTGAAGAGAATGCTACCTGTTTTTTCAGAGTTTACCCAAGAGGTTGGATTCTGGGAAGAGGAACTTCACTTAAGTAGTTAAATTGGGGAAGCTGAAGCTGTTTCCCTTAAAGAGAACCAAAATCTGAGTGAATATTTGATACTGATCTTCAAAATACTGAAGATTCTGGACACAGTAGATAGGGGAAAAAGTGATCCATTGGCAGAAGAGTTGAGAACTAGAGACAGTTTTAAGTTTGATGAGCAAAAGAGCCGAAGGCTAACCTTTTTACCATGTGACATGGATCTGGGTGGGAAGCTTTAAGGGTCGATTTGGACTTGCTGGGCTGACGGGCCTGTTTCCACACTGTAGGGATTTTATGATTCTAAATAGTTGAGGCAAGTAGCTTAGGTATTTTCAAAAGGAAACTAGATGAATATTGAGAAAGAAGGAAATGTGGAAAAGGCAGATGGAATTGGAACATCCTGTTTGACCCAGTGGCAGTGTCTGTGTTGCATATTCCACATCGAGAGTGGTGGTGGAGTGGAATGGAATGTTACAAAGTCAGCCGCTATTCTTGATTAAGTTTAAACTGAGGCCCCCATCTGCCCTGGGACAAACCCAGGATGTTTTCCACCAATTATTGATTCTCCCCTTTCCAGAAAATTGGTTCGATAAAGTCAGAAGTCACATGACACCAGGTTATAGTCCAACAAGTTTATTTGAAATCATAAGATTTCAGAGCGCTACTCCTTCGTCAGGTGAAGTCACCTGCATTCCACAAGTTTGTGATTTCAAATAAACCGTTTAGACTATAACCTGGTGACATGTGACTTCTGACTTTGTCCAACCCGGTCCAACGCCGGCACCTTCTTAATAAGTCACAGTTCAGTGTGAAATCTGAACAGTCTGTGAATTCACAAAATTCATTGTGAAATCTCAACAATCTGTGAATTCACAAAATCCCTTGACAGTCCCAATTATTATGATCTCCATCGTGACCAGTAATATTTCTGTTTTGCATCTCTTTAGAAATCTGAAAGCCTATTTATTTAGTGAAAGAATAAACCCACAAGGTTCACTGCTTAAAACCCAAAAAAAATTACTGTATAAAACTCAAAGAACATATGGAAAAGAATTAAAGACACTCCCTATCTTGGCAGTAACATTAAAGATATCAGAGGTACAGTGAACCTGTGCACTAAACTGAACTTCTTAACTTCATTATCACCTCCACCTGTTTAACTTACACCCATAAAAATACAGCTCAGGTACTTGGCAGAAGTTGGAAGGTTAACCACCCGGTCTGGGTGCTGTTTCAAAGGTTCATTAGAAAGGGTTAAGCTTTCTAGTGCCACATAACAATGTTGTCAGCAATCTTGGATAAACTATGAAATTGATTATTACTACGAAAATTAAGGGCCCAGTAAAGAATCGTTAAAGGGCATCAGGAATCATGTCCAATTATTTCTACTCAAGTCTCCTAACTAATTCCCTTCTTATGTCAATATGATGCCTTCACTTCAGATGCTGTCATTTATAATTTCATGATATGAAATTGGACGTTTTATCATTATCATAGTGGTGATAAAAGTGTTTGCAACAGTGGATGTGCAATGCTTGTTCTTTATATTCTGTTTCATATTGAATTACTGCCACAATCATCTTATTTCCCAGGGTTTCCAAGGTTTTGGATTTGGAGATGGAGGATTCCAGATGTCATTTGGGATTGGTGCATTTCCATTTGGGATTTTTGCGACAGCATTTAACATCAATGATGGCCGCCCACCTCCAGGTACCTATTTAAAATCACTTTATTTTCTATCCTACCCGGATAACATCTAGTGCCATATGGAACAGGTTCAAAACAGGCTTTCCTTATGTGCCGTAGCCTCTTTCATCTGCCATCAATACTATATTAAAAAACAAGTTGCTTTCCAGTTTTAAAATGAGTGAATATTGAAGAGACAATCTTAAGCAGATTGTCTTGCTCCGTGAGCTGTGAAGGCCAAATAAGCTTGCTCGTTTCTTAAATTGCCAAGGCAAAATTCAGAGCAATATGATACCATAGCGCCTGATTCAGCATTCCAGTTTAGATGTGACAGTAGCGTTCATTTCCAGCACTATTGACCTGTTCACAGTTCTTGTATAAAATTACATTGAAGACCTAATATTTAAAGAGTAGTTGGCCAGTAACCCATTCAACCTAATGGTAAAATCCTGATTGATCTGGCCTTAGCTGTGTATCCAGCATAGCATCACACACAACATGAGATGGTTTGAACTGGGCTGCATGCGGCTGTTGGGTCCCTGCTGAAAGGAAATGTAGTGAGGACAGGAGCAGGCTGTCTATGATACTGTCCATTGTTTAATAGTCTGTGCAGTTTCAAGGTTTTACCTCCATTAGTTTAGATCGTGTTTAGACCACACTTCATGCAGTATTCTAAGGTCTGGTTGCTTTAATACGTAAAAGAAGTAGTGGTTTATCTTCCAAGTTGTAATTTTGCTTTTTAGAGCTGTATCCAGGCCCCTTTCAACATGCTTGAAAACTAGGAATCAATGATTTTGTTTAATGATTTGTATTTATAATACATTACCCATTGAGAACCCCCAAGAAAAGTTGCAAATATGTAGTTCTGTACATGCTAGCCAGAATTAAAGTTTTAAACTCTAATGGAGATTTGCACCAGGATTACATCCACGTAGGTCACTCAGTCCAATTATTCCAAATTGACATTCAGGATCTCCTCAATTGTCCTTTTCTTCCCTCATCAATATCTATTATCATTACCATCTATTCCATTCTCACCAGCCTCCCTTAAATGTATTTCCATCATTTGTCTCTAACCCTCCTGGTGATAACAATGCTGCATTCTTGTCAATCTTCAGGTTTTAAAAACAAAAGTTCCTTCTGAATTCTGTTCTTCTTTACAAATGGGACCACTTTTTCATAGTCAGCATGGAAACAGATCCTTTGGTCCGACCAGTCCACGCCAAACATAAACCCAAACTAAACTAGTCCCACCTGTGTTCTCCTGGCCCATATCCCTCCAACCTTTCCTATTCATGCACTTATCTAAGTTCTGTTAAACATTGTAACTGTGCCCACATTCACCACTTCTCAGGAAGTTCATTCCATGTGCAAACCACCCTCTTGTGGAGAAGAAATTTACTCATCTTTCTCACCTAAAAAGATGCCCCCTAGACTTGAAATCCCCCATCCTAGGGAAAAGACGCTATCGTTAACCCCATCTATACCCCTCATTATTTTATGAACCTCTATAAGATCACCTCTGAACCTCCTGTGTTCCAGTGGACAAAGTCCCAGCCTTTTATAACTCAAACCTTCCATACTGGGGAACATCCTGGTAAACCTCTTCTGAACCTTCTCTAGCTTAATAATATCATTTTTATAACTGTATGACCAGAACTGGACACAGTGCTCCAGAAGAGGCCTCACCAATGTCCTGTACAACCTCAATATGACATCCCAACTCCTATACTAATCATTTTAAATAACTTGATCAAGTCTCCCTCAGCCCTCATTTTTGAGAGAGGGAGGCCCTACTTGTCAATCCTTTCCTGATGTTTATCACGCATTTCTTTATAAATCTTGTCTCTGTCCCCTCCGGTGTCTTTTAAAAGTGACCAGAACTTTAGACTAATTGCTCTTTCTTTAAATGACATTAGTGAACCAAATGAGTTCCACCATCTGCTGTGGTGGGATTCGAGTTTGTGCCACCCCCATCATTATTAATAAATTCATTATGTAAGGGTGGATCTGAATTGAAGGGTAGGAACTGGAAGAGTACGGTAAACCTGGAACTAAAAGGGAGACAAGGGAAGAAAGGGTAGGGGTGATTCTCATGTACAGCTGTATTCACATGCTGGAATCTGACTTTGTTTTGTGCCATTTCACCCTGCAGCAGTCCCTGGAACGCCACAATATGTGGATGAACAGTTTCTGTCTCGCCTTTTCCTTTTTGTGGCTCTTGTGATTATGTTCTGGCTCCTCATTGCTTAAGGACAAATGGAAGTGATTACTTTTCCGGATCATTGTGTGATCTGATGAGTCAGATGAACTCTTCTGGGAAGTTGAATCTTTCACTAAGGTTTTCTACCTTTCGAATATACATTAATTACAGAAATCATATCTAACTGGGGCTGAAACCATTCTTTGAATTTACCAATTGAAGATGATGAAAACAACATGTACATGGATCTAGTTAGAGTGGACTAGTACTGTTTGTTTAAAAGGTTCCAATTTCTGGATTGTAATTCTAAGGTAATATCTGTGTTTTGTGCTTGTATGTGAAATATTCTGCATGCTGACTTCAGATTGTCTATCCTTACTCAAATCACTGCTGCATTGTCACTTTGGGAATGGAAAGAAAATTTGTTTCTTGACTGGTATAATAGTCCTTGAAGTGGAGATGTAAGCTGTGCTTGTCAGGTTTGTTAGGTAGATTTGTCTTCAAGGCAAGATTTAAAATCCAAATTCAACTCTATTTGAGTGCAGAATCTCAGCTGTTTGGCAGGACAGAGGTCCAGTTTTACATTTGTCTGAATATAAGCAATCCTATGGTCCTATTTAAAGACCAGCAAGAGTTCTGCATTTCCTGGTCAACCAGGCTGTCAAAATCAGATTAAGTGGTAATATATTTCCATTGCAATTTATGGAATCTTGCTGTGCTTAAATTACATTTTCCTACATAACAGTTGTTTTAACTGTGACTAATATTTAGCTGTCAAGAGCAATGACATGAACTGAGGTTGGAGATGACTGCAAGTTTCCACTCTTAATTTTGCTGAAAGTAAAAAAGTTAGCGGTAAAGGGGTCATCCTTCATTTGTAGCCACTGATAAATTTCAGTCAGCATATCAAGTTAAGATCATTTTCTCACTCTGCCTATCCCTATTCAGATCAGAATATTGGAGCAGAGCTTTGCAATGGCACTCTTCCTTTAAACAGAGATGTTCAGTTTTTGACAATTCTTAAAAAAATCTGCATGAAATATTGACCAGAGTCTCAGCTCATTGCATCAAGTCATACAGTGGAATAGGTGTACTAGAACTTGGTCCTCCTCTAACCCTGACATTTAGATTGTCATGTTCTGAATTCACCTTCACAATTCTCGCGCATCTATTGTGTAAGTTCACCTGTGACAGGCGTCTTCATAGAGTTAGCAGACTTCTGCACATCTGCCATGACTACCATTTAGGAAAGAGGTGACAGCCCAACAGAGACCTGCAGAATTTAAGAGTTTAAAGTACAGCTGTATTTAAAAAGATATTAGGGCTGGGGACACACACTGAACATTCAGTGACCCAAGCCTTTTATTTTCTCACTACAGTGAAAAATTTGCTGGGACCATCTGGGAGGAAGTGGTAATGGAGAACTGTTTGTCAGTCAGGAGATGAAAATTGAAAAGCCTGGATAAAATGGGTTGAGGAACAAAGCTAGGCTAATGATGACAGACAGGAACAGATGATGTCATACAGATTGGATGAGGAGCAGTTACAGACAAAAGACTGGATCAGGCAGTGTCTGCACCTGTCATTCAGCTCCTGTGAACAGTGGAATTCCAGAAAATTTATAATTCCATTGTCTAATAATATAGGGTTCATTCTTGAACCAGGCTAAACCCAGTACTGAGGTGGATGATATCAGCTGCATACAGGCCTTCATGCAGAAATGTGAAAATGTATTTTTAATTTAATATACTGTTTCCTACTTTGTATCAAGTGTGAAATAAAACTTGTGCATCAACCTAATTGATTCTGCATGATTGTTTCCTCGTCCTAAACAATGCTATATATATTTTTTTTAAAACAAATCAAGATAGGTGGCACCATCTCACTAGTGGAGTACCACAGAGATCAGTACTAAGGCACAATTACTTACTACATATATAAAATTAGCAGATGTACACATGCTACAGCCAATTTTGTCAACGACAACCATCTGCATGAAATATTGACCAGATTCTCAGCTCATTGCATCAAGTCATACAGTGCAATAGGTGTACTAGAACTTGGTCCTCCTCTAATCCTCACATTTAGATTGTCATGTCCTGGATTCACCTTAACAATGCTTGCACATCTGTCCATCATCCATTAGGAAAGAGGTGACAGCCCAACAGAGACCTGCAGAATTTACAGAGTTTAAAGTACAGCTGTATTTAAAAAGATATTAAGGCTGGGGACACACTGAACATTCTACATCCATCCACTAACCATCTATATCGTCCTGCAGACTAAAGAAGTCGGCAAAATCCTGGCAGATAGACTATAATGGGGAAAAATGTGAGCTTATAGACTTTGGTGGGGAGAAATGAGGATTCAGCCATGAGCTCTCCAACTAGGCTATATGTGCTCCTAATCTTATGATCTAATGGTATATAATACCTCTGTGAAGCCAAAGATGCCCATGTTACCTCCTCTACCAGGTGCATCTAGAAATAGGATTCATAGTCTCAGATGAATTGATGAAAATTTAGGATGAGGATGAGAAAATTGTCTTCACATACACAGCTGTGTCTCTCTGACTGTCTTTACCCCAATGGGTTGTACAGCATGGAAACAGGCCAACTTGTCCATGTCAACCAGATATCCTTCAAAATATCTAATCCCATTTGTCACCAATTGGCTCATATCCCTCTGAAACCCTTCCTAGTCACATACCTATCTGGATGCCTTTTAAGTGTTGTAATTGTACCAGCCTCCACCACTTCCTCTGGCAGCTCATTTCATACATGCACCATCCTCTGCATGGAAAACTTGCCCCTTAGGTCCCTTTCAAATCTTTCCCCTTTCACCTTAAACCTATGGCCTCTAGTTTCGGACACCCCACCCCAAGGAAAAAAAGACCTTGACTGTTCACTTTATCCATGCCCATAATTTTGTAAACCTCCAGAAGGTCACCCCTCAACCTCTGATGCTCCAGGGAAAATAGCCCCAGTCTATTCAGCCTCACCTGATCAGCTCAAACCCTGGCAACATCCTGGGAAATCCTGTCTGAACCCTTTCAAGTTTCACAACATCCTTCCTATAGCAGGGGGACCAGAATTGTGCACCATATTTCAAAAGTGGCCTAACCAATGTCCGGTACAGATGCAACATTATCACCCAACTCCAAACAAACTGATCCTATCCAGTAGACTTTGTATATCATTAAAACAACAGCTGTTTTGGTTGCTGCCTGAAGATATGCCTGTGTGCTTGTAAAATACTGTTTGGTGTGCAACAGGATGATTTGCAAAATAAAGGACAATGATTGCGTGATTGACACAGGCATTTGACATGAAGCTTTAACTTTCCAACTTTGTGCCTCAATTTCACTATGGGTTCATATATATTTCTCTGCTGAAACTTAAACATATTAGTGTTTAGGCGTCCTCATTTGCCATGCAACAGCTGTATTCTCAATATTTTGGCTTTGATTATTTGTTGACTTGTTTAAGTGCGCTATTGGCCTGCAGTGGCATTGTTCCTGCTGAACTGTAGACACAATGGTTTGTTGATCTCCCTCACAGGAATTTTAAGATAGAGGGAAATCTATGTCAGCTGCTGAGAGAAACAATATACTAAGATGCCAGGTCTGAGGAAGGGTCACTAGACCCGAAACGTTAACTCGATCTTTTTCTTCACAGATGCTGCGAGACCTGCTGAGCTTTTCCTGAAACTTCTGTTTTTGTTACTAAGAGATGCCACCAGATTAACAAATTCGAATGGATTTTGTGTCATGTGGTTACTGACACAACTGTTTTATGGATTAGATTTTGGAATTGGTGACATAAATGGTCATGTCACTGGGTGAGTAACAAAGGTTCAGGTTAGAATTTGAATTCTATTAATAAAAATTGGAATTAAAAGCCAGCCATCAGTACTGGTGACCATAAAGCTATTTTTGACTGTCTTAAAAACACATCTATTTCTGCACTTTTAGGGAAAGTAATCTGTTGTCAGTATTTGGCCTGGGTTATGTGCAACCCCAGATCTACAACAAAGTTGTATCAGTGATAATGGGAACTGCAGATGCTGGAGAATCCAAGATAATGAAATGTGAGGCTGGATGAACACAGCAGGCCCAGCAGCATCTCAGGAGCACAAACACAGAGGATCTAATGAAGGGTCTAGGCCCGAAACATCAGCTTTTGTGCTCCTGAGATGCTGCTGGGCCTGCTGTGTTCATCCAGCCTCACATTTCATTATCTACAACAAAGTTGTCGGTTCTTAAATACCCTCTGATCTGGCCCTACAAAATAATTGAGTGTATCAAACTGGTACAATATATTAAGTGAGTGAAACTGGACAAGTCAGTCTGCGTCAACCTAGGCACTGGAAATAATAATGATAAAAACAGGCAATTAAATATCCCAGGATATAGAGCTGCAGGCGGGATAGAGAGGGAGGTAAAAGGGGTGGAGGAGTTGCATTTCTAGTCAGAGGATATCACAGCTGTGCTGAAGGAGGGCACTATGGAGGGCTCGAGCAGTGAGACAATATGGGCAGAGCTCAGGGTGTGATAAAATGTTGGGGCTACACTACAAGCATCCCAACAGTGACTGTGAGATAGAGGTACAAATATGTAGTCAGATGGACAGAGAACTGGCTGGGCAACAGGAGACAGAGTGTTGTAGTGGAAGGGAGTTTCTCCAAATGGAGAACTGTGACCAGTGGTGTTCCACAGGGATCCATGTTGGGACCACTATTGTTTGTGATATACATAAATGATCTGGAGGAAGGTATAGATGGCCTGATTAACAAGTTTGCAGATGACACTGTTATAATTGTATAAGACTTTGGTTTGACGACATTTGGAATACTGCATACAGTTCTGGTCACCACATTACCAAGAGGATGTGGATGCTTTGGAGAGGGTGCAGAGGAGGTCCACCAAGATGTGGCCTGGTATGGAGGGTGCTAGCTATGAAGAGAGGTTGAGTAGATTAGGATTATTTATATTAAAAAGACAGGTTGATGGGGGGAACTTGATTAAGGTCTACAAAATCATGAGAGGTACAGACAGGGTGGCTAGCAAGAAGCTGTTCTCTGCCCTGCGCCGACCCCCCGGCTTGGAGGGCCAAAGGGCCTGTTCCTCTGCTGGAATTTTCTTGGATAGTAGGAACTGTAGATAATGGAGAATCTGAGAAAACAAGGTGTGGAGCTGGATGAACATGGCTGCCCAAGCAGCATCAGAGGAGCTGGAAGACTGACATTTTTGGCCTAAACTCTTCTTCAGAAATGGGGGAGGGGAAGGGTGTTCTGAAATAAATAAATAGGGAGAGAGGAGGAGGCAGATAGAAGACGAATGGTGGAGAAGAGGCAGACAGGTCAGAGACGGGGAGTTAGGTCAATCTAGGGAGCACGGACAGGTCAAAGGGGCGGGATGAGGTTAGTGGAAAGGAGATGGGGGTGTGGCTTGAGGTGGGAGGAGAGGACAGGTGCGAGGATGCACAGGTGGCCGGGGACGAGCCAGGGCTGGTTTTGGGATGCAGTAGGGGGAGTGGAGATTTTGCAGTCCATATTGATACCATTGGACTGCAGGGTTCCCAAGTGAAATATGAGTTGCTGTTCCTGCAACCTTTGGGCGGCATCATTATGGCACTGCAGGAGGCCCAGCATGGACATGCCGTCTAAGGAATGGGAGAGGGAGTTGAAATGGTTTGTGAAGAAGGGTGTACGCCCGAAACGTCAGCCTCCCTGCTCCTCTGATACTGCTTGGCCTGCTGTGTTCATCCAGCTCTACACTTTGTTATCTCTGTAATTTTCTTTGTTCTTTGTTCTTAAACCCATGATCTCTAGCAAAGACAGCTGATAAAATTCTGCAGCTCACTTCCTATCATTATTATGGTGGTACCTTCTCCACACGCCCCTCAATACCTACATAGTGTTGGAACCACAACTATTCATGTTATACATTAATGTCTGGACAGAGGAACTGAGGTCATTGATGCGAGATTTGCACATGACACAAAGATAGGCGGACAGACAGTATTCAGGAGATGGGAGGTTGCGGGTAGGACTTGGACAAGCTATGAAAGTGGGCAGATGGAATATAATGTGGGAAAGTGCACTTTCATAGGTAGAAGCAGAGACTATTTCTAAACTGGAAAAGACTTCAGAAATCTGACACACAAAGGGGCTTTGGAATTCTAGTTTAGGATTCACTTCAGATTAACATGCAGGTAGGCAGGAATGAAATGGTGGTATTCATTTCAAGATGCCTAGAATACAAGAGCAATGATGTGCTACTGAAGCTGTATAAGCTTTGGTCAGACCACATTTAGAGTATTGAGAGCAGTTTTGGGCCCTAAATCTAAGAAAGGATGTGCTGGCCTTGCAAGTTTACAAGATTGATCTCAGGGATGAAGAACTTGTCATATGAGGAGCTGTTGAGGACTCTGAGTCTGTATTCAATTGAGTTCAGAAAGACGAGGCGGGATCTCATTGAAACTTACAGGAAACTGACAGACCTGGATACAGCAGATGTGGTAAAGACGTATGGTTGTAGGACTGTCTCGGGCTTAAGGACACAGTGAAGGGATGACCTTTTACAACTGAGATGAGTAATTTCTTCAATCAGGGAGTAGTGAATCAGCGGGACTCTGCTGCAAAAGGTGATCAAGGTCAGGTCGTTGAGTAAGACAGAGAGTGTTCTTGATTAATAAAGGGATAAAGGGTTGCTGGGAGCAGGCAGGAGACTGGAGTTGAAAAATACATCACCCATGGTTGAACGGCAGAGCAGACTCTATGGGCCGTATGGCCTAATGCTGCTCTGAAATCTTATGATCTTACACTCAATGCACGAAGCAATAGAGGCAAGTGTGCCAAACGCCTTCTCCACTACCTGTGAATCCACTTTTAAGGAACTATGAACCTGCACTCCAAGGTCTTTTTGTTCAGCAACACTCCCCAGGACCTTACTATTAAGTTCCTAAGTCCTGCCCTAATTTGCTTTTCCAAAAGGTTTCCAAAATTAATCTAAATTAATTTCCACCTGCCACTCCTTGGCCTGTCTGATCAAGATCCTGTTATAGAACATAGAACAGGCCCTTCAGCCCACAATGTTGTGCCGACCACTGATCCTCATGTATGCACCCTCAAATTTCTGTGACCATATACATGTCCAGCAGTCTCTTAAATGACCCCAATGACCTTGCTTCCACAACTGCTGCTGGCAACGCATTCCATGCTCTCACAACTCTCTGCGTAAAGAACCTGCCTCTGACATCCCCTCTATACTTTCCACCCACCAGCTTAAAACTATGACCCCTCGTGCTAGCCATATCTGCCCTGGGAAATAGTCTCTGGCTATCAACTCTATCTATGCATCTCATTATCTTGTATACCTCAATTAGGTCCCCTCTCCTCCTCCTTTTCTCCAATGAAAAGAGACCGAGCTCAGTCAACCTCTCTTCATAAGATAAGCCCTCCAGTCCAGGCAGCATCCTGTTAAACCTCCTCTGAACCCTCTCCAAAGCATCCACATCTTTCCTATATATTCCAAGGTAACCATCTTCACTGCCGACTCCACCTCCAATTTTGGTGTCATCGGCAAACCATATCTCCTATGTTCTCATCCAAGTCATTTATCAAAAAAAAACAGCGTAACAAATACTGAAAAGCAATGCTCCACCACCACCTGTCTTCTACCTTTGTGCCAGTTCTGTGTCCAAATGGCTAGTTCTCCCTGTATTCCACATGATCTTACCTTGCTAACCAGTCTATCTGGAGGAACCTTGTCGAAGACATGTATCATCTGACGAAGGAGCAACACTTCAAATGCTTGTGATTTCAGATATACCTGTTGGACTCTAACCTGGTGACATGTGAGTTCTGACTTTTCTGGACTCCAATAGATGTGTCAATACGTAGGAAAAGTCTTGATTTTTGTCTGGAAATACTACATTTTTTTTGCTGTACTGACTTCTTCAAATAAATAATTAAAAATGTTGACATTTTCTGAAAAATCTTTATATTCGAATTAAACATAGTTAACTAGTATTTAAAATTCTAAAGCAGGCTGTTTACACATTTAGGCATCACCCTCCAATAAACTGGCATATGCTATAAGTGGATATTGGAGAAAAGACCCCACTGAGCATGCTTGCTTAGCAATATTGGCTGCTCTTCAAATACAAACAGCTATCACCCAAATTACCGTCTCAAAGTAATAAATGCTGAATTCGTATTCATGTACTGACGCCAGCATCATGATGTGGCTTGGAGCACACCGCAGATGATATAGATGCTGTACCATCCCTGGCAGTTCTCAGACTGAGTACTCGGTCCAGAGAGAGTTTATTGATGGCACTGGCTTCAACTTCACATTCTGTTTACAGTCCAATTGCTGACTGGAAGCCTGAAATGCACATCACTGAGCTTTCTTGGTTGAGTTGCATCCAACATCAAGCCCCAGGAGTGCCAGCTGGTCCTACAAGGGGGCTGGTTCTGTCTTCATCTTGGCCTTCATCAGTTTCTGTCTGAGGGCTCTCAACTACCAGAGTTATTTCATCAATAAGCTCACAATTGGGGTTGGAGAAGGCTGATAATGGCAACATAATGCGATGCATTTCTCGCTCATTGGCTCTCTGCTCCTGCTCTTTCTTCAAGTCTCGTCCCCTGGAATACAATTGTGCAACAGCCAATTAATTCTAGTCACTGGTGAAAATGTTCCAAAGTATATTTAACACTGTAAAATGTTTCTTCAATTGTCTCTAAAACATTATCAATCAAAACATGACAATGCGCCTTCAAGGTAACTCAGACTCATGACCAAAACCTTGAATAGAAGATAAACTGTAGCAACATTTTAGACAAGTGAGACATGGATCTGCAGGCAGAGATTCGGGGATGCAGTTCCAGAGCTTGACAGCTGAAGAGATGGCATCAATGATGAAGTATGAAGTGAAGAAAGTCAAAACAAAATCAAGGATAGAATTAAAGGAATGCTGTCAAGGAGTGTAGTGTTAGAGGTTGGGGCAACTTAATTAAGGGAAAAGAAATACGGAGCTTTATAAACAATGAAACAGCAGCAGGTCACAGCCAGAAGCAGGCAATGTTGGTGATGAAATATTTATGGGGTTTGTAAATTCAACTCAGGATCAAACAGGATGCCAAAGTTCTGAACAGCCTGGTTCAACCTCAGGGGTAGACACAGAAAAGGAGTTGGCAGCTGGGAGCATGGGTTGTGGCAAAGACCAAGAACAACTGCTCAAATCAATTTTAATGGGTAAAAGATTATATTCATCTACTGGATGTATATATTAATCTTGAAATTGATCATAAATTTGCATTTATTGACAGTCTGGTGCAGGATGCCAATCAAATCCAAGTTAAGATGGGGCCTGTTAGGGATAAAGCTAAGCAAAGCAAAGTTTAACGAGTGTTTTGCATCTATGCTTACTGAGGAAGAGAAAGCTGACGGAATATCAGTGGAGCAGAAGGAGATTATGATAGCATGCAAACAATAGGCAGAAGGCACTGGAAAGGCTGTCTGTGGACAAGGTCAGAAATCACACAACACCAAGTTATAGTCCAACAGGTTTATGTGAAAACAGCAGGCATGTTGCTGAGTCTGTACGGTGGTGTGGGAGATTTCAGAAAGGCTTTTCACAATCTCCCTGAGATAGAAGGCAGTTCCAGAGGATTGAAAATGGGATAAAAATGACAGCCTTAGTGAAGGCCAATCTGCTTATTATGGGTAGCGCCTGAGTTCCCAGGTTACAATGTTGGTGCAAGTGTTCCAGTCTGTCACAGGTGGTACTGTACATAAGGGTCCCGACGTTCCATTCCAGACGTCATCCTGAAGGTGTGGAAGATGCCTATGTAACAGTTCTTTTAACATAGGAAAACTGTTGTAGACCAGCTACCACCAACGTTTAACAGAAGGCCTTGGTCCAAGGCACTATTGTTTGGCCTCAAACTGCCTGGGGTGGAGTGCAGGCAAACAGTTTGGTGCTCGGCAGTGCCATCTGCTGAGGCATGCGAGGTCCGAGGTGAGGGGAGTGGGAGGAAGGGGAGAGGATGAGAAGGACAGCATGGTTGCCACCCATGTTTGTTATGGGCTAGTCACTGGGCTGGGGTTGGGTGGGAGGGGGGCAAGTGTTTATAAAAACATTAAGGTGGGCTGGGGGTTTAAAACAAAAAACAAAATCACTGAACTGGCAGGTGCATAGTTTATAAAATTGCTTTGCTGGCAGGGGTTTCTATTGTAAAAGCTGGCCTGGGAAGGGTGTTATAAAATTAGTGGAGGTTTACATAAACACTGGGCTGCGGGGTTAAATAAACAGTGTTCTGAGGGAGGAGTCCTCTGGGAATATACCTCCGGGGACCTCTCCACAATCGTCTGCCTCAATGCCCGGGGAATTCTTGGAGGCTGGAGCAATGGGAAAAGAAGCGCAACCATGGGGGCAAACGAGCAGCTCCATGCTCCCTCTCTTCCTCACTCAACCGACGCCTGGTCTTCAGAGAGGCAATTTTCAGTGACAGATTTTGCCAACAGTTACAGCACTCCTCCTCCAAGATTGCATACATTCAGAGACAACACAAGGGAGATACCGACATCACTGCCCTCAGTAAAACTCAGCAGGACAGCTTGGAGAGAAAAGGTACACCTTTTTCCTGAAAAGGTAAGGCCAAAGAACAACACTGCATCCATGGAGTCAGCTTCAAAATCAAAAACAAATTGGTGGACCAACTAAAAGAGACAAATACAAGAGAATGTGGCAGCACCCACACTCCAAACAATGCCACATCACTGACTACGTCATCGTCAGAGCAAGGGATGGGAAAAACATTAGAATCATCCATGCCATGACAAGAACCAACAACTTCTGTATAATCCATTGCCTGATCCAAGCCAGGATCAACATAAATATTAGCTCTGTTACTGCAATGCTGCAAAATATTTAAAGTTGCAGCACTCAAAGACCCAGAAAATATAGGAACATACAACCAGCTCCTCTCCAAAAACCTAGTAACACTTGGTGACACCAAGTTGCAGGATTCTTACAGCCTCAAAGCCACCATCATCAAAGCGTGCAAGATTTCCGTCCGTCACTTAAACAGGAAACACCAAGGCTGGCTTGATGAGAATGATCATGAGATCCAAGAACTACTAAGCCACAATTGCATGGTATTTCTGAGTGTAAAACAACAACCACACTCAGAAGGGAAAAGGCAGACCTACAGGTGACTTAAAGCCATGACATAAAGCACAGGTGGTGGGTGGAAAAAGCACTGGAGACCCAACAAATGGCCAAAAATAATGATGTGCATTGTGTCTTCTCCACTGTCAGGACAATTTATGGACCAAACATGCAAGGCCCCACCCCACTGCCTGCCAAGGATGGAATGATTATCAAAGGCAAGGAAGTCATCAAACAACATTGTGGGGAGCACTTCAGAGATTCCCTCACCTCCCTCTGTTGTCAATCTGAGCATCCTTGACAGCATCCCACAGCACAATGCACGCCACGAGCCCAGCAACACCCCAGACCCTGCACGAAGAGGAGAAGGCAGCTCAGGAACAACAAGGCTGCCGGAGCAGCCAGTAGCCCCACTGAGGCATTGAAGTGCAGAGGCACACAGCCCCTGCTGCAGCTAGATGCCCCTGTATGGCTTATTTGGAAGGAGGAAAGCATCCCAAGGGAACTCAGAGATGCCAAAGTTGTAAGCATTTTCAAAAAAGTTCTGACTGTGTCACATAGTGATATCTCCCTGCTGTCGACTGTTGGAAAACTCGTTGCCATGGTCCTTCTCAACCATCTCCTCCATGGTTGACGAATTCCTCTCAGAATCGCAGCATGGCCTCTAGCCGTGAAGGAGCACAACGGATATGATATTCACCATGCATCAGCTGTAGGAGAAATGCAGAGAAAATAGACAATGTACAAAGGGGTCAACTGGAAAGCATTCTGGAGAGTCCTTCTCCACTTTGGCTGCACCATACAGTTGTCACTAACCTTCACTTAGTGCACAAAAACATGTACACGTCGTGGTAGTGACAAATTGTTCCACCACCAACCCATTCCCCACTCAGACTGGTGTAGGGCAGCGTGGCAACGTCACTCCCACACTGTTCTTGATTTACGTGGCTGCAATGCTTCACCTCATTGCTGACAAGCTCCCTGCTGGAGTGGAGCTCTATTATTCAACCTCTGCTGCCTCCAAGACAATTCAAAGTCATACCAACCATTATGCAGATGATGCTTGCATATGTGCAAACTCAGGATGAACTTCAGATCATTGTCAGCACCTTTACTGAGGCACATGACAGCACAGGTCTCAACCTAAACATACACAAGATGAAGGTCCTCCATCTGGCCTGGTGTGGTGATGCGGGAAGAACCCCCAATCATCAAGGTCCATGCAGAGGCCTTAGAGAATATTGGCCATTTCCAATATCTCATGAGTATGCTGTTGACCGAAGCATATATCAGAGATGCAGCACCACCTCCAACGTGCTAGTGCAGCCTTCAACAACCTGAGGAAAAGGGTTTTTGAGGGCATCAGCTATGACACCGAGCTCATGGTATACTGAGCTGTAGTGGTTCCCACGCTCCTGTATGAAACACTGCCTGTCTACAGAAGACACCTCAAGCAGTGCCACCAATGCTATTTGTGCAAAATCCTGTAAATCTACTGAGAAGATAGACACACCAACACTAGCGTCCTCAACCAGGCCAACATCCCCAGCATCAAGGCACTGGCCATCCTTGATTGGTTGCAATGGACTGGACATGTTGCCCACATAACCGACATGGGACTCCTGAGCAGGAGCTCTACACCTAGCTCCAAAGCAGCAGGTGAACCCCAGGTGGACACAGAACGTGCTTCAAGGAGATCTTCAAGGTGTCACTGACACCTGGAATCACTGGCCCAAAGCCATCCAAAGCGGAGGGGGATCATCTGGGAAGACATCGTGCAGCTGGAGTGCACTGTTGGGGAAAAGTGGAAGCCAGAGGAAAACAGCATAAGGAGCGCACTGCCACATTAATGCTCCACCTACCCCCTCCCATGACCACCTTTTCCCCACGTGCAGCTGAGTCTGCGGAAGCCGCAAGCGACTGTCCAGCCAATTACTCTGAGAGTGGAAGTGGGTCATCCTCATCTGTGAGGGGCTGCCAGTGTTAATGAGTGGTGGATAAAGTTTTAGAAACAACTGAGTAAAACGTAACATACATTTGGAGGGGTTTGGGTTAGTGAAGGAGAACACAGGGATTTATAAAGGCAGAGGATGCTCTACAAATCCAGTTGAATTGTTTGCTGACGCAGCAGAGAAGATTGATGAAAGGAAAGCAAAGAATGCTATCTATTGATATTTTAAGGAATTCTTTGTCAATTACCAGAGAAATGTCTGATTAAGGGCTATGATGTTTAGGAGACTGGAGAAAATAGAGACTTGAAAATGCTGTAATGTGTTATCTAGAAATGTGGCTGCTATCTGGTTGAGAAAATTCAAGTCAGAGCTTGAGCGATATTGGAACTCAGAGAATCAGGTGAGTATGCTTTATGAGCTGTGTTCTCAACGAATGGCAGAGTATGTCAAAGTACACAGCTTATTGCCCTTTACATTCATTTGATAGCCATATCAGCAAGGCACATCCTGGTGATAGTTAACAATGAATGGCTGGCCACAGATCCCAGGTCAGATGGACAAAGGCACAAAAATCGATAAAAACAGGTTAAGTGAACGTGTAAAAATTTGGCAGGTGGACTACCATAAGACATAGGAGTGGAAGTAAGGCCATTCGGCCCATCAAGTCCATGCCACCATTTAAATCATGGCTGATGGACATTTCAACTCCACTTCCCTGCACTCTCCCAGTAGCCCTTGATTCCTTCTGAGATCAAGAATTTGTCGATCTCTGCCTTGAAGGCATCCAACGTCCCAGCCTCCACTGCACTCCGTGGCAATGAATTCCACAAGCCCACCACTCTCTGGCTGAAGAAATGTCATCTCATTTCAGTTTTAAATTTACCCCCTCTAATTTTAAGGCTGTGCTCACAGGTCCGAGTCTCCCCACCTAACGGAAACAACTTCCTTGCGTCCACTCCTTCTAGACCATACATTATCTTGTAAGTTTCTATTAGATCTCCCCTCAACCTTCTAAACTCTAATGAATACAATCCCAGGATCTTTAGCCGTTCATCATACGTTAAACCGAGCATTCCAGGGATCATCCGTGTGAATCTCCTCTGGACACGCTCCTGGGCTAGTATGT
The DNA here is from genome assembly GCF_030684315.1 of Stegostoma tigrinum. Classification (NCBI taxonomy): domain Eukaryota; kingdom Metazoa; phylum Chordata; class Chondrichthyes; order Orectolobiformes; family Stegostomatidae; genus Stegostoma; species Stegostoma tigrinum. The sequence goes on along the minus strand of NC_081379.1, from coordinate 51,198,196 downwards.
CCTTCCTGAGGTGTGGGGCCCAAAATTGGACACAGTATTCTAAATGGGGCCTAATAGAGCTTTATAAAGCCTCAGAAGCACATTGCTGCTTTTATATTCCAACCCTCTTGAAATAAACAAGAACATTACATTCTCTTTCTTAATTAGACTCTACCTGAAAGTTAACCTTTAGAGAATTCTGGACCAACACTCCCAGATCCCTTTGTACTTCTGATTTGTGAATTTTCTCACCGTTTAGAAAATAGGCCATGCTTGTATTCTTTTTTTCCAAAGTGCAAAACCTCACATTGAATGTCATCAACCATTTCCTGGACCACCCTCCTAAACTGTCTAAATTTTTCTGCAGCTTCCCCACCTCCTCAGTACTACCTGCCTGTCCACCTATCTTTGTATCATCGGCAAACTTCACCAGAATGCCCCCAGTTCCTTCATCTAGATCATTTAATATATAAGGTGAACAGCTGCAGCCCCAACACTGAACACTGCAGGACACCACTCGTCACCAGTTGCCATTCCGCAAAAGAGCCTTTTATCCCAAATCACTGCTTTCTGTCAGACAGCCAACCCTCAATCCAAGCCAGTAGCTCAGCTCGAACACCATGGGCCCTCACCTTGCTCAGCAGCCTCCCTTGAAATGGCCACCCAATGGACAGGGTTGTTAAGAAAGCATATGGTGTTTTGGCTTTCATTAACAGGGGGATTGAGTTTAAGAGTCGTGAGATCTTGTTGCAGCTCTATAAAACTTTGGTTAGACCGCACTTGGAAAACTGTGTCCAGTTCTGGTTGCCCTATTATACGAAAGATGTGGATGCTTTGGAGAGGGTTCAGAGGAGGTTTACCAGGATGCTGCCTGGACTGGAGGGGTTATCTCATGAAGAGAGGTTGACTGAGCTCGGACTCTTTTCATTGGAGAAACGGAGGAGGAGAGGGGACCTAATTGAGGTCAAGATAATGAGAGGCATAGATAGAGTTGATAGCCAGAAACTATTTCCCAGGGCAGAAAAGGCTAACACGAGGGGTCATAGTTTTAAGCTGGTTGGAGGAAAGAGAGAGGGGATGTCAGAGGCGGGTTCTTTACACAGAGAGTTGTGAGAGCATGGAATGCGTTACCAGCAGCAGTTGTGGAAGCAAGGTCATTGGGGACACTTAAGAGACTGCTGGACATGCTTATGGTCACAGAAATTTGAGGGTGCACACATGAGGATCAATGATCGGCACAACATCGTGGGCTGAAGGGCCTGTTCTGTGCTGTACTGTTCTATGTTCTATGTTCTATAAGAACTGGGAGCAGGAATAGCCGTCCGGCCCTTCGACCCTGCTCCGCCATTCAAGAAAAACATGGCTGATCTTTTTGTGGACTCAGATCCACTTACCTGCGCTCTCACTGTATCCCTTAATTCCTTTATTGTTCAAAAAAAAATCTACCTTAGCTTTAAAAACATTTACTGAAGTAGTGTCAACTACTTCACTGGGCAAGGAATTCCATAGATTAACAACCCTCTGGGTGAAGAAGTTCCTTCTCAATTCAGTCCTAAATCTGCTCCCTCTAATCTTGAGGCTATGCCCTCTTGTCCTGGCTTAATCTACCAATGGAAACATCCTCTCTACTTCTATATTATCTATTCCCTTCATAATTTTATGTGTTTCTATAAGAACTCCCCTCAATCTTCTGAATTCCAATGAATATAATCCCAAACTACTCAGCCTCTTCTTATAAGACAACCCCTCAACTCCAGAATCAACCTAGTGAACTTCCTCTGCACCCCCTCCAGTGCCAGTACATCCTTTCTCAAGTAAGGAGATCAAAACTGCACACAGCACTGCAGGTTTGGCCTCACCAGCACCTTGTACAGCTGCAACATAAAAAGCAGGGAGGTTAACTGCTTTAGCAATGCAGGCCAAAATTCCAGTTGCCTTCCTAATTACTTGTTGTACCTGCAGACCAACTTTCTGTGATTCATGCACAAGGACACCCAGGTCCCTCTGCATATCAGCATGCTGCAACTTTTTACCATTCACGTAATAATCCTTTTCACTATTACTCCTACCAAAATGTATGCCTTCACATTTATTTACATTGTATTTCAACTGCCAGACCTTTGCCCAAACAATGTATCCACGTTCCTCTGCAAAATTTCACAGTCCTCTGCACACTTTGCTGTGCCACTCACCTTAGTGTCATCTGCAAACTTTGACGCCCAACACGTCGCCCCAACTCCAAATCTTCTATATAAATTGTAAATAATTGCAGTCCCAACACCGATCCCTGAGGCACACCACTAGTCACTGATTGCCAGCTAGCACAGCACTCATTTACCCCCACTCTTTGCTTCCTGTTAGTCGACCAATCCTCTATCCATGCTAATACTTTACCCCTAACGCCATGCATCCTTATCTTATGCAGCAGCCTCTTGTGTGGCACCGTGTCGAAGGCCTTTTGGGAATCTAGATAGACCACATCCACTGAGTCCACATTGTCCACCTGGCTCATAATGGCTTCCATAGAATTCTAAAAGATTTGTCAAGCATGACCTGCCCTTCATGAACCCGTGCTGTGTTTGCCCAACAGGACAATTTCTATCAAGATGCCTCGCTATCTTTCTTGATAATAGACTCATGCATCTCCCCCACTACAAAGGTTAAGCTAACCAGTCTATAATTCCCCATCTTTTGTCTACCTCCTTTTTTAAACAGCGGCGTCCCATTTGCTGTTTTCCAATTTGCTGGGACTGCCCCAGAGTCCAGCGAATTTTGGAAAATTACTGCCAGTGAACCTGCTACTTCTCCCGCCATGTCTTTTAGTACCCTGGGATGCATTTCATCAGGGCCAGGAGACTTATCAATCCCTAGCTCCATTAGCTTGCCCAACACTATCTCTTCCGTAATAATGATTGTTTTGAGGCCCTCACCCACCTCTGTCTCTTTGTCAATTACTGGCATGTTATTAGTGTCCTCCACTGTAAAGACAGATACAAAATACCTGTTCAATGCCTCAGCCATTTCATCATATCCCATAACTCAATTCCCCTTCTCATCCTCTAAAGGGCCAACATTTACTTCAGCCATTCTTTTTCTTTTTATATATTTATTGAAACTTTTGCTATCTGTCTTTATATTCTGTGCTAGTTTTTTCTCATGTTCTATCTTACTTTTCTTTATAGCTCTTTTTGTGGCTTTCTGTTGACGTTGAAAGTTTTCCCAATCTTCTAGTTTCATGCTGTTTTTGGCCACTTTGTATGTCTTCTCTTTCAATTTGATAGCCTCCCTTATTTCCTTAGACACCCACGGCAGATCACCCCTTTTCTTTGAGTCCTTCCTTTTCACTGGAATATACTTTTGCTGAGCACTTTGAAAAATTGCTTTGAAAGTCCTCCACTGCTCATCAACTGTCCCACCATAAAATCTTTACTTCCAGTCTACTTTAGCCAAGTCCTCCGTCGTTTTATTGTAGTTCCCCCTTGTTCAAGCACAGGACTCTGGTATTGGATTTTATCTTCACACTCTCCATCTGTATTTTAAATTCAACCATACTGTGATCGCGCCTTCCAAGAGGATCCCTAACTATGATGTCATTAATTATTCCTGTCTCATTACACAGGGCCAGATCTAGGATAGCTTGTTCCCTCATCAGTGCCATTGCACACTGTCCAAGAAAACGATCATGGATACACTCAACGAACTCCTCCTCAAGACTAACCTGACCGAGCTGGTTCAACCAATCTACATGTAGATTAAAATCCCTCATGACAACTGCCATTCCATTTTTACAGGCATTAGTTATTTCTTTGTTTATTGCCCGTCCCAATGTGATGTTATTATTTGGTGGCCTACAGACTACGTCTATCAGTGGCATTTTCCTCTTAGAATTTCTAATTTCCACCCAAATGGATTCAACCTCATTCTCCATAGAACCTACATCATCTCTCAGCACCGCCCTGATGTCATCCTTGAATATCAGAGCTACTGCACCTCCCTTACCTTTCTGTCTATCCTCCTGAATAGTCTGGTACCCCTGGATATTTAACTCCCAGTCGTGACCATCCTGTAACCATGTTTCTGTAATGGCTACCAAATCATATTCATTCACGATGATTTGTGCCATTACCTCATCAACCCTGTTATGAAGGCTACGAGCATTCAGGTAAAGTGCCTTATGCTAGCTTTCTTACCTTCATGATTTCCAACATCTCCTGAGTTATCCCTCCTTTTTGCTTCACTCACAGTCTGCCTTGAACATAAACCCTCCTGCACACGTGCTAACCTGCTGCCTACATTTTATTTACCATCACACTCCCTGTTGTTTCCCCTTTCCCTTCCCCCCGACTCACTAGTTTAGAGTCCTGCTGACCACCCTATTTATCCTTTTCGCTAGAACACTGGTTCCAGATCGGTTCAGGTGGAGACCGCCCCAGCAGTACAGATCCCCCCGGTTCCAAAACTGATGCCAATGCCCCATGAAATGGAATCCCTCTTTCCCACACCAATCCCTTAGCCACTTGTTTACTTCCCACAGAATTTAAAGATGGAGGAAACATTAACATAAATTTAATTAATATATTTGAAAATGAATATTCCCAGGCCTGGGAGGAATGTATTCTTGATGTTAAACGGAGTAAGAAGAAAAGGATCAATTCTGATCATTATTTTCCAATTGTCTCTGACTACAGATATACCACCAGAAAACAGGAAGATTGTTAACTTCATTTAGAAAGGAAGAGAGAGATCAACAGAGGCAGGATCACAGGCAGTCAGTCTAATCTTAGTGTTGGAAAGAATACTGGAAAAAAACTGAGGGATGAAATAAATAGTCATTAAAATGAACCAAATTAATTGAATACAGCATAGATTAAGGGAACATCATGACTAACATGCTTGAATATATCAAGGTGATAATGAGGAGGATCCATGAGGGTGCATGGTTGAAATAATCTTCATGGCAAACAAATCACAAGAGTAAACGTCTATGAAATTCAAGGTAAGATGGCAATTGGTATCTAAACGCGGCTCAGAGGCAGGGAACACAAGGTTCAATGGGTGCCTGCAAGACCCAATGGGTCCCATCTGAAGACTCTCACCACCTCACCCATGCAACGTCTCACTCCACTTTGCAATACCTCTCTCCCACCCTAGAGTCTCCTGGTCTTGCTCCCTCCAGCCTTGCTCCCTGGTCCCAGCCTTCACAGCATCACTTCCATACCACCCCATGGCCTCAATCTACAAGCAGCCTTGGTACCCTTTCCCTAGATCAGCAGCAAGCAGGTGAGAAACACAGCTTGTGATTAGAGGAGCAGCTTCACAGACATTATGACAGTTCGACTTATCGGACAGACTTTTCTCCCGTTGGATATCCCATGACTAAATTTTCCTAGATATTTTTGTGGATTTAGGGATGAATTTGCCTACTATGCTTGAGCACTGGGAAGCAGCGATTGATACTTAGGAGGGGCATAGGATGGAAAAGTTGCAGGCTAGGACCCAGTTTAGGCCAATTGGGAAACATTGCTATCGCACTGGTTTATGATATCTCCATTATTCATCACATTCACAGAGGTTAAGAGAAACTAAAACCAAAGCTGGCACAATCCACAAAAGTCAGCAAATGGTTAATGCAGCACAGTCACATATGCTTAACATAGCATCTGGAGTCAAGCTTCACTCCAGTATATTCCAGCGAATCAATGTTATTACACCTGCTCATCCTTACCTTTTGTAGATGTAGCCCAAGGTGATGCTAACACCTAACACTATTAGAATTGTCATCATTCCAATCGCCAAAGCCTGACCTAGAGATAAAAGCAAAACAATGTTACATTGCAGAAAAGAGATGGAGAAGAACATGAGCATGATTCAAAGCCACTACAACTTTCAATCCTTACCAAACACAGTGACCTAATTCCAGATGTGTTTCCCTAGATTAGCATATTAGTGTTACTTATCCTAAAGGCTTTCCACCTGCAGGATACTGATTAAGGAGCAAGTGGCATCATAGTTTAATGTCACCATCATGTTGCCCTTTTATTTAACTGCTGGCTTCTCTTCGGCTGAAAGAAACCAGAGATTAAATATAGGCTGTTTGTCATAGAGATCTATAGCACAGAACAAGGCCCCATGGCCCATCATATCCTGTCAAAACCAAGCACCAAATTATTCTAAAATAACAAGCTGTAGAGCTGGATGAACACAGCAGGCCAAGCAGCATCAGAGGAGCAGGAAAGCTGACATTTCGGGTCTGGACGCTTCTTCAGAAATGGGGGAGGGGAAGGGGGTTCTGAAATAAGTAGAGAGAGGGGGAAGCGGATGGAAGATGGATAAAGGAGCAGATAGTTAGAGAGGAGACGGACAGGTCAAGGAGGCGGGGATGCAGCCAGTAAATGTGAGTGTAGGTGGGGAGATAGGGCGGTCAGTCCAGGGAAGACGGACAGATCAAGGAGACAGGGATGAAGCTGATAAGTAGGAGGTGAGGGTGGGGGTTGAGGTGGAAGGAGTGGATAGGTGGGGGAGGAGGACAGACAGGTTAGGGAGGTGGGGACAAGCTGGGCTGGTTCTGGGATGCAGTCGGGTTCGGGGAGATTTTGAACCTTGCAAGTCCACATTGCAGCCCAATGGGCTGCAGGGTTCCCAAGCAAAATGAGGTGCTGTTCCTGCAACCTTTGGTGGCATCATTGTGGCACTGGAGGCGGCCCAGGATGGACATGTCGTCAAAGGAGTGGGAGGGGGAGTTGAAGTGGTTCATGACTGGGAGGTGCAGTCGTTTGTCACGAACCGAGCGTAAAGTGTTCCACAAAGTGGTCCCCAAGCCTCTGCTTGGTTTCCCCGATGTAGAGGGGGCCACATCGGGAATAGTGGTTACAGTATACCACATTAGCAGATGTGCAGGCGAACATCCGTTTCATGCGGGAGGTTTTCTTGGGGCCTGCGATGGGGATGAGGTGTAGCACTTCCTGCAGTTGCAGAGAAAAGTGCCGGGCGTGATGGGGCTGGTGGGCAGTGTAGAGTGGACGAGGGAGTCATGGAGAGAGTGGTCCCTCCGGAAGGCAGATAAGGGTGGGGAGGGAAAGTCTACCTCACCCCTCTCGCTCTCTCTATTTATTTCAGAATTCCCTTCCCCTGCCCCATTTCTGAAGCGTCCAGACCCGAAACATCAGCTTTCCTGCTCCTCTGATGCTGCTTGGTCTGCTGTGTTCATCCAGCCCTCCACCTTGTTATCTCAGATTCTCCAGCACCTGCAGTTCCTACTATCACCAAATTATTCTAAATCCATTTTTGAGCACTTGGCCCATAGCCTTGTATACCTTGCAAGTGCATGTCTAAATACTATTAAATATTATTAGCATCTCTGCCTTGCAGACAGTATGTTCCAGATTCCTACCATCCACAGGGTGGAAAAGCTTTGTTTTCATAAATCCTCTAAACCTTCTGCCTCTTACCTTAAATCTGTGCCCTCTGGTCACTGATCCCTCCAAAGGGAAAAATTTCTTCCTATCTACTTCTTCTATGCCCCTCATAATTTTATACATGTCAATCATGTTCCCTGTGCTCCAAGAAAAACAATCCCAGTCTGTTCAATTTCTTTTCAGAAGTGAAACAGTGGCTCAGCGGTCATCACTGTTGCCTCACAACGCCAGCGGTGTGGGTTCGATTTCACCGCCGAGTTACTGCCTGTGTAGGGCTTGCACATTCTCTGCATATCTGCCTTGGTTTCCCCCGGGTGCTCTGGTTTCCTCCCATAGTCCAAAGACGTGCAGGCTAGGTGGATTGGCCATGCTAAATTGCCCATAGCGTTCAGAGATGCATAGGTTAGGTGGGTTATAAGGGTAGGGGTCTGGGTGGGATGATCTGAGGGTCGGTGTGGACTTGTTGGGCAGAATGGCCTATTTCCACACTGTAGGGATTCTACGAAACTCTCCAGCGCAGGCAACATGCTGGAAAATCTCTGCATCTTCTCCAGTTCAATGACATCCCTCATCTATTGTGGATTCCAGAACTGCACACAATACTGTCTCTGTAGCCGAACTAATGTTTAGTACAGTTCCAGCATCACCCCTTTGCTGTTAAACTCTATCCCTCGATTAATAAAGTTTACAAACGGATAAAGCTTCAAGTGAAACATACAGATAAACACCACAAATTGATCAATAAAGGAACCAACATTACAGTAACGAAGCAGGTTGGAGAAGATGAAAATAGATAAGAGGAGGAACTAGAATGACTGGCAGTAATTAGAACGGATAAGCTCCTGAGCCAAAACGGGATTAAATTTGGTTGCTCCGGTTAGATTTTGCAGAGTCTGTGGTCTCAGTTTTCTAATCCTTATTTAGGACTGCAAGACTAAAGGACTGCAGATTTGCAAATGTTACACGTGTTCAAAAACAAATGGAAAAAGCATCAATTTGACAAGTGCAGCCCTATCAGTTTTAAATCAATAATTGTGGAGCTTTCTGAACCTATAATCTGAGAGAAAACAGCCGCTTAACCAATTATGGACTATGAAAAGAACCTGCAAGAATTCAACAGCAAATTATGTTTGACTAACCTAAGTTTCTGATGACATAACAGAATGGGCAATGCTATGTACAGAGAAGAAATCTGATAAAGTAGCACACAACTAGGCTCGAAACCCACAAAATAAAAGGGACTGCAGGAGCACTTGTGCAGTTTCCAGTGTCCCTGCCTCTGATCCAGGAGTACCAGGTTCAGCCCACCTGCTCCAGTGGTTTGATAATAAAATCACTTGATAGTTGAGCATAAAATATCCATACAATAGGAAGAGGTCTTGTAGCATACCAGTAGTGTTCCTACATCTGAGCTAGGAGTTCTGGGTTTAAGTCCCGAGATGGGTCATTTTGAGGTTTGTCTAACTTCAATGCCAGAAGTATCAGAAATAAAAATCAGAAATATCAGATGAGCTTAGAGCATGGGTTGGAAACATGATGCTGTGGCCATTACAGAAACTTGGGTAACTTGGTACAGGAATGGTTGTTGGAAGTTCTGGGATTTAGATGCTTTAAATAAATAAGGAGTGTGGAAAAAAAGGCAGGAGAGTGGCATGGCTAGTCAGGGCTAGTATGGCAGCTACTGAAAGGCAGTTCAAGGATGATATGTCTACAGAGTCAGTTTGTGTTCAGATCCAGAACAAGAAAGGAGCAGTCACTTTGTTGGGTTTTTTTTTGCAGACCCCCAATAGTTGCAGAGAAGTAGAGGAGTGGATTGGAAGGCAGGTACTAGAAAGGTGCAGAAGTCACAGGGTTGTAGTCATGGATGACTTCAACTTTCCAAATATTGATTGGAAACATTTTGGTTGTAACAGTTTAGATGGAGCGGATTTTGTCCAGTGCGTTCAGGAAGAATTCCTGGCACAGTACGTAGATAGACCAACACAAGGAGAGGCCACTTTGGATTTGGTGCTTGGCAGTGAACCAAGTCAAGTGTGAGACCTATTGGGAGGACAGCATTTTGGCGGTAGTGATCATAACTGTTATTTTTACAATAGTCATGGAAAAGGATAGGTACATACAGCAGGGTAAGGTTTATAACTGGGGAAAGGGTAATTACAATTCTGTTAGGCAAGAACTGGGTAACATAAATTGGGAACAGATGCTGTCAGGGAAGAGCACTATTGAAATGTGGAGATTGTTTAAGGAATGCATACTGCATGTGCTTGATATGTTTGTCTCGAGCAGGCAGGGAAGATGCGGTTGAGTGAGGGAGCCTTGGTTCTCAAGAGAGGTTGAGTGACTGGTTAAGAGGAAGAAGGGTTAGATTAGATTAGATTACCCACAGTGTGGAAACAGGCCCTTCAGCCCAACAAGTCCACACCGCCCCTTGAAGAATCCCACCCAGACCCATCCCCCTATAACCCACACATCCCTGAACACTACAGCCTGCAATTCTTGGGACTGTGGGAGGAATCCGGAGCACCCGGTTGAAACCCACGCAGACACAGGGAGAATGTGTAAACTCCGCACAGACAGTCACCCGAGGCTGGAATCGAACCCGGGTCCCTGGCGCTGTGAGGCTGCAGTGCTAACTACTGAGCCACCGTGCCGCCCTGATGCTTATGTAAGGCTTAGGAAATCAGCAATGGAAAAGGCTCTACAGGGATACAAGTTATCCAGGAAGGAGCTGAAGAAAAGGGCTTAGGAGAGCTATACGGGGGTGGGTATAAGGGATGAACGGTCCAGGCCCAAAACGTCAGCTTTTGTGCTCCTGAAATGCTGCTTGGCCTGCTGTGTTCATCCAGTGTCACACTTTGTTATCTATGAGAAAACGTTGGCAGATAGAATCAAGGAAAACTCCAAGGCTTTTTACACATATGTGCAGAACAAGAGAATGCCCAGAGAAAGGGTAGGGCTGATCAAGGATTGTAAAGGGAATTTGTGCACAGAGCCTTAAGAGATAGGAGAGTCCTTAATGAATACTTTACGTCGGTATTCACAAATGAGAGAGACCTAGTTGTAGAGGAGGCAGTGTGAAACCAGCTGATAGGCTAGAGTTGGTCGATGTTAGCAAAAAAGATGTGCTAGGAATTTTGAAGAAATTGAAGGTAGATAGGTCCCCCGGGCCTGAATGGGATTTATCCAATTATTTTAATGGGAAGCGAGGGAAGAGATCGTAGGGCCTTTGGCGATGATCTTTTCGTCCTCACTGTCCACGGGTATGGTGCTGGAAGATTGGAGAAAGGCAAACGTAATTTCCCTCGTTCAAAAAAGGGAATAGGGATAACCCTGGAAAATACAGGCCAATCAGTCTTACGTCAGTGGTGGGCAAATTATTGGAAAGGGCTGGGAGAGATAGGATTTATCATCACTTGGATAGGCACAGTTTGATTCGTGATCGTCAGCATGGATTTGTGAGGGGTCAATCATGCCTCACAAACCTTACTGAATTCTTTGAAGAGGTGACCAAACATGTAGATGTGGTATACATGGATTTAAGTAAGGCGTTTGATAAGGTTCCCCATGGCAGGCTCATGCAGAAGGTAAGGAGGCATGGGATATGGGGAAATGTGGCAGATTGGATTCAGAATTGCCTGACCCTTAGAAGACAAAGGGTGGTAGTGGATTGAAAATATTCAACAAGGTGCTCAGTTATGAGTGGTGTACCACAAGGATCTGTCCTTCTATTTGTGATTTTTGTAAATGATTTGGATGAAGGAGTGGAAGGGCGGATTAGTAAGTTCGCGGACAATACAAAGGTGGATCGCATTGTGGATAGTGCGGAGAGCTGTTCTAGGTTACAAAGGATCATTGATAGGATGCAGAGCTGGGCCGAGACGTGACAGATGGAGTTCAACCCTGAAAAGTGTGAGGTGATTCATTTTGGAAGGACAAACTTGAAAGCAGAATACAGGGTTAACGGAAAGATTCTTGGCAGTGTGGAGGAGCAGAGGGATCTTGGAGTTCATGTTTACAGCTCCCTGAAAGCTGCCACCCAGGTGGATAGAGTTCTTAAGAAGGTATATGATGCATTAGCTTTCATTAATAGAGGGATTGAATTCAAGAGCCGTGAAGTTATGCTCCAGCTGGTTAGGCCACATCTGGAGTATTGTGTCCAGTTCTGGTTGCCTCATTACAGGAAAGATGTGGAGGCGTTGGAAAAGGTGCAGAGGAGATTTACCAGGATGTTGCCCGGAACGGAGGGAAGGTCTTACGAGGAGAGGTTGAGGGGGCTACGGCTTTTCTCTTTCAAACGACGAAGGATGACTTGATAGAGGTGTACAAGATGATCAGAGGTACAGACAGAGTAGGCAGCCAGAGATTTTTTCCTCGAGTGGAGGTAGCCATTACAAGGGGACATAGTTTTAAAGTGAGTGGAGGTAGATACAGGGGAGACATCAGAGCTAGGTTCTTTCCTCAGAGTGTGGTCGGGGCGTGGAATGCATTGCCGGAGAGAGTAGTGGAGTTGGCCTCATGAGAGGCATTTAAATGGCTATTAGATCTGCATATGAATGATAATATAATGTATGGGTGGAGGTTAGATAGACCTTAGGATTAGGGCAAAATTTCAGCACAACACCGTGGGCTGAATGGCCTATACTGTTCTATGGTCTATGTTCGAGAACATCTCAGAGTAGATGGATTAGAGACAGTTAAAAAGGGGCTGAGGGTTGTGAACTTTCTTCACCTTCTGAAGAATCAAATGCCCCTCAACATCCCTTTAATCTTTCTGCCAGCTATAGTTCAACTCTGTGCTATAATTTACTGACATCTAATAGGGAAATAGGGTCCTTCTTATCCACTCAATCAAGGCCCCTCAGGATCCTATCTATCTTAATTCAATCTCCTCTGACTGCTCCTGTCGAAAGGAAACCTATTTAAAAGCAGATTTAAAAACTTCTCAGAATTAAAACTCGCCCTTTCTGTTGCGTTTTTCTTGCAATGCAATGACCAGCACTGTGCACAGCACAATACTACAGTCTTGAGTGGTTTATTCAGTTCCAGCATAATCTTGGACTGTTACCACATTCTCTGCCTCGCACAATAAAGCAAAAGTAGCTCCTGTGTCTTATCATCTGTCTAGGGCTATTTGGTTCCCTCCAAGTTTTTCAATATTCTCTCTCATACTTTCATATTTGCTTTGTCCTCCTCAAATTCCATACTTCACTTCTCAGCATGATATTTCACTTGTTATTTTTCTGCAGAATTAGAATTTATCAGTATCCTGAACAGGTATAAACCTCCATTAAACATAAAATAACACACAAGGGATGCAATAATATCCTGGATACCACAGTCACCATAATTCCTGAAGATCATAGGGCTGCTCTCTCATTTGAGAGAAAGAGAGAGAGAGAGAGAGAGAGAGAGAGAGAGAGAGCGCGCGCAAGAGAGAGAGAGCGCGCGCAAGAGAGAGACAGCGTGAGCGAGAGAGAGCGCGAGAGAGATGGTGTTTTAACCTGAGGGTCACCATGCGTCAAGCGAGGTCCAGAAAGGGAGGGCTGCATAGTGATCTCAGCCAGTACTGGCATTTAACTCATGCTTTTGGTGTCACTTTGCCTTGCAAGCCAGCAATCCAGTCAACTGAGCTAACCAACCGTACCATTTTTAAATTGGTACAAGACATCTGGCATAAGTTAACATCATTTTTTTCCCCCAAAATGACAAACATTTCAATACACAGAAACCTGAACACCTTCCACAGACTAGAAGAAGTCACAGCTAATGTGCTTGTCATCAATGAACATTTTCACCATGCAGTTACTACTTTCTTTTAAACTACATCTGCGATTTTAATTTCCAACTATTTCACTGGCCTCTTCTTTTAAAAGCCTAGCACTAAATCCAATAGGACACTATTATCCAACCATTAACTTGCAGTTGCAACAACTAATTCAGTACTACTTCTCTGGTAATTCTAACTTCCTTGAATTCCTCCCACACTTTCAATTCCTGATCTAGAGCTATTTCTGGAATGCTACTTACGTCCTCTTAGTGAAGACCAACACAAAATATTTGCACTGAAGACTTGTATTCCAGCACCTAGCCAAGCTTTTCCAGAACAATTTCAACACTGGCATCTACTTGACGATGTGAAAAGTTGCCCAGATATGCCCTGTACTCTGTGCCTTTAACATGGTGGGATGAAGGGCCTGTTTTTATACTGTATGTCTATGAATCAATGAACAGAAGAAATTCAAACCAGCTAAATTATCTTCCCGTCAGTCTGCTTTCAGCTTCAATGACTTTACAGACTGACAGCAGTCTGACACCATGCACGATGTTTTCTGATGTTGCATCCAAATGCCACGCAGATTGCTCCCCAACGCTGTATTGCATCACCTATAAATTTCCCTGATCAGAGTTCAGAAATTATACCCAAAACTCCAAGATCCTTCTTCTCTTTAGCAGTCTGCCTCACAGGTGGTCTAATCCCGATGACTGATTGCTTCACATTATGGCTGCTCTTGGAGGAGACTGATATATCTTCAGCATTAATCTGACCAGCACTTGATCCAACATTCACCGTTTCCGCCTCCACTGTTGTGGCATTAAGATCTCCATGCAGAGAAGTATCTAACGAATAAAAACAGAGAAAACCAAATCATCAAGCAACAGGAGCAAAGTATAATTTATACAATGGGAAAACATTATAAACTTACAAATATCAACACCACACATGGGGAAAATTACCATGAAAGGACTGCTAAGTAGAATCCATTAATGCCTCCACTTGTTATGGGCCTGCTAATTTAATCTGGAGTACTGCGCCACTGTGGCTAGTAGTCATGTTTAGGATTATCGGATTAGTATTGTACAAGCTCTTTTTCCCCCAACGGTATGGTCAAGTGAAGGTCATTAAATAGAAACTAGGATGAGAATTAGGTAGCTCAGTAGTTTGCACTGCTGGGGACTGGGATTAAATTCCATCCTCAGGCAACTGTCTGTGTGGAGTTTGCACATTCTCGCCATGTCTGCGTGGGTTTCCTCCGGGTGCTCCAGTTTTCTCCCATAGTCCACAGATATGCAGATTACGTGGACTGGCCATGCTAAATTGCCCGCAGTGTCCAGGGATGTGCTGTCTAAGTGGGTTAGACATGGGAAATGCAGGGATACAGCAGCGGGGTGGGTCTTGGTGGGATGCACGTTGGAGGGTCAGGTGGATGCAGTGGGCCAAACGGCCTCTTTCCACAGTGTAGGGATTATATGATTCTCTCTATAATGAAAATGTGGAACTAGAAGGACCTCAGGCCTGTTCCACCATTCAATTCAATCATAATTCACAGCTCTATCCATCCATTTAGTTCCACAGCCCTCATGCCCTCGCCTAACATCATAACTTTTAAGTGAAACCATTTAAGTGGATCACAGACTCATATAGAAATCAATGTTAGAACTGGAGTTAGGTTTATTTAGGTACTACTTGTTCATACATATAGTACACTATACATCCAGAAAAAAAACTTGCAAAATCACTAAATATAAAAGAAATGTACAGGTAGGTACTTGGGGACATTCCTCAGCAGAAAACAGCTTTAAAGCATTAAACTGAAATGCTGTACTTTCCGAAAGCTAATGGTCATTAATAAAAGAACCTATATTATAGAATATATTGAAAATATTGAGGAACTAGAATATAAAGGTAATTACAATGCACATTCTCTAATCTAATGGTTCAGAGATGTTGTTGCATATCTCTGGATCAGGTGGGACTTGAACTGGGACACTTAGCCCAGAGCTAAGGGCAGACCACTGTGCCAAAACTGAGAGGATATTTTAATTAACAATTCTCCATCTAGTGGCAGAGGTTGGTCACAGCAGGCAGCATTACCTGCAGCAACCAATTTCTAGGTAGACCCCAGGGCTCCATTACAAGTCCAGAACGAAAAACGATGACAGGAGTGAGCACCAGAGACTTTAAGGGTAGGAACAGAGGGAGTGGGAGCCCAAGGGATGGGGGCAGGGAGGCAGACAGCAGTAGCAAGGGAATTTAAAAACAGAGATTGGGTGACAGACACATGGGGCAGAGGCCTTAACAAGGAGGCAGGCTACAGAACAAAAGTCTGTCGCAAACAATGTTAAACTGAAGCTCTCACATTAACTGGGAATATTGTCACTATTTTACTAAGAACATTAAAGAGAAAAAAATTAACTGAATCAATATTAAATGGTGATTTACTGTCTGTCTTTACCATGGAAGGTGATGACAATAGAAAAAACTTGAAATACTGAGTGCACTAAAGATAAAGAAGTAGCATTAGAAAGGATAACTAAATTTAAAGTTTAAGTTACCAACTGCCAGTGGAATGCATCCTTGGATACAACAGAAGGTAGAGATACAAATTATAGATGTACTGGCCATTACCTTCCAATCTATCGCAAAAATGTGTACAGATAAATCAACCAACAATAGGCATTGCCCCGTAAATGCTGAACAGTGATTGGAGAGACAGGAAGTGTGTTGTTTGCTGCAAAAGTCACATTCTCTGGCCGGCTCTTGTAATGACAATACTTACATGGCTGGTCCAGTTCAGTTTCTAGTCAAGATTAACCCTCAACATTCAATCTCTCTGAAAACACCTCTAACAACCATGGCTCACAGGGCATGAGGTATGACAGGCTAAAAGCTGACAGAAGATCTAAGTTTTTCCATTTATATTTTATCTGTTGGCATTATGTTCCTACTAGTATTAAATTAGTATTAGTTTTTTTTGCCCTTTGAATCTTCTCTTTTTCAATTATGCAATTTACATATTGTACTAAGGAAACAGACACTAAAGGTATTAAACGTTTCCTTGATGATTCCCCATAATGTGTTTTTACTGCCTCCTCTTTCAAGAGACCAAATTTACAATGATCACTTTTCTCATAATCCATTTTTATAACCATGGCAACCTTACGCTCATGAGGTTGTTGACTTGCTTGCCAAGTTGACTTGTTTTCGTTCAACCATTTCATCACCATACTAAGTAACATCATCTGAGAGGCCTCCGATGAGGCAATGTTGTTCTACTCCACTTGGAATTTATACTGTCCGGTCTGTTATAGTGAGGACTGTCATTTCTAGTTTTGATCTGTATGAATTTGCATATAGGGTCCAATTCTTTTTGTTTGTTGACTACATTATAGGTGGAGAACCATGCATCTACGAATTTCTGTGCGTGTCTATGGGCTTCTTCCATGCTTGGGCTATAATGGTGATGTTGTCCCAGTTAAATTGATGTCCTTCATCGTCTGAG
The DNA here is from genome assembly GCF_030684315.1 of Stegostoma tigrinum. Classification (NCBI taxonomy): domain Eukaryota; kingdom Metazoa; phylum Chordata; class Chondrichthyes; order Orectolobiformes; family Stegostomatidae; genus Stegostoma; species Stegostoma tigrinum. Next base: position 51,181,521 of record NC_081379.1, on the reverse strand, counting down.
GGTACTGATATTAGGGAAAGTTTGTCATGTCATTTTGCTGCCAGCTGATGTTTGCGTATTCTAATGGCTAGTTTCCTTCCTGTCAGTCCAATGTAATATTTGTGGCAGTCATTGCACAGTATTTTGTAAACTACGCTGGTTCTGCATGTTGTGGAAATGGGGTCTTTAATCCTCATGAGTGTTTGTCATTGAGTAGCTGTGGGCTCATGGGCTACCATGATTTCTAGTGGTCATGGGAGTGCCGTCGTCAGTTCTGACATGTTCTTGATGTAGGGTAGTGTGGCCAGTGTGTTAGGGTGTACTGTGTCCTCTTGGTGTTGTCTATTTAGTAGGCACCTGCAGATGAAGTTGCAGGGATATGTGTCCATAGTGAAGATTTTGTATCTTACTCTTTCCTGTGTAGTTCTAGTGTGTTGCAGCGAGTGATGGCCCATTTAAATAGTGTCCGAATACAGCTTTGTTTGTGGATGCTGGGGTGGTTGCTTTCCACACTGACCAAATGCTCAACTTCTACAACAACCAGCCCAACATATCCCCACAACTTCATCAGCAGGCGCCTACTAAATAGGCAACAGCACAGGAGGACACAGTACACCCTGGCACGCTGGCCACACTGCCCTACATCAAAAAACATATCAGCACCGATGTTACACTCCGACAACCTTTAGGAATCATTTATTCATTATCAGGATGAGGGCATCACTGGCCAGGCAGCATTTATTGCATATCCTTAATTGCCCAGAGTGCAGTTCAGAGTCAACGATTTTGCTGTGTGTCTGGAGCCACATGTAGGCCAGACCAGGTAAGGATGGCAGTTTCCTTCCCTAAAGGGCGCCAGTGAACGAGTTGGGTTTTTCCAACAATCTACAATGGATTCATGGTCATCATTAGACTCTTGGTTCCAGATACTTGTTGAATTCAAATTCCACCATGTGCCATTGCGGGATTTGAACCCAGGTCCCCAGAACATTATCTGGGTCTCCGGATTAACAGGCCAGTGATAATACCACTAGACCATCACTGCGCACTCAACCCCTCCGACGTTAAGGAGTGGCATGGTACCACACAAGCCCACAGCCACGCTACGACAAACACTTTCAAGGATTAAAGACCACATTACCACAACATACAGAAGTAATGCGGTTTATAAAATACCATGCAACAATTGCCACAAACATTACATTGGACAGACAGGAGGGAAGATGAAGTTTTCAGGTTGAGCGAGAGAGAGAGAGAGCACCAGGATGCTGCCGGGAAGGTACGTTTTCCCACTTTAAAAAGCTTACCTCGAGCGGGAGCAGCCTTCATTTATTTAGGCAGCAGCTGAACCAGAGACACGACACATGTGGTGTCTCCCACCCACCCTCCTCCTCTAACCAAAAAAAAAGGACTTAGTGGTGTGTAAATAAGGTAAGACTTTTTCTGTTTCATTTTGTTTAATCGTGTGATTGGTAAAAACATTTTTCATTGCTTTTTCATTTATCTAAGCTCAGCTTAAGAGTAAAAATGGCAGGAGATCTCAGACCCGTGCTACGCTCCTCTTGCTCAATGTGGGAGCTCAGGGACACGGCTGATGTCCCTGACTCCTTCACATGCAGGAAGTGTGTCCAGCTGCAGGTCTTGGTAGACCGCATGATGGCTCTGGAACTGCGGATGGACTCACTTTGGAACATCCACTATGCTGAGGGGGGTCGTGGATAGCACGTTTGGCGAATTGGTCACACTGCAGATTAGGATAGCTGAGGAGGAAAGGGAATGGGTGACTAAAAGGCAGAGAAAGAGCAGGAAGGCAGTGGAGGTGTCCTCTGCGGTCATCTCCCTCCAAAACAGGTGTACCATTTTGGATACTGTTGGGGGAGATGGCTCACCAGGGGAAGGCAGCAGTATAATAAAATGTGAGGCTGGATGAACACAGCAGGCCAAGCAGGCAGCAGTAGCCAGGTTCATGGCACCGTGGCTGGCTCTGCTGTACAGATGGGTGGGAAAAAGAGTGGAAGGGCTATAGTCATTGGGGATTCAATTGTAAGGGGAGTAGATAGGCAGTTCAGTGGTCAAAAACGAGACTCCCGAATGGTATGTTGCCTCCAAGGTGCACGGGTCAGGGATGTCTCCGATCGGCTGCAGAACATTCTGAAGGGGGAGGGCGAACAGCCAGTTGTCGTGGTGCATATGGGCACCAATGATATAGGCACCAACGGTATAGGGAGAAAACTGGATGAGGTCCTACAAGGAGAATTTAGGGAGTTAGGAGCCAAGTTAGAAAGGATAGTAATTTCAGGATTGCTACCAGTGCCATGTGCCAGTCAGAGCAGAAATGAAAGAATAGCCAGGATTAATGCGTGGCTTGAGAGATGGTGCAGGAGGGAGGGGTTCAGATTTTTGGGACATCGGAACCGGTTCTGGGGAAGGTGGGACTATTACAAATTGGACGGTCTACACCTGGGCCGGACTGGAACCAATGTCCTTGGGGGTGCTTTTGCTAACGCTGTTGGGGAGGGTTTAAACTAGTGTGGCAGGGGGATGGGAACCGAATATTAGACAGTAAAGAAGTAGTAAATAAAGCCTATAGGGAACCAGATAATGAAGTCAGTGTGACAGAGGGGAAGAGGAGGCAGAGAGCAGATGATGAACACAAAGGGGCAGGTGGTCCGAGGTGCATTTGTTTCAATGCGAGAAGTGTAGTGGATAAGGAAGATGAGTTTAGGGCTTGGATTAGTATCTGGGAGCATGATGTTATTGCTATTACTGAGACTCGGTTGAGGGAAGGGCATGATTGGCAACTAGATGTTCCAGGGTATCGATGCTTCAGGAGGGATTGAGAGGGAGGTAAAAGGGGTGAGGGAGTTGCAGTAATGGTCAAAGACGATTTCAGAGCTGTACTGAAGGAGGGCCCCATGGAGGACTCAAGCAGTAAGGCAATATGGATAGAGCTCAGAAATAGGAAGGATGCAGTAACAATGCTGGGGCTGTACTACAGGCCTCCAAACAGCGAGCGTGAGCTAGAGGTACAAATATGTAAACAGATTATGGAAAGATGTAGGAGAAACAGGGTGGTGGTGATGGGAGATTTTAACATTCCCAACATTGACTGGGATTCACTCAGTGTTAGGGGTCAAGATGGAGCAGAATTCGTAAGGAGCGTTCAGGAGGGTTTTCTAGAGCAGTATGTATGTAGTCCAACTCGGGAAGGGGCCATACTGGACTTGGTGCTGGGGAATGAGCCCAGCCAGGTGGTTGAAATTACAATAGGGGACTACTTTGGAAACGGTGACCACGATTCCATAAGTTTTACAATACTCATGGACAAAGATGAGAGTGGTCCTAAAGGAAGAGTTCTAAACTGGGGGAAGGTCAACTATACCAAAATTTGGCAGGATCTGGGAAATGTAGATTGGGAGAAACTGTTTGAAGGTAAATCCACATTTGATATGTGGGAGGTTTTTAAAGAGAGGTTGATTTGCATGCAGGAGACATGTTCGTGTGAAAATGAGGGATAGAAATGGCAAGATTAGGGAACCATGGATGACAAGTGAAATTGTAAGACTAGCTAAGAGGAAAAAGGAAGCATATATAAGGTCTAGGCGACTGAAGACAGACGACGCTTTGGAAGAATATCGGGAATGTAGACTGAATTTGAAACGAGGAATTAATAGAGCTAAAAGGGGATACGAGATATCTTTAGGAAACAGGGTTAAGGAAAATCCCAAAGCCTTTTATTCATATATAAAGAGCAAGAGGGTAACTAGAGAAAGGATTGGCCCACTTAGGAACAAAGAAGGAAAGTTATGCGTTGACTGAGAGAAAATGGGTGATATTCTTAACAAGTACTTTGCATCGGTATTCACCAAGGAGAGGGACCATAAGGCCATAAGACATAGGAGTGGAAGTAAGGCCATTCAGCCCATCGAGTCCACTCCGCCATTTAATCATGGCTGATCGGCATTTCAGCTCCACTTCCCTGCACTCTCCCCGTAGCCCTTGATTCCTTTTGAGATAAAGAATTTATCAATCTCTGCCTTGAAGATATTTAACGTCCCAGCCTCCAGTGTCGTCCGTGGCAATGAATTCCACAGGCCCACCACTCTCTGGCTGAAGAAATGTCTCCTCATTTCCATTTTAAAAATCTACCCCCTCTAATTTTAAGGCTGTGTCCACGGGTCCTATCTCCCCGTCTAATGGAAACAACTTCCCAGCGTCCACCCTTTCTAAGCCATACGTTATCTTGTGAGTTTCTATTAGATCTCCCCTCAACCTTTTAAACTCTAATGTTCAATCCTAATCTAGTCAACCCTTCTTCATAGCTAGCGCCCTCCATACCAGGCAACATCCTGGTGAACATCCTCTGACGGATGCTGAAGTTAGGGATAGATGTTTGATTACTCTAGGTCATGTCGGCGAAAGGAGGAAGTGTTGGGTATCCTAAAATGCATTGAGGTGAACAAGTCCCCAGGTCCGGATGGGATCTATCCCAGGTTATTGAGGGAAGCGAGAAAAGAAATGGCCGGGGCCTTAACAGATATCTTTGCAGCATCCTTAAACACAGGTGAGGTCCCGGAGGACTGGAGAATTGCTGATGTTGTTGTCCCCTTGTTTAAGAAGGGTAGCAAGGATAATCCAGGTAATTATCGACCGGTGAGCCTGACGTCAGTAGTAGTAGTAGGGAAGCTGCTGGAAAAGATACTGAGGGATAGGATCTATTCCCATTTGGAAGAAAATGGGCTTAATCAGTGATAGGCAACATGGTTTTGTGCAGGGAAGGTCAGGTCTTACCAACTTAATAGAACTCTTTGAGGACGTGACAAAGTTGATTGAGGAGGGAAAGTCTGTAGATGTCATGTACATGGACTTCAGTAAGGCGTTTGATAAGGTTCCCCATGGAAGGCTGATGGAGAAAGTGAAGTCACATGGGGTCCAGGATGTGCTGGCTAGATGGATAAAAAACTGGCTAGGCAACAGGAGGCAGAGAGTATTAGTGGAAGGGAGTTTCTCAAATTGGAGACGTATGACCAGTGGTTTTCCACAAGGATCTGTGCTGGGATCACTGTTGTTTGAGATCCACGTAAATGATTTGGAGAAAGGTGTAGGTGGTCTGATTAGCAAGTTTACAGATGACACAAAGATTGGTGGAATAGCAGATAGTGAAGGGGACTGTCAGAGATTACAGGAGAATATAGATAGATTGGAGAGTTGGGCAGATAAATGACAGATGGAATTCAATCTGGGCAAATGTGAGGTAATGCATTTTGGAATATCTAATCCACGAGCAAACTATACAGTAAATGGAAAAGTCCTGGGGGAAATTGATGTACAGAGAGATCTGGATGTTCAAGTCCACTGTTCCATGCTTTCCTTCATCAAACGGGATATTGAGTACAAGAGTTGGCAGGTCATGTTACAGTTGTATAAGACTTTGGTTAGGACACATTTGGAGTACTGTGTACAGTTCTGGTCACCACATTACCAAAAGGATGTGGATGCTTTGGAGAGGGTGCAGAGGAGGTTCACCAGGATGTTGTCTGGTACGGAGTGCGCTAGCTATGAAGAGAGGTTGAGTAGATTGGGATTATTTTCATTAGAAAGACAGAGATTGAGGGGGGACCTGATTGAGGTCTACAAAATCATGAGGGGTATAGACAGGGTGGATAGCAAGAAGCTTTTCCCCCCCAGAGTAGGGTACTCAAATACTCGGGGTCATGAGTTCAAAGTGAGAGGAGGAAAGTTTATGGGAAACACGTATGGAAAGTTCTTTACGCAGATGGTGATGGGTGCCTGGAACGCGTTGCTAGCGGAGGTGGTAGATGCAGACACGTTAATGTCTTTTAAGATGTATCTGGGCAGGTACATGGATGGGCAGGGAGCAATGGGATACAGACCCTTAGAAAATAGATGACAGGTTTAGACAGAGGACCTCAATCAGCGCAAACTTGGAGGGCCTGTTCCTGTGCTGTAATTTTCTTTGTTCTTTAAAACTAGCCATCAGAATACATGAACATCAGCTGGCAGCAATTTGGCATGACAAAATTACCCTAATATCAGTACACTCTGACAATGAAGGCCATCAGTTTAACTGGGACAACGTCACCATAGTAGCCCAAGCCAAACATAGATACATACGGGAATTCCTAGAGGCAACCCAAGAGACCCATAATGCAATCAACAAACATAGAATTGGACTCCATATACAAACTCATACAGAACATAACTGGAAATGACAGTACTCACCAATAATATGCTGGACAATATAAATTCCGAGCAGAGTAGAACAACATTGCGTCATCAGAGGCCTCACAGATGATGCTACCCAGCATGGGCAGTACAGTGGCTCAGTGGTTAGCACTGCAGCCACACAGCACCAGGGACTCGGGTTCGAATCCCTCCTTGCGCGACTGTCTGTGTCAAGTTTGCACATTCTCCTTGTGCCTGCATGGGTTTCCTCCGGGTGCTCCGGTTTCCTCCCACAGTCCAAAGATGTGCAGGCTAGGTGGACTGACTGTGCTAAATTCCCTGTAGTGTTCAGGGATGTGGAGCTTTGGGGGGTTATATGAGGATGGGTCAGTGTGGACTTGTTGGGCCAAAGGGCCTGTTTCCACACTGTAGGGATTCTTGATTCTATGGTAATGAAACATCTGATCAAAAACAAGGCAGCTCGGCGAGCAAGGCCACAACTTCATGCACAACCCGAGCTATATATCCTTGAAAAAAACCTTAAATCTTTCTACTTCATCCCCCAGTCATAATTTTAGTTACACTTTGCTGGCTTCTCAGATGCTTCTTTCCAACCATATTTATTTTCAGGAATCCATTTATGCAACATTTATGGAAGAACAGTGGCTCAGTGGTTAGCACTGCTGCCTCACACCGCCAGGGACCCAGGCTCGATTCAACCCTCAGGTGGCGTTTGCACATTCTCTCCATGTCTGTGTGAGTTTCCTCCAGGTGCCCTGTTAGGGTTAGGTGGATTGGCCATGCTAAATTGCCTATAATGTCCAGTGATGTGTAGGTTAGGTGGGTTATCCATGCGAAATGCAGGGTTATGGAGACCGAATAGGAAATCGTGTTTGGGTACAATGTTCTTCGGAGGGTCACTGTAGACTCAATGGGCCGAATGGCCTGTTTCCATACCATACGGATTCTATTCTATGATTCAGATCCATGAACAGTATCAGTGGTGATGAGACCACAAGACATAGGAACATTCAATCATGGGTGATAAGTCTCTCAATCCCATTTTCCCACTTTCTCCCTGTAACTTTTGATGCCCTTAACAGTCAAGAACCTATCTATCTTGATTTTAAATAGACTCATTGACCTAGCTTCCACAGTCTTCTGTGGCAATGATTTTCATAGATTCACTACTCTCTGGCTAAAGAAGTTTCTCCTCATCTCTATTCTAAAGAGTCGTCTCTTTACTCCAAGGCTGTGCCCTCGGGTCCTAGTCTCGCCTGCTAATGCAAACCATCAACCCTCCTAACTAACTCCAAATCCATCTCAATTAGTTCTAATTCCATGCATGCTCATGTTTGTTAAGCATTGAACATTTGTGAAGGTATCCTGAAGATTAACTTACTGTTACAGCTTCCAATGCTACAAGATTGTCGAAGCAGTCTTTCTTCATTTGAGGTCTTCACATAACACCAGGGCCCATCTGCACCATCTGGATTTCGACAGAACTGGTGGTTTCCTACCCCTGTTGTTTGTCAAAATATTTTAGCAATGTCAGATCAAAACTGTCATATTTAATCATATTAAAGAAAATGATTGGTGTTACTCTCAATACCTGTGTTGCTGTCTGGATACAGGGTCAAGTTATAATCACGCTTACTATGCATCCAGTTTACACACTTGAGTCCTTGTGATGTTATTTGCTGATCTCCTCTGTAATTCATCCCATTGGAAAGGATACAGTCTAGAATAAATTCATAAAATATGATTAATTTAGCCATCATAAACCCCAGTGTCAAACTTTTATCCCCAGAAACAGTTCCTATCAACCAGAATCACCCAACTCCACAGTAAACAGGCTCACACATATCCCTGAGTACCCTCTCCAAAACAAGCTAAATCCCTCCTTCAGATCATAAAGTCATTCCATACATACAGTAAAGATAAAAGGATAACTAGGAAGAGGGTACGACCACTCAAGAATAAAGGGGGAAGTTGTGCTTGGTGACAGAAGATGTGGGCGAGATCCTAAATGAGTACTTTGTGTCAGTATTCCCACAGGAAAAGGAAATGGATCACTGAGATTTGTGTGGAATGTGCTAATATGCTAGGGCATCTTGTGATCAAGAAAGTGGTATGGGTCTCCGAAAGAGCATTAAGGTATTTGTAGATCCCCAGGGCCCGATGGTATCTACCCCATATTTTGAGAGGCAAGACAGGAGATTGCTGGGACCTTGGCCAAGGTCTTTGTATCCTCGCCAGCCACTGGAGAGGTCCTGGAGGACTGGCGAGTAGCTAATGTTGTTCCTCTATTCAAGTTCAGAAAAAGGGATAATAAGAGGAAACTATAGACCAGCAAATCTCACAACAGTGGTTGGGAAGCTACAGAGAATTCTTAGGGATTTGCATGCATTTGGAAAGGCATTGCTTAATTACAGAGAGTCAGCATGGCTTTGTGCCAGGCAGGTCATGTCTTACCAAATCTATCGAATTTTTAAGTGACGTTACAAAGGTGATTGATTACAGTAGAGCAGCGGATGTTGTCTACGTGGATTTTATAAGGCTTTTAACAAGGTCCCTCATGGCAGGCTCATCCAGAAAATTAAGATGCATGGGATCCATGGAATCTTGGCAATTCTGAATTGCCTTGCCATTGAAGGAAGGTGGTAGTGGTGGGTAGGTGTTTTTCTGGCTGGAGGTCCACTGCTTAGTGGTGTTCTGCAGTGATCCATACTGGGACCTCTACAGTTTGTGATGGATCTACAAATAACTTAGATGAAAACGTAGATAGGTGTAAGTTTGCCAAAAATACATATATCAGTGGAGTTGTGCACAGTGTAGAAGGTTGTCAAAAGATACAGCAGGAGGTAGATCAAATTGCAGATACAAGCACAGAAATGGTAGATGGAGTTTAATCTGGGTAAGTGTGAGGTACTGCAATTTGAGAGATCAAATGTTAAGGAAAAGTGTACAGGGCCCTGAACAGTACTGACGTACACACAGATCTTGGGGTTCAAGTCCAAAGCTGCCTGAAGCTGACCACACAAGTAGATAGGGTAGTAAAGAAAGTATATGGCATACTTGCCTTTATTGTTCAGGGAACTGAGCTCAAGAGTGAGGATGCCATGTTGCAGCTTTATAAGATTTTGGTTAGGTCACACCTGGAACATTGTGTTCAATTCTGGTCACCACATTACAGGAAGGATGTGGAGGCTTTGGAGAGGGTGCAGAAAAGGTTTACTAGGATGCTGCCTGGATTACAGGGGCTGAGCTAAAAGGAGAGGCTAAAAAAAACTTAGGTAGTTCTCTCTGGAGTGGTGGAGGCTAAGGGGAGACTTAACAGAAGTCTATAAAATGATGAGATGCATAGATCGGGTTGATGGTCAGAACTTTTCCCCAGAGTTGAAATTTCTAATATTTTGGGGGCATGCATTTAAGGTGAGAAAGACAGAAAGTGATATAAAGGGCAAGTTTTTCTACTCAGGGTGTAGGAGGAGTCCGGAACATGCTGCCAGGGTGGTAGTGAAGGCAGATACAATAGGGATGTTTAAAGGACTTTTAGATACACACATCTGAAATTACCATCCCATTGCAAATCATCAACATGCACCATGAAGATAACGGAACATTTTCCTTCACAACACCAACAAAACATTGCAGGATCTGGTTTCAACTGAACACAATCACCAATTTTCAGCAAAATAGATAATGAAAATTCCTCACACCAGAACTCACTAGCATTTATTATAACTCAAGTCTCTAATCAAAACCCCTCATGATCCATCTCGCTTTAGCCTTACGGATTCCATCTGCAAGAGCAAGAGGAACACTGATGCCAGCAGCAGAATAACTCTGGTGGGTTCAGAATCAAGTGACCATCCTCAAATAAATCAAAATGAAATAGAGAGATGGGTAACTTTTTTTTTGCTCTAAATCATTCAAATTAGGAGTAGGGCAATTAAAACTTTAAAATCAGAGCAAATATGACAGTAAGAGAATTAATAAAAATACAGGTACTGAGTAGGTCTACAGACATTAATTAAAGATTAATAGTTTAAAAAGGTACTAATGAGATTATTAAAGAGTGAAGAGAGTTTCTTTAAGATCATGAGTGGCCAAACTTTTCACTTGCAATTTCTGCATCATGTGGAATCTCAATGACATTTTGCATGTCTTGTGGAGCCATATATATGTCAGTTGTGTCCAACAACTGAACACAAGCTCAGAATTCCAGGGAGGCTGAGTTCCTTGACCCAAAATTCCCAAAGATCCTTCCACCCCTCAAGGCAGCAAGAATTCAAGAGAGAAAGTGAAAAGCTATCAGGAAGAGCAGAAATGCTTAGTCACTATTGAGATTGCTGGGATTGCAGACCCAACTGTGGCACTCATTCATCAGCAATCCCTTGCAGACCTGGATGACTCTTCCACTCCAACAAGTCCATAGGTGGCTGTACAAACCCACGTGGCTTCCACAGGCTCTGTTACACTTGGGGCAGAAGGCAGTCGTGGGGAAAGGTGGGCGGGGCAGTGGTGTGGCAACATGCTCCTTATGCTGTTTTTACCTGACCTCCACGACAGCTCATCACAAGGTGCTCAACACCTTTCCGGATGCTTCTCCTCCACTTTGGACTGTCTTAGGCTAGTGATTCCCAGGTGTCTGTGGGAATACCACCCTTCGCCAGTGAGGGTATCCCTGAAGTGCTTCCTCTGCCCACCTGGGGAATCACGTGCCCAGCCCATTGTAGCCAAACAAGGGTGATCAGTGCCTCGACACTGGGGATGTTGACCTGGTTGAGGAAGGTGGTGTTGGTGCATTATTCTTCCCAGCAAATTGGCAGGATCTTGCGCAGACAGCATTGGTGGTTCTTCTCCAGTACCTTGAGGTGTCTGCTGCAGACAGTAAATGTATCAGAACCATATAGAAGCGTGGGAAGTACCACAGCTCCGTAAACCTGACGTTGTTGCTCTCAAACATGGTTTCCTTGAGGCAGCCAAACGCTGTGCTAGTACACTGGAGGCAGTGCTGGATGTCTTCATCAACAGCCACTTTGACCAACAGGACAGTCCCAAGGTATTGGAAGCACTCAACATTCTCTAAGGCCTCACCATGGACCTTGATGACAAGGCTGGGCCAAGTTGGCAAAGGACCTTCATCTTACAGATATTCCTGGTGAGACCCACGATCTCATGTCCGTCTGTAAAGGTGCTAAGAGTGGTCTGGAGTACATCCTTGAGACTGCACATATGCAATCATCATCTGCATACGACAGATATTTGACACCGGTTGGGGTGACTTTTGGTTTTGGCTTGGAGGTGACAGAGGTTAAATAATTTTCCGCTGGTTCTGTAAGTCAGCTCCACTCCAGCAGGGAGCTTGTCAGCAGTGAGGTGAAGCATTGCAGTAAGGTAGATCGAGGATAGTGTTGGGGTGATGACACAGTCCTGCTTGATACCTGTTCAAAACGGGGAAATGGGTCAGTGGTGGAGCCATTTACCACTTCCATGTTGTCTGGTGCAGGTGAAGGATGGTACAAACTTCATGGACAACCAAAGGCGGAGAAGGACGCTCCATCATGCTTCCCGGTTGACAGGGACTAAGGCTTTTGTAAGGTCGAAGGAGGCCACATACAAGGGTAGAGTCTTTTCTCAGCATTTCTCCTGCAGTTGTCGTGGGGTGTCCACTGTGCCCCCGCGTGGCCAAAAGCCACACTGCGATTTTGGAGGACTTCGTTACCCACAGGGAGAAATCAGTTGAAGAGGTCCTTGGCGATGACATTTCCATCAGTGGACAGCAGACAGATTACTTGTAATTACCGCAGTCAGACTTGTGCCCTTTTTTAAAAATGCTCACAACTGTGGCATCTCCTGGGATGCTCTCCTCCTTCAAAATAAGGCAGACAGGGGCACATAACTGCAGCAGGAACCCTTCAAAGCCTCAGCAGGGTACCGTCTGCTCCAGCAACACTGTTGTTCTTGAGGTGGCAGACGGCATTCTCTACCTCGTGCAGGGCTGGGGTATTGCTGAGCTCATGGCATGTATTGTGCTGTGGGATGCATGGAAGAATGCTTGGATCGATGACAGAGCCCTGGTTGAGGAGGTTTCTAAGTGATACCCCTAGCGTTGTTTGATGACTTCTTTATCTTTGATAATAGTCACTCCATCCTTGGCCAGCAGAGAGGTGGTGCCTTGAGTGCTTGGTCCATAAGTTGTCTTGACAGCTCAGAAGAAACTCTGCCTAGCATGACTGTCAGCCATTTGTTGACCTTCCAGTGCTTTCTCTAACCACCATCTGTTCATTATGTTCGTTGTTGTTGAACCTTGGCCTTCAATCACCTGCAAGGGAGCCTTTTCTCTTCCAAGTGCAGTTGTTTTACACTCAGAGATGCCATGCGCTTCCAACCTACCAGTTCTTGGATCTTTTGATCATTCTTATCAAACCAGTCTTGCGTGAGTGACTGGTCGAGTTTTTGTGAGCATTGATGATGGTGGTCAAGGGCAGACCCCCAGTGGCTGTTGGGATGCTGTGACCCAGTGTCTCCAGGACTGTGGAGAGGAGTTGATTGTATAAGGTTATTTTTTCTGGGTCTTTGAGTACCTCAGGTTAACTTCTTGCGGCACTGCTTCAGTTGTTTTCACTGAGACATGGCTTTATTTGTGTCAAACCTGGCTTGGATCAGGCAACACTCTGACCAGTAGTCGTCACAGTGCGGGTGACTTTAATGTCTTTCTGATCACTCTGACGATGACGTAATCAAGGAGGTGCCAATGTTTGCTGTGTGGGCACTGCCACGTTGTCCTATATTTGTCCCTTCGGCAGAACAGTGTATTGATGAAGAAGAGATCATGGGAATTGCAGATGCTGGAGAATGCAAGATAACAAAGTGTGGAGCTGAATGAACACACAGGCCAAGCAGCATCTCAGGAGCACAAAAGCTGACGTTTCGGGCCTAGACCCTTCATCAGAGAGAGGGATGGGGACAGGGTTCTGAAATAAATAGGGAGAGAGGGGGAGGCGGACCGAAGATGGATACAGGAGAATAGAGGAGAAGATAGGTGGAGAGGAGAGTATGGGTGGGGAGGTAGGGAGGGGATAGGTCAGTCCAGGGAGGACAGGTCAAGGAGGCGGGATGAGGTTAGTAGGTAGGAAATAAGAGATGCGGCTTGAGGTGGGAGGAGGGGATAGGTGAGAGGAAGAACAGGTTAGAGAGGCAGGGACAAGCTGGGGTTGGTTTTGGGATGCTGTGGGGCAAGGGGAGATTTTTAAGCTGGTGAAGTCCACATTGATACCATTGGGCTGCAGGGTTCCCAAGCGGAATATGAGTTGCTGTTCCTGCAACCTTCGGGTGGCATCATTGTGGCACTGTAGGAGGCCCATGCTGGACATGTCGTCTGAGGAATGGGAGGGGGAGTTAAAATAGTTCGCAACTGGGAGGTGCAGTTGTTTATTGCGAACAGGGCGGAGGTGTTCTGCAAAGCGGTCCCCAAGCCTCTGCTTGGATTCTCCAATGTAGAGGAAGCCACACCAAAAATAACCTTATACAATCCCCAATGTAGAGGAAGCCACAGTGGATACAGTATACCACATTGGCAGATGTGCAGGTGAATATCTGCTTAATATGGAAAGTCATCTTGGTGCCTGGGATGGGGGTGAGTGAGGAGGTGTGGGGGCAAGTGTAGCACTTCCTGCAGTTGCAGGGGAAGGTGCCAGGTGTGGTGGAGTTGGAGGGGAGAGCGGAGCGGACTAGCGAGTCTCGGACAGAGTGGCCTCTCCGGAAGGCAGACCAGGGTAGGGTTGGAAAAAGTCTTGGGTGGTGGGGTCGGATTGTAGACGGCGGAAGTGTCGGAGGATGATGCGTTGTATCCGGAGGTTGGTGAGGGGGATCCTCTTAGGGCAGTTGTGGCAGGGGTGGGGTGTGACGGATGTGTTGCGGGAAATGTGGGAGACGCGGTCAAGGGCGTTCTCGACCACTGCAGGGGGTAAGTTACGGTCCTTGAAGAACGTGGACATCTGGGATCCTGGGAGCAGATGCGGCGGAGGCGGAGGAATTGGGAATAGGGGATGGATTTTTTTGCAGGAGTGTGGGTGGGAGGAGGTGTATTCTAGGGAGCTGTGGGAGTCGGTGGGCTTGAAATGGACATCAGTTTCTAGCTGGTCACCTGAGATGGAGACTGAGAAGTCCAGGAAGGCGAGGGATGTGTTGGAGATGGCCCAGGTGAACTTGAGGTTGGGGTGGAAGGTGTTGGTGAAAAGGGACTGTTCCACATGACCGTTACATTGATGACTATCGACGCCGCCTCTTGCTCCCCAGAGGAGCTCAAACACTTCCTCTTCTGCACCTACACAGGCTCCAAACCCCACCTCTTTCTCCGTTACATTAATCACTGTATCGGCACCACCTCTTGCTCCTAAGAGGAGCTCGAACAGTTCATCCACTTCACCAACACCTTCCACCCAACCTCAAGTTCACCTGGGCCATCTCCAACACATGCCTCACCTTCCTGGACCTCTCAGTCTCCATCTGAGGTAATGACTAGAAAGTGATGTCCATTTCAAGCCCACCGACTCCCACAGGTACCTAGAACACACTTCCTCCCACCTACCCTCCTGCAAAAATTCCATCCCCTATTCCCAATTCTTCCGCCGCCGCCGCATCTGCTCCCAGGATGAGGCATTCCACTTCCGCACATCCCAGATGTCCACGTTCTTCAAGGACCGTAACTTTCCCCCCGCAGTGGTCAAGAACACCCTTGGCCCCGTCTCCCGCATTTTCCGCAACACATCCCTCACACCCCACCCCCACCAAAACCGCAATAAGAGGATCCCCCTCTCTCCATGACTCCCTTGTCCACTCCACACCAACCCCACCAGACCCGGCACCTTCCCCTGCAACCGGAGGTGCTACACTTGCCCCCACACCTCCTCCCTCACCCCAATCCCAGGCCCCAAGATGACTTTCCATATTAAGCAGATGTTCACCTGCACATCTGCCAATGTGGTATACTGTATCCATTGTACCCGGCATGGCTTCCTCTACATTGGGGAAACCAAGCGGAGGCTTGGGGACCACTTTGCAGAACACCTCCACTCAATTCGCAATGAACAACTGCACCTCCCAGTCGCGAACCATTTTAACTCCCCCTCCCATTCCTTAGACGACATGTCCAGCATGGGCCTCCTACAGTGCCACAATGATGCCACCCGAAGGTTGCAGGAACAGCAACTCATATTCCGCTTGGGAACCCTGCAGCCCAATGGCATCAATGTGGACCTCACAAGCTTCAAAATCGCCCCTTCCTCCACAGCATCCCAAAACCAGCTCAGCTTGTCCCCTTCTCCCACTGCATCCCAAAACCAGCCCAGCTTGTCCCCGCCTCCCTAACTTGTTCTTCCTCTCACCTATTCTCTCCTCCCACCTCAAGCCGCACCTCCATTTCCTACCTACTAACCATATCCCGCCTCCTTGACCTGTCCGTCCTCCCTGGACTGACCTATCCCCTCCCTACCTCCCCACCCATCTTCTCCTCTATTCTCCTGTATCCATCTTCGGTCCGCCTCCCCCTCTCTGCCTATTTATTTCAGAACCATCTCCCCATCCCCCTCTCTGATGAAGGGTCTAGGCCCGAAACGTCAGCTTTTGTGCTCCTGAGATGCTGCTTGGCCTGCTGTGTTCATCCAGCTTCACACTTTGTTATATTGATGAGGAAGTTGTGTTTCTGGCATTTGGTCAGGATAAGGGTGCTGTTGGAGTTGCTTTCCTACTCCTTCTTTCCTGATTACATTGCACCAAAAGTCTTCTGTCCACTGCAGGGATCTGAGAGACAGACTGGTCAAGGCTGAGTGGAAGTCTCCCTTCTCGCGTTGGCGCACATGTACTGAATACTATGACATGCGAGTTTGGAGCAAAGGTGAAGTCGGAAGGGGGAGACTTCGAGCTGGTCCACCAGTTCGTCTTGATGGCAAAGCCGACTCAGCCGACGCAGCACTCTTCTTTGGCCTAGCCTTTCCAGAAAGCTGTGTAACTACCACCTTTCTCTCAGAGCTGTCCTTACCCTGCCCACCAGGTTTCACTCATGACAGCGACATCAATATCGCAGCGCCCAAGTTCCCAATCAATGGTGGTGGTGTGGTATCCTGGTCTGACACTGGCTAGTCAGTCCATAAGTCCTGGCATTGCAGATCCCTAATTTCATCCTGAGGATGTGGAAGGTGCCAGTTCTTTTAATGTAGAGCAAACCATTGCATACCAGCTACCACATGGACTTAGCAGCACAAGGTCATGGTCCAGTTGCACAGTGTGGGGGTGGGGAGGGGGAATCCAAGACATCTGGAGACAGGCTATGCTGTTTGGCCTTAAATTGCCTGTGGAACAGTGCAGACAAACAGTTCCCACACTGGGCAGTGTCAGCCAACAGAGTAGTGCAAGGTCCAAAGTGAGGAGAGGAGGAGGAAGAGAGCGAGAACAGGTGACATTGTGTTGATAATGCTGAGTCAGTGACTGTGAAATCACTAGGCTAGGGGTGAGGGCTTGTAAAATCACTGGGGTGGGGTTGGGAAAGAATATAAATAAACATTAAACTGGGTTAAGGGTTTATAAAATAATTGAACTGAATGGTGAGTAGTTTATAAAACAAAATGGGCTAGTAGGAGTTTATATCAGCACTGGACTAGAACAGTATTATAAGATTACAGGTGGGGAGTATTAAAACAACTGGGCTAGGATGGTTGTCATAAAATTACTGTGGTGAGGTTCATCTAAAGACTGGGCTGGAGTTCCAGGAGTAAATGGAAAAGAACAGTACAGTACAGGAACAGGCCCTTCGGCCCAAGATATTGTGCTGAGCATGACATATTAAACTAATCCCATCTGCCTGCCCTTGGTCCATATCCCTCCATTCCTTGCATATTCATGTGCTTATCTAAAAGTATCTTAAATGGCCCTATTGTATCTGCCTCTGCCTCCACCACCCCTGGGAGCACATTCTAAACTCCTACCACTGTGCAGAAAAACTTTTCCTTCACATCACTTTCCACCTCTCACCTTAAATGCATGCTCCCTAGTATTAGGGATTTCAATTCTGGGAGAAAGATTACGACCATCAACCCTATCTAGGCATATCATCATTTTATAGACTTCCATCAAATCTCCCCTCAGCCTCTGCAGCTCCACAGAAAACAACCTGAGGTTTTCTAGCCTTTCCTGTATAAGCTCAGCCCCTCTAATCCAAGCAGCATCCTGGTAAACCTCTTCTGCACCCTCTCCAAAGCCTTCACATCCTTCCTGTGATGTGGTGACAGAATTGAACACAATATTCCAGGTGTGACCTAACCAAAGTCTTATAAAGCTGCCAAGATGACAAAGTGTGGGG
Organism: Stegostoma tigrinum; assembly: GCF_030684315.1. Lineage (NCBI taxonomy): Eukaryota > Metazoa > Chordata > Chondrichthyes > Orectolobiformes > Stegostomatidae > Stegostoma > Stegostoma tigrinum. The sequence goes on along the minus strand of NC_081379.1, from coordinate 51,163,991 downwards.
CTGGATGAACACAGCAGGCCAAGCAGCATCTCAGGAGCACAAAAGCTGACGTTTCGGGCCTAGGCCCTTCTTTGTGCTCCTAAGATGCTGCTTGGCCTGCTGTGCTCATCCAGCCCCACACTTTGTTATCTTGGATTCTCCAGCATCTGCAGTTCCCATTTTCTCTCATAAAGCTGCAACAGGACATGCTAGCTGCTGTATTTAATTCCCCAACCAATGAAGGCAAGCATGCAATATGCCTTCTTTACCACCCTATGTACTTGCGTGGCCACTTTCAGGAGCTCTGGACTTGAACTCCAATACCATGCATCAATACTGTTCGGGGTCCTGACATTAACTGCATATTTTTGATCTCCCAAACTGCTGCACCTCACACTTACCCAAATTAAATTCCTGTTGGTACAGACAAGTTGGGCCAAAACGCCTGTTTCTGTATTAGATGACTCTACAATTGACAAGTAACTTTTATTGCGTACATTAACTATTTCAAACAAGGAATCCAATGATCTTTCCATGATATTCAATGGTATAATTATCACTGAATCCGCTATCAATATGCCGAGGGTCATCACTGCCCAGAAACTGGACTGGACAGCTATATAAACATATTGGTTACTAGTTCAGGTCAAAGGCTGATCATGTCCTGATCACTATTTTTCAAAAGTCAGCAGTATAATAGAATTTTCCTCAATTGCTTGAACCAACAATACTTGAAGTTCAGCACCATCCAGATCAACACAGCCCACTTCACTGTCACCCCATTCAAGATGCACATTCTCCACCACCAACACACAATGGCAGCAACGTGTACCATCTACACGATATACTGTAGCAACTCACCAAGACTTGTCCGACAGCACCTTCCAAACCCATAACCATTCTCACTTAGAAGGCCAAGAACTGCAAATAAATGGGAACCCCACTACTGAACTTTCCCCTCCAAGTCACACAGCATCCTAACTTAGAAATATATCTCCCTTGCTGCACTGTCAATAAGTCAAAGTCCTAGAATACCATTCTTAACAGCACTGTGGGTACCCTACACCACATGTACTGCAGCAGTTCAAGGAGATGGCTCACCATCACTTTCTCAATGCTCATTGGGAATGGGCAACTGCTGGTCTTGCCAGTGATGGTCAGATACAATGCCCCAGTACTTTTCAATTTTTCTTCAGAAGTCTTTTCCCTGCATTCAAATATACAGATCAAACGGCAGTACCATATACAGCAAAACTATTATGCAGAACTGGCAGCAAATTGTCGTATCATCTAAGCACTAATTGGTAGAGTCTACACCTGCTGACTACCTGAAGTAAACTGTTTGCATGAACTGACCGTACATGCAATTATTGAAAAGAATTCTGGTTGACTTGCTAAGATGCACGGCAGAATTTTGTTGGTCACCATGATGCTCATAATTTTGCATGACTGAACTCATCGTTGGCAAAATTCAGTCACTTACAGCACAGAAAGAGGCTATGAAGTCCGTCCAGGTCATGCTGCCCCTGCAGAACAATCTAAATCCAAGGCCCTACAGGTTTATTTTCTTCAAGAAACTTTCCAAATTCTTTTTAAAAACCCTCATGGTCTCCACTTGGACCAAGCCTGCTCCTTTGTTGTTAGTTTCTTATATGTCCTTTTCCATCTTCATTGATCATATGATTCAGATTCCGTAATTTACACTTACTGCCTGTCATTATCCTTTATTCATTCATGGGATGAGGGCGTCACTGGCTAGGCCAGTATTTATTGGCCAGACCAGGTAAGGATGGCAGTTTCCTTCCCTAAAGGGCATTAGTGAACCAGATGGGTTTTTCCTGATAATCGTCAATGGTTTCATGGTCACTATCAGCCTCTTAATTCCAGATATTTACTGAATTCAAATTCCATAATCTGCCGTGAAAGGATTCGAACCCAGGTCCCCAGATGAATTCCTGGGTCTCTGGATTAACAGTCCAGTGATAGTACCACTAGGCAACACCTCTCCTCATTATCTATATTACATAACTGGAATTTAGCTTTAGGACTGAAATTTGTCAGGTTCCAACTTTCACCATGAATTCCTTGTTCCTCCTATTATCATTCTGAAAGCCAAATGGTGAAACATAGAATAGCTGCCATTTTCACAGCTTTTTGGTAAATGTGGTTCAGCGGCTGCTGCTGCTGCTGATGCAGAAATTGGTGACCGGGGGCCCAAAACCCACCCTCACTACAGCTACTTACTCCATCTTCGCATCACTTAATAAAGCAGGGTTTACAAATAAAACCGTAAAGAATGCCCTGAGGACCACAATGAAATTGCATTATAGTTTTATGTTGGCGAGGTCATTGACTGATGAAGCTTGATTGGATATAGAGTCTGAACAATGCCCAATGTTGAACCAACGTTCCATTGAAAATGAATCAATAACATTTCCAGTGAACTAAAACCATTACTAGGACTTAGAAAAAAAGCAATTATTTACAGTTAAAGACTGCAAATAGGCACTGGGTGACCACGAGCAAATACGTCTACTAATAGCAGCAAAAGTGATTCCATTGTTTATGCCCTTTATGTGTTCATAATTACACAAAACACAATGAATCCCCAAAATCCCTAAATATGCTTCCACTCATGCCATTCCTGCCCTAATCCCTCACACCTCACAAGTTCTTCCCAATCACACCCCCAGACTGCCCGTACAAACAACCCTAACCATACCCTTTTCCACTTCACACACCCCTCCACAATACACACAAACACCCCACAGCCCCTCTGTCCATAAAACTGCTTCCCACTCACATATACCCTCACTGCACACTGCTCCCCTACATATGCACACCAAGCTCCCCCACAGGCAAACCCATGCAGAACATAGACAAAACCCATCCCTCCCTTTACACCCTTACAACCCACTGTCCAACAACTGTCCCAGAGTCAAACACAACCCCCAGATGGTCCCATACCTTCCCCGACACACAAACTACCCCACTCCCCAGGACACACACTCCTCCACACCGCCCACCCAACGTATACTGCCCTTCCTACACACACACACACACACACACACACACACACACACACAAACCCCCACAGACACACGTGCACCCCCCTCCTGCAACAACCCCCACACACGTGCACCCACATCCCACACACACACACAACACCCCACCCACGCGCCATCCCACACACCCCACGACACAAGTGCAGTCACCCTCCCGCAGCCCCCACACACACGTGTGCACCCCTGACCCGGATCCCACTTACACACGCGCGCACCCACCTCCCTGAACCCCCCCCAACCCACACACACACACCCCTTCCCGGCCCGACCCCACACACACCTGCACGCGTGCATCCCTCTCCAACCCCAATACACAGGAAAAAACCCCACCCACGGCCACCCTGACACACATGCACCTCCCCTCCTGCCTGCCCCACACACGTGCCCCCACCCCACACACAGCACCCCTCCCGCACACACACTCCCCCCTCCCCATTATACACATCGACCCTCCTGCACACCCCACATATATATGCCCCGTCTCACACACCACCTCTCATACTCATACACACACACACACACACACACACACACACACACACACACACACACACACACACACACACACACACCCCAAACTCCTCCCCGCACTCTCCCCCCTACTCCCCGCCAGCCACTCACCTCTCCTCCCTACTGCCCCCAAGCCACTCACGCTCTACCCCAGCCACTCACCTCTCCCCCTACTCCCCCCCAGCCACTCACGCTCTCCCCCAGCCACTCACCTCTCCCCCTACTCCCCCCCAGCCACTCACGCTCTCTCCCCCAGCCACTCACTGCTCCCCCCCCACTCTCCCCCAGCCACTCACGCTCTCCCCCATCTCTCCCGCCCCACACACCCTCTCTCCACTACTCCCCCGGCGACGCGCGCTCTCACCCCGCCTCCCCTCCGTCGGGCGCTTTACCCCAGCCTCTCCCCTTTCCCCACCACGCGCGCTCTATCCGCGCCCCCCTCCCCTTTCCCAACCACGCACGCTTACCCCCCCACCACGCGCGCTTCCTCCCCCACTTTCCCCACCACGCGCACTTCCCCCCACCACGCGCGCTTCCCCCCCACTTTCACCACCACGCGCGCTTCCCCCCCCACTTTCACCACCACCCGCGCTTCCCCCCCCACTTTCCCACCATGCGCGCTTCCCACCCCCCCACTTTCCCCACCACGCGCGCTTCCCCCCCCCACTTTCCACACCACGCGCGCTTCCCCCCCCCCACTTTCCCCACCACGCGCGCTCCCCCCCCCCACTTTCCCCACCACGCGCGCTTCCGCCCCCCACTTTCCCCACCACGCCCGCTTCCCCCCCCACGCGCGCGCTTCACCCCCCGCCCCCCCCACTTTCCACACCACGCGCTCTTCCCCACCCCACCCCCCACCACGCGCTCTTCCCCCCCACCCCACCCCACCCCCCCACGCGCTCTTCCCCACCACGCGCGCTTCCCCCCCCACCCCACCACTTTCCCCATCACGCGCGCTTTCCCACCCCCCCACTTTCCCCACCACGCGCACTTCCCCCCCCACCCCACCCCCCCCACTTTCCCCACCACGCGCGCTACCCCCCCACTTTCCCCACCACACGCACTTCCCCACACCCCCACTTTCCCCACCACGCACACATCCCCACCCCCCCACTTTCCCCACCATGCGCGTTTCCCCCCCCCACTTTCCCCACCACGCGCGCTTCCTGTCCCCCACACCCCCACGCGCGCTTCCCGTCCCCCACGCGAGCTTCCACACCCACCCCCCCACTTCCTCCCCCACGCGTGCTTCCCCCCCTTTCCCCCCCACGCGCGCTTCTCCCCGCTACCACTTCCCCCCCACGCGCGCTTTCCCCCCCTTTTCCACCCCACGCGCGCTTCCCCCCCACTTCCCCACACCACGCGCACTTCCCCACCCCTCCATGCGCACTTCCCCCCCCCACGCGCGCTTCCCCCCCCCACCCCCCCACGCGCGCTTCCCCCCCCGACGCGCGCTTCCCCCCCCACCCCCCCACGCGCGCACTTTCTCTCCCCCCCCCACGCGCGCTTTCCCCCCACCCCCCCCGCGCGCGCTTCCCCCCCACCCCCCCGCTTTCCCCACCCCCCCGCGTGCTCTTTCCCTCCACCTCCCTGCTTTCCCCCCACCCCCCCGCTTGCGCTTTCCCCCCACACCCCCAGCTTTCCCCCCACCCCCGCGCTTTCCCCCCACACCCCCCACGCGCGCTTTCCCCCCACACCCCCGCTTTCCCCCCACCCCCCCCGCGCGCGCTTTCCCCCCACCCCCGCGCTTTCCCCCCACCCCCCTGCTTTCCCCCCACCCCCCCGCTTTCCCCCCCCCACCCCCCCGCTTTCTCCCCCCACCCCCCCCGCGTGATTTCCCCCCACCCCCCGCGTGATTTCCCCCCACCCCCCCGCTTTCTCCCCCCACCGCCCCCGCGTGCTTTCCCCCCACCCCCCCCACGCGCGCTTTCGCCCCCCACCCCCCCCCGGCTTTCTCCCCCCACCCCCCCCGCGTGCTTTCCCCCCACACCCCCCGCGTGATTCCCCCCCCGCTTTCTCCCCCCACCCCCCCGCGTGATTTCCCCCCACCCCCCCCGCGTGATTTCCCCCCCGCTTTCTCCCCCCACCCCCCCCGCGTGCTTTCCCCCCACCCCCCCCGCTTTCTCCCCACACCCCCGCGCGTGCTTTCCCCCCACCCCCCCCGCGCGTGCTTTCCCCCCACCCCCCCGCTTTCCCCCCACCCCCCCCGCGCGCGCTTTCCCCCACCCCCCCGCTTTCCCCCCACCCCCCCGCGCGCGCTTTCCCCCCACCCCCCCGCTTTCCCCCCACCCCCCCCACGCGCGCTTTCCCCCCACCCCCCCGCTTTCCCCCCACCCCCCCGCGCGCTTTCTCCCCACAACCCCCGCGCGCGCTTTCCCCCCACCCCCCCGCTTTCCCCCCACCCCCCCGCTTTCCCCCCACCCCCCCCGCGCGCGCTTTCCCCCCACCCCCCCCGCGCGCGATTTCGCCCCCCGCCCCCCCCGCTTTCTCCCCCCACCCCCCCGCTTTCTCCCCCCACCCCCCGCGTGATTTCCCCCCACCCCCCCCGCGTGATTCCCCCCCCGCTTTCTCCCCCCCCGCTTTCTCCCCCCACCCCCCCGCGTGATTTCCCCCCCCCCCGCTTTCTCCCCCCACCCCCCCGCGTGCTTTCCTCCCACCCCCCCGCTTTCTCCCCACACCCCCGCGCGTGCTTTCCCCCCACCCCCCCGCTTTCTCCCCCCACCCCCCCGCGTGATTTCCCCCCACCCCCCCACCCCCCCGCGTGATTCCCCCCCCCGCTTTCTCCCCCCACCCCCCCGCGTGATTTCCCCCCACCCCCCCCGCGTGATTTCCCCCCCCCCGCTTTCTCCCCCCACCCCCCCGCGTGCTTTCCCCCCACCCCCCCGCGCGTGCTTTCCCCCCACCCCCCCGCTTTCTCCCCCCACCCCCCCCGCGTGCTTTCCCCCCACCCCCCCCGCGCGCGCTTTCGCCCCCCACCCCCCCCGCTTTCTCCCCCCACCCCCCCGCGTGATTCCCCCCCCCGCTTTCTCCCCCCACCCCCCCGCGTGATTTCCCCCCACCCCCCGCGTGATTCCCCCCCCGCTTTCTCCCCCCAACCCCCCGCGTGCTTTCCCCCCACCCCCCCCGCTTTCTCCCCACACCCCCGCGCGTGCTTTCCCCCCACACCCCCGCGCGTGCTTTCCCCCCACCCCCCCGCTTTCTCCCCCCACCCCCCCGCATGCTTTCCCCCCACCCCCCCGCTTTCTCCCCCCACCCCCCCGCGTGCTTTCCCCCCCACCCCCCCCGCGCGCGCTTTCGCCCCCCCACCCCCCCGCTTTCTCCCCCCCACCCCCCCGCTTTCCCCCCCCACCCCCCCCGCGTGATTCCCCGCCCCCGCTTTCTCCCCCCACCCCCCCGCGTGATTTCCCCCCCCCGCTTTCTCCCCCCACCCCCCCCGCGTGATTTCCCCCCACCCCCCCCGCGTGATTTCCCCCCCCCGCTTTCTCCCCCCACCCCCCCCGCGTGCTTTCCCCCCACCCCCCCCGCTTTCTCCCCACACCCCCGCGCGTGCTTTCCCCCCACCCCCCCCGCGCGTGCTTTCCCCCCACCCCCCCCCGCTTTATCCCCACACCCCCCCCGCTTTATCCCCACACCCCCGCGCGTGCTTTCCCCGCATTCTCCCCCCCCCGCATTCTCCCCCCGCATTCTCCCCCCCCCCGCATTCTCCCCCCCCCCGCATTCTCCCCCCCCCGCATTCTCCCCCCCCACCCCCCGCATTCTCCCCCCCCACCCCCCGCATTCTCCCCCCCACCCCCCGCATTCACCCCCCCCCGCATTCTCCCCCCCCCGCATTCTCCCCCCCACCCCCCGCATTCTCCCCCCCCACCCCCCGCATTCTCCCCCCCCCCGCATTCTCCCCCCCCACCCCCCGCATTCTCCCCCCCCCGCATTCTCCCCCCCCACCCCCCCCCCGCATTCTCCCCCCCCCACCCCCCCCCCCGCATTCTCCCCCCCCACCCCCCCCCCCCGCATTCTCCCCCCCCACCCCCCCCCGCATTCTCCCCTCCCACACCCCCCCACCGCATTCTCCCCTCCCACCCCCCCCCGCATTCTCCCCCCCCACACCCCCCCCGCATTCTCCCCACCCACACCCCCCCCGCATTCTCCCCACCCACACCCCCCCCGCATTCTCCCCACCCCCCCGCGCGCGCTTTCCCCCCACCCCCCCGCGCGCGCTTTCCCCCCACCCCCCCGCGCGCGCTTTCCCCCCACCCCCCCGCGCGCGCTTTCCCCCCACCCCCCCGCGCGCGCTTTCCCCCCCACTTTCCCCACCTTCCCCACCCCCCCACTTTTCCCACCTTCCCCACCCCCCCACTTTCCCCACCCCCCCCACTTTCCCCACCACGCGCGCTTCCCCCCCCGCCCCGGATTCCGGGGAGTTACCTGTTGTCTGTGCGGTTGCAGTCTCTCCCCGGAAGTGGATGGACACAATTAGTGAGCAGACCCTGAGGGTCCCCAGGAGTTTCCCCGCTTTTCCCAGACTCATGGCCTCCCTCTCCTCCATCTTCCCCTTTGGTAAACAACCTCATTCCCACACACAGACCCGCCCCTTCAGGTCCTAGCGCCCGCCCTTTCAACACCTCTTCCCCAGGACCTCTCCCGTACTTCTCGGACATCCACCGCCCCGGCTCCCAGCAATCTCTACATTACCAAAAACTTGTGAGGACCTAGGGTTTTAATTTAAACGTTGGAACAACTGAGGGGACTCTGGATGTTTGTGGCCAGAACTCACAGACCAGAATATTTCTAGTTTTCTCTGGTTTTTAGGTTTAGCTTTCAGCAGTTCCTGTTGTGAACTCGAAGAGGTAGAAGCTATCTTTAAGCAGAAGTTATCTTTTCCCTCTCTCAGTTACAGCTAGAAGCTGGGGTTTCTGTCTGCTGCAGGTAACGACCTGTGAGGCAAACCTATTTTTCTGAATGTTCATTTTCACCAAGGTATGTGCTTATGGGAAGTTACTATATTCGAACAGTTAATTGGTAATAGCTACTGTTATTTGTATCTGGACGCAGACACTTTACATTTGCCTTAAAAATAAGGAAAAAAAATGGATGTACGAAGTCTATTTGAGGAGGTCTGGTCTGGTCCATTATACTAGCTGTTGCTAGGAATGCCAGGAAATGCCAAAGTTTATAAAGTTTAAAAATAGATCCATTCGGTCATTATGATAAAGCAGCAGCATCATTTGGTAAATGTAGAATCCACAATAAAGACTGGTCTGAGACCTGTTCAGCAAAGATGACAATGTCATCGAAGCAAATATTTCTTCCTTATTCACAACATAAACCCAACAGTGAGAACACTTCAAGACTTGCAAATAGATGATATGAAATACAGAGGAAGTCTGCACAAATAAACACTAGATCAATCTGTGTTGAGAAATCCCACCTGCCTGTGAAAACGTAGACCAAATGCATTATATGAATTATGAAAAGAAGTGCTTGGTCCTTTCATTACAAAATTTTCCCCTACATTAAAAGTACCTCTACATTACAACCTCTCTCCAAAAAAAGGATAAAATAACCTCTTAAAGTCACAGATAATAAAATGTGAGGCTGGATGAACACAGCAGGCCAAGCAGCATCTCAGGAGCACAAAAGCTGACGTTTCGGGCCTAGACCCTTCATCTCTCTGATGAAGGGTCTAGGCCCGAAACGTCAGCTTTTGTGGCTCTCTGATGAAAGGTCTAGGCCCGAAACGTCAGCTTTTGTGCTCCTGAGATGCTGCTTGGCCTGCTGTGTTCATCCAGCCTCACATTTTATTATCTTGGATTCTCCAGCATCCGCAATTCCCATTATCTCTTAAAGTCACAGCTTTGCCACACCTCACCATCAATGTGTAAAGATGGCTTCATTTTTGAAAGCCCTTAATTTTATTAGTACACTACAATACATGTATATTACATTGACTCTGAGCATGCAACCATTCCCTGCTACATTCTATTTCAGTCTGTTTACTCCCACCACTGAATGCCTCCATGTGTCTTCATTCAAGCTGTAACAATGTGTTAGCAATCGCATTCTCTCATTCTGCCACATGTATAATTTTCAAATTAAATGGCTGCAATAATAATCTCCATCTAAAGAGTCTGGAATTTTTGTCCTTAAATTTCTCCAAAAACTTTAATGTTTGATTATCAGTATATACAATTGTCTCAGACACACTGCTGGCAATATAAATGTTGAATTGTTGTAGTGCCTACACCAAATTCAAGGTTTCCTTTGCAATCATGGAATATTTCCACCGATGATCATTCAATTTTCTGGAAAAACACCCAATCGGCCTTTTTATCTTCTTGTCATCTTCTTGTCAGAGTGCAGCATTGACAGCCACATCACTCACATTGATAGCCACCTTAAATAGCATGGCATAATTACGTGAGGCTAACACTGGGGTAGTGGTTAACACAGCTGTGTTTGGAGCTGTGCAACTTTTGGAGTTGCTGACTAGAGAATGTCAATGCCCCAGTCCACACTGTGGTAGGTTGGGTGTGGAAGTAATCAGGTCAGATTAGTCCTGATGATCACATCTAAGAAGTACCTGTATCCCTGGTAGATGTCTTTGCTTCATCAGAGGCAAGACCACCTCAGCCAATCCAAGATGCCCCTGGCAGCATTTTCAGGGCAACCACCACTCTCTGCATATAAAACTTGCCAGAGACATCGCCTTTAAAATGTATCCCTCTCACCTTAAACCTATTATTCAATATTTCCTCCCTAGGAAAAAGGCACAAGCTGTCTCTCCATGCCTACTTAATTTTATCAACTTCTATCAGGTCATCCTTCAGCCTCTAATGCTCTAGTGAAAACAATCCAAGTTTGTCCAACCTCTCCTCATTGCTAACATACTCCAATCCAGGCAACGTTGTGGTAAACCTCTTATGTAACCTGTCCAAAGCTCTCACATCCTTCCCATAGTGTAGTGACCACAACTGCACATGATACTCTAAAACTGAAGTTGCATACAGCTGCAACATGACTTGCAAAACTTTACTCTCAATGTCCCAACTGATGAAGACAAGCCTATGCCATATATGCCTTCTTTATCACCTCATCCACTGTATTGCCACTTTCATGGAGCTATGGACTTGGGCCTCAAGATCCCTCTGTATATCAATGGTGCTATGGGATCTGCCATTTACTGTATACTTTCTTCTTGCAGTTAACCTCCCAAATTGCGTCATCTCACATCTGTCCTGATTAAACTCCATGTGCCATTTCTCTGACCAACTTTCCATTTGATTTATATCTTGCTGTATCCTTTGACAATTTTCCTCACTATCCACAACCCCACCTATTCTCATGTCATCTGCAAACTCACTAATCAGATCGCTTATGCTTTCCTAGAACGTAGAACATAAAACATAAAATGTAGGACAGTACAGCACAGTGTAGGCCCTTCAGCCCACAATGTTGTGCTGACCTATTATCCTACTAAGATCAATCAATCTACCCTGCAAACTCTACATTTTACTATCCTCCATGTGCCTGCTCAAGAGTCGCTTAAAATTCTCTAAAGTATCTGACTCCACTACCACTGCCGGCAGTGCATTCCACATGCCTACCACTCTCTATGTGAAGAACCTACCTCTGACATCTCCCCTATACCTTCCTCCAATCACCTTAAAATTATGTCCCCTCATAATAGTAATTTCCACCATGGGAAAAAGTCTCTGACTATCCACTCTATCTATGCTTCTCATCATCTTGTAAACCTCTATCAAGTCACTTCTCATCTTTCTTCACTCCAATGATAAAATCCCAAGATCCCTCTGTTCCTCCACAATGCCAGGAGTCCTGCCATTAACGCTGTTTTCTGCATTCGAATTCGACCTTCCAAAATGAATCACTTCACACTTTTTGGGTTGAATTCCATCTGCCACTTCTTTGCCCAGCTCTGCAACCTGTCAATGACCCATTGCAACCTACAACAGCCCTCCACGCTGTCCACAACTCCACCAACCTTCATGTCATCAGCAAACTTACTAAGCCACCCTTCCATTTCCACATCCAAGTCATTTACAAAGATCACAAAGAGTAGAGGTCCCAGAACAGATCCCTGTGGAACACCACTGCCCACAGAGCTCCAAGCTCAGTACTGTTCATCTACTACCTCTGTCTTCTATTGGACAGCCAGTTTTGTACCCAGACAGCCAAATTCCCCTGAATCCCATGCCTCCTTACTTTCTGAATGAGCCTACCATGTGGAACCTTGTTGAATGCCTCACTAAAATCAATATACACCATATCCACTGCTCTGCCTTCATCGATATATTTTGTCATGTCCTCAAAGAATTCAGTAAGGCTTGTGAGGCATGACCCTCCCATCAAAAAGCCATGCTGACTACATCTAATCAAACTATGCTTTTCCAAGTAATCATAAACACTATCTCTCAGAATCCTCTCCAATAATTTGCCCATCACAGAAGTAAGACTGACCAGTCTATAATTTTCAGGATTATCCCTGTTCCCTTTTATGAACAAGGGAATGACATTTGCCACCCTCCAATCTTCTGGAACTACTCACCCAAAACATTATATATATGTTATGCATGAAGATGGGGTGCTGCCTCTTTAAGAGAGCTGGTGAGGTGACTTGCAAGGGTCAAGCCAGGTGTAAAATCTAAAACCGAGTATGGAATGTGACGGTCTGAAATAAAGTGTTCTTGGTCAGTGTTTTGTCTGTGCCTCCCTTTGTGTATAATTCCTGGTTGCCTGCAAATTATAAACTTAACAACTGGATTCAATCCACAAACTGTGTACAAACACTATTTCTTCTGTCTGGAGCAGACATCGCTTAGACTTTGGAAATTTCAGTGTGTGATCAAGGGGTAGCATCGAGAGAAGAGATCATGAGAACTCAAATTGTAGGCGACACTGGGAAGAACTATATACCAGCTCAGCTGGTGAGGGAGCAGTTGACACAAAGAATGCTCACCAAGAGGACTCAGGCTGCAAATGCCAACTAGACCTGAAGGGCAAAAAAATCCCCAGCCGACTGGAAAACACGAAGGCAGGCCATTTTGGAGCAATGGAATTATTTGATGAAGAGTCACAAAACTGGACTTTATACGCTTCAATTCATTCTTAAAGGCAAACAAAGTGGCTGAGGACATCATAGTATCAGTTTTCTTAAGTACATTTAGTAGCAAGATCCTCACAATTCCAAGGAGTTTGGTGCAGCAACATAAACCATATTTTAAGCGTTAGGAAATTATTTTGCACCTGAGCCACAGATCTACAGATGTTCAATCTTTCCAAGTAGGTACAGCATGAAGGAGGCCCTTTCACTGAATTTGTGGGTGCCTTGATGAGGTTAGCAGAACATTGCTAATTCAGAGGGTCCTTCTAAGCTGCCTTGTGAGAATGTTTGGTTTGTGGCCTCCAACATAAAACCATCCAACAGAATCTACTAATAAGGAGAGGCCTGGATTTCAATACAGCATTCAGCTATCACAATGGACTTGGCTGCCATGGGAATTTGACAAAGTACATGACCAGCCATAGAAGGCCGCCAATGTGGCAAGAATGGACAAGGAGTCAATGTGTTGAAATTGAGCAGCCCAGTGCCGCATGTGTAAGCGAGTGGGTCATATTATCTGAAATTGCCAGGTACAACTCAACCAAGAGAAGAGGTATCTAAAGGAGATGAGTCTGAGGGCAAGGCATAAGGTACATGTTCCCAGCCAGGCAAGATACACTGGGAGCTAGCCAAGTCTGTGGGAGAAGCTGAAGGCCCAAAGTCAATGGGGCTTTAGTGTTGTGAAGTGAAAGTTGACCCCCCTCTGACAACTAAAACTGAAACACCCAGGGAAGCTCCCCTGTTTTTTCGGGATTTATATTTAACTAGTTTTTAGCTTCTAAGTGCCTGGTTAAAATAATTGGCTGATTTTCAAACTGGTTGCCTTAATAACAAAACAAACTACTGCCTGGTTTATTAACCATGCAGACTTTTGATTCAATGTTTCAATTTCAGGAGCTCTTTGTGCACCGGCACATTTTTTTTTAACTAGAAAAAACACATCATCTTTTAACGGGACCACAGATGCTTCCCTCCATCATTTTACAAAATTCAAATTCAAACATCCTGCTTCCAATCCATAAATAGTCTACCCAGCTTTGCAACATTGGTTAAACATAGGGTGGGTTCTGAGCGAAGCTGATCATTTCTGGGTTCTTCCTGAATTACAAGAACAAAAATGCAAGTGGATATGGATGCAGCAGTCTCCCTGATTCCCAAATTGGTAAATGGGAGAAGTTAAGGATACTTCCATTGAAGCCAGCAAAGATTACACTATGGACTTAATGGAACAAGTGGTGCCACTAAAGGGCTAAGCACAGGTGAAAGTACAGTAAGGGACCAGTGTGCAGAATTGCCACTTTATATGGTAAAAGGCGAACATCTGCCATTGTATCAGTGATAATGGGAACTGCAGATGCTGGAGAATCCAAGATAACAAAGTGTGGAGCTGGATGAACACAGCAGGCCAATCAGCATCTCAGGAGCACAAAAGCCTTTGTGCTCCTGACATATCTGCCATTATTTGGATGCCGTTGTAGAACCTTAGAGGCAGAGAAGACTAATGGTTATGATGCCCACTCCAAGTGGCCCGAAGTGGCAGTTGTGAAGTTGGTATCAGCAGGAGCGATGATAACCTGACTGGATGAAGTACATGAGTCATGAGCGACAAAGGCCCACAGTTTGTGGTTTGAGCCTGAAGAGTACCTGGAAAATCAGAGTGTCGGACATGTGAGATTGGCTCCATATCACCTGACATCAAACAGCCAGGCAGAGAGATTTGTTCATGAACTGAACTACGAACTGAAGAGACCAAAGAGTTGGTTGAGTGAAATCAAAAAGGCCAGATTATTATACAGGCGGGAACCTCAAAGTCAAGGGTATTCTGAAGAGGAGAGACTGTGTTGGCCTGAAATTACATGTCTGCAGACAAATGGATCCCAGCACTGCTGGTGGTTCAAACAAGACTGATGTCATATACAGTGCAGGCTGGGAATGAACTGGCCTGGAGAAGACATGCAACCATCTGGTCACCGCACCTCACCAACAGGGCAAGGTCCCTCAGAATACTGACCCAATCCAGACAGAACCAGAGGTGTTGACCAAGCTTTGTGACTCTGAGCCAGGATTTGTCATACCATGGGAGAAGACAACAGCATTGTCACAGAACAACAACAAGCAATCAGGAAGGGAAGTTTTGACAGGATAACAGGAGTTTCCAGAAGCGTGGGAGGCTACACAAGAAAATGCTTCTGAGACGAGAAGATGGTCATCAAGGAATTGCCAACTCCCTGAGAGGCTGATCATGTCAATACAGTCCGCAGACACAACGTCATCTATGAGCAGAGTGATCTTTTTCCATTTCCTTGTAAAAAGGTGTTACTTTGCAAATATGTTGGCTACAAGGCCTGCATCACCTTTTTAATGGTTGTGCATATGTTGATTAATGGGATTTGTTTCAAAATAGATGGAGAGGGGCATATGTATGTAGTTTGTGTGCTGCCCTTTTAAGAGAGCTGGTCAGGTGACTCACAAGGATGGGCCTAGGAGCTCAGTCTAGTACTGGGTGAGGAGGTGTGAGCATATAAAATAAATTATTCCTGTTCAGAGTTTTACCTGTGCCCCCCTTGTGTATAATTTCTGTTTCCTAGCAAATTACAAATTTAACAAACAACAGACGTCCCAGTACTGATCCTTGCACATCACCAACCTTAAGTCAGAAAAAACATCACTCTACAACTACCCTCTGTTGTCTATGACCAAGCTAATTTTGCATCCAACTTGCTAACGCTTTGTGGATCCAATGTGACTTAATCTTCCAGACCAGCCAGATTTAGCCAAATGCTTTCGTAAAATCCATGTAGATACCAGTCACTGCCTTGCCCTCATCAAAAAAACTCAATCAAATTCGTGAGACAGGACCTCCCCCACACAAATACATTCTGACTATCCCTAATAAGCCCATTCCTTTCCAAATGTGAACAAATCCTCAATCTAAGAATATCTTTCCCAATAATTTCCCTTCAACTGATGTCTGTGTTTCCATAGTCTTATCGGACCATTTGGCTGCTTTGTCATTGGACAGATGATGACTTAACCTGAGGGCCATCGTACCTCAGGCAAGGAGAGATGTTGAGAAGGAGATTCCTTTATGGTAACATCACCCAGTGATGTTGGCATCACACTGCTTCGCAACCCAACTGAGCTAAACCAACCCCTACTTGATCCACACTGGTTTATGATTTCCTGGATTATCCCTGTAGTTCTTTTTGAATAAAGGAGCAACATTAGCTATTACCCAGTCTTCTGGGACCTCATCTTTGGCTAAAGAGGATTCAAAGATCGCTGTCAAGCAATCTCCTCCCCCAGTATTCTGGGATAGATACCATCAGGCCCTGAAATCTGAAATCAAAAGTTAGTTTCAGTTACAACACTCTTGAAACTGCTGAACTGTCTTAAAAATATCTTTTGGAGACAAAATTCTGCTGCATTTAACCAGTTTGACCTGTATATAACTCCAGACCCACAGTAATGTCAGTAACTCTTAACTTCCCTCTTAAATATTCCAGCAAGTTATTGAATTGTGTCAGAACACAACAGAAAAGTTACAGTTTAGGCAGTTCACCAATGCTTTCTGAATTACAGAAATTGAAAAAAATCCTATTTTTATGCTGCTCTTCTAGATGGTTGAAGTTGTGGATAAGGAAGAGCGTACTGAATGAGTCTTGGTGAGTTTCAGTAGTGTATCCTGTAGATGGTATACGTTGCTGCTGCTCTGTGTCAGTGAATGGATGCTGAATGTGTTAGGTTGGGTTCCAATTAAGTGAGTTGCTTCATAGATGGTAGGCATGCTTTGAGGAGTCAGGAGATGCGTTACTTAGAATCATAGAATGGAATCCCCTACAGTGTGGGAACAGGCCATTCAGCCCATCAAGTCCACACTGACCCTCTGAAGAGCATCCCACTAGGATCCACCCTCTTATCTTAACCCTGCATTTCCCATGGCTAATCTGCCTAGATTGTACATCTCTGACACTACAGACAATTTAGCATGGCCAATCCACCTAACCTGCGTGTCATTCGACAATGGAAGGACATCGGACTTCCGGGAGGAAACCCATGCAGACATGGGGAGAATGTGTCACCTGAGGGTGGAATCAAATCCAAGTTCCTAAAACTGTGAGGCAGCAGGGTTAACCATGAAGACACTGTGTCACAGGTACTGCTAACCTCTGACCTGGATTTGTAGCCACACCATTTATATGGTTGGTCCAGTTCAGATTCTGGCCAATGTCAATCACCACAATGTTGCTAATGGAAAATTCAGCAAATGTAATCCCACTCAACATCAAGGGGTGATGATTCAACCCCCTCCTTTTGGAAATAATCTGGTCTCTCTACCTTAAAGCCACTTATGCCCCTAATGAGGCCGACTCCACTACCCTCTCCAGCCATGCATTCCACATCCCGACCACTCTCTGAGCAAAGATGATTATTTAAATAGAAATGTGCAGGGAAAAGACAGGAGAATGGCACTGGGAATTAGTGCTCATTCAGAGTCAGTGTGGACACAGTAGGGTGAATGGCCTCATTCGGCATTCTAACAGTTCCGTGACCATGGCCTTAACTCCATTTTTATCTCTGAACCCCTCATCACTTCTGAACTGTAAAGATCAAAAATCTATCCAACTCAGCATTAGGTGTATTCAATGAACCCAGCCTTGACCACTTAATGGAGAATAGAATTCTTAAGCTTAAATAACATTTGAAAGGTAAGATTGTTTCTCATTTTCTCTTATTTCGGAGATCCCCTGTTTTTAAACTGTACCCCTCATTTCAAACTCCCCACAAAGAGAAATCTACTCTGTCCAGCTCTCTCATCAAGATCACTTCTCATTCTTCTAAACCACAGTGAGTAAAACCCAATCTGCTCAACCTTTCCTGATTACATAAATCCCTTCATCCTAGGTTTCCCCCAAGAGAACCTTCTCTGAACTGCCTCCAATGCAAATAGATCCTTCCCTAAGTAAAGAAACCAAAACTGTACACAATACACCAGCTGCAGTCTAACTAGTGCCCTGTAAAATATTAACAAGACTTCCCTGATTTTATTCTTCACCATCCCCTTGCAATAAAGACCAGTGCTCCACTTGTTCTGAGGAAGAGTCACTAGGCCCAAAATGTTAGCCTTGATTTTGTTCCACAAATGGTGCCAGACGTGTTGAGCTTTTGCAGCATTTCTGTTTTTGTTGCTGATTTCCAGCATCCACAGTTGTTTCGGTTTTTAATCCATCTGCCTTCCTACTTACGTGCTGTATCTTCATGCCTTTTCTGATTCGTCCACAATGACAGGTAGATCCCTCTGTGTCACCATGTTCTGCAGTCTCTCGCCAATTAAATAACTCTGATCCCGTAATCCCATCAAAGTTGATAACAGTGTAATATCATGCATCATATGCTATCTGCTGAATCTTAAAACAAGAATATCGGTGAGACCCTATCCAGAAGACTGTGTACAGTGCTGGTCACCATACATGTGAGAAAGCATGTTAATGCATTGAAAGCAGTTCAGAGAAGGTTCACTGGACTAATACCTAGAATAAACAGATTTGTTTATGAGGAAAAGCTAGACAGGCTAGCTTGGTATCCTCTGGAGTTTAGAAGAGTCAAAGTTTAAACAAATAACATTGAAACATATAACGTGATGGGTGACATGATGGCTCAGTGGTTAGCACTGCTGCCTCACAGCACCAGGGGCTCAGGTTCAATTCCACCTTCAGATGACTACCTGTGTGGAGTTTGCACATTCTCCCTTCGTTTGCGTGCACTTCCACTGGGTGCTCTGGTTCCTCCCACAGTCCAAACATGTTCAAGTTAGGTAGATTGGCCATGCTAAATTGCCTGGAGTGTATGTGTAGTCTAGGAAGGTTTGCAATGGGAAATGCAGGGTTATAGGGCAGGGGAATGGGGTCTAGGTGTGTTGCTCTTTGGAGACTCATTAGGGATTCTATGAAGGTGAGATCCTTGGGAGACTTGACCAGGTAAATGTTGATAAGATATTTCTTCGTGTGGGAGATTCTAAAAATAGGGGTCACAGTTTAAAGATTAAGGGAGCACCCATTTAAGACAGAGATGAGGAAAATAAAATTCTCACAGAGGCTGAGTCTTTGTAGCTACCTTCCCCAAAAGGGAATGGATGTAGAACCTTTAAATATTTTTAAGGCAGAGGTCAATAGATTCTTGATTTCCAAGGAGATGAAAGATTATTTGGATGTGATGATAATTTTTTTTGTATTCATTCATGAGATGAGGGCATTGCTGGCCAGGCAGCATTTATTGCCCATCCCTAAATGCCCAGAGGGCAGTTAAGAGTCAAACACATTGCTGTGGATCTGGAGTCACATGTAGGCCAGACCAGGTAAGATGGCAGTTTTCTTCCCTAAGGAATATTAGTGAACCAGATGGGTTTTTTTAATGACAATCAACAGTGGATTCATGGTCATCATTAGATTCTTAATTCCCGATATTTATTGTTTTCAAATTCTACCATCTGCCATGGCAGAATTTGAACCCAGGTCCACAGAACATTATCTAGGTCTCTGGATTAACAGTGCAGTGATAATACCACTAGGCCAACACCTCACCCTATGACTTAAGTATTTTGTCCTTTTTTAAATGAAAAAAAGGTTAAAATAGAGCCACTGAGGAATCTATTCCAAGCCAATAAAGTAAACAGCTTGTGAGGCATTTGGTTTTGTTTTAAATTTGCAACAATAGAAGCAGCCTGAATGGGACTTGAAGTTAGATAAGTCCCCTGGGGCTGGTGGGATTTATCCAAGGATTCTATGGGAAGCGAGGGAAGTGATTGGAGGGCCTTTGGTGATGATCTTTTTGTCTTCAGTGTCCACAGGTATAGTGCTGGAAAATTGGAGAGAGGCAAATGTCATTCCGTTGTTCAAAAAAGGGAATAGGGATAACCCTGGAAATTACAGGCCAGTCCGTCTTACTTCAATGGGCAAATTATTGGAAAGGGCTGTGAGAGATAGGATTTACGATCACTAGGAAAGACACAGTTTGATTCATGATAGACAGCATGGATTTGTGAGGGGTAGATCATGCCTCACAGACCTTATTGAATTCTGGCTCCATGCACAAATTCCCTTTACAATCCTTGATGCAATTCAATCGGACAAACTAATAGGCTTGAGACAAAACATTTTTTTAATACACTATAGTTAAAATACAGAAAATATAAATACAAAAGAATTGGCTTAACTGTAACTCTATCAAAATATTTAGCAAAATTATAAACTACTTATTAACTGTTCCAATACAGTAACATCCCTTAAGCACATGCTTGGCAAAGGTAATGTTGGTAAAACAGATTGTCTCACATGCAACTCGATCAGCAAGGAAGAGAACCCCAGCTTTTAGCTATAATACAGAGAGGAAAAACAGTTTCCACATCCAACTTTAATACTTTAGCAACTGATTAAAGCAAAAACTAAAAATTCTGATTCTGGTAAGGCGTTTGATAAGGTTCCCCATGGTAGGCTCAAGCAGAAGGTAAGGAGGCATGGGATAGGGGGAAATGTGGCAGATTGGATTCAGAATTGGCTGGCAAAGGGTGGTAGTAGACTGAAAATATTCAACAAGGTGCTCAGTTACCAGTGGTATACCACAAGGACCTGTTCTGGATCCTCTTCTATTTGTGATTTTTGTAAATGATTTGGATGAAGGAGTGGAAGGGTGGATTAGCAAGTTCACAGATGATGCAAAGGTGGGTCAAGTTGTGAATGTGCGGAGAGCTGTTCTCGGTTCTAGGTTATAAAGGTTCGGTGACAGGATGCGGAGCTGGGCTGAGAAGTGGCAGAAGGAGTTTAACCCTGAAAAGTGTGAGGTGATTCATTTTGGAAGGCCAAATTTAAAAGCAGAATACAAGGTTAATGGAAAGATTCTTGACAGTGTGGAGGAGCAGAGGGATCTTGGAGTTCATGTCCACAGTTCACTGACAGCTGCCACCCAGTTGGATACAGTTGTTAAGAAGGTACGTGGAGCGTTAGCTTTCATTAATAGAGGGATTGAGTTCAAGAGCCGTGAAGTTAAGCTCCAGATGTACAAAAGCTTGGTTCGGTCACCTGTGGGGTATTGTGTCCAGTTCTGGTTGCGTCATTATAGGAAAGATGTGGAAGCATTGGAAAAGATGCAAAGACGATTTAGCAGGATGTTGCCTGGAATGGAGGAAAGGTCTTACGAAGAAAGGTTGAGAGAGCTTTTCTCTTTAGAATGACAAAGGATGAGAGGTGACTTGATAGAGGTGTACAAAATGATCAGAGATACAGATAGAGTGGATAGCCAGAGACTTTTCCCTAGGGTGGAGGTAGCCATCATAAGGAGGCATAGTTTTAAGAAAACAAAGTATGAAGCTGGATGAACACAGCAGGCCAAGCAGCATCTCAGGAGCACAAAAGCTGACGTTTCGGACCTAGTCTAGGCCCGAAATGTCAGCTTTTGTGGCTCTCTGATGAAGGGTCTAGGCCCGAAACGTCAGCTTTTGTGCTCCTGAGATGCTGCTTGGCCTGCTGTGTTCATCCAGCTTCACAATTTGTTATCTTGGATTCTCCAGCATCTGCAGTTCCCATTATCTCTGAGGCATAGTTTTAAAGTGAGTGGAGGTAGATATAAGAGAGAGAGAGACATCAGAGGTTGGTTCTTTACTCAGAGAGTGTTAAGGTCATGGAATGCATTGCCGGAGAGGGTAGTGGCATTGACCCCATTAAGGGCATTTAAGTGGTGATTAGATAGGCATATGGATGATAGTACAAGGTAGGGGTAGAGGTTAGATAGACCTTAGGTTTCGGGTAAAAGTTTGGCACAACATCGTGGGCTGAAGGGCCTGTACTGTGCTGTGCAGTTTGCTGTGTTTTAATGCCAGAAAAGGTGGTAATACATGGAATTCATGGTGAGTAGTGTACATTATGTAAAGTGAGGTTTGGAGATTCTGGTGAAAAGTGGGTGAAGTGGTGGTAGAAGTACTAGAGAAATTCTTGGTCATGGAAATACAGTTTATCCTTGGTAGTGATAAAGCTGGATCACAGGTGAGAGTGCTGCCTACTGTGGTTGAAAGGCCAGTGGAAAATCAGGCAACTGAGGTGTTGGAAAAAGTATATCCTTGGATTTTCCCTGACTGCATGGTAACAAGGTCACAAAACTGCAAATTGAAATAGGAGGAGAAATCAAGGGATAAAGACAAGGAAGTTGAATTTCAATTATGTTTGATCAAGCGGTTGAGACAAAACAAATAAAAGTGGAGACAAAGTGTATATTTCCAGTTCAGGGAAATTAGCTAAATTACAACAGAAGGGTGAAAAACTAAAGTTCTATCAAAAAGCATACACAGAAGAATCTGAGTGCATCCTAGAATTTTACAATCTTAAAAATGAAGTCTTGATGAGGGCATGGATCACATATTCAGGCGTATGAGTATTGGGCAGAAGTTCATCAAGTGATATTACTGTTGAGTTATAAAAAGATGTGACAGGTAGCACATAGATTACGAAAAATGAAGTGATTTGGGAGTCAGGAAGACTCAAGACACATTATTTTTTATCGGCCTGGAGTGCATAAGGATGTGGATGACTTGCTGGACATGTCATGCATGTCAGATAATTGAAAAACATCAGGCAGTGATAAAACCATAGAACGCAGAACTGTACAGCACAGAAACGGGGTGTTCAGTCCATGATGTTGTGCTGAACATGATACCAAATTAAACTAATTCCTTCTGCCTGCCTTAGTTCATATCTCTCCATTCCTTGCATATTCATGTGCTTACTTAAACTTCTCTTAAGCACCCCTATCAAATCTGCCTCCGTCACCACCCGTGACAATGCTTGCCAGACGCTGCATAAAAAAAACTTGCCCCTCACATCTCCTTTGAACATTGTCGCCTTGTATCAGACATTTCAAATCTGGGAGGAAGATTCTGACCATCAACCCTATTTATGCCTCTCACAATTTTATGGACTTCTGTCAAGTCTCCTCTCAGCTCTGCCACTCCAGAGAAAACAAGCCAAGTTTTTCTAGCCTCTCTTTATAGCTCATAATCCTTTAATCCAGGTGGCATCCTGATAGTATCCTTAATACCCATTCGCACATTTGACGAGCCTTTTACAAGAGTCTTATTTTCATTGCATAGAACGCCTACCTTAAACAGCAAATGGGAATCTGTATTTCTTGATCATAATGGACTATAATCTAGATTTCCAGAGGCCATTCCATTATGCAGTATCATGGCTAAAAGAACTGTAGAAGAATTACTCAAATTGTTTACTAGATACAAGCCACCCACGGAGATACGATAAGATCAAGGATCAAATTTTACATCAAAGTTACTGAAGGAACTTATGGATAGTTTAGGAATAAAACAACTCAAATCCACTGCGTACCATCCAGAATTGCAGTGAACATTAGAATGGTGGTCATCAAACTTTAAAGTTCACATTTAGGGTTGATAGTTCAGTCCATCCAGAGGATTGAAAGAAAGGATTTCCATTCGCATTTAAAAAAAAATTATTCATTTATGGGATGTGGGCATTGCTGACTAGCCAGCATTTATTGCCTGTTCCTAGTTTCCCTCGAGAAGGTCGTGAGCTGCCTTCTTGAACAGCTGCAGTTCTCCTGGTGTGGATTCTGAACAAACAACAGTGAAGGAACAGCCATATATTTCCAAGTCAGGAGGGTGAGTGGCTTAGAGGTGAACTTGAAGGTGGTGGCATTCCCAAATATCTGCTGCCCTTGTCCTTCTAGATTGAAGTGGTCATGGGTTTGGAAGGTGCTATCTGAGGATATTTGGTAAATGTCTGCAGTGCATCTTGTAGACAGTACATACTGTTACCACTGAGCATTGGTGGAGGGAGTGGATGTTTATGAATGTAGTGCCAATCAAGTGAGCTGTTTGTCCTGGATGATGTCAAGCTTCTTGAGTGTTGTTGGCACATATCCAGGAAAGTGGGGAATATTCCATCACACTGCTGACTTGTGCCTTGTGAACAGGCTTTGAGGATTCAAGAGGTGAGTTACTCACCACAGTATTCCCAGCTTCTGACCTGATCTTACAGCCACTGTGTTTATGTGGTGAGTCCAATTGAGTTTTTGGTCAATGATAACCCCCAGGATGTTGATAGTGATGGTAACACCGCTGAATGTAAAGGGGCGGCAGTCAGATTGTTTCTTATTGATGATAGTCATAGCCCAGCCTTCATATAGCACGAGTGCTTTGTCACTTGTCAGCCTAAGCCTGTATATTGTCCAAATCTTGTTGCATTTGAACATGGCCTGCTTCAGTATCTGAGGATGGTGCCAAACATTGCACAATCATTGGTGAACATCTCCACTTCTGATCTTATGATGGAGGAAAGGTCATAAATGAAGCAGCTGAAGATGGTTGGGCATAGAACACTACCCTGAGGAACTCTTGCAGAGATGCTCTGGAGCTGAGGTGACTGACCTCCAACAACCACAACTGTCATTCTATGTGTCAGATATGACTCCAACCACTGGAGTTTGCCCCCTGCTACCCATCAATTCCAATTTTGTTAGGGGTCCTTGAATGCCACGTGCAATCAAATGTGGCCTTGGTGCTAAGGGCTGTCACTTTCACCTCACACATCTTTTACCCAGGCTGTATGAGGTCAGAACCATGTAACTGGGATGGGATAGTGTAGGGGGAGGGGCTTAGATTAGTTCACAGGTCGGCACAACATCGAGGGCTGAAGGGCCTGTTCTGCGCTGTATTGTTCTATGTTCTAACTCATCTGGATCACTAATATCCCTAATAATTTTAGGGAAGAAAATTAGCTATCTTTATCTGATCTGAGGTAAGAGTCTAGGCCCAAAACGTCAGCTTTTCGGCTCCTAAAAGGCTGCTTGGCCTGCTGTGTTCATCCAGCTCTACACTTTGTTATTTTATCTGACCTGGCCTGCATGTGACTCCAGACCCATAATGTATTTGACACTAAATTGCCTTCTGAGCAATAACACTGGCCTAGCCAATGACATCTATATCTCATGAATGAATTAAAAAAAAACACTGCGTTATGTGTTATATATGTATCAGTTGCATAGAGGTGGTGGGCATTAGGGACTCATCTCTCCACTCATAGCCCTCACTTAGCTTTCAGCCTGTAACTAACTCCTGGGCACCTGTCCTACTCTGTACAAACAAAACCCACCAGGTTCAGGCCCTTAATTAAATACTGGCTTATAACCCACTCCCAGAAAAAAACTGTCCTCCATATAACTCACTGAAAGACCTTATTTAGGGTTCCTGTCATTCTCTCCCAAATATGTTATATATTTATAAGAACCACCTGAACCACTCATATTTCAGCCAAAACCTCATTGCTAAGTATCGACAACCGTAAGTAAAATGCTCTAAATCTTGGACTAAATTCCAAGCTGCAACTCTGTTGGGTATCATTTTATACAAACTTCAAAAAAAAAGCCAACCTTATATTGTATATATAACATATAATAAATAGTTATAACAATAACCAGAATATTCTAACTCTCTCTCTCCCAATTAATTACTGTTCTTTATATGAATTATTTGCAAGTCAAGATCTATGTCTCTCCTGGATACCTATTGTACTACATACTTTACAGTTCCCTCCAGGTTGAGTAGCTCAAGGTAATACAGAGCCAAGCAAAACACAATTAAAAATACGACACATTGAAAAGAAAAGGCTGAAATGATATTTACAATGGAGACAGTGTTTCCCCAGAGCCCTTAATGGAACATCGGGTAGTAACTTAGTCCAGGGCACCCATTATTCTGTATATAAACATCTCCAGACCTATGATTAATTTCAGCATGTAACTCAATATTGGGTATTGATACATATAACACCATACCTCCTTGCTTAGA
Organism: Stegostoma tigrinum; assembly: GCF_030684315.1. Taxonomy (NCBI): domain Eukaryota; kingdom Metazoa; phylum Chordata; class Chondrichthyes; order Orectolobiformes; family Stegostomatidae; genus Stegostoma; species Stegostoma tigrinum. The sequence goes on along the minus strand of NC_081379.1, from coordinate 51,138,454 downwards.
TTCCTGTTATAAAACCAGGGTGACTGTAATCCTGTATATAAAATCTCTGAGCTACTCAACCGGAAGGCAAAGTACTGGGCTAATGGTAAGATTCTTAGTAGTGTAGATGAGCAGAGAGATCTCGGTGTCCATGTACACAGATCCTTGAAAGTTGCCACCCAGGTTGACAGGGCTGTTAAGAAGGTATACAGCGTTTTAGCTTTTATTAATAGAGGGATCGAGTTCCGGAACCAAGAGGTTATGGTGAAGCTGTACAAAACTCTGGTGCGGCCGCACTTGGAGTATTGTGTACAGTTCTGGTCACCGCATTATAAGAAGGATGTGGAAGCTTTGGAAAGGGTGCAGAGGAGATTTACTAGGATGTTGCCTGGTATGGAGGGAAGGTCTTATGAGGAAATGCTGAGGGACTTGAGGCTGTTTTCATTAGAGAGAAGGTTGAGAGGTGACTTAATTGAAACATATAAAATAATCAGAGGGTTAGATTGGGTGGATAGGGAGAGCCTTTTTCCTAGGATGGTGACGGCGAGCACGAGGGGGCATAGCTTTAAATTGAGGGGTGAAAGGTATAGGACCGATGTCAGAGGTAGTTTCTTTACTCAGAGTAGTAAGGGAATGGAACGCTTTGCCTGCAACGGTAGTAGATTCGCCAACTTTAGGTACATTTAAGTCGTCATTGGATAAGCATATGGACAGACATGGAATAGTGTAGGTTAGATGGGCTTGAGATCGGTATGACAGGTCGGCACGACAAGTCAGCACAACATCGAGGGCCGAAGGGCCTGTACTGTGCTGTAATGTTCTATGTTCAACTAGCTTGAAATTTGTAACTCATTTCTTGTCTGTCACTCAAACTATCCAATATCTTTTAACTGAATTTAATCCATAATACACCTGTTCACTCATCATTCCTCTAATCACCATACTGTGAGATGCCCCAAACTGCTCACAGTTAACTCCAGCAGAGGGTTTGACAGTGCTTTGCACAGCTGAAGTGTGACTTCTAACCCCTTGTATTCTCATTTTCTGGATTGACATGCAAGTGCACTGGTCCGTGAAGTAGCAGTACAGGTGGACAAAGTTGTAAAGAAAGCATATGGAACGCTCTCCTTCAGTAGCAGAGGTATAGAATACAAAAATAGAGATATAACGACTAAATTGTATAAGATACCGGTGAGATCACAACTGGGATTATTATGTGCAGTTCTAGTTACCACATTGGAGGAAGCATGAAATTGCTCTGGAGTCAGTAAATTATCTGTGCATGTTGTCAGGGCTAGAGAACTGGTGGCTATGAGGATAGATTGGGGTTGTTTTCCTTGGAACAGAGGAGGCTGAGGGTTGACATGATCGAGGTATACAAAATTGTGAAGGGTAGATAGACAAGAGGAACCTGTTTCCCATGGCTGAGTTGAAAAACCAGGGGTCATAGATTCAAGCTAAATGACAGAAATGACAACAGGGAACATTCATTAGGAAAAATGTTTTTACACAGAGTGGTGGGTGTCTAGAATTTGCTGCCTGGAAGTTGATGGTGGAAGAAGAGGCCCTAAATTTAACATCTTTCAAAAAATAACTGGATCTGCACTTGTGTAAATTTTAGAGCTATAGACATGTGCAGGAAGATATGATTAAAAAGGGTATCTTGGGAGTCTTTGAGTTGACTAGACCCAAACGGACCCTTCTGTACTGCACAATTTCTTTGATTTTATGGTTCCATATAAAGGCCAATGTTCCAAGAGCCTAATTATTTTCTATATCCCAACTCTCTTTGGATTTCCATGTGTCAAACTGTAGAAAGATCAGATCCAAATTGGTGACCTAAGGTATTTGCCAGTTCTTCCCATTCACTTAACTTGTAAGTTTACACACAAAGGTTACAATTTCACTTTTTGACATTAGCAAATCTCAATGTGTGGGTTTCTTTCCCATCAATTAAGCTGTTTATGCAGCGAATAGTTGAGATCCCAAAAAGGTCATTTGTTGGACATCATTTAGCCACATTCTGGCAATTAAAATACCTGTCAACAATCACTTCACTTTGCCTCCTTCCACTCAACCAATTTCTTCACTCTGTGAATTATCGGCCTTCAATTCCACAAGCTTCAACTTTAGGATGACGCAGAGATTGGTGTTGAGACAGACAGGATGAAGCTGCACTCACTTGTTAAAAAACAAAAATGACAGGATATAGATTTAAAGTGATGTGCAAATGAAGCAAAAGTGAAATGAGAAAACAATATTTTTACTCAGCAAGTAGTTACATCTGGAACGCATTGCTAGCATATGTAATGGGAGCATGTTCAATGGAAGCAATCAAGGCAGCATTGGATAATTATTTGGATAGTAATTGTGAGCAAGAGTATACAGAGAAAATGGGAGATTGGGACTAGAAAACAGCCAGTAGGGGCATAATGGGCTGAGTGATCTCCTTCTGCATAATTCTGAGGATGAATTGATAAGGAATGAAAATGGGTTAGAGGCAGGGAGTGAGACCTGGTGTGATTGAGACGATACATTGTTAACTGTGAGGAGGGCAGTGCACAATTTGAAAAGGACAAGTTGGTAGAACAGGTGGACAGGTAACAGTTGAAGTTCAATATGGAGAATAGCAAAGTGACTCATTTTGGTAAAGAGTAGGGAGAGCTGGTATGTGAAAATAAAAGTAGGAATGTTATATTTCAATTATGCAGGGTTTTAGCTAAATACTGTCTGCAATATTAGTGTACTTATTTAACCAGGGTTGCAAATTAAAATTAATATATGCAAAAGTCTATACTTCATTTATAAGAGCACAGAGTACAAATGCAATGATGCAATGCTGAACTTGTCTAACAAGTACCTTGTACGTCAGCTGGAGTATTGTGCACAGATAAGATAAAACATTTGAAGAAGACTGAATACATTAGAGAGAATGCAGAACAGGATTCTGAAAATGGTTCCAGCAACGTCAGTTCTGAAGACAGATTGGAGATGTTTGAAGCCTGTTTCCCTCGGAGAAAAGATTTGACTGAAGTCTTCCAAATCACGAAAGGATACAGTAGATGCGGAGAAATAGTTCCTGCTTGTAAAAGGATCAAGAACAAGCAGATATCAACTTCAAAGTGATTTACAAAAGAAGTTCTTATAGTAACTTATCAACTAGCATGTTGGATCAACTGGCAAAAATTATTTACCTCAAATACTGCAATCTACTGCGATGTCAGAGTAGTTATGCTGTAAATATGGTATACCAATGATGTGTCTACCTTCTGCATTACATTTCTATTATTTACTCTATGTTTTAACATTGAATTTAGGTGGTGTGTTGATGTTTTTATATTAATTATTTTGAGAGATGTTGATGTCTTACGAGGAAAGATTGGAATCATTAGGTCTGCATTCTCTACAGTTTAGCATATTAAGAGGTGATTTGATTAAAGCAATCAAGATATTAACAAGAAAAGACAGGGGTAGATGAAATAAGTATTTCTACTGGTTGGGACTCTATAGCTAGGGGATATAATCTGAGAATTAGGGCCAGACAATTCAGGGCAGATGCTAGAAAGCACTTCCACACACTATGAGTGGTGGATGTTTGAAACTCTCCCACAAAATGGCAATGGATGCAGCAGCAGTTGTTAATTTTAAATTTGAGGTAGATAATTTTTGTTAAGCAAAAGATATCAAGGGATACGGGTCAAAGGCAGGTATATGCAGTTAGCCCACAGATCCGTTACGATCTCACTGAATGGTGGGACAGGCTCAACAGCCAGACTGGCCCACTCGCATTCCTTGTACTAGATCATAGCTGTCATGGATTCTCAGTCTGCATTCTTGCTATTAAGGAGGACAAGCCATTAAAATTGCTGCTACAAATCATGTGACATAAATTATGTGCAATACCAGGTCCCAAAGCTTGAGGTGGCATGGTGGCTCAGTGGTTAGCACTGCAGCCTCACAGCACCAGGAACCCAGGTTCAATTCCAGCCTCGGGCAACTGTGTGGAGCTTGCACATTCTCCCCGAGTCTGCGTGGGTTTCCTCTGGGTGGTCTGGTTTCCTCCCACAGTCAAAAGATGTGCAGGATAGGTGGATTGGCCATGCTAAATTGCCCATAGTTTTCAGGGGTGTGTGGGTTATAGGGGGATGGGTCTGGGTGGCATGCTTCAAGGGGTGGTGTGGACTTGTTGGGCCGAAGGGCCCGTTTCCACAATGTAGGCAATCTAATCTCAACTCAAGTTGATTTTCACAGCTATCCAGGAAATTCACATGGTTTTGTTTAAGGATGGACCAAAAGGACAATGCAATTTCCAGCTTGCCTTTCCAAGACATGTTCTGGACTAAAAGGAACACTTAAACTCAACGGCTGGCAGACTGAAGTGAAAGGACCCAATATCTGTCCCGTTGTAACCTGATGTCCCCTTCATTCAAAAAGTGTTAAACCACAAACAATATTAGTTTATTTGGAGAAGAACTTCAAACACATAAAATAAAAACTGAGTCCTTTTTTTTCTGCTTTTAAAAGAACGGCCAGAAGCTGATTGCAGTTCATTCTAAAGCCAAAGTAGCTGCAAATAATTCAAGTAGCCAAGGCATTATTTAAGTGGAAGATCCCAAAATAGGGAATTTGCCAGCCTGCTCCAATTTCAAGTAAACTGGAGAAGCCAGCTGCTAGAAATTCATTTTCAAGGATACTCCCCCTTCTGTTGTGAATCCTTTGCTTATAAGGCTGTTCTTCAAAATCAAAGCAACCAAACAATCCAAGAAATGATTGTCCACAAGGGCAGATATTGTATATCAGAGTTCACCATGATGGAGGGGAAACAGAGCTAACAATTTAGGTATCAAGGTGCAGAGCTGGATGAACACAGCAGGCCAGGTAACATCAGGGGAGCATGAAAGCTGATGTTTCGGGTCTGGACCCTTCTTCAGAGAAAATTTTAGGTCCTTTCTTTTGAACGAGCAAGTTCCACGTTCTGAAGAAGGGTGACAGGGTTCTAAATGTTAACTCTGTTTTTTCCTCCACAGAAGTCACCAGACCTGCTGAGTTTTACCTGCAATTTATTTTTGTTTCACAACTGCAGATGCTGGAACTCTGTTTTACTTTATGTTTAACTATGTACAACTACAAGCTAAACATAAGCTATAAAGCATACTTTTTCATGTAACCAGAACATGTAGGTGTAGGGGAGATCAAGTGTGATTGGAATATGCTCATATTTTCATTTCTGTACATTTGAGAATTTTTTTTAAACATTCAAAAGGTTGATGTAGAAAGCTTTTCATTGGGGTTAATATTCAAGGGTAAGAAAAGACACATCTATTGCACAAAGTACACTGATATTGGGCAGGAAAAGGGAACACATGCATTCTACTCTTGAACAATTAAAGAAAACAGCACTGAAGTTATCTCCACTTTAGAATTTATTTGGCATTTCAATGAATGTATTAACAGCAACATGAAAACTTGAATGTGCTGCCAAAAAAGTGAAAAATGGAAACTCCTGAACACGCATGGACCGATTAACAGTATCAAATTTAATTTCTACATAATATTTCACCAAATATCAAAAACTTTCCACTGCCACAGTAAGATCAATTACAGACAAACTAAATACAAACATCTGGTAATTGCAGTATTTGAATAGTTTTGTGCGTGCATGCACCTGGTTATGTGAATTGAGTTCCAAGGGCAGAAATTGTGGCTACACAATAGAAAGGTGGTGCACAATTTCTAAAGTCTCCATCTGGATGGACATTTTTTCCACGTAAATGTGAAGGCCAATATCACTGATCAATATCAATCAGCCACACTGGCTTTTTCTCTGCTGTGGCCAATGAGTGGTTGAGGTATCCTTCAGCTAGTCTTGTCTGTTACAGCTCTCCAAAGAAAGTGCCCTTCAATTCTCTCACGTTTATTCATTCTCGGGATGAGGGTGTCCCTGACTAGACTGCAGTTACTGCCCATCACTAGTTGCCCAGAGGGCAGTTAACAGTCAACCCCATTGCTGTGTGTCTGGAGTCACATGCAAGCCAGACCAGGTAAGGATGGCAGTTTCCTTCCCTAAAGGGCATTAGTGAACCAGATGGGTTTTTGCAACAATCAACAATAATTGGTTATGAAACAATCATAATCATCACTAGATTAATTCCAGACATTTTATGGAATTCAAATTCCATCATCTACTGTGGCAGGATTCAAACTCAAGTCCCCAGAACATTATTTGGGTCTCTGGGTTAACATTTCAGCAATAATACCATTAAGGCCATCGCCTCACCAAGTACCCCTACTGAACCTGCCTCCACCACATACTCAAGAAGTGCATTCCACTTGCCACAGGAACTTTTTATTACATGATGTCACTTCTTGTTTTAAATCTGTGCCCTGTTCTTGATCCTTCTACCAACAGGAACAGTTTCTTCCTATCAACTCTGTCCAGCCCCATGATTGTGAGCACTAGCAAATTTCCTTTGAATGTTTTTCTTTTTGCAGAGAATTATGTGAACCTCTCCAATATATACAAGTCACTGAAACTCTTCATCCTTGGAACCAATCTCATGAATCTTCTCTAGACCTTGTCCAATGACTTCTTAAAGTGCAGTGCCCAGAACTAAAGCCAATGCTCCAGTTAAGGCCAAAGCAGCATTGTGTAACTGTTCAACACAACCTCCCTGCTCTTGTACTCTTTACCCCTATTAATATACCCTGAAATACTGCAGGCTTCATTAACCACTTTCAACCTAATCCTGCTATCTTCAATGATTTATGCACATTTACACAGTGCTCTTGTATCTCCTTTAAAATTACACCCATTGTCTCCCTCTGTTTTTCCAACCAAAATTCATCACTCTGCTTGCATTAAACCTTGGCTGCCAATTCCACCAAGCTGACAATGATCCTTAAAATCAATGTCATCATTCTCACAGTTCGCAATGCTTTCAAATTTTACACCATTTACAAATTTTGAAATTGTGCCTTGTAAATCAATGTCTAGATTATTCATATATATAAGGAACAGCAAGGATCCTGACATTGACCTCTGTTGATCTCCACTACCATCCTCTCTCCAGTCCAAAAACATGAAAAAGTTTTGTTTCCTGTCACTCAGCCAATTTCATATCATGTTGCTACAGTACCTCTTATTCCATAAGCTATAACAAGTCTGTTGTACCTCACTATATCAAATGTCTTTCCTGAGGATATGCACACATCAACAGCATTGAGTTCATCAAATGTGTTCCTTTGAAAAGCTCCAGCAAGTTAGTTAAACAAGATGAGCTCACTTAAAATTAATAGTCACTTGGACAAATGTGGATGAATCAATCTAAACTTATAGTTTTAGAAGGTTTCCTATCAAAGGTTAAACTGACTGGCCTGTAATTTCCTGGCTTATCTTGAAAAACTTTTTATGAACAAAGGTGTAAGATCTGCAAATCTCCAGTCCCATTGGCACCATCACGGATTCTAAGTAAGATTGATAATAATGGCCTCAGGTTCTACTCTCTTTGGATGCATCTCATCCTGTTCTGGTGCCTCACGTTTAGTAAGGAGAAACAGCCTATCCAGCTCATCATCAGCTTTAGACCCTTCAAGTATGTGAAGTCTGCCTTCTTTCGTGATGGCTGCACAGCATCTTCCTCCTTGAGATGCAAAGCATTAATGCCCTGGCTATGACCCCCATGTAAATCCCCTTTTTGGTCCCTAATAGGCTCCCTCCATTCTACCATTTTACTGTGCCTTTAGAAGACTTTGGGATTTCCTTGTGTACAAGCTGCCAGTTTTTTAAGATATATTTCTTTGCTTTCTCTTCCACTTCCCCTCTAAACCTTCTATACTCAGGTATGGTTCTCTGCTGTACTGTCCACCTGATGTGGGCCAGAGGCACACTTTCGCCTCTACATCTTAAATTGTACCTCTTGTGTCATTTGGGAACTCTGGATTTATTTGCTTTACCTTTCCTCTGAGTGTGTGCCTCAACTGTGCTCAAACTCGTCTTTAAAAGCAGCTCATTATTTAGTTGCTATTTACCTGCCAAACTCTGATTTCAATTTATCGGAGTCAGATCCTTGAAATTGGCTTCCCCCCACGTAATTATTCTTACCCTGGAATGTTCCTTGCTTTATTCCATAATCAATCTAAATCTACAGTACATGTCACTGCCCCCTAAATGTTGCCCCAAAGACAAAGGTATCATTCATCAATATTAACCACATCAACATCAAGGATCAACATTGACTGATATCAACCAACCACATCAATATGGGTGATCAATATTGACCGCAAAATCACTGTTCATATCAATATCAATCAAAACTGCATCAGTAATAATGATCAACTTATTGATCAATATTAATTCCACTTATTAATATATCAATCGGCATTCTTGAATAGAAATGAACATGATATTGAAAATCTGCAGCGGAGCGAGTAGGAAAGGGAGCACAAAGCGTGGTAATATGCTCTCAGGCTCTAACCCTACGCCTCGCAGGATGCATTTCCGTCCTGCCATTTGGTCCCCCCGGGCTGGGAACATAGGACCTCTTGTGCCTTCATCAACAGCCTGAGATTGGAGCACAGCCTCCTTCCGGTTAACTAACTGCTGCTACTGATACTGTACTGGCAAAAAAAATACACTGAGCCTTGCACTATTGGATAATATCTGCAAATTCAGACCCTCACCCTCTGTCCAAGTGGATCAGTTAACACTGGCCCCAAACCAAAAAAGCCAGTCACCCCTTGCGCCCATGAGACCCTGAGGCAGCCTGCAAACCCCCTAATCTGGGAAAGACTGTGGACACTCTTACAGCTTGAGAGAGACTGTAACTCCCTCCTCTAGTGCACTGACTCCACCTCCACGTTAGTATTGCCTCAAAACACCCAAAGGATTAGTAACACCCAGCCTGCATCTCCCACCCCACTTCCCGAGCACTAAAACCTTGTAAACAGTCTCTGCAACATGCATTCTCCAAGTACCATTCATCTTAGTATACAGCCCACTTCCATCACTGCTGTAGCCCAATGACAGAACAGAATGGTGACAATAAGTGCACTTCTGTTTGTCTAGAAATATCACAAAGCTCTTTCTGACTACTGACCCCTTCTGTTGCCAGTTTGCAAGACCCGGTTATAAGAGCTTTGAGATGCCAGTATATATTCAGCATGCAAAACCACCAACTCAAGGCTGTTCCAGCCTCTCAACTTGAAGCTCTGTACTCAGATGCAAAATCTATATTTAAAAAAAAACACAAATCCAGCTGCCCTTTAGCTTCCTAAAGTCCTACTGCACCTGTCTCCAGGGAAAGGTGCTGCATTCCACCATCAATATATACACAGAGGAGTAACGCACTCATTGAAACAGGAAATCTACTGCTGAAGACCTGAACTAAGCCTTTTATAGTCATCAGACTAGTGTTTGCCTGTACAGCACATTGCAAACATTTGCTTTTACTTCAAAAAACAGTAATAGACCCATCCCATTTATACAACAGTGTTTATTGTGGGGTGACTGCTTAGTGCTTCACTCTCTGAGCATGTGTCACATGGCACGAGCAAGGTACTGCTGTCAGCTGAATCTTCCAGTTCCTCTGCCACAGCTGGTAGAGTAAAGTTTGTGGCATCCACCTGATCTCCAGCAGCACCCTCTACCATAGGTCGATGGCTGCTTGGCTCCATCGTCTGTCCAGATTCACAGTCTAAAAGTAAAAAGCAACATTTCTGTATTGTATCAGACAATAAAATGTAATTGAAAATAGCTGCTTGAAGCTGCTAAGGGTTACCCATGCATCAAATTCTGAATGGGTTTATCAAATTACCATCATTGGCTGATATCCAGTGAAGGAGGACCGGAATAAGCACCAGCAGAATAATGGGTACACCCACTGAGGGCAGCAAAGAAATGAGAAACAGGGCATCAACTGATGACTGACATGATCTGACCTGAACTGTAAATTTTCCTTTCCCAAGTGCTTTGTAATTCTGTTTTTTTTTTACAGGTTATCTGGTAGTGGTGACCTTTTCTTCATTGTACAAAATTCAAAGGCAGAAACAGGCCATCAATTGCTGATCCCCACAAAACGGTCCCATTCTCTAACTCGCTCCTTGCACACACCACCTCACCCCACATCATCTAATTTTAATACCCATCACTCAATCCCCATATCCTCCAGCAACCCATCCATATACCAACTCACACGATATATCTCTAATAGCCCACACACAGTCCTCCTTACAGACTTGAATATTGCACCCTTAATTGTGCTCTCCTGCTCAGTGCCCATATCTTTTACTACCCAATCTCTGTCTAGGGGTGTCATTTACCTTTCCTGCCATCTTTTACGGATCATGGAGCCATCAATGGGCATACTGATTACAAACTCTTAAAATGGTGTTACAATGACATTTGAGGGGACACACCTTGGTTGACACACAGCATGCTGCCTGGACTGATGGATGCTTCATATGGAGGTGGTGGGTCATCAGGATGTTGTATGTCAGGATATTTATAAGCTGTGTATGGTGGTGGGGGGTCATGGAAGTGGAATGCTCCTCCCTCACCATCGTCAGAAAGATGTAGAGGGGTTAATCCTGATCCAAGACTATCTGGGCCATAATCGAAGCCTGGCATTCTACTCCGGGCCAGATTAAAATGATGCACTGTGAAAACAGAAGCAGAAAGTTAATTGCAAACACATTAGTGACAGCTCACAGGTAAGAATGGCCTCGTTGACTGAGAACACATGAACTGAGTTGGAAAGCTGATGACAAGCTGTGAACACCAGAACTCTGTAAAACTATTAAAAGAACTGGGAACAACAGAAACACTTCACAGGTCAAGCAGCGTCTGTGGAAAGAGGAACAGTTCAGCAACTTTCCAGTTCAACCAATAATATTTTCCTTTCACTTTAAGAGTCAAGTACATGTTTTAGCAGAAAGCTCTGCTGCCCTGCATCATAGATGTTATTGTATTGATTCAAGATGGTGCACCCAAAGTATAAGAACGTAAGAACTAGGAGCAGGTGTAGGCCATCCGGCCCCTTGAGCCTGCCCTGCCATTCAATAAGATCATGGCTGATCTTTTTGAGACTCATTTCCATTTACCCACCCACTCACCATAACCCTTAATTCCTTTACTGTTCATAAATTTATCTAGCCTTGCTTGAAACACATTCAGCGACATAGCTTCAACCGCTTCACAGATTCACAACCCTTTGGGTGAAGTAGTTCCTCCTGACCTCAGTGCTACATCTGCTTCCCTTTATTTTGAGGCAATGCCACATAGTCCTAGTTTCACCTGCTAGCGGAAACAACCCCCATGCCTCCACCTTTTCTATTACCTTAACAAGATCTATAAGATCTCCCCATATTCTTCTGAATTCTAATGAGTATAATCCCAGCCTACTCATTCTGTCCTCATAATCCAAACCCCTCAACTCTGGAATCAACCGAGTGAGTCTCCTCTGCACCCCCTCCAGTGCTAGTATATTTCTTCTCAAGTAAGGAGACCAAAACTGCACACAGTACTCTAGGCGTGGCCTCACCAGGACCCTATACAGCTGCAGCATAGCCTCTTTGTTTTTAAACTCCATTCCTCTAGCAATGACAGACAAAATTCCATTGGCCTTTTTAATTACCTGCTGCACCTGCAATCCTACTTTTAGCAATTCATGCACAAGGACATGCAAGTCCCTCTGCACAGCAGTGTGCTGCAATTTTTTATCATTTAAAAAATAGCCCATTTTACCGTTATTCCTACGAAAAATAGATGACCTCACACTTATCAACATTGTACTCCACCTGCCAGGCCTTTGCCCACTCATTTAGACTATCTATATCCCTCTGCAGACTTTCGTTGTCTTCTGCACATTTTGCTCTACCACTCACCTTAGTGTCATGTGCAAATTTTGACACACCACACTTGCTACCCAACTCCAATCATCTACATAAATTGTAAACAATTGCGGTCCCAATTCTCCCTGGGGCACACTACTAGCTACTGATCGCCAACCAGAAAAACACCCATTTACCCCTACTCTCTGCTTTCTACTGGTCAACCAATCCTATGTCCGGGCCAGTACATTACCTGTAATACCATGCTACTTTATCTTATACAGCAGCCTTTGCTGAGGCACCTTGTCAAATGCCTTCTGGAAATCCAGAAACACTACATCCAGCACACACACACACACACACACACACACCCCTCCCCCCGGTGGGCGCGCGCACACACACACACACAAATCTACGGGCTGAATCTGTATTTGCAGATACGTTATGTTTTGTTCAACAAGCTCACAATTTATAGACTGTCAATCATGTGGTGTTTTATAAATTTCTACTTTAGAAATAAAACCGGTCTGACTCCAAACCAAAACACAAACAAATTCTAAACAAGGCCTCACAGCTAACATGCCCTGTCTGACCTAAAATGTCTGCTTTACACTAATAAAACCTTTATTTCTCTCAGGACAGTGACTTCAAAGGAATTTGGGGACGTCTATGTCCATATTAACCAAGTATAATCTTTTGATTAAAATTTAATAGCATCTTAGGTTTGTTCAGGACATCAAGTCATGTGACCCTTTGATCTTTTACTTCTAAGTTCTGTATCTGATACTACTCTCACTAACATCTGAAGGAGGACTAAGGCTCCAAAAGCTTGTGTTTTCAAATAAACCTGTTGGGCTATAACCTGGTCTTGTGTAATTTCGGACCTTGTTTTCCTTAAGAGCAGAGAAGATTGAGGGGGGGTGGGAAACCTGATTAGGGTGTACCAAGTTACGGATGGCATATAGCAGATAGGAAGAAACCTTTTACATGAGTGGATAGGTCAATAACCAGGAGGATTACATTTACGAGAAAAGGCATGTGGTTTAGAGCAGATTTAAGGAAAAATCATTTACCCAGAGGGTGTTGGTTATCTAGAAAACATTGAGGGAAAAGATGGTAGAGGCAGGAGCCATCAAATCATTTAGTATTTTATATCATCACTTGATGATCATGCAAATACTGCTAAATGATCTGATGGCTCCTGCCTCTACCATCTTTTCCCTCAATGTCATAGCGTCAACACTACAAGCCACATGCTGCAAAACTGGACTACAGACCTTTTAAATTTACTCATGGGATTTGGGCATCACCCTAGCAGTTATTGCCTAGTCTTGGCTGCCCTTGAGAAAGTGATGAGCTGCCTCCTTGAACCGCTGCAGTCCACTTCGCGTAAGCAGACAATGTCATTCGGGAGAGTGTTCCACGATTTTGATTCTGACACTGAAGGAGGTCGTCAATGTGTGCGCATGTGGTGCAAATCAAGTGGGCTGCTTTGATGATGCCAAGCCTCTTGAGTGTTGTTGGACCTGTACTCATCCAGGCAAATGGGGAACATCTATCACACTCCTGGTTTGTGCCTTGTAGGTGGTGGACAGGCCGTGGTGAGTCAGGAGGTAAGTTCCTCACTGCAGGATCCCTAATTTCTGTCCTGCTCTCATAGCTACCTTATTTATAACTAATATAGTTCAATTTCTGGTCGATGGTAACCTCCAAAGTGTTGACACTGGAAGATTCAGTGACAGCAAAGCAGTGAATGTCAAGGGGCAATGGTTTGATTCAGGCTTGTTTAAGATGATCATTGCTGGACACTTACGAAGCATAAATGTTATTTGCCACTTTTCAGCCCAAAGTCAGACCTTACCCAGATCTGGTTACAGGAACACAGGTTCTACTCCAGCCTAAGGAGACTGTCTTGTGCGGAGTTTGAACCTTCTCCCTGTCTGCGTGGGTTCCCACCAGGTGCTCTGGTTACAGTCCAAAGATACGCAGGTTAGGTGGATTGGCCATGCTAAACTGTCCCGTAGTGTTGAATGTTCATCACGATAAATGCAGGGTAAGGGGGATTGGCTGCTCTTTGGAGGGTCAGTGCAGACTCTTACGAGCTAAATGATCTGTTTCCACACTGTCGGGATTCTATGATTTAGGCATGGACTGCTTCAGTATCACAAAAGGTGCTCAATATTGTGTAATCAACAGTGAACATTCCCACTTCTAACCTTACATTAGAAAGATCATTAATGAAGCAGCTGAAATTGTCAGCAAAAGACACTACTGAAGAATCCCCACAGATGTCCTAGAGCTGAGATAACCTACCTCTAATAACCACAAGCACCTTTCTTTGTGCTTGATTTGGCTCCAACAAGCTCCAGTTCTGCTGGAGCTCTAATCAACATTTGGTCAAATGCTGCAGTGATATCAACGACGGTTACTCACATCTCACCCCTGGAATTCAGCTGTTTTTCAATGTTTGGACCGATGCAGAGATGTCCTGGCAGAACCCGAACAGCGTTGATAAGTATGAGCTGCCTGTTAGCAGTGGTTGATGAATTTGAATTCAATAAACAAATGAATAAATATTTTAAGAATCTGGAATTGTGACTGTGATGCCAACTATGAACTGCTGTTGTTGGAAAAAACCCACCTGGTTCACTAATATTCTTTAGGGAAGGAAACTGCTGGCCTTACCAGGACTGGCCTACATGTGACTCCAAACCAACGGGCTTGCACTGAACTTAGCAATTAGGGGATACATGCTGGCCTAGCCAGCGAAGCTCACATCCTGTGAATGAATTAAAAAACCTTCCATGATGATTAAAAATTATTAGTGGTATCATTACTGGTCATTGGCAGGGTTAGATTTGTCCTGCTTTTTGTATAAAGGACATAGCTAGGCAATTACCCATATTGTTGTGCAGATGCCAGTGTTTTCGCTGTAATAGAACAGTTTTGGCCTGGGTGCGGCATATTCTGGAGCAAAATTCTTCAGTGAGGAGGTGGGAGATGCAGGCACAGTTACAATACCTAATAAATATTTGGACAGATAAATGAACAGGAATGGTTTAGAGGGATATGGACCAAATGCAGGCAAGTGGGACTCTTTAATTATGGAAAACTTGGTCTGCATGGACAAGTTGGACCGAGGGGTCTGTTTCCGTGCTGCATGACTCTATGTATCTACTATTGCCAGAATGTTGTCAGAGCCCATAGTCTTTGCTGTACCCAGTGCCTCCAACTATTTCTTGATATCATGTGGAGTGAACTGAAATTATCTGAAGACTGGCAGCTGTGATGCTGAGAACCTCTGTAGGCAGTGGAGATGGATCATTCCCTTGGCATTTCCACCTAAAGAATTTTACGAAAGCTCCAGCCTTACCTATAGCATTAAAGGTGGTGTTCACCCATCACTGAAAACGGAGATTTTACAGAGCCATCTTCTCCAGCAAGTTTTATTGTTCACCACCACTAAATGTGGACAGACTGCAAAGCTTGGATCTTATCCATCAGTTGTGGAATTGCATAGCTTTGTCTATCACTTGCTGCTTATGTTGTTTGGCACACAAATGGTCCTACTTGGTACCTTCACCAAGTTGACACCTCATTTTTAGGTTTGCCTAGTGCTGCTCCTGGCATTCCCTACTGCATTGTTCATTGAACAATGATTAATCCTCTGATTTGATGGCAATGGTACAGTGGGGGTTATGCCAGGCCATGCGGTTGCAGATTGTGTTGGAATACAATTCTGCTGCTATTGATGGCCTGCAGCACCTTTGAACTTTGTCTTCACAAGGAACTGTATGCTGGTCACTCTTATCGATACTGCCATTAACACATGCCAATGACAGAGTGGTGAGGATGAGGTCATGCATTAGTTCCCTCACCACCTGCCACAGATCCAGTCTAGCAGCAATGTCCTTGAGGACATGACCAGCTTGGTCAATACTGGTAGTCCTAGGCCACTCTTGATTGGTGGAAGATTGACTGAAGTCCCCAACGTAGAGCGCATATTGCACCCTCACCACTCCCGGCAATTCCTCCTAGTGTTGTTCAACACAGAGGGCCAGCAAATCATCTGCCAAGGATTGAATACGGCAATCATAAAGGGACTTCCTTGCCCATGTTTGACCTGATATCATGACATTTCATGGGATGCAAAGTCAATGTTAAGGACTTTCTGGGTAGCTTCCTCCTGACTGCAAACCACTGCCACCATTATTTCAGAGGTCATGATGGTGTCAGCTAGGACTTTGTCTGAAAGGAATGATTCCATCAGCATGAAACAGACTGTTGCTTGACTAGACTAAGAGAAAGCTTTCCAAATTTTGGCCCAGATGTGAGTAAGGATGACTTTTGCAGTGTCAGAGCTGTTTGTCACTGCTGTTTCAGAGACCTTGTTCAACATCAGGTGCCTCGCCCGGTTCTATTCCAATTCTCCTTTCTAGTAGTTCATGCAACTGAATGTCTTGCTAGTCAATCACATTGCTGTGGGTCTGAAGTCATATGTGGGTCAGACTAGGTAAGGATTGCAGCTTTCCTTCTCTAAAAGGCATTAGTAAATCAGATTGGCTTTAAGAACAATTAACAGTGGTTTCAGAGTCATTGAATCCAGCTGCCCAGAACATTATCCAAGCCTTTCGCTTACTAATTCAGTGACAATACTACTAGGCCATACCCTTCTGGGTAGATAGGTGTTTGGTGACCAGCACATACGTGATGGGCTGAATGGCATCTTTCAGTGCTGTATAACTCTTACTCCTGAATTCTCTCTCTCCTTCCTTAACCTCCCTGTGACTTTATAAATGTCCCAACTCAGCTGTAGCTATCCCACAACGTAGGATGTGGCAACGCAGCCCACTGTGGCAATGCCAACAAAAATTCCATCTACACCAATCCATTTTTCCAGATTGGTCTGTATCCTTGGCAACAAAAGTGAATATTTAAATACTGTTTCAAATGTTCTACATGTATCTATCTCAACCACCTTTTCAGGCAGTGAGTTCCAGACTCCCATTATCCTCCAACAGAAGTTCTCAACTCTTGTTTTAGCCTTCTACCTCTTACCTTCAATCTATACCCACTGGTTACTGACCTCTCTGCTGAAAGAAAAAGAGTGTGTTCCTCACCAATCAGTTGTCTATTCTCTGGAAGTATTGTCCTTGCCTGATTCTATTCTAGCCTATTCCCATACAACCCGTAATTGCGTATACCATCACTTAATACAGATATTTATAAAGACAGAGATATTCAGTCTACACACTCAACTCATTCTCAACCACAAGCAATTCTTTGATCACATCAGCTAAGTTTACACTTTCACACAGCCAACACCCAATTTTCCACCACTTCTTCCAACCCGTCCACTGCCTCTATGGTCAAACTACTTCTACATGACCAATTTCAGATGAGCCATGACTCCTCCAGTTAAACCCAGACAGTATAAATACATGGCGGACCACTGTCATGCTCTGGCTACCAACTTTAATCACTGTCCTCAGTTTCTTCAGACTCATCACAACCCAGCTGCATTTCAAATCTGCCTGGAAATTGGCTCAAACCACAACTTGATTCGGGCAAGAGTGTCATCTCCTAAGCCTAAGGCACAGAATGGATGATCAAAGAGCATCAATTGCAGTACATACAGTGTAAATAGCCTGGATGGAATTGTTAGGATATTGGTGAAGATCCACAATTCGGATTAACATTGCATTGTTAGTGTAGTAATGACTCAAGGCACTTCACGGGAGGGGACACTAAATATAATCTGACATGGAGCCACACAAAAACCTATCAAAGAAGCATGTTTAGAGGATGGCATTCAAAGAGGAAGCAAATAGGGTCAGAAAGGAAGTAGCAGAGCTTAAAACCTAGACAGTTGAAAGCACAGCCATCAATGGTGAAGCAAATTCAATTTTTTTTTGGGGGGGGGGGGGAGGAGGGGGGTGTGCGGGCGGAGGGGGAAAAAGAAAAGAGGGGGAAAGGCGCTTTTTGGAAAAGCATAGAGATCCCAGTGGATTGTGGGGCTGGAAGATATTGCAGAGCTAGAGAGGGAGAAAATCACAGAGGCATCTGAAAAGAAGAATGAGCATTTTTGAACAGAAATGGATTTTAAATTGCTGGACCTTGAGGCATTATAGGTCACTGAGCACAGTGGAGGGAAGGAATGGAACTTGGTGCAAATTAAGATATGAGTAGAGGCAATTGGGAGGATGGGACACTGGATATAAATCATGTACATAGATACTAAGAGATGTGAGTGATGACTTTAGAATCAGACAAGTGTAGGCAAGACCAAAGGGGGTCACAGAAACAGGAGTGGAAATACTGTCAGGTATGGTATAGAGTCAACGGTTCAGGTCAGGGTCAAGTAACATGCCAAGATTACAGAAATCAGATGCAGTCTCAAACTTGTACAGAAGTGGGTGACAAAGAATGTGTTAGGAATGGGAGACTATAGTACTGGATATCTGTTAAGTACTGGCACACAATGAGGGTCAATAAAAATCAAGGTGGGTGCCAGCATTAACAAAAATGCATGTGTTTACATGAGTGTAATGAAGCTAATAGAAAGTAATACAATATTGACAAATATAGTACTTACAATTGCCACCAATGAGAGACTCAATTCGTTCTCTGCGTCTCTGTCGCAATCGGTGAACCATAAAGAGGAGCAACGACAGGATAAGGAAGGAAGAGATGCAGCTCACAATCAAACGCATTCCACTTGCCATAGAGTCAAAAATACTGTTGCTATCTGTGGACATAGAGATTACAGCGGCACATGACTCACACAGATACTGTCACACATGGTCAGCAATACTGACAGAAGACAGTGCTGATATATTCCAAACAACAGCCATTTTAGAAAGTTGTCCATGAGAACTGAGAATGGGGAGGGCCTGCATTCTTTCGAGTCTGAACTAAACCCAACACAAGGGGAGGAATCAAAAATAACATCACACAATTGGACATTGGAGTATAACCGCAAGTATTAATCTAAACCAACCAAATAGCAAGACTCAATTGATTAATTCATTTAAAACCCAAAGCCAAATTGGTCATTTATAACTTCATTAAAGTCAGTGCTCCACTTAGCAACCAGATTGCGGAGATAACATTAACATAAATAACGTGGACAATGAATTAGAGCTGAACTGTTTTGGGTAATAAGCAAAAACATTTTAATTAACCTCCATGTAAATAAAGGGCATCAGCACAGGAGAAGCAACTGACTTGGGGGGGTCCTTATTCAAGTAGAAAATTAATAGTATAATAAATACAGACATGGCACAGTAACTCAGACCCGTGGAATATACATTTTGTGGACAAGTGTTCTGGACAACCCCAAGTTCAGGAAGAGTCGGCAGACATCAGCTGATTTTTAAACTTCAGCAGCAGCCAGTGTCAATGGTCAGCATTTATTGCCATGTCAGTTGCCCGTGAGAGGGTGTGGTGAGCTGCCTTCTTTATGTGCTGTAGCCCAATATGTTGTAGGTTGACTCATAAATGTCATTAGGGAAGGAGTGCCAGGATTCTGACCCAGTGACAATGAAGGAACAGTAACATAATTCTGAGTCAGAATGGTGAGTGGCTTGCAGGGGAATTTGCAGGTGGCTGTGTTCCCAAGTATCTGCTGCCATGACATTCTAGACGGAAGTGCTCATGGGTTTAGAAGGTGCTGTCTGAGGATCTTTGGTCAACTTCTGTCGTGCGTCTTGTAGATAGTACATGCTGTTGCTACTGAGCAGTGGAGATGGAGGGACTGGATGTGTTGCCAATTAAGCAGCCTGCTTTGTTCTGGATGTTGTCAAACATCTTGCGTTGTTGAAGCTAAACCCATTCAGGCAAGTGGGGAATATTCAATCACACTCCTGACTTGTGCCTTGTAAATGGCAAACAGGTTAGTGGTTAGTTACTTGGCTCAGTATTCCTAGCTTCTGACCTGCTTTTGTCGCCACTGTTTAAGACAGTTGGGTTTCTCATTAATGGTAACCCCCATGATGTTGATAGTAGGGGATTCAGTGATGGTTACACCATTGAATGTCAATGGGCAGTGTTTAGATCATATCTGATTGGTGATGGTCAGAGCCTGGCACTTGTGTGGCATGAATGTTACTTGCCATTTGCCAGCCCAAGCCTGGATACAGTCCAGATCTGACTGCATTTTAAAATGATAACAAAGTGTGAAGCTGGATGAACACAGCAGGCCAAGCAGCATCTCAGGAGCACAAAAGCTGACGTTTCCGGCCTAGACCCTTCATCAGAGAGGGGGATGGGAAGAGGGTTCTGGAATAAATAGGGAAAGAGGGGGAGGTGGACCAAAGATGGAGAGAAAAGAAGATAGGTGGAGAGGAGAGTATAGGTGGGGATAGGTCAATCCAGGGAGGACAGACAGGTCAAGGGGGCGGGATATGGTTAGTAGGTAGGAAATGGAGGTGCGGCTTGAGGTGGGAGGAAGGGATAGGTGAGAGGAAGAACAGGTTAGGGAGGCGGGGACAAGCTGGGCTGGTTTTGGGATGCAGTAAGGGGAGGGGACGAGCTGGGCTGGTTTTGGGATGCAGTGGGGGAAGGGGAGATTTTGAAGCTTGTGAAGTCCACATTGATACCATTGGGCTGCAGGGTTCCCAAGCGGAACATGAGTTACAGTTCCTGCAACCTGCGGGTGGCATCATTGTGGCACTGCAGGAGACCCATGATGGACATGTAGTCTGAGGAATGGGAGGGGGACTTAAAATGGTTCGCGACTGGGAGGTGCAGTTGTTTATTGCGAACTGAGCAGAGGTGTTCTGCAAAGCGGTCCCCAAGCCTCTGCTTGGTTTCCCCAATGTAGAGGTAGCCACAATGGGTACAGTGGATACAGTATACCACATTGGCAGATGTGCAGGTGAACATCTGCTTAACATGGAAAGTCATCTTGGGCCTGGGATGGGGGTGAGGGAGGAGGTGTGGGGGCAAGTGTAGCACCTCCTGCGGTTACAGGGGAAGGTGCCGGGTGTGGTGAGGTTGGAGGGGAGCGTGGAGCGGACAAGGGAGTCACAGAGAGAGTGGTCTCTCTGCAAGGCAGACAAGGGTGGGGATGGAAAAATTTCTTGGGTGGTGGAGTCGGATTGTAGATGGCGGAAGTGTCAGAGGATGATGAGTTGTATCCGGAGGTTGGTGGGGTGATATGAGAGAACGAGGGGTTCCTCTTGGGGCGGTTGTGGCGGGGGCCGGGTGTGAGGGATGTGTCGTGGGAAATGTGTTCTCGACCACTGCGCGGGGTAAGTTGCAGTCCTTGATGAACATGGACATCTGGGATGTGCGGGAGTTGAATGCCTCATCCTCGGAGCAGATGCGGCGGAGGCGGAGGAATTGGGAATAGGGGATGGAATTTTTGCAGGAGGGTGGGTGACAGGTGGTGTAAAATGGACTGTTTCAGCACCTGAAAGTTCTGAATGATGCTGAACATATGCAAACATCAGCAAATATCCCCACTTCTGATCTTAAGATGGAGGGAAAGTCATTGATGCAGCAGCTGAAAACAGTTGGGCCTATGACACTACCCTGAGGAACTCCTGCAGTGATGTCCTACAGCTGAAATGACTGAGTGCCAACAAACACAACCATCTTTCAATGTACCAGGTATGACACCAACTAGAGAATTTGCCCTCTGATACCCAATGATTCCAGTTATGCTAGGGCTCCTTTACACCACATACAGTCAAATGCAGCCTTGATGTCAAAGGCTATCATTTACTTCTCCTCTGGAATTACGTTCTTTTGTCCATCTTTGAACCAAGGCTGTAATGAGGTCAGGAGCTGAGTGGTCCTGACAGAACCCAAACTAGGCATCACTGAGCAGGTTAATAAAATGTGAGGCTGGATGAACACAGCAGGCCAAGCAGCATCTCAGGAGCACAAAAGCTGACGTTTCGGGCCTAGACCCCTCATCAGGGCTCTGATGAGGGGTCTAGGCCCGAAACGTCAGCTTTTGTGCTCCTGAGATGCTGCTTGGCCTGCTGTGTTCATCCAGCCTCACATTTTATTATCTTGGAATCTCCAGCATCTGCAGTTCCCATTATCACTGAGCAGGTGTTGCTTGAAAGCACTGCTGACGATGGTTTCCAGATGATCAAGAGTAGGTGGATGGGCAGTGACTGGCTGGGTTAGATTTATCCTGCATTTTCTATACAGCATAAATCTGGATAATTTCTTCTGAGGAAGGTTCACCAGACCCGAAACGTTAACTCTGTTTTCTCCTCCACAGATGCTGCCAGACCTTCTGAGCTTTTCCAGCAACTTTGTTTCTGTTCCTGATTTACAGCATCCGCAGTTCTTTTGGTTTTAAATTGACCACATTATTAGGTAGATGCCAGTGTTGTAACTGTACTGGAAGAGCTTGGCGAGAGGAGTAGCAAGTTCTGGAGCACAAGTCTTCAATATTATTGCAAGAACGTGGTCAGAGGTCATAGTCTGCAGTATCCAGTGCTTCCAACTGTTTCTTGTTATCAAGTTGAGTGAACTGAATTAGCGAAAGACTGGTATTTGTGATGTCAGGGTACACTGGAGGATGAGGTGGATCATGCGCTCAGCACTTGTGGCTGAAGGTTGCAACAAATGCTTATCTTTGGCTTTTGCACTGATATGTTCGGCTCTTCCATCATTGAGAATGGCTATATTTGTGGACCCTCCACTAGTGAGTTGCTGAAGTGTCCACTTCCATTCATAACTGGATATGGTAGGTCTTCACAACTTAGACATGATTCTGTTGGTCACTTAGCTCTGTCTATCACTTGCTGTTTATGCTGTTTGGCATGCAAATAGTCCCGTTTGGTAGCTTCAACAGGTATGCCTGATGCTGCTTCTGGCATGCACTTCTGCAATCTCCATTGAACCAAAATTGATTCCTGGCTTGACTGTAGTGATTCAACAGTTCTTTAGGCTAGAGTAAGGAATGCCTTGAGGTTCCCAAAGGTTAGCCCTGCTCTTCCTGATGTATAGTAATAACCTAGTTTTATGACTATAAAACACAATTTCAAAATTAGAAAATGGCATAAAATATGGCTGCATTGCAAACTGTAGGAAGATTAGTGATGAACGTCAAGAGGAAACAGGCTGGGAGAATGGGCCGAATAGTGGCAGATGAAGTTTAATTTATAAGTGTAAAGTGATTTATTTTGATCAAAATAACAAAATAAAATTCAACTTCTAATGGGAAAGCACAACAAAGGAATTTGGAGATGCACATGCACAAATCATACAAGATGGCAGACAGGTTAAGAAAGTGATTAACAAATAGTGTGGAATTCTGAGCTTCAAATATAAAACGCATAGAGGTTACGTCAAATACACAGTTCAGCCTAATCTGGAGCAGAATCCAGTTCTCGTGGCTGCACTTTAGGAAGGTTTGATGAAGCGGAAAAAACATTCACTAGAATATTTCCAGAACATAGCTTGGAAAAGCTGGAGCTGTTGCAGTAGTAAAGATTTGATAGGGACATTCAAAACTACAAGTGGTCTGGTTTGAGTAGCTAGAGGCAAACTGTTCCCAATGGTGGAAGAATCAAGAACCAGAGGACTTTACTGCCATACAGAATAAATGTCCTCTATAAATAAAAACAAGTGCCACAAAAGTTCCACAAGTGAGTTAATAAAAAAACTCCTTTGAAATGGTGATCTTGTGAAACAGTCTGATAAGTGTAAGATCAAAAGGTAGGTAAGAATCTTAAGTTGTCAGTATCAGTAGACATTACCATTACACAAGCTTTGTGGATACAAAGTCCGATCTTTAAAAGATGAATATCCTATATCATGAAGTGTGGCACTCCCACTGTGTAAAACAGACTTATTAACTCAAATTTGCATACCTAGGAGGCATGATTTAGGATGATCTGTTGCAGAATTATATTCAGTCATAATCTGTAACCTCATAGCCTTATATATTATCCACTCTACCACTTCCATCAAGCTAAGAGATCATACTCTCAAAACACAGTCCAAAACGTCCATGCCAAGTAATCATCCTAATATGACCTACTCCCATTTGCTAGCGTGTGGCACATTTCCCTCCAAACCCTTCCTATTCATTTACCCATCCAGATGCCTTTTAAATGTTGTAATTGTATCCACCTTCAGCACTTCTTCTGGCAGCTCTGCACAAACAAAGTTAGCCCTCAGGTGCTTTCTAAATCTTGCCCCTCTCACCTTAAACCTATGCCCTCTAGTTTTGAATACCCTCATCCTAAGGAAAAAAGACCTTGGCTATTCAGCCCTTCTATGCACCTCATGATTTTATAAACCTCAATAAGGTCACTCCTCAGCCTCAGATGCTCCAGGGGAAAAAAAAAATTCCCAGCTAATTCAACCTTCCCCACAACTCAAAGTTGCCAGTCCAGACAACTGAAGTAGTTTGAGTTTAAAAGCCACAAAACCTGGACAAGTTCTGTCTCAGGCTTCAGCTGATATGCGGCAAGAAGGGCGAGATGACGGCTTAGCGGAATTATCACTAAACGGTTAATCCAGAGACCCAGGTAATGTTCTGGGGACCTGGGTTTGAATCCCGCCATGGCAGACGGTGGAATGTGAATTCAATAAATATCTGGAATTAAGAGTCTAATGATGATCATGAATCCACTGTCGATTGTCGGAAAAACCATCTGGTCCTTTAGGGAAGGAAACTGCCATCCTTACCTGGTCCGGTCTACGTGCGACTCCAGACCCACAGCAATGTGGTTGATTCTTAACTGTCCTCTGGGCAATTAGGGATAGGCAATAAATGCTGCATGGCCAAAGACACCCTCATCCCATGAATGAATAAAGAAAGAAACATCCACACTACACAAGTACCAGGCAACAACCATCTCCACAAAGGAAAATGTAACCACTGCCCTTGACATTTACCACCTGTACATTACTGTTGCTGAATCACCACTGTTAAAATCTGATCCAACAATGCCTTGGTTTGGAATTCTCGTCCCACAACACAGAGCAAGAAAACATGGGCTGAGGTGAAAACATGGCAGAGTAGGGGACTCAATTACTAGGGGTCATGAGTTCAAAGTGAGAGGAGGAAAGTTTAAGGGAGATATGCATGAAAAGTTCGGTGGGCGGTGGGTGCCAGGAACGTGTTGCCAGCGGAAGTGGTTGACACAGACACGTTAGCGTCTTTTAAGATATACATGGATGGGCAGGGAGCAAATGGACACAGACCCTTAGAAAATAGATGACAGGTTAGACAGAGGATCTTGATCGGCGCAGGCTTGGAGGGCCGAAGGGCCTGTTCCTGTGCTGTAATTTTCTTTGCTCTTTTTTGTGTCACCTGCAATGTGATTGGAGTTACGGAGCAATAACCCCATCACTTAAGCAGGTTACTAGAGTTTGCAAATTAAAAAAAAACTTGCATTTATGTAACATCTTTTCTGATTTTAAGTTATCTAAATATTTTCCACAGTTTAAAAAATCCAGCATTTAATCTACACAAAGCAATGTGATAATGACCATATAATCTGTCTTCCTGGTGGTGGTTGAAGGATAAATATTGGTGAGGACATCAAGACAGAGTCCGCTGTTTCTTTTAGAATCATACCATAACTATTTTTATACCCACCTAAGTGTCATGTGTAACAAATTGCTGCAATTTCTTGACTGAGGTTTAAAGCCACAGACTCAAAAGGAGCTACAATTAATACATTACAGGCCATTCCCGTTACATACACAATGCCTTTGATGTCTGTTTTGTATGGACATTCTCTCACCTCCACTGAACACATCTGTTTCTTCCAGTTTACCAATAAGATTCTGGCACTTGGCAAACCCCACCTGGGGACTTGTATCTCATTGTGACCCACATCAAAGCCCAAAGAATGTGTAGTTTCTCACCTCACTGTCTCCTTCCTGTCCAACAATCTTCAGGTTCTTAACCCCAGTCAGTGCTCCCCTGCTGCACTCGAGGACCTGCATTCACTCACGCATCACATGTGCGCATTTGAACAATGGAGCGCGAGACAGGAAAGTGTTGCCCCTGACCTGCTTTACCTGGGTCCAGGCAGGTGAATTTGCAGCATTCCTTTGGGTCCTTTTCATAGTGTTGACAGCCCTGGGGCCGCTCACACAGAGCGGCCACACACATTTCTGGTTCGCCATTGTGGCAGGTGCAGCTCAAACATGGGTCGTTCCCCTTTGGAGTGAAATACTTGCCCTCATCCACCACGTTATCTTTTATATCCACACAGGTTTGACCTAGAAGACAGGCATGTAGTGAGAGGCAAGTTACCCATTACAAAGTTGTAACCCTGTCAATTAAGCCTCATTATTTAGAACGGCTCAATGTTCTTCTCATCCTTGAAAGTTGAGAGCGCTATGCAGGAAATTTGGAGAAAAGGCAATGTGCTTAGGTAAAATTCCACATCTTCAATTAGCTAGGTATTGAGTTCCCAGCTCAGTGCACCCAGACCTATAAGCCAGTTACATTATCACCACAGAGACTGCAACAGCTGATGCAAGTACTAAGAATGTAAAACAGGGAAAGACTGCAGGATGTTAAGAAGTCATGAGCTAGATTAAAAACTGCTCACGTTCAAAATAACAAGCCCAAAACACGCAGTATTTACTTTGATGCAATATCTATTGTCCACAGCACATCAAATACATACAATGGTCTTGCACACTGTTGCAACAAATTTACACTCCCAGTCATGAACTTCAAATATTTCAAGTTCTCTCAAAATTTAGTAATTTTGTTTAAATTTTAGTAAACTCTCCAACCCTTACAGTGTTAAGCAGGGTCTTGTTCTGATGACTGTAAGTTAAGTCTCTCCTGTCTCTCTGATGCAATACCTTTGGAGATTTGGCTGGCCTCTGCTTCAGTCAAATAAGAGGTGTTTAACTTGCCTTGTTTGCTCTTTCGTAAAATGTCTTTTCATAAACTCATCATATTCTTTCCAGGTTCCCACCCCTCCTGGTGCTTCCTTCTTGCTTATTTTAGAATCTCCGTGTCAGACATCACATCTGATCCAAACAATTATATCCGAGTCCGTGCTAAGGTTGGGAGTCCATGCTGACTTCACCCAAGGCACAGAAGGTAAGATGAAAGGAGGGAAAATCAACATGAAAAGAGTGGAAAAAATGAAGTATATGGAGCAGATGACCTCCAGCTGTGGAGTCCTACTCTGGCACTGGCTTGTTAGATCACTTTTTATTTATTTATCCCCAAGATTTTGTACTTTTGTACTCAAGATAGTGTTAAAGTCTGTACTGTTGGGCTTTTTATTTATTCATTTTTCGAAGTTTTCCCTAAGAATTTGTACTTAAAAATGTGTACTAAGATACCACTGTACCTAAGATGGGACTGTAAGTAGCAGCTTATAAACTTTTCACTGTACTCATGCGAGTTATGCAAGGAGTCAGAGAAAAGGAGTGAGATTCTTAATGAGTACTTTACGTCAGTATTCACTGAGAAGAGGGACATAACGGATGTTGAGGTTAGGGATAAATGTTCGATTACTCAAGGTCAAGTTGGCATGGGAGGGTGGGTGGGGGTAGTGTTGGGTATTCTAAAAGGCATTAAGGTGGACAAGTCCCCAGGTTACTGAGGGAAGGGAGAGAGGAAATAGCTGGGGCCTTAACAGATATCTTTGCAGCATCGTTGAGCATAGGGGAGGTCCCAGAGGACTGGAGAATTGCTCATGTTGCCTGCTTGTTTAAGAAAGGTAGCAAGAATAATCCAGGTAATTACAGACCAGTGAGCCTGACGTCAGTGGTGGGGAAGCTGCTGGAGAAGATACTGAGGGATAGGATCTATTTACATTTGGAAGAAAAAAGGCTTATTAGTGATAGGCAGCATGGTTTTGTACAGGGTTGGTCACGTCTTACCAACTTGATAAAATTCTGCGAGTAAGTGATAAAGTTGATAGATGAGGGAAGGGATGTGGATGTCACATACATGGACTTCAGTAAGGCGTTTGAACATAGAACAGTACAGCACAGTACAGGCCCTTCGGCCCACCATGTTGTGCCGTGGAATAATCCTAATCCAAACATAAAATAACCTAACCTACATTCCCCTCAATTCACTGCTGTCCATGTGCATGTCCATCAGTCGCTTAAACGTCACTAATGACTCCGCTTCCACGACTACCACTGGCAAACTATTCCATGCGCTCACAACTCTATTTTTGATAAGGTTCTCCATGGTAGGCTGATGGAGAAAGTGAAGTTGCATGGGATCCAGGGTGTACTAGCTAGATGATGGACAGAGAACTGGCTGGGCAACAGGAGACAGTTGTAGTGGAAGGGAGTTTCTCAAAATGGAGAACTGTGACAAGTGATGTTCCTCAGGGATCCGTGTTGGGGCCTCTGTTGTTTGTGATATACATAAATGATCTGGTGGAAGGTATAGATGGTCTGATTAACAAGTTTGCAGATGACACGAAGATTGATGGAGCAGCTGATAGTGAAGGGGACTATGGGAGAATGTAACAGAATATAGATAGATTGGAGAGTTGGTGGAGAAATGGCAGATGGAGTTCAATCTAGGCAAATGCGAGGTGATGCATTTTGAAAGATCCAATTCAACAGCAAACTACATGGTAAATGGAAAAGCTCTGGGGAAAACTGATGCACAGAGAGATCTGGGTGTTCAGGTCCATCGCACCCTGAAGGTGGCAATGCAGGTTGACAGAGCGGTCAAGGCGGGATACGGCATGCTTTCATTCATCGGACTGGGTACTGAGTACAAGCGTTAGCTGGTCTTGTTAAGAGTTGTATAGGACTTTGGTTCAACCACATTTGGAATACTGCGTACAGTTCTGGTCACAACATCACCAAAAGGATGTGGACGCTTTGCAGAGGGTGCAGAGGAGGTTCACTGGGACGTTGCCTGGTATGGAGGGCGCTAGCTCTGAAGCAAGGTTAAGTAGATTAGGATTATTTACATTTGAAAGATAGACATTGAGGGGGTACCTGATTGAGGTCTACAAAATCATGACAGGTATAGACAGGGTGGACAGCAAGAAGCATTCCCTTGCTCCCTTCGCCCCCCCACACCCCCATCCGAGTGGGACTCATTTACAAGGGGAGAGGGGAAAAGTTTAAGGGAGATATGCGTGGAAAGTTCTTTATGCAGAGGGTGGTGGGTGATGCGTGCCTCGAATGAGTTGCCAGCAGAGGTGGTAGAGGTGGGCACAATAGCATCATTTAAGATGTATCTAGACAGATACATGAAAGGGCAGACAGCAGGGGGATACAGATCCTTGGAAAGTAGGCAACAGGTTTACGTAGAGGATCTGGATCAGCGCAGGCTAGGAGGGCCGAACGGCCTGTTCCTGTGCTGTAATTTTCTTTGTTCGTCATTGTTCACTGTTCTTGCAAATACATGTGACAATAAAGCTAATTGTAACAATAGCTAACAGGTTTTCTCTCACATTGTTGACTTGGGACTTCATATCCTTCACTCATGTCCCCAGAATGCAACACCCCAATACTTCCCTGCGTATGATATACAAGAAAATCTAATTATGAAATCCGCAAAAACACAAACATATCTGTTATTATTTGATCACTTGCTTCTTCAATAATAAGGTACTGGATCAGTACCTTCAGTGTGAGTCTGCACCTCGACAGAAGTCAGAGAACATTCAGATTTCCCAAGTGAGCACTGCTCACCCATCTATTCAGTGTGACTGCACATTATGAGCAGATATGTGCTACTTACCTAGGATAATATCACCAGCGATGGACTTAGTAACACTAACCCTGAATAAACCAGTTCACCGCACCCCCCAAACAAACTGGAAACTAAGCCACACTAACCTTGTACTTCACTAGTCTCAGGTAGGATGTGTATAGGGATCTACTTTAGTCTATAGCTTCAGAAGAAACAAAAACACGAGTTTTCTCAACACCGTCAAGGTGACTCAGCCTGCGGAGGGGTCAGGACAAATTGAATTTGTACTCTGAAATGAAAAGGAAGAGGTGTGGTGGAGTGGCCTATCCTGTAGTTGCGCCCTTCCAAAACACAACATTGCAGTCACATTCCCTTGGGTTGGTTCATCACCATCAGGGTTTTGGGTGCAGCTGGTGAACTGACAGCTACTGATATGCAGATATTCCCAAGAGCATACTCACTTCTCTTGCAAAGAAATGCTGACTTCTCATTGCAGTTCTCTGCATACCAGCTGTGCAATCCACGGTGCCGTAGGCTGGGCAAGTGGGAGCATTGCAGCTGAGCACATAACACATTCTCCTGTTCAGAGATGGTCATCCCAAAGAATGTTACCTTCTCTGGGGGAAGGAAGACTTCGGAGGAACCTACAGAAGGAAAAAGATATCACCAAAGCTGCGAAATACAGCGCAACATGCATTTATAAACAAAAATAGGATGCAGAAGATGGGTACATAATGGGAGAACCAGGGAGGGGTTTGATGGAGGTGTGGGGCCATGTAAGGAGTATCAGATTGGACAAAGGTGTTGTGAATAATTTGGCATCCTGCATACTCACTGCTCTTGTAGGCTACTTCCCATTGCCCCTGGAGGGAAGTGTGACTTCGGTTGGTTACCATGTATTGATAGCCAACCCAGAATCTGGAAAACAAACCATTCAGAAAAGAGATAAGAAATTAACTATCTTCACCTACAGCACGACATGCAAATAGTAATAATAAAATTAGTAATAAACTAAGGTTCAAGGAATAAGAGGCTCAAATTAGCTTGTATAAGAGGCTAAAGGATAGACAACAGCATGTAAAGCATTGGTCTTCAGACCAGAGAACAGTCAACAGTGATGGTCCTGAAGGGTCAGTGCGAAGATGCATTTTGTGCTTTTTTGCCCTAAATTATTAAGTCAAACCTTAGAATGCAGAATGAAGTCTCTAAACTTGTTTATAAACCGAGCTTGGAGTGACCAACAGTTCGGTTGACACTAATCAACTGCATCATGACATAGAATAGATAGGGCAAAACAGATTGCTCCATGGATAGCCTACATTGGCTTCTTGGGCCAAAGGTCCTCATTCCATTGTAATGACCCTGCAACTCTATTGTAACACTCTGGAGCATCAACGTTAGGAACCAGCCCCCACATCACTTAGCCTGAAGCACCATCCCATTTATTTTCACTTTACCTATTACCCATTCTACTTTGATAATGCCCAGCCAAGCTCCAACTGGAGTCCCATTTCTCACCACCACGGTCCCTGGTTCACAGCTGCACATTTCATCATGCCTCCTTTACCTGCTCCACTCCCAACTGTATCTGCTCTCCATGCCCGCTGTCCTCCCACCTTGACCTATCCCTTGTAAGTTTCCCTTCTCTCTACCCAATCTTCCCAAAACTGATTTTTTAATCTTTATACCTTCCTTTGCCTACAGTCTCACCTGCGCTGGTCCTTGCGGCTCACTGGTCGCTCCTCCAGGTCCCACTCTTCGGCCAGGATGAAGCGTAACTCCTGATCGGTCGTGAAAGTGGCCAGTGATCCATTCACTTGCTGACACATCTGGACAGCATCCCAATAGTTCTCGCTGTTTAAATACACTCTGTAACAGCTCGCTGTCCCTTCATAGTGATGCCAGCCAGTTGGGCACTTCCCTACCAACAACAAAAGGCTAAGATAACAAAGTGTGAAGCTGGATGAACACAGCAGGCCAAGCAGCATCTCAGGAGCACAAAAGCAAGGCTAAGAGTTTGTTCAGCTCTTGTATTACAGCAAATGGAGAAGGACGCAGTATACAAAGTTCAGCAATAGGTGCATAATATCCAACTGAGAAACACCCTGCAACATTTCAGTACAGAAGACCATTCAGCCCTTCGATTCAGTGTTAGTTCTTTTGGTCAGCAATGACATTAGTCTCAGTCATTCCTCCTTTCCCTAAAATCACGATCTTCTTTACTTCTTTATCCAATTCTCTTTTAAAGGCTTCTACCAAATCTAGATGAATCATGCAGTGCCTTCCGAATTTTAAAGTGTGAATGAGTATTATTGACTGTTAGAATCAGTTTCCTTTCATTGACTTGATCAAAATAACTTGATTAAATATCCTCATGGCCTGCTCTGCTCTAGCTCAGTTGGTTGAATGGTTGGTTTGTGAAGCAGTATGATGCCAATAGCCTGAATTGAATTCCCATCTCTGACTGAGATTACCATGAAGGGCTCTCCTTCTCAACCTCTCCCCTTACTTGAGGTATGGAGGCCTCAGGTCAGATAACCATCAGTCCTCGCTCTCTAGTAAGAGAGCTGCCCTTTGGTCTGGTAAGGCTATGGTGACACAAAAGAGTACTGTTTATTGGGTTATCTAACCTCGGGCTACAGTATCGAACAAGCTTGTTGTTTTATCACAGAGTTCCAGTGCTGGTTACCTGCCTGTCACGACAGCAGTATACCAACCACAAAGAGAGTCGACACCTGCTGAACTAGGCCCCACTCCCAGTGAGGTACAGCATTTTCAGGAACTGTGCCCTAGTGACAGCCAATACTTTCAAAAAGTATTCCACAGAAAAGGTCAAGGCTAGTGATTTCAAAGGTAACTGGCAGGTAGAAAATATTCTAACATTGAACTGAGATTGATCCCAAACTGGTAACTAGTGACAAATATAAGAGATCCATCTGGGCTAAGATCAAAGGCTAGAATGGTAACCTACGTTCCAATTGAAATGGCTGGCCCATGTTAACAGGGTAAAAGCGGGTGTCCTCAGCTCCTCTGCCACGCCCATGTTTCAAGTCCACCGTTTCCTTCATGCGATGTATCTGATGATCGCCAATTATACCTGGCAGGAAAAGATAGCATTTACAGAAATAAGGGCAACGGTTCTCTCCTCCTCCAAAAACATTCAATGCACAACAACATCCCAATGTTCTAAAGTAATACAAGAGACTGGAACACAGGTATCACAGAGGTAGGTTTACATTAGTGCATTAAAAGAGGAAAGATTAGACGAAAAACACAGTGGCTTTTTTGGGGGCGTGCTCTGCAGAATTAAGTTGAAGTTGCTGATAGCTAGGCTGCCAATGGCAATGGAAGACATGCAAAGGGATAAATTGCAGGTGCGTGGACATCTTTTGAGGATTATGGAGTTGGAGAAGATTGCACGTTAAGGAGGAGTGAGGCCACAGAGGAATTTAATAACTAGGGTGAGAATTTTAAGGGATTGTTCATGGGGGAGCCAATGTAGCCTGAAATGTGATAGGGATTCAATGCAAGCAAAGGCATAAGCAACAAAGCTTGGGATAAGTTATAGTTTATGTAATGGATGATGGCAGGCCAGGTGGGAAAGACCAGGATAGTCAGGTTTAGACATAACAAAAGAACCAGTTTGTTAACTGTGTTGAAGTGTTTATCTAATGAGGAAAGGCTGAACTTTTACTCTTTGGAGTTCAGAACAACTAGAGGCCACTTTATTGCAGTGCACAAGGTTCTGAAGGATATTGACCTGATAGAGATTAAATTGATGTTTCTCCTCACGATGTGGGAATTTAGGACAAGGTGTCACTTTTCACAATAAGGGGCTTTGCTCCTGGAATATGAGCTGAAATGGAGAGACAGCAGTTCCTGTAGGAAATACCTCAACGTCTTGGGCAACAGATAGAGAGGGGGTGAGGCTGAAACCTCCACTTGTGTTCCAGGAGGGCAAACGAATGGACCCAAGGGAGACAGAGTGTGGGCAAAAAGTCTAAGGGTGACATCTCCAGAAATCTGCAAGTTTATTGGTTGGTGAGAAGCTGTTGTGAGAGAGTCTAATCAGCTTAAAATGAGGAAAATGTATCATTTATAAAGAGGTGGCTACATAGATTTTAGTAAGGAATGCTTCCAAAATTAAGTCAAAGTAAAATGAAATTACACAGTAAGCCAAAGGAAATAAAAGTTATGTAACTGAAGCAATGTTAAAATACGAGTAAGATTTCATGGTAAGTCAATATCTATTAATTGTAACAAACAATTTTCAAGTTACAGGATGGCAAATCAGCCAGATCAAATACAGTGCACATTCTACGATGTCCAGGCATAAAATATACCCCAACACAGTTAATGACTACACAGGTTTGACCTCTGTGTTTTGAAATTTGAGTACTGGCGAGATCTCTACTCGGCATTTACAAGGCAGAGAACTTGTAGATAGCAAGATGTGGGCATGCCCAGACAATAGGTTTATGAGCCTGAAAGGAATAGAGACTACCAGGCTCTCTGATGAAGGGTCTAGGCCCGAAATTTCAGCTTTTGTGCTCCTGAGATGCTGCTTGGCCTGCTGTGTTCATCCAGCCTCACATTTTATTATCTTGGAATTCTCCAGCATCTGCAGTTCCCATTATCTCTGATATCTATAAATATCTCGCAGGTCTATTGTGCTTGCTAATCAGCATTTTCTGCTTGGGAAACTAGCAAAGGCATAGTTCCTCAGAAGAATGCTGCCAAGGACAAAACTATACAACTAAAGGCATCTTGGCAGTACAGATTTCTTTTTCTTTATTCATTGACAGGATGAAGGCGCCACTGGTTAGGCATTTATTGCCGATCCCTAATTGCCCAGAGGGCAGTTAAGAGTTGCTGTGGATCTGGAGTCACATGTAGGCCAGACCAGGTAAGGATGGCAGTTGCCTTCCCTAAAGGACAATAGTGAACCAGATGGGTTTTTCTGATAATCGACACTGGATTCACGGTCATCATTAGACGCTTAATTCCAGATATTTATTGAATTCAAATTCTACCATCTGCTGTGGCAAGATTCGGAACCGGGTCTCCAGTGCATTACCTGGGTCTCTGGATTAACAGTCCACTGATAATACCACTAGACCATTGCCTCCCCATGATGGGATGAAAGAAAAATGGAAAGGCATCATTGATAGAGGAGAATCCACAATCAGGTATTTCCGGCTGCAATAAACATGACTTCAGGGTCGTGTGTTGCCTCCCTGCTGCTAGAGTCAAGGCCATTAATGAGTGGCTTCAGGTCATCCTTCTAGGGGAGTAGGATCTGGCAGAATGCATGCTTCATGTTAGTACCACTGACATTAGTAGGAAAAAGAATAAGGTCCTGACAGTAGATTTCGGAGAGTTAGGAAGAAAATTCAAATGCAGGACCCCTACAGCAGTGAATTTAAGATTACTCCCAGTGCCACTTGCTAGCGAGCGTGAGAACAAGAGTATCTATTAGTTAAATGTTTGGCTGGAGAACTGGTGTAGAAGGGAAGGTCGGATTTCGATAGGACTGAGATCAATGCTGGGCCTGATGGGCCTGTACAAGGTGAACTGGTTATATTCTTAACAGGATTTGGACTGACATCTTCACAGGAAGATTTGCTAATGGTATTGGGGTGGATTTGAACTAGATTGTTAAGAGGATGGAACCTTGAGGGGTAACTCAAATGGAAAGAGAAAACCTAAGGCGACTAGAAGTCTAGAAGCAAAAATGAGCATCAACTGTGTCTCAAATGCAGACTGCAAAAGATAAAGTTAAGGATAATCCACTGGAATGCAAACAGCATTTCAATAAGAAAGTTGACCTAAAGGCACAAATGGTTATGATATAATTGCCATAACAGAAACATGGCTGTCTGGTGACTATGATTGAGAACTGAATATTCATAAACATTTGACACTTAAATAAGACAGATGAGAAGGAAAAGGTGGAATTGCACTGAATAAGTGAGATAGGATCGATGCATCAGTGAGGGAGGATCTCAGTTCAGAAGAATGATTTGTGGAATGTGTTTTGGTGGAGCTAAAAACAGCAAGGGCCACAGGCATGGGTTCTAAAGAAGTCATATCAAACTCAAAACATTAACTCTGTTTCTCTCTCCACAGATGCTGTCAGACCTGCCAGGTTTCTCCAGAATGTTCAGTTTTCTTTGCTACAGGCATTGGTTTTGTCACCAAATAGTACTGGCAGTGTAAGGTATGGTATTAATCAGGAGATGAGAGAAGCAAGTATCATGGGAGACTTCAACTTGTATGTAGACTGGGTGAATCAAAAACACTAAAGTTGCAGAGGATGAATTTCTGTAGTATTGTACAGCAACACATTGAGCAGCCAACTAGAGGACAAGCTACTTTAGATCCAGAATAATGTTAATTAGCCCTTTTTCATCACAATTTGCTGCAAATGAACCTTTAGGCATGGGAGACCACAATATGACAGAATGTTACATTTACCTTTAAAGTGAGGTAGTTTAATCTGAAGCAAGGATGTTTTGAAATTATGAAAGCATAAGGCATAAACTAGCTAAAGTGGACTGAGAAAATACATTAAAACGCAGGCTGTATATTGACAATGGGCTGTTTTTAAAAGGAACAATCACATGGCTTATAGCAACTATACATGCTTTAAAAGTGCAAAAAACTCAAAGAAATTCAGTTAACTGTGGTTGAGAAAAGTCAAGGATTGTATAAATAAGTCTTATAATTTTGGCCATAAACAGTAATAAATGTAGAGGATTGGGAAGTTTTATGATAATAGAAAAGGAAGTACATGAAACTGATGAGGAAAGAACAGAATATGAATGCACCCAAAGCAATAAAATAAAACTGAACTGTGAAAATTTCCTAAAGGTATGCAAAAGGAATACATTTACCCAAGACAAATGTCAGCCTTCGACTGGCACAGCAAACAGGATTTATAATTGGGAATAGAGAAATTGTAGAAAAGTAAATGGTTACTTTTGTGTCTGTTTTCATTGAGAAAGGTGCAAAAATTAGATATCCAAGTGACAAGAAATAATGAGGAGCTGAAGTAATCTAGTATTAATAAAAAGGTTATTTTGGAAAAATTAATGGGGCTGAAAGTTGATAAGTCCCTAGAACTTGATAATCTATATCCGAGTTATGCAAGGAGTCACAGAAAATAAGTGAAATTCTTAATGAATACTCTACATCGGTAGTCACCGAGAAGAGGGACATGACAGATGTTGAGGTTAGGGAGAGATGTTTAATTACTCTAGGTCAAGTCAGCATAAAGAGAGGGAAGTGTTGGGTATTCTAAAAGTCATTAGGGTGGACAAGTCCCCAAGTACGGCTGGGATCTACCCTAGGTTACTGAGGGAAGGGAGAGAGGAAATAGCTGGGGCCTTAACAGATATCTTTGCAGCATCCTTGAACGGGGGTGAGGTCCCAGAGGACTGGAGAATTGCTCATGTTGTCCCCTTGTTTAAGAAGGGTAGCAAGGATACTCTGGGTAATTATAGACCAGTGAGCCTGACGTCAGTGGTGGGGAAGCTGCTGAGGGATAGGATCTATTTACATTTGGAAGAAAATGTGCTTGTTAGTAATAGGCAGCATGGTTTTGTGCAGGCAAGGTCATGTCTTACCAACTTGATAGAATTCTGCAAAAGTGACAAAGTTGATAGATGAGGGAAGAGGTGTGGATGTCACATGCATGGACTTCAGTAAGACGTTTGATAAGGTTCTTTATGGTAGGCTGATGGAGAAAGTGAAATTACATGGGGTCCAGGGTGTACTAACTAGATGGACAGAGAACTGGCTGGGCAACAGGAGACAGAGAGTTGTAGTTGAAGGGAATTTCTCAAAATGGAGAACTGTGACCAGTGGTGTTCCACAGGGATCCGTGTTGGGACCTCTGTTGTTTGTGATATACATAAATGATCTGGTGGAAGGTATAGATGGTCTGATTAACAAGTTTGCAGATGACAGGAAGATTGATGGAGCAGCTGATAGTGAAGGGGACTATGGGAGAATGTAACAGAATATAGATAGATTGGAGAGTTGGTGGAGAAATGGCAGATAGAGTTCAAACGAGGCAAATGCGAGGTGATGCATTTTGAAAAATCCAATTCAACAGCAAACTATACGGTAAATGGAAAAGCTCTGGGAAAAATTGATGCACAGAGAGATCTGGGTGTTCAGGTCCATTGCACCCTGAAGGTGGCAACGCAGGTTGACAGAGCGGTTTAGAAGGCATAAGGCATGCTTTCATTCATCGGACTGGGTACTGAGTACAAGTGTTAGCAAGTCTTGTTACAGTTGTATAGGACTTTGGTTCAACCACATTTGGAATACTGTGTACCGTTCTGGTCACAACATCACCAAAAAGATGCGGATGCTTTGCAAAGAGGAGGTTCACCAGGATGTTGCCTGGTATGGAGGGCGCTGGCTATGAAGAGAGGTTGAGTAGATTAGGATTATTTACATTAGAAAGAGAGAGGATGAGGGGGGGACCTGGCTGAGGTCTACAAAATCATGAGAGGTATATACAGGGTGGCTAGCAAGAAGCTTTTCTCCTCCCAGAGTGGGGGACTCAATTACTAGGGGTCTCGACTTCAAGGGGACAGGGGAATAGTATAAGGGAGATATGTGTGGAAAATTCTTTACACAGAGGGTGGTGGGTGCCTGGAACATGTTGCCAGCAGAGGTGGTAAAGGTGGGCACAATTGCATCATTGTTCTGGAGTGTAAAAGGAGGCAGCTATAGGAATAAATAGAGTCCATAAATTCTGGAATTATTCCTGAAGATTGGAATCTAGTGAATGTCAGTCCACTGTTTAAGACAGAAGCAAGAGAGAAAACAGGGAACTACAGGCCTGTCAACTTTTCATTAACTGAAAGTGCTAGGAATCTATCGTAAAGGGAGTGATAAATACAAATTTGGGATACAAATGACCTGATTGGGCACAGTCAGCATTGATCGTCAAACGGAACATTTGATTAACTTAAGAGTTATTTTTGAGGATGAAGCTAACAAATTTGATAAAGGGAAGCCAATGGATGAAGATTTTCAGAAAGCTTTTGATCCACCACAAGAGACTGGAGAAATTGGTATTGTATTGGCAAGGAAGAATCATCGGCTAATAGATAGAAAACTGTAGGAATGAGCAGGCCATTCTCGTGTAATCAGATTGTGACTACTGTTTTTTGTAAGGATCACTACTCGGGCTGTTCACAATAAGAATAGAATCTTGAATATTACAGTATAGGAGGAGGGCATTTGACCAATGTCTGTACTGGCTCTTGAAAGAATTACCCAGCTAGTCCCATCAACCAGGTCCACCTACAGAAGCCCTCTAAATTCATCACTTTCAAATATATCCAATAGAGGGCGACAAAGAGATTTCACTGAGTACTTTGGGAGAAGTCAGCTCAGTTACCACAAATGAATAGCGGAGCGAGGAAGAATGCAGTGTCAAGGAATGGACAGCACCAAACATTACATCATTGTAATATTCCTGTCCCTTAACCCTCCTCTAACCAACAACAAAAAAAGCGAAGCGAGTGATTGAGAGGGGCTGTTAGGAAGTTTCTTGTAGCACAGAAGGTACTTGCATGGTTTGTAAAGGTTGCACTGTACTTAATTAACCAGTGCAAGCTACTGGTTGGTATTAGTTCTGCCTGAGATGAATACTGGGCTTCCTTGAGGAAGGTGAACAAGGTAAAGGCAAGGTATGATTTTTTTGCAAAACAAACATTTTACATGTAAAGGGGCAGAGGTGCAGTTAGGGCAATGATGTGCTCCTCTTGCCAGGCGTGGGAGATCAGGGAGCAGCCCAGCATCCCCATAACCATGTTTGTAGAAAGTGTGACTGATTGCAGCTCCTGGCAGTCTGCCCAGTTTGGCTGGAGCAGCAGTTGAACACACCAAAGAGCATACAGGGACAGACACTAGCTACAGGTAGGTGGTCGCACCACAGGTCAGGTAGATGGGTGACTGCCAGGACAGGCAGGCAAGTAATGAACAAGTTACTTCTCTAACAGACACTCCATTTTGGATACTGTTGGGGAGACCGCCTCTCAGGAGTGCATGATAGCAGCAGCCAGGGCTGTGGCATCACAACAAAATCTGCTGTAAAGCAAGGTTAGATGAAGTCCAAATACGCCAGTGGTAGGAGACTCACAAGTAAGGGGCAGAAACAGACTGTTCTGTAGCTGTGTTCGAGACTCCAGGATGGTGTGTTGACTCTGTAGTTCCTTGGTCAAGGACGTCTCTGAGCAGTTATGTGAAATTGTTAAGAGGAAAGGTTAGCAGCCAGAGGTTGTTGTGCACATTGGTACCAACAACATCATAAGAAACAAGGTGGCGTCCTGCAGAGTGAGTGCAGGGAGTTAGGAAAGAGGCTGAAATGCAGGACCTCAAAAGGTAGTAATTTCTGGGAAACTACCAATGCCATATGCTAGCGAGGAAAGAACAATAGGACAGATGGTTGTGTAGCTAACAGCTGGTGCAGGGGGCATGGTTTCAGTTTCCTGGATCATTGAGACCTCTTCTGGGGCAATTGTGCCTTGTACAAGAGGGACGGGTTGCACCTAAACTGGAGGGGAACCTATATCCTTGCAGGGAAACTTGCTGGTAGTACTCAAGAGGGTTAAAACCAGAGTGGCAGGCGGCCGGGAACCAGAGCAATATTTTCAGTAAGTGAAGGGATTGAGGTGAAGGTAGATGTTAGGACCAGTAAATCAGAAGTAAAGGATGGACAGAGCCTGGTAGATCAACATGATGGTACTAATGGGCTGAAGTGTGTTTATTTCAACGCAAGGAATATTATAGGTAAAACAGATGAGCTTAGATCCCGGATCATGGGACAATGATATTGTGATCAATACAGAGACT
The DNA here is from genome assembly GCF_030684315.1 of Stegostoma tigrinum. Classification (NCBI taxonomy): domain Eukaryota; kingdom Metazoa; phylum Chordata; class Chondrichthyes; order Orectolobiformes; family Stegostomatidae; genus Stegostoma; species Stegostoma tigrinum. Next base: position 51,098,136 of record NC_081379.1, on the reverse strand, counting down.
TAGTTGAAAGACTGCTCAATATTCCAGGGTTTCACTGTTTTAGACGAGATGGAGGGGAGAAAACAAACGGTGGAGGAGTTGCATTAATAATCAGGAAGGACATTACGACTACAGTCAGAGGACATACTGGAGGGCTCATCCAATAACGCAATACAGATACAGCTCAAAAACTAGATGGGTGCAATCACTGATAGGATTATACTATTGGCCCCCCCCAACAGCCACTGAGATATTAAGGAACAAATACATAGGCAGAGATTACGGAGAGATACAACAACAACAGGTTGTCGTACCGGGTGACTTTAACTTCCCCACTACGGACTGGGACTTCCTTAGAGCAACAAGGTTAGACAGAGCAGAATTTGAGAGGTGTATCCAAAAGGGTTTCTTGAAACAGAATGTGAATTGTCCAGCTAGTCAAGAGACAATACCGGACCTTATATCAGCTAATGAGCCTGGCAAGCTGACTGACCTTTCAGTGGGACAGCATTTTGCACACAGTGATCTCAACTTCTCAAGTTTTAAAACAGCTATGAATAAGGATAAGTCAGGACCTTGCAGGAAAGTACTAAATTGGGGGAGGGCAAATTAAGTCAGCATTAAGCAGGAAATAGGGAGTGTTAATTTGGAGGAGCTGTTATCGGGCAAGTCCACATTTGAGTTTTGAGAGTTGTTTAAAGACCAGAGTTCAGGACCAGCATGTCCCAATAGTGAGGAAGGACAAAGATGGCAAGGGAAGGGACCATTGGGCAATGAGGGAGGTTATGAATTTAGTCAAAAGAGGAAAAAGTACATGCAAGATTTACGTAGCTAAAATTGGACAGGGCCCACAAGGATTATAAAGAAAGCAGGAAAGAACTCAAGCAGTGAATTGGGAGGGCAGCGAGGGGCCACAAAATGATGTTGGCAAGTACAGTTAAAGAAAATCCCAAGGCATTCTCTACATACATGAAAAATAAGAGCGCTGAGGAAAAGGTAGGACCACTCAAGGATAAAGGAGGGGACTTGCGTTTGAAGGCAGAAGATATTGACAAGATTCTAGATCCATACTCTGTTCAGTATTCACCCAGGAAAAGGATATAAAGAATAGTGAGATTTGTGCGGAGCATGCTAATAGGCTAAGGCATTTTGAGACCAAGCAAGAGGTGGTATTAGGGATCTCGAAGGGCATTTATGGTGAATAAGGCACCAGGGCCCAATCCAAGAAACTATAGATTGGTGAGTCTTACATGAGTAGTTGGAAAATTACTGGAGACATTTCTTAGGGATAGGATTTATGCATATTTGGAAAAAGCATGACCGAGTTTTTTGAGGATGTGACTAGAAAAGTTGATGAGGGTCGAGCTGTGGATGCTGTGTATATGGACTTCAGTAAGGCATTTGATAAGGTTCCCCATGGTAGGCTCATTCAGAAGGTCAGGAGGAATGGGATACAGGGGAACTTAGCTGCTTGGATACAGAATTGGCTGGCCAACAGAAGACAGTAAGCGGTAGTAGAAGGAAAAGATTCTGCCAGGAAGGCAGTGGTGAGTGGGGTTCCACAGGGGTCTGTCCTTGGGCCTCTACTGTTTGTAATTTTTATTAATGACTTGGATGAGGGGATTGAAGGATGGGTCAGCAAGTTTGCAGACGACACAAAGGTCGGAGGTGTCGTTGACAGTACAGAAGGCTGTTGTAGGCTGCAGCGGGACATTGACAGGATGCAGAGATGGGCTGAGAGGTGGCAGATGGAGTTCAACCTGGATAAATGCGAGGTGATGCATTTTGGAAGGTCAAATTTGAAACCTGAGTACAGGATTAAGGATAGGATTCTTGGCAGTGGGATCTTGGTGTGCAGATACATAGATCCCTTAAAATGGCCACCCAAGTGGACAGGGTTGTTAAGAAAGCATATGGTGTTTTGGCTTTCATTAACAGGGCGATTGAGTTTAAGAGTCGTGAGATCTTGTTGCAGCTCTATAAAACTTTGGTTAGACCGCACTTGGAATACTGCGTCCAGTTCTGGGCGCCCTATTATAGGAAAGATGTGGATGCTTTGGAGAGGGTTCAGAGGAGGTTTACCAGGATGCTGCCTGGACTGGAGGGCTTATCTTATGAAGAGAGGTTGACTGAGCTCAGACTTTTTTCATTGGAGAAAAGGAGGAGGAGAGGGGACCTAATTGAGGTATACAAGATAATGAGAGGCATAGATAGAGTTGATAGCCAGAGACTATTTCCCAGGGCAGAAATGGCTAACACGAGGGGTCAGAGTTTTAAGCTGGTTGGAGGAAAGTATAGAGGGGATGTCAGAGGCGGGTTCTTTACACAGACAGTTGAGAGAGCATGGAATGCGTTGTCAGCAGCAGTTGTGGAAGCAAGGTCACTGGGGTTATTTAAGAGACTGCTGGACATGCATATGGTCACAGAAATTTGAGGGTGCATACATGAGGATCAATGGTCGGCACAACATTGTGGGCTGAAGGGCCTGTTCTGTGCTGTACTGTTCTATGTTCTAATTAGGGACAGTCAGCATGGGTTTGTGTGGGGCTAGTCATGTCTTATTAACTTGACTGAATTTTTCAAGGAGGTGATGAAGGTGATTGATGAGGGTAGAGCACTGGATGTTGTCTACATGGATTTTAGTAAGGTATTCAACAAGGTCCCTCATGATAGGCTCTTCCAGAAGCTTAAGATTCTTGGGATCCAAGATGACTTGGCTGCATGGATTCAGAATTGGCTTGTCCATTGAAGGCAGAGGGCAGGAGTGAAAGGGTGATTTTCTGGCATGAGATCTATGACTAGTGATGCTCTGCAGGTATCCATAATGGGACCTCTGCTGTATGTAAATGCTGACATAAATGATGAACGAAAATGTAGATGGATGGGTTTGTAAGTTTGTAGACAATACAAACATCAGTGGAGCCATGGATAGTATAGAAAGTCGTCAAAAGATACAGTGAGATCAGTTACAGATAATTGGGCAGGGAAATGGCAGATGAAATTTAACCTGGATAAGTGTACTTGGAGAGTTAATGGCAGGAACCTGAACGGCAGTGATGCACAGTTGAATCTTGGAGTTCAAGTCCATAGCTCACTCAAAGGGGTCACACAAGTAGATAGCGTGGTAAAGAAGGCACATAGCACACTTGCCTTTATTGGTTAGGACACACTTAAGGGTACTGTGTTCAATTCTGGTCAAATTACAGAATGTGGAGGTTTTGGAGTGGGTGCAGAAGAGGTTCCCCAGGATGCTGCCTGCATTTGAGGGTATGAACGATCAGGAAAGGCGAGAAAAACCTTGGGTTGTTTTCTCTGGAGAGGCAGAGGCTGAGGGAAGGAGGACATTGACCAAGGGCAGGCAGAAAGGATTAGTTTAATTTGGCGTCATGTTTGGCACAACATTGTGGGTCGATGGGTCCGTTCCTGTGCTATATTGTTCTATGTTCTATACATCCAGCTCTCTTTTGAAATCTCCAGTGGAATTTGCCCAACAATCTCCCAGTCAGTGCATTCCAACAACTGAGGATTTCCTCTTTATCTCACTCATTGTCGTCTTGCTGACAATGTTGAAATGATCATCCCCTGACATACAACTAAGTTTTAACATCTTTCCCTCAAATAAGGTGTCCAGAACTGAACACATTCTCCAAATGTGGTCCGATTAATGAATTGTACAAGTGTAGCATCACTTCCTTGCTTTTATACCCTATGCCTATATTTATAAGCTTAAGTATCCTACAAGTCTTCTTAAGAACTGTTTCAACTTTCCTGGTCACCTTCAGAGAATTACGCGTGTAAACCCTGCAGTCTCCCTGTTCCTGTACTCCCTTCAAAGTTGTACCATTCAGCCTGTATTGTGCCTGTTTTTTCTGCCAAATGCATCCTCTCTTATTAAAATTCATCTACCAGTGTCTACCCATTTGTCAACTTGTCAATGCCCCTCAAGTCACTCAGCTTCATCATCATGATTCACGAGCCTCCCTAGCTTAGTTCTGTCTGCAAATTTAAAGATTTTGCCCTCAACATCCATCTCAAAATTAAAAAAGCAAGGATCTTAACACTGATCCCTTGGGAACACCACTTTCAATTCACTTCCAATCTAAGAAACATGCTCTATATCTAACCACTGTTTCCTCTCATTCAGACAACTTCTAATCTATGCTGCCAAATAGTCATCAATCCCAATTAACCAATCTTCTGTGTAGCATGGCATCAAATGCTTCCTGAAAGTCCAAACATATAACGTCTGCAGCATCATCCTCATCCATTGAATTCAATTACATTTGTCATATATGACTTGCCCTTGACAAAGCCAAAGACTGTGTAATGGTAACTAATGTTTTCCCCAAATATATACTTATGTAATCCCATACTATCGCTTCCATTAGTTTTGCCAATATTGATATCAAGTTGACAGGTCTGTAGTTTCCTGGGTTATCTTTGCTCCTTTCTTAAAATAACAGTGTCACATTTACAATTCTCCAAACCTCCAGGACCGATCCTGTGTTCAGTGGTACCATAAAACATTTTGTCAATGGTTCTGCGAATGGTTCCCTTACCTTTCTCAGCAATCTAGAATGCATCCTCTTCGGGCCTGGCAACTTGTCTAGCTGGAGTGCTGCCAGCTGTTTTAGCACCTCTTCTTTATCACTATACAGCTTAGTTGCTCAACACATTTTCAACGAAGGCCATTGTCACCATCTTGTAATTTGGTAAATTCAGAAGCAAAATATTGATTTTAGCACCTCTGCCATATCCTTTGTTTCAGAGATCAGTTCACCCTGTTTATTTCTTAAGGGGCCCTGTCTATCCTGCACTCATATTTTGCTAGTAAATATATTTGAAGAACATTCTACTATTTGTTTTAGTGCAGCATAGTATCTGTTCCTCATGTTTCATCCTGGTTCCTTACTTCATCCTTAGCCTCTGCCCTGCATTCGAGACCCATTTTCTGATTTCTATTACTATTATTATTCAAGTATGCATATTGGAGGCAGGGCTAGGCAAGCTAATGGGGCTAAAGGTAGATAAGTCTCCTGGCCCTGATGAAATGCATCCTAGGGTACTAAAAGAGGCGCTGGGAGAAATAGCCAACGCACTAGTAATTATGTACCGAAATTCACTGGGCTCTGGGGTGGTTCCCGCAGGTTCGAAAACAGCCAATGAGACGTCACAGCTTGGTTCATGAAGGGTAAGTCACGTTTAACTAATTTGGTGGAAATTCTTTGAGGACATTACTTACATGGTGGACAATGGGGAACCTGTGGATGTGGTGTATCTGGATTTCCAGAAGGCATTTGACAAAGTGCCAAACCAAAGGCTCCTACATAAGATAAAGTAGCACAGTACTACAGGTAATGTACTGATAGAGGATTGGTTGACCAGTAGAAAGAAAAGAGTAGGGGTAAATGGGTGTTTTTCTACTTGGCGGTCTATGGTTAGTGGTGTGCCTCAGGGATCAGTGTTGAGACTGCAATTGTTTGTAATTTACATAGATGATTTGGAGTTGGGGACTAAGTGTAGTATGTCAAAATTTGCAGAGGACACTAAGATGAGTGGTAGGGCAAAGTGTGTAGAAGACACAAAGTCTACAGAGGGATACAGATGGTCTAAATGAGTGGGCAAAGATCTGGCAAATGGAGTACAATGTTGCTAAGTGTGAGGTCATCCATTTTGGTAGAAATAACAACAAAATGGACTATGTCTAAACACTGCTGTGCAGAAGGACTTGGGTGTTCTTGCGCATGAATCACAAAGTAGGATTGCAAGTGCAGCAGGTAATTAAAAAGGCCAATGGAATTTTGACTGTCATTGTTAGAAGAATGGAGTTTAAAAACAGGGAGGCTGTGTTGCAGCTTTATAGGATTCTGGTAAGGCCACACCTGGAGTACTATGTGCAGTTTTGGTCTCCTTACTTGAGAAGAGATATACAAGTACGAGAGGGGGTGCAGAGGAGATTCACTCGGTTGATTCCAGACTTGAGTGTGTTGGATTATGAAGACAGATTGAGTAGGCTAGGCTGGGATTATACTCATTGAAATTCAGAAGAATGAGGGGAGATCCTATAGAAACATATAAGATTGTAGAGGGAATAGATAAGGTGGAGGCAAGGAGGTTGTTTCCACTAGCAGGTGAAACTAGAACTTGGGGGCATAGCCTCAAAATAAAGGGAAGCAGATGTAGGGCTGAGGTCAGGAGGAACTTCTTCACCCAAAGGGTTGTGAATCTGTGGAATTCCCTGCCCAGTGAAGTGGTTGAAGCTACGTCGCTGGATGTGTTTCAGGGAAGGCTAGATAAATTTTTAAACAGTAAAAGGAATTAAGGGTTATGGGGAGTGAGCAGGTAAGTGGAGCCGAGTCTCAAATAGATCAGCCACCATCTTATTGAATGGTGGGGCAGGTTCCAGGGGCTAGATGGCCTAATCCTGCTCCTAGTTCTTGTGTCTCCTCCTTCTTTTCTCATCAATATCCTTAGTCACCCACGTACTCTAGCTTTTGTACCCCACATTTATTTTCTAATGGACATATACCTAACTTGTATCCTATTCATCTCTCTTTTGAAATTTTCTCAGTCTTCAGCTTTTATCCACCAAACTGTGTTTCTATTCAAGATGTTCCAGTTCAACTTTTAGAAACCTAAAACCTGCCCATTTCCAGTATGGGATTTTAATCATTGACCATTTGATATCTTTTTCAACTTAATATGGAATCTTGTTATGATCACTATTTTCCAAATGCTCCACCACACTAATGTTATCCACTTGGCCTGCCTCGTTTCCTCAGACTAGATCCAGCATAGCTCCTTCCCTGGACATGTACAGTTCCAGAAAATTTTCCTGCACACACTGCAGGAATTTCTCCCCTTCCATGCCCTCCACCTCTTTTCTTATCTAGCCGAGCGTAATTGAAATCACCAACTATAACAACCCTATTTGCAGACATGTGATGGAAATTTGCAGCAAAGTGCTCTCCTTTACTTTCTCCCTGCTACTTGGAGTTCTACAATAAATATCCAACAAGGTCAGCGCTCCCTTCCCGTTTCTCACCTCAAGTCATATAGATTCCAATTCAGGAATAGCACTTATTCAAGGGCAATGATACTGTCTGGCCAAAGCTGCTACACTTCTCCCGTTTTACCCATTGTGCGTCTAAAAGCTTTATAACCCAAGATGTTAAGTATCCTGTCCCGCTCTGGTTTGAGCCACGTTTCTTAGTTTGCTAGTATGTCAAATCTCTCTAGGGCAATTTCTATTTCTAGTTCCCCAATTTTGTTCACTATACTCTGTCCATTTACATATATTAATGATTTGGTCTTGGGGACAAAATGCATTATTTTCACATTTGCAGATAATACGAAGTTAATCAGGAACATCTGTTGTTAGCAAGACGTAAAGCAATTTCAGGAGGATTTGAACAAGCTTAGTGGGTGAACAGAACATGGCAGATGGCATTTAAAACTTCTGGAGGGTGAGACTGGTATTGGAAAAATATTGCAAGAGGTTGGCATTCCACCCAAATTCAGGAAAAGTTTCACCTAATTTTAAAAATTCCTTGACTTTTCAACAATTGTGGATCATTTTGAACATTCCTGGAACTCTTCCAGGTTTTCCATGACTCTCAGGAACATTGGTCAGCAGCCACTGAGATTAGGTCTTTGCTTGTACGAGGAAAGGAAATGAAAAATGCAAACATGGTCGAAGCAGTCACTAAACCTCAAATTTAATTTGCACTTGTATATCTATACATAAAACTAAATTATACAGGAGATCATTCTAGATCCAATCACATATAACACAATCTCTCAGCTTATACTTTACCTGGACAATCCAGTTCATCGCTGCCATCTTCGCAGGTCTGCCAGCCGTCACAGTGCCAAGTCAGAGGGATACACTGAATTGTTCCAGTATTACATGCAAATTGTCCAGGAGTACAGCGCAGCTCTGCATAAGGCAGACAATACACTATTACCAAATAATAGTTATCCATATCCCAATCCTTCCACTACTTCAGTGAAATACTGACAGAGGTGCCTCTTCATAACAGAAATTTAAATGACGAGAAGATCAACTCCATACATAGTAACAGAAAGTGAAAGACAGAGTTCAAACAGTATGAACTACAAACAAAAAAGTGACTGCAATATGCAAAAGGAGTGCCGTGGCCCAGTTGGAAGGCTGGTTAGTTGTAACGTGTTTCTCAAGTGAGCCTGAATAAATCCTAAATTCATTTGGCTCACACAAGTAAACACTTGTCATACGCCCTGTATCGCGACGTAGTTTACTATTCAAAGAGGTATGAGTGTTAGAAACGTAGCTGCTAGTACCAAAGAGCTATCATTCACAAAGGCTCATCTATTTTCACACAATGGCAGTATCTCTCCTTGATTTTTCCTTCCTGCTTTGCAACTTTAGTGGTTGCCATAATACTAAAGAAAGTCCATCACCAATAACCTATAGCTTTTATTGTCCATCACCAATAACCTATAGCTTTTATTATCCATCGGAATTTGGGACCAGCTGTAGGCCACTTAACCCTTTGTGCCTGCTCCATCATTCAATAAGATCACAGTATACCTTCTTGTGGTCTCTCCATTCTCTGTCTGCTCCCCATAACCAGTGATTACCTTGTCGAGCAAAAATGTAATTCAGCCTTGAATGAATTAAAAGACCCTGCCTCCACTACCTTCTGAGAAAAAAAATTTCATATTCATATAATGTTCTGAGGAAAATAAAGTAGCCTAGCCTCTGTCTGAAAAGTAGGGCCTCTTATTCTTAAATGGTGTTCTCGAAGTTTACTCTCCTCCACAAGAAGAAACATTCTCTGCGTCTCCACCCTATACAATTCCCTCAAGACTTTACATATTTTGATAAGATTACCTTTCATTCTTCCACTCCAGTGAATGCAGGTCCAACCTGTTCAAACTTCCTCTCCAACATAATCCTTTCATCCAATGAAAGTCTTGAGTGAACCTTATTAGAACTAACTCTAAAGCTCTTTATCAAATAAGACAACCAAAACTGTTCACAGTACTCTAGATGTGGTCATATCATGTTCCATAAAGTTGCTGTAAACCTTCAAACTTTTCTGTTCCATTTCCCTTGAACAATTGATAAGATTTAATTTTCTACAACGGTACACTGCATCTGCTAACTTTATGACATACTAACTTTATATCAATATAGATCAGTACTTTATAGGAAGAGACCTTTCGGCCCACTATGTCTGTGCTGACCTTGACACTATTCCAAACCAATCCCATATGCCGGCACATGGTCTGAATTCCTCTATTCCCTGCCTGTACATGTGTATGTCTAACTTTGCTATCTGCTTCTACCACCTCCCCTGGCCAGTGCATTCTAGTCACCTGTGTTAAAAACAAACTTCTCTTCCACATATCCTTTAAATATTCCTCCTCTGTAAGCCTATATCCCCCAATATATGACATTTCCACTCTGGGAAAAAGACTCCAACTGTACAGCCTATTTGTGCCCTTCAAAACTCTTGATAAAGCTAGAACAGTAGACGGTATTTATATGGAATTTGGCAAGGCCTTTGACAAGGTTATGCGTGGTGGACTAGTTAGTAAGGTTAGATTACATGGGACCCAGGGATAGCTAGCAAATTGGATACAAAATTGGCTTGATGCTAGGGTCAGAAGGTGGTGGGAGAGGGTTCTTATTCATACCTGCAGTGTGCCGTTATAATCAGTGCTGGGTCCACTGTTGTTCATCATTTGTGTGAATGATTTGGATGAGGATATAGGAGGCACAGTTAGTAATTTGTGGATGACATCAAAATTAGACAGTGGACAGCGAATGTGGTTATCTCAGCCACTGGTGAAGTTCTGGAAGACTGGAGGGTGGTTAATGTTGTTCCATTGTTTAAGACAAGACAGGGAACAACGAACACTTGGATAGTCATGGTCTGATTAGGGATAGTTAGCATGGATTTGTGCAAGGGAAGTCATGTCTGACAAATTTCGAAGGCGACCAAGAGGATAAATGAGGTTAGGGTAGTTGATGTTATCTATATGGGCCTTAGCAAAGCCTTGGCAAAGTCCCGCATGTCAGGCAAGTAATGAAGGTTAGATTGCATGGGATTCATGGAAAGCTAGCTAATTGGATTCAAAATTGACTCAATGGTAGGAAACAAAGGTGATGGTTGAAGATTGTTTCTCAGACTGGGGGCCTGTGACCAGTGGTGTGCCGAAGGGGTACATGCAGGGGTCTTTGTTATTGACATAAATGATCCAGATGTGAATGCACAAGGCACGATTAGCAAGTTTTCAGATGACACAAAATTAGGAGGGATCATTGACAGCAGGAAGGTTATCAAAAATTACAGAGGAATCTTGATCAGACGGGGAAGCGGGCTGAGGATTGGCAAATACAATTCAATACAGAAAAGTATGAGATTTTGCATTTTGGAAAGTCAAACCAAGGTAGGACTTATACAGTAAATGGTAAGGTCCTGCAGAGTGGTGTGGAACAGGGGTACCTAGGAAAACAAGCACAAAAAGTTCATTGAAAGTGGCGTCACAGGTTGACAGGGTGGTGAAGGCAGCATTTAGCATGCTGGCCTTCATTGGTCGAGGGATTGAGTATAGGAGTAGGGATGCTATGTTACAGTTGTATAAGTCGTTGGCGGGGTCGTACTTCGACTATCGTGTACAGTTTTGTTCACTGTTATAGGAAAGGCATAGTTAAAACTGGAAAATGAAAGAAGATTTACAAGGATGATGGCAGGATTAGCAGTCCTAAATTATAGAGAGAGGTTGGCCAAGACAGGATTTTATTCATTGGAACGTAGGAGAATGCTACCTTATTGAAGGGTAAATAATCACAAGTGGCATAGACAGGATGAATGCATTTGGTCTTGTTTTTCCACAGGGATGGCGAATTGAAAACTAGAGGGCATAGATTTAAGGAGGAGCTGAGGGGCAACTTCTTCACACGGAAAGTGGTGTGTTTATGGAATGGGCTGCCAGAAAAACGGTTGAGGCAGGTACAATAGCAACATCTAAAAGCCATTTGGATAAGTACATGGAATGGGAACAAAGAACAAAGAAAATTACAGCACAGGAACAGGTCCTTTGGCCCTCCATTCCTGTGCCAATCCAGATTCTCGATCTAAACCTGTTGCCTATTTTCCAAGGATCTGTATCCCGCTGCTCCTTGCCCATGCATCTATCTGTCTGGATACATCTTAAATGCTGCTATTGTGCCCACTTCTACCACCTCCACTGGCAATGCATTCCACTCTCTGCGTAAAGAACTTTCCATGCATATCTCCTTTAAACTTCTCCCCGCTCACCATGAAATCACGACCCCTAGTAATTGAGTCGCCTATTCTGGGAAAAAGTTTCTTCCAACCACCCTGTCTATACCTCTCATGATTTTGTAAACCTCAATCAGGTCCCTCCTCAACCTCCGTCTTTCTAATGTAAATAATCCTAATCTACTCAGCCTCTCTTCAGAGCTAGTGCCCTCCATACCAGGCAATATCCTGGTGAACCTCTGCACCCTCTCCAAAGCATCCACATCCTTTTGGTAATGTGGCAACCAGAACTGTACGCAGTGTTCTAAATGTGGGGAAACCAAAGTCTTATACAACTGCAACACGACCTGCCAACCCTTGTACGCAATACCCCGTCTGATGAATGAAAGCATGCTGTACGCCTTCTTGACCGCTCTGTTGACCTGCGTTGCCACCTTCTGGGCACAATGGACCTGAACACCCAGATCCTCCCTGGGCTTCCATTTACTGTATAGTTTGCTCTTGATTTTCCAAAATGCACCACCGTGCATGTGCCCTGATTGAACTCCATCTCTGGCATTTCTCCAATCTATCTATATTCTGCTACACTCTCCCACAGTCCCCTTCACTATCAGCTACTCCACCAACCTTCATGTCATCTGCAAACTTTCTAATCATTCCATCGATACCTTCCTCCAGATCATTTACGTGTATCACAAACAACAGTGGTCCCAACACAGATCCCTGTGGAAGACCACTGGTCACAGTTCTCCATTTTGAGAAACTCCCCTCCACTACAAACCGCTGTCTCTTGTTGTCTAGTCCGTTCTCTATCCATCTAGCTAGCACACCCTGCACCCTATGTGACTTCACTTTCTCCATCAGCCTACCATGGGGAACCTTATCAAATGCATTACTGAAGTCCATGTATAGGACATCTATAAGGAAAGGGTTGAGAGCAATATGGACCAAATGTGGGCAATTAGAACTTGCTGGCGCCATGGTCAACATGCACCAGTTTGGGCTGAAGGGCCTGTTTCCATGCTACATTACTCTATGACTCTACGACAACAATGTGATTTTGATCAATTTGGCCAAGGAGTGGCTAGTGGAGTTTACTTCAGATACATCAAAAATGCAGCATCTTGCGCAACACAAACCAGGCAGGTCTAACTTAGTTAATGGTAGGGCCCTGGGAAGTGTTGTTGAACAGAGATGTAATGGTGCAGGTACTCAGTTCCATGAAAGTGGCATTACAGGTAGACAGGGTAGTGAAGGCGTTTGGTATGCTTGCCTTCATCAGTTTGAGAACTGACTACTGGAGTTGGAGTTGGGACATCATGTTATGGCTGCACGAGGCATTGGTAAAGCCACATTTAGAATATTGCCAGACCTTCTGAGCTTTTCCAGCAACTTTTTGTTCCTGAAATTTACAGCATCCGCAGTTCTTTGGTTCTTATTTAGAATACAGCATACAATTCTGATCACACTACTATAGGAAAGATGCTATTAAACTGGAAAGGATGCAACAACGATTTTACAAGAATGTTACCAAAACTGCATAGATAGGCTAGCAAATTTGAATAATTTACTGATTTTTGTGTTTTTCAACATAATATGGAACCATATTATGCTATAATTGCTATTTTCTAAATGCCTATCACAGCGACGTTCTCACAAGGATTACCTCATTTCTTAAGACTAGATCCAGCAAAGTTCTTTCCCTGGGAGGACTGAAATTGCACAGTTCCAGAATTATCTCCTACGCACAATGCAGGAATTTCGCCTCTCCCATATGCCCTATACTCTACCTCTTTCTCAATCTAGCTAGACAAGTCGGAAGGCGGAGGTGTTGGCTTATAGAGGTATATAAAATCCTGAGGGGCATAGATAAGGTGAGTTGGCAAGGCCTGTTCCCCAGGTTAGGGGAATCCTAAACTAGAAGGCATACTAAGGTTTTGGAGAAGATCTGTAGCTCGGGTCCTGGGTGTTGAGGTTGGTTGGCTCGCCAACCTGGTTTGTTGCTCCGCAGATGTTTCATTACTGTGCTTGGTAAGATCCTCAGTGCAGTGACGAACATTGGTGTGTTTTCCCGCCCGATTTTTAAACTCTGGCATCCGTTGCAATGGAGTGCTTCACTTCCGGGTTTCCTCCGTAGTGGAACGTATATGGGGTCGAGTTCAACATGTTTATTGATAGCACGCTTCATGAAGTGCCGTGCTTCCAGGAATTCTTGCCTACTGTCTTACCTACGTCAGTCACCTTTGTCACTTCATCAAAAGCTCATTCCAGTTTGTGAGACAAGACCTCTCCTGCATAATGCCATGCTCACTATCTGAAATATGTCTATTTTTTTTACAAATGCAAGTAAATCTTGTCCCAAAGAATCTTCTCCTATAATTTCCCTACCGTTGATAGGCTCACTAGTCTATAATTCTCTGGATTATCGCTGTTGCCCTTCTTAAATAAATGAACACTGGCTGTTCTTCAATCTTTTGAAATGTTGTTGTAGCTGAACCCATCCAGGCAACTGGAGAGCATTCCATCACTCCCCCGACCCTGCCTTGCAGATGGTAGACAGGCTTCGGGGGGTGGGGGGGGGGGGGGTTGTTGTTGTGGTGGCAGGTGTGTTACTAGCTACAGAATTTCCAACATCCGGCCTGCTCTTGGAATTAAAGTAATAATGGTAATCTCAGGGTGAGAACGTGAGGGATTCAACAATGGCCATGTCAAGGAGCAATGGGCAGAGTATCTCATGTTGAAGATGGTAACTGCTTGGCACTTTTGTGGTGAGAATGCTACTTAACACTTATTAACCCAAGTCTGGATATTATTCAGGTCTTGCTGTACTAAGATGCAGACTATGTCAGTGTGTGAGGAGTCGTGAATGGTGCTGAACTTTGTGCAATCATCAGCAAACACCTCATTTCTGTCCTCATGATGGAGGAAAGGTCATTGATGAAGCAGCTAAGGATGGTTGGGCTTAGGACACTCCTTTGAGAAACTCCTGCAGAGATGTCCTGGAGCTGTGACGACTGTCCTCCAACAACCACAACCAGCTTCCGCCATGCCAGGTATGATTCCAGCCAGTATAGAATTTTCATGTTGATTCGCAATAATTTCAATGTCTCTCAGGGTGTGTGATGCCACACTTGGTCAAATGTCATCTTGATGTCAAGGGGAGTCACTCAATTTCTCTGCGAGATCAGCTCTTTTGTACATTTGGAATAAATTGTAATGAGGTCAGGAACTGAATGGTCCTGGCAGTATCTAATCAGAAAGTCAGTCAGTAAGTTATTGTAGACTAAGTGCAATTTGGTCCAACTATGAATGATGCTGTGCATCACTTTGCTGATGACTGAGAGTAGACTGACAAAGTGGTCACAGACATAGCCTTTAGAAATTTCTTATCCTGGCTCCTGAGGACCTCTTTGGCATTAAACAACAAAACGCATTGCTAATCACATGGCATTGACGGGTGGCAGGATAGTGGTACCAATCTTCTTAGGTGAAGGTGCTAAATTTGGAGAAGGCTAATTACAACAATATTTGACAGGAACTGAAGGATATAGACTGGATGCAGATGTTTGAGGGCAAATCAACATCTGAAATATGGCAGGCTTTCAAGTGTAAGTTGTTAGGACCTCAGGTCCAGCACGTTCGTGTAAGGATGAAGGATAAACATGGCAAGTTTAGGGAACCTTGGATAATGAGAGATATTGTGGGCCTAGTCAAAAAGATAAAGGAAGCATTTGTGAAGGGTAGGGGGCTGGAATCACATGAAGCAAGGGCAAAATACAAAGCAAGTCAAAAAAAACCTTAAGCAAGGAGTCAGGAAGACTAAAGAGGGGTCACGAAAAGTCATTGGCCAATAGGATTAAGAAAAATCTTTTTAAAAATCTATAAAGAGCAAGAGGGTAGCCAGGGAGAGGGCTGGCCCACTCAAGGACAGGGAAGGGAATTTGTGTCTAGAGCTAGAGGAATTGGGCGAGGTACTTTGCGTCAATATTCACTGTAGAGAAGGCGTTGGTGGATGATGAGTGTGGGGAAGGATATGTAGATAGTTTGGGTCATGCTGAGATCAAAAGGGAGAATGCATTAGGGATCCTGAAAAACATGAAGGTGAACAAGTCCCCAGGGCCTGATTGGATATACCCAAGAACACTGAGAGAGGCAAAGGAGGAAATTGCTGGGGCCTCGAGAGAAATCTTTATATCCTCACTGGCTACAGAGGAGGTCCCAGAGGACTGGAGAATAGCCAGTGTTGTTCCTTTGATTAAGAAGGGTGGCAAGGATAATCCAGCTAATTTCAGGCCAGTGAACCTTATGTCAATAGTAGGGAAATCATTGAGAGGATTCTTTGAGACAGAATTTTTCTCACTATCTCTCTGGATAGGAGATCATAACCCTGGCATCTAGGAGGCATGCTGATTTGCTGTTGCCAGCCACAGAAACATCTGTCTGTACTTTTTACTAAAAGAGTCCCCTATCACAATTGATGTCTTGGAACCTTGTGTACCCCTTATTACAGTAGAGCCAGTCTCTCAAACTTGGCTGTTGGTACCACATTCCCTAAAGAGTCCACTGTCCCCTACATTTTCCAAAACAGCATTCTTATTTGAGTTGAGTCACAGGAGACTCCTACACTACCTGCCTACCCCTCCTCCCTTTCTTAGATGTAACCCATCTACCCGTCTGTATCTGCATTTTTTTTCCCTATCTTTCTGAAACAGCCATCCATCACACCCCCTGGCTCCAGTAAATTCATCCCTGCCTCTAACTGCTGCTCCAACCCATTCATGCAACCTGATAGGAATCGCAACCAAACACACTTCCTGCATATATAATTATCAGTAACAAGGACATTCTCCCTAATCTCCTGCATTCTACAGGAAGAGCAAATCACTCCACTAACGGCCATCTTTGCATCTTAATCTACAGATCCGGAAAATAGCAGTCTTACTGCTCTAAAAATACTGTTCTAGGTAAATTGATACCTACGTTTTATATTTTAAACAAGTTTGATCTAGAGACAGATCTCAAAAAATATAAAAAAGAACAGCTACTCACTATTATAGATTTATAAACAAAGTATGATTAGATTTAACAAGCCACTTAGCCATTCCCCTGTCAAAAGGAGCTCCTGATACTGAGGTCTCAGCGATCATGTGAATTTTGTTGTTTGTTTATTTTTTTTAAACTGAATTGGATATCCAGAGATACTTAAGACCAACAGCAGAAGCAGTCAGCTGTGAAAATTCACTGTCTGGTCAGACAGCTGTGCAGGTTCACCAATCCTTTTTGTCACCTCCCACACACTCCATTTTGTTGTAAAGTACCTTGTTTTGATCTTTTTCCAAAGTTCCAAAACAAAGCAACATCTTATAAAGCAGTAATCACAGCTAAACTAAAAAAGTACAGGAAATCAGCTCCAACACTGAAGAAACCTCAAAAAAGTGCAGATCTTAAAGCCCCAGTTTTCTCCTGTCCTCCATCTTGGATTAGAGATAATGGGAAATGCAGATGCTGGAGAATCCAGGATAACAAAGTGTGAAGCCGAATGAACACAACAGGGTGCTCTGAGATGCTGCTTAGCGTGTTGTGTTCATCCAGCTTCACACTTTGTTATCTCCATCTTGGATTACTCAGGTTCTTATCATTGTGCATACAATAAGCTAAAGGAGCATAAAAAACACGAATGCTTCACATTTCACAACAATACATTTTCAATTCAACTGTTTCTAATAATTCATAGTCCTAAATCTGTTCCACATACTGCACTGAAATGTTACATATTTGAAATTCAACAGATCAAGCAAAACAGGAAGTAGAATAATTTGCAATTCACCACATTAGGGTGGTATATATGCTGGAGAAGACATTGGGGAAGGCTAAGGAGTAAATAACGGAAAGAAAGAAAACAGTTGCGCAGAGAAATGAAAATGGATAATGTCGGTTTGCAATAATGAATAACTGCTAATGGAGACTGTTAATTGCTGACAACGAATCGTTTGTGGTAGCAGTCCATTTGATGACGAGGCCTGGGGTGTGGGAGCTGGGGTAAGGATGTGGGAATTGGTGCTCAAACCCTAAAATTATTGAACTCAATATGGAATCCAGCAGGTTGCAGGGTTCCCAAGCAGAAAACGAGTGTTATTCTTCCAGCTTGCACTGACCATCACTGGTGCAATGCAGCAAGTCCGAAACAGAGATTTTGGTCAGGGAGCACAGTAGTGTGTTGAAATGGCAGGCAACTGGAAGCTCAGAGTCATTTTTGTGAACAGAAGGTAAGGTACTCTGCAAAACATTCGCCCACTCTGCTTCTCTGTGTAGAGGAGGCCACATGTGCGCAGCATATACTAGACTAAATTGAGTGAAGTTAAGATAAATCACAGCTTCAGCTAAAAGGTATGTCTGGGGCTTCGGATGGCATAGAGGGGAGAAGTAAAGGGGAAGGCCTTCAGCGATTGCAATAGGAAGGTGCAATGGGGGTGCAAGAGATACTGGGAGTGGACAAAGGTGGCCTTGAGGGAGCAGTCCACACAGAAGGCTGACAAGGGAAGGTTAGCCTTTCAGAGGCCATTCCCTCCAGGACACCCCGTCCCCATTAGCACCTAGTCATTCTCCCAGGCTGACCTTTACCTATTCCTTTGTCTCACCAACTATTTTGCTGTCTCTCTAGGCTCTATCTCCAATTATTATTTCATCTTTTTCCCTCTCCCCATCTCCAGCATACATCCGAACATTTTCCTAACTACACTCAGTTCTGAAGAAGGGTCCCTGGACCTGAAATACTCACTTTACTTTTCTATACAGATAGTCCCAGACCTGCTGAGTTTTTCAGCAATTTCTGTGTTTATTTTAGGATTTCTTTCCCTTTACATAAAATTTCATGGTACATTTAGGCAGTTCGCACAGCATACCAGCTGAAAACCACTGCTCTGCTTAAACAAAATGCTGCTTTTCAATTCTTCCTGCTAAAATGGACAAATTCACCCGAGTTATAAATTCCACCTGCCAATTGTTTCTACCCACACACTATTTATATCCCTTTGCAAATTTTCAATCTCCTCTTGATAATTTAACTTCATGCTGACCTTGGCATCATTGGTAAATTTAAATATCATGCGTTCAGAGCTCTCACCCAAATCATTTAGAGGTTATTAACTGTTGTGGCCCCGGGACTGATCCCTGTGGCACCTAAAAATTACAGTTTGCCAATCTAATAAATTAGTTGAACTTCATTTCTTTTTCATAAAGTAATGCTGACTCTACCTGTTCCAATATGATTTCTCTAAGTATTTTGCTATCATCTCCTTCATAGTCAATTCTAATGCAGTTGTAAGACACTCACCTGACAAAAAGTCTTGCCAGACCCAACCATGGGCCTGCAACAAACAGAACAACTTAAAACAGTTAAGCAGCATCTGTAGACACGACAGTACACTTACCAAGACAGAAGGCTAGCTAATAGTTTGAGCCACTTTCGTTGGGTTCTCACCTCTTTCAATAATGTGTCTTGCTCTCAAAGCTGTCTGTGTATTCCAGACCTAGTGAAGCCTAACCTTTAAATCAATATGTTGGGGTTCAAGATCAGAAAATTCCCTCACATAAATCTCTGCAAAGATATTTTTATTAGTTTACAGGATATGGCATCAGTGTTAGGTCAGCATTTATTGTCGGTCCCTAAGCGGTCTCAAGGGATGATAAGCTGTTGTCTTAAAGGATTGCAGTCCTTGGGACATGATGTAAGTGTTCAAATTTTGTTACTCAATAACAGCATTGCTTGGTGACTACCCAAGTGGAATTGATGGGTTATGCCAAACGAACAGAAAAGGCAGAAAAGTATTGGATGATCATCAGGAAGACTGGTAGGGGTGGGCAGGTTGTGCAGAAATCCCTGTGGCCATTCCCCCCCTCAAACAGATATGGATAACATTGGATAACTTTGGGGCAATTAGCCTCTCAGGGAAAGCAACGACAGCCAAGTTTGTGTAACGAAAAGTTGGCTCTGCAGCACAGCAAGATAAGAAAACAACTGGAAGAGCTTGAATGGGAGGGAAACTTGATTGTAAGGGGGACTGAGGGTTAATTCTGTGGATGCAAATGTGACTCTTGAATGGTATGTTGTCTCCCTGGTGCTAGGTATCAGGGATGTCACAGAGCATGTAGGGCATTCTGAAGGGGGAAGATGAATAACCGGCAGTTGAGGTATATGCCAGTACCAAAAACATGGGCTTAAAAGAGAGAGAAGTCCTGCAACAGGAATTGAGTGAGTTGAGTAGTAGATTAAAGAGGAAGACTATGAAGGTACTAACCTAAGGAGACAAGGAAGACTACTAAATTAGTAATCTCTGAATTACTTCCGGTGCCACACTGTAGTGACTGTGGGAATGAAAGGAAAGGTCAAAGAACTCATGACTAAAGGGAGGACTTCAGATTTTTGGATCACTGAAATGGGAGATAGGTGGGACCTGTACAAGCTAGATGAGTTGCACTTTAACCAGAATAGATCCAATATCCTTCCTGGGAGATTTTTTTGAGCTGTTGGCGAGGTTTTAAAATAATTTGGCATGGGGATGGGGCACGGAGCAGAAGTAAAGTTGGGACCAAGATCCCGGCCAGATAAAGAAGGAATATTAGGACAGTTCAGCAGGCAGAGAAGACATGGGCAGAAGGTGGTACGCGGGGGACCAGAGAGCTAAATTGTGTCTATTTCAATGCAAGGAGCTTGACTGGTAAGGGTCTTCAAATGAGGCCATCCAAGTAGAGCTCAGAAATGGAAAAAAAAAGGGGCAATCGCTTTTCTACGATTATACTACAAACCTCCAGTCAGAAGGAGATAACACAGGCAAATCACACAGAGGAGTGAGAATAATAGGTTATGGTCAGACGGGATTTTAACTTTGCTAACATTGTGATTGCCAGCATAACAGCGTATAAGATGCAGTGAAATTTTTAAAGTGTACCGAGGAGAGCTTTTTGTGTCAGTTTCGAGATAGTCCTACTAGAGGCTGGGGCAGTGCTACTCTAAACCCAGGGAATAAAATCAGTCAAGTGGCTTAAGTGCCAGTGGGCAAACATTTCAAGGAAAGAGACCATAACTCTTAAGTTTCAAAGTTATTATGCAAAGGGATATGAATAGTGCAGACGATAAATGTCTAAATTATGGTGAAGCCAATTTCAATATCATCAGACAGGATCTGGCATATCTATGCTGGGAGCAGCTACTTGCAGGTTAAGTCTACATTTGGAAAGTAGAAGTTTTTTCAAAAAAGTATTCAGGAAAGCAAGCTGTTCTAATAATGAAGTGTGTTGCAAAGTAGGGTAGAGTAGTTATGAATTAGGAAACAGGAATTTGGTGTTTATAAAATGCTAGGGGGAAAGCATTTACATGATCTTTTGAAGGAACCATGCAATCTTCTGTGCTTAGAGATTTAAAATGGATGTCTGTGAGCAGCAGCTTGAAAGTTTAATAATGAAGTGTGTTGCAAAGTAGGGTAGAGTAGTTATGAATTAGGAAACAGGAATTTGGTGTTTATAAAATGCTAGGGGGAAAGCATTTACATGATCTTTTGAAGGAACCATGCAATCTTCTGTGCTTAGAGATTTAAAATGGATGTCTGTGAGCAGCAGCTTGAAAGTTTGCAAGTACACAGAAAGCACCCGAATTGAAATGTCTGCAATGAACAGTTAGTAGGCCAAGCTGCTGCATTTTCACCATGGCAATAAGGTTTTGAATTTAACCTATCAATTTGAACAAGATACTTAGATACTAAAAACCTATTACATTTAAGTCTGACGATTTTGACAACATCTGGCTATAAGAAAAATTAATATGTCATCAAGAGAATAAAAAGTAGGGGGCAGTTGGACATCAACCCCAGAGCTAGCTGCCATCTGCCAGAGATACTGGCCTCAAGAGTGAATCAGTTCCTCTCATAGCCTCCTCACTATTATAGAGAAAGCATTTGAATAACAGTACCAATAGCACAATTTATTAATATTCCTGAAAAGAATTGACAGAGAAGGTATCTCTGAAAGAAGAATTAATGGAGAAGGCACAGAATATTCCAGAAGACGTGTAACCTAGCTATAATTTCGAAAGACTAATTCTTCTCCACAAGTCGGACCTGTTTTTATTGGAACAGCATACCATTAGAATCTTGCTTGATTTGGGAATAGTTAGAAGGGATTTATTTGGTTTGTTAATAGTTTAGTTAATTTGTTCACTGTTAAAGTCAAATAAATAAACAGTAACTTGTTGATTTTAAAATGAGTATCAGGGACTTAATTTATTTAGCTGCTAGGAACTGCTGAGAAGCAGGTTACACCATTTTTACATTGCTTTAACAGATTTTAAGGTGAGGAGCTCCTCTTGGGGCATTTCAGTTTTAGTTATTGGGTGGTGGGAACCTCCACTTTATTACAATGGGGAACAACAGCAAGTCCAAGAATAAAAAGAAGGAATCATATCTTGGGTACAGAACATTAAAAACAGGGGAGGTCCTTCAGGAATAGAGTGTGCTGGGTGTGCTTAAAAATAAATTAGGAGGGCAAAGATGGGCCGTGAAACATCTTTGGCAGATGTGATTAAGGAATATACCAAGGCATTTTATAAGCATGATGAAAGCAAGAGTATCCTATCGTTTACTCCCCATCCACCCACCTCCCCATTTTCTGCATATAAACATTGAACATAACAGCACAGTACAGGCCCTTGATGTTTTGCAGACCTGTCATACCAATCTCAAGCCCATCTAACCTACATTATTCCATGTACGTCTATATTCTTGTCCAATGACGACTTAAATATACTTAAAGTTGGCGAATCTACTACCGTTGCAGGCAAAGCGTTCCATTCCCTTACTACTCTCTGAATAAAGAAACTACTTCTGATATCTATCCTATATCTTACACCCCTCAATTTAAAGCTATGCCCCCTCGTGCTCGCCGACACCATCCTAGGAAAAAGGCTCTCCCTATGCACCCTATCTAACCCTCTGATTCTTTTATATGTCTCAATTAATTCACCTCTCAACCTTCTTCTCTCTAACAAAAACAGCCTCAAGTCTCTCAGCCTTTCCTCATAAGGCCTTCCCTCCATACCAGGCAACATCCTAGTAAATCTCCTCTGCACCCTTTCCATAGCTTCCACATCCTTCTTATAATGCGGTGACCAGAACTGTACGCAATACTCCAAGTGCAGCCGCACCAGAGTTTTGTACAGCTTCACCATAACCTCTTGGTTCCGGAACTCAATCCCTCAAAGCTAAAACACTGTATGCCATCTTAATAGCCCTGTCAACCTGGGTGGCAACTTTCAAGGATCTGTGTACATGGACACCGAAATCTCTCTGCTCATCTACACGACCAAGAATCTTACCATTAGCCCAGTGCTTTGCATTCCAGTTACTCCTACCGAAGTGCATCACCTCACACTTGTCCACATTAAACTCCATTTGCCACCTCTCAGCCCAGCTCTGCAGCTTATCTATGTCTCTCTGTAACCTACAACATCCTTCATCACTATCCACAACTCCACCGATCTTAGTGTCGTCTGAAAATTTACTAACCCATCCTTCTACGCCCTCATCCAGGTCATTTATAAAAATGACAAACAGCAGTGGACCCAACACCAACCCTTGCGGTACACCACTAATAATTGGTCTCCAGGGCGAACACTTCCCATCAACTACCACCCTCTGTCTTCTTTCAGCAAGCCAAGTTCTGATCCAAACTGCTATATCTCCCACAATCCCATTCCTCCGCATTTTGTACAACAGCCTACTGTGGGGAACCTTATCGAACTCCTTGCTGAAATCCATATACACCACATCAACCGGTTTACTCTCATCTACCTGTTTGGTCACCTTCTCAAAGAACTCTAAGGTTTGTGAGGCACGACCTACCCTTCACAAAACCGTGCTGACTATCCCTAATCAATTTATTCTTTTCCAGATGATTATAAATCCTATCCCTTATAACCTTTTCCAACAACTGAAGTAAGGCTCGCTGGTTTGTAATCACCAGGGTTATCTCTACTCCCCTTCTTGAACAGGGGAACCACATTTGCTATCCTCCAGTCGTCTGGCACTATTCCTGTAGACAATGACGAGTTAAAGATCAATGCCAAAGGCTCAGCAATCTCCTCCCTGGCTTCCCAGAGGATCCTAGGATAAATCCCATCCGGCCCAGGGGACTTATCTATCTTCACCCTCTGTAGGATTTCTAATACCTCTTCCTTGTGAACCTCAATCCCACCTAGTCTAGTAGCCTGTATCTCAGTATTCTCGGCAACATTGTCGTTTTCTAGAGCGAATACTGTTGAAAAATATTCATTTAGTGCTTGCCCCATCTCAGGCTCCACATCCAACTTCCCACTGCTATCCTTGATTGGCCCTAATCTTACTCTCATCATTCTTTTATTCCTTAAATACCTATAGAAAGCCTTGGGGTTTACCCTGATCCTATCCGCCAACAACTTCTCGTGTCTCCTCCTGGCTCTTCTGAGTTCTGTCTTTAGGTCTTTCCTGGCTACCTTGTAACCCTCAAGTACCCTAACTGAGCCTTCACATCTCATCCTAACATAAGCCTTCTTCTTCCTCTTGACCAGAGATTCCACTTCCTTTGTAAACCACGGCTCCCGCACTCTACAGCTTCCTCCCTGCCTGACAGGTACATAATTTTCTAGGACACACAGAAGCTTTTCCTTGAAGAAGATCCACATTTCTAATGTGCCCATCCCCTGCAGTTTCCTTCCCAATCCTATGTTCCCTAAATCTTGCCTAATCTCATCGTAATTGCCTTTCCCCCAGCTATAACTCTCGGCCAGTGGTATACACCTATCCTTTTCCATCACTAAAGTAAACATAACATAACATAACATGTTTTCCCAGCCACCATCAGTTCTGAGGAAGGGTCACCAGACCCAAAACGCTAACCGTTTTCTCCTTCACAGATGCTGCCAGACCTGCTGAGATTTTCCAGCAACTTTGTTTTTATTCCTGGCTGACAGCATCCGCAGTTCTTTGGGTTTTTATTGCAGCTGGAGATTTCAGTTGGGATGGTGAGGTTCCCGAGCAAGTTAACATTAATAAGAGGGAGGTATGAGATGTTTTAAGGAATAAAGGTGCATAAATCCCCAGAGCCTGATGAGATGAATCCAAAGCAGCTATGGGAGAAAATATGATACTTCAATGGCCACAGGTGATGTGCCAAACAACTAGAGGATAGCAAATATGTTTTAGAACATAGAACATAACAGCATAGTACGGGCCCTTCGGACCATGATATTGTGCCAAACTTTTACCTGAAACCTAAGGTCTATCTAACTTCCACCACTACCTTACACTATCATCCATATGCCTTTCTATTAGCTGCTTAAATGCTCCTAATGAGGCTAACTCCAGTACCCTCGCCAGCAATGCATTCCATGCCCTCACCACTCTGAGTAAAGAGCCTACCTCTGACATCTCCCTGATATTTACCTCCTTTTACTTAAAAAAAAAATGCACCCTCGTAAAAGCTACGTCCACCCCAGGAAGAAGTTTTTGGCTGCCTACTCTCTCTATACCTCGATCGTTTTGTACACTTCTGTCAAGTCAGCTCTCATCCTTCGTCATTCTAAAAAGCCCTAGCTCTCTCAACCTTTCTTCATAAGGCCTTCCATCCATTCCAGGCAACATCCTGGTCAATCTCCTCTACGCCTTTTCCAACGCCTGCACATCTTTCCTGTTATGAGGTGACCAGAACTGGGCACAATACTCCAGATGTGGCAAAACCAGGCTTTTGTATAGCTGGAGCATAACTTCACGGCTCTTGAACTCGATCCGTCTATGAATGAAAGCTAACACACCATACGCCTTCTTAACAACTCTAACCACCCAGATGGCAGCTTTCAGGGAACAGTGAACATGAACCCCAAGATCCCTCTGCTCCTCCACACTGCCAAGAATCTTTCCATTAACCCTGTATTCTGCTTTCAGGTTTGTCCTTCCAAAGTGAATCACCTCACAATTTTCAGGGTTAAACTGAATCTGCCACTTATCAGCCCAGCTCTACGTTCTATCAATGTCCCTTTGTAACCTAGAACAGCCCTCCACACTGTCCACGTGACATGCCTTCAATATCATCCACGAACTTGCTAATCCACCCTTCCACTCCTTCATCCAAATCATTTACAAAAATCACAAATAGAAGAGGATCCAGAACAGATCCGTGTGGTACAGCACTCATAACTGAGCACCATGTTGAATATTTTCCATCCACTACCACCCTTTGTCTTCTAAGGATCAGCCAATTCTGAATCCAATCTGTCACATTTCCCCATATCCCATGCCTCCTTACCTTCTGCGTGAGCCTACCATGGGGAACCTTATCAAACGCCTTACTTAAATCCATGTATACCACATCCACTGCTCCACTTTCATCCACGTATTTGGTCATCTCTTCGAAGAATTCAATAAGGTTTGTCTGGCATGATCTACCCCTCACAAATCCGTGCTGACTATCACGAATCAAACTATGCCTTTCCAAGTGATCATAAATCCAGTCTCTCAGAGCCCTTTCCAATAATTTGCCCACCAATGATGCAAGACAGCTGGCCTGTAATTTCCGGGGTTACCCCTGTGGCCTTTTTGAACAAGAGAATGACATTTGCCTCTTTCCAATTTTCCAGCTATATACCCGTGGACAGCGAGGAGGAAAAGATCACTGCCAAAGGCCCTGCGATCTCGTCCCTCGCTTCCCATAGAATAAATCCCATCAGGCCCGGGGGACTTATCTATCTTCAACTTCCTCAGATTTCCTAGCACATCTCCTTTACTAACATCAACCTCCTCTAGCCTACCTGCCTGGTTCACAACGTCCTCCCTTACAACTAGGTCCCTCTCAGGTGTGAATACCGAAGAAAAGTATTCATTAAGGACCTCTCCCATCTCTTTCGGCTCTGTGCACAAATTCTCTTTACAATCCTTGATCAGCCCTACGTTTTCTCTGATCATTCTCTTGTTCTGCACATACGTGTAAAAAGCCTTGGAGTTTTCCTTTATCCTATCTGCCAGCACTTTCGCATGTCCCCTTATAGGTCTCCTAAGCCCTTTCTTCAGCTCCTTCCTAGCTAACTTGTATCCCTCTAGAGCCTTTTCCTAAACCTTACATGAGCATCCTTCTTCCTCTTAAGCAGTCGTTCTACCTCTCCAGAGAACCATGGCTCCCTCACTCGACCGCATCTTCCCTGCCTGCTAGGAACAAAGATATCAAGCAAACGCAGTATGCATTCCTTAAACAATCTTCACATTTCTGTGGTGCTCTTCCCTGACAGCATCTGTTCCCAATTTATGTTATCCAGTTCTTGCCTAACAGAATTTTAATTACCCTTCCCTCAATTATAAACTTTACCCTGCCATATGTACCAATCCTCATCCATGACTATCGCAAAAGAGAGAGTAATGATCACTACCGCCAAAATGCTCTCCTGACAATAGGTCTAACACTTGGCCCGATTCATTGCCAAGCACCTCTCCTTGTGTTGGTCTATCTACGTACTGCGCCAGGAATCCTTCCTGAACACACTGGACAAAATCTGCTCCATCTAAACTATTAGAACTAAAATGTTTCCAAATCAATACTTGGAAAGTTGAAGACACCCATGACAACAACCCTGTGCCTTCTACCCTTTCCAGTACCTGCCTCCCAATCCGTTCCTCCACTTCTCTGCAACTATTAGAGGGTCTGTAAAAAACCAACAAAGTGACTGCTCTTTTCTTGTTCCTGACCTCAACCCAAACTGACTCCGTAGACATATTATTCTCGAACTGCCTTTCAGTAGCTGCTATACTCGCCCTGACAAGCAATGCCTCTCCTCCACCTGTTTCTCCGCCCTCCCTATTTCTTTTAAAGCATCTAAATCCCGGAACCTCCAACATTCATTCCTCTCCCTGAGTTACCCAAGTTTCTGTAATGGCCACAACATCATAGTTCCAAGTACGGGCCCATGCACTAAGTTTATCCGCTTTATTTCTGATACTTCTTGCACTGAAGTATACATATCTCAAACCATTTCATGTCTGCAATTATGCTCCATTGATCACATTTCTTTATAAACCACCTCAGTCCCTGTTGTGTTTGTTGGAAGGCTGAATTCCTCATCCTCTTAATTATAAATATGGTTCCCCACACCCTGCCAAGCTAGTTTAAACCATCCCGTACAGCTCTAGCAAATCTCCCTCCCAGGATATTTGCGGCTGTCTGGTTCAGGTGCGACCCGTCCTTACTGTACAGGTCCCGTGTTCCCCAGAATGTGCTCCAATTATCCACATAATGGAAGCCCTTCCTCCTATACCAGTCCTGTAGCCACGTGTTTAGCTGCACTCTCTCCCTATTTCTTACTTCATTATCACATGGCACTGGTAGTAATCCAGAGATAACTACCCCATGTGTCCTGGACTTCGGCTTCCAACCTAACTCCCTACCGATGTTACCATGACTGCTGGTTGCTCAACCTCCCCCTTAGGGATCTTGAAGACACGATCCGAGACATAACGGACCCTGGCACCCAGGAGGCAACATAACATCTTTTCATCTTGTTCACGTCCAGAGAACTGCCTGTCTGTGCCTCTTACTACTGAATCCCCCACTACAATTGCTCTCCTGTTCTCTCCCTTCCCATCTTTGCCACAGGGTCAGGCTCAGTGCGAGAAACCTGTCCGCTATGGCCTTCCCCGGTCGGTTGTTTCACACGCCCCACAATAGTATCCAAAATGGTATACTTATTACAGAGAGGAACAGCCACAGGGAATCCCTGCATTGTCTGCCTATTCGCTTTCCCTTTCCTGACAGTCACCCAGCTGCCTTTCTCCTGTACTTTGGGTGTGACCACCTCCTTATAACTCCTCTCCATCACCCCCTCAGCCTCCTGAACGATCCGAAGTTCATCCAGCTCCAGCTCCCTAACACGGTTTGAGAGGAGCTGGAGTTGGGTGCACTTCTTGTGGGTGAAGTCAGAGGGGACACCAGCAGAGACCCTTACCTCCCACATCCTTCAAGAGGAGCATGCAACTGCCCTAACTTCATTCCCGCTACTCTGGATTTGCAGAAGAATAACAAAAAAGCCTTACCTTACCGAACCGCCACACAGTCTTTTTTGGTTAGAGGAAGACAACGGGTGGGAGACACTACAAGTGTAGTGTTTCAGGTTTAGCCAATGCCTGAATTTATCTGTTTCCTCCTGGCTCACGTTCCTTCCACACACCCGCCACTTAAACAAAGGGGCTGCTTGCTGCTTGAGGTAAGTTTTTATACAGGGAGAATACGAAAACCACCTTACCTTCCCCGTCAGCACTTTGGCTCGCACTGCTGCCACTGAAAACAAGAGGTTTTTTTTGTTCAAGAAGGGCATTTGGGATATGCTAGGGAATTAGAGAGTACTTCGTCTGACTTGTGGTTACACAGCAATGCAGAGTCACCAAGCAGAGGCTGATAACTAAGCTCAGTACCCTAGAGGACATCCCTAACTGGGAAGGTGACCTCATCATACCTGAACATACTCACTCTCCCTCGCCTTCACTCACAAACACACATTCACTCTCTCCAACACACAGGCACACAAACACACACAAATCTATAGGGAGATTCTGTGTTTGTGGATACATTATTTTGTTCAAAAAGCACACAATTTATAGACAGTCAATGTGATGCTTTATGAATACCTGCTTTCCAAATAAAACCAAAACACAAACAGATTCTAAAAAAGGCCTCACACCTAACGTCTGCTGCCTGACTTAAAATATCATCTCTTCTTTACACTGATAAAACTTTAGTTGTTTCAGGACCGTGACTTGAAAGAACTTCATCTTATTTTTTGTTTAATACATCTCCATCAGTGGTGTGACCCTTTGATCTTTTACTTGTATATTCTATGTCTGATGCTACCTCCCTCACTAACACCTGTAGAAGGAGTAAGGCTCCTAAACCTTGTTTTCAAATAAACCTGCTGGATTATAACTTGGTGTTGTGTGACTTATGACCTAGCCCACCCCGATCCATCACTGGCACCTACGTATCATCACTTAGTCTTATGTCAGTGATGGGAAAATTATTGGAAAAAAATTCTGAGAACCAGGATTAATCAACTCTTGGAAAGGCAAAGATTTAACAGGGACAGTCACCACTGATTTGTTGGAGGCAGATCCTGTCTGACTAACTTAACTAAAGGTGACTAAAGATATTGACAAGGGTAGTGCTGTTAGTGTGCTTTATACACACAAGATCCTGCGTGGAAAGTTGGTTCAAAAGATGACAGCCCATTGGATCCACCACAAGTTGCCAAACTGGATCCAAAACTGGCTTACAAAGGGTGGCAAGAGAGGCAAAGAGTGCTGGTGGAGGATTGTTTTTGTGAGTAGAAGCCCGTGATCAGCAGCGTGCCACAGGGAATGGTGCTGGGACCCCTGTCATTTGTTATGTACATTAATGACTTAGACATGAATGTAAAAGGTATAATTAAGTAAGCTTGCAGATTACATGAAAATTGGTATTGCTGATACAGAGAAAGATGATCTGGGGCTACAGTTTGATATTGATCAGCTGGTAAATTGGACACAGCAACGATAGATGGAATTTAATCCTGTTAAGTGTGAGATGATGTATTTTTGGAGGTCTAAAAAGGGAAAGATATATACAATGAATGGTAGGTCCCTCGGGAGTACTGAGAGACAACAGCGCCCAAGTCCAAAGATTCCTAAAGGCATCAGCTCAGGTAGGTTGGGTGGTGAAGCGAGCATAGCAAATGCTTGCTTTCATTAGCCAGGGCATACTACATAGGAGCAGGGAAATCTTGTTCTAAACTTTACACAGCATTATTTTTAAATTCACTTGTAGGATGTGGACACTGCTGGTTGGGCTAACATTTATTGCCCATCCCCAATTGCCCTTGAGAAACTGCCACACAGTGAACTGCTGCCTTGAACCACTGGAGTCCATGTGCTGTATATTGACGCACAATGCCTTTAGGGAGGGAATTGCAGGATTGTGGCCCAGCGACAGCGAAGAAATGGTGACCTTTTTCAAGTCAGGATGGTGAGTGGCTCGGAAAAGAACTGGTAGGTGGTGTTCCCATGTATCAATATCTAGTAGGTGGTGTTCCCATGTATCAATATTTTATTAGAATTCCTACAGTGTGGAAACTGGCCGCATTGATTCCACACCGAACCTCCAAACAACATCTCACTCAGGCCCAACCACTGACCCTATCTCTGTAACTGTGCATTTCCCACGGCTAATCCACCTAGCCTGCACATCCTTGCACACTATGGGCAATTCAGCATGGCCAATCCACCTAATCTACGTATCCTGTGGGAGAAAACCGGAGCATTTCAAGGACACCCATGCAGACATGGGGAGAATGTGCAAACTCCACACAGACAGTGGTCAGAGGATGGAACTGAACCCACGTGTTTGGCGCTGTGAAGCACCAGTGCTATTGAAGAAAATACATGTGAAAATTGCAAAGGCACTGGCAATAATTTTTGAATGTTTCCTGAATATAGGGGTGATGTCAGAGGATTGCAGAATTGCAAAATTGCAAATACAACACCCTTATCCAAAAGATAGTTGTAAGGGTAAGCCCAATAATTACAGAGAAGTTAGTTGAACTTCAGTACTGGGGAAATGTTGTGCGTGCAGAGGTCTTTTCAGATTCCGCTTTATTTGTTATCTGCTGATCTTTGTTCATAATCCCTATTTTCCTGCCTCCCTTCTGAACCTTCTATTTTCAACTTATTGTATGCAAACCTGTTCTTCTTCATTATTTTAATCTCCATCTCCTTTTCAATTGAGCGAGTTGTGTGTTTGTTTGGCCTACCTTTACCTTTTGAGGAAATATACCTTATTTGCTGGTTTTTCATTTGAGGGTCTAAAAGAATAAATTTCAAAACATGAAAATTTTGTTATAACTGAGTGTAATTTATTTACATATTTGCTTCAGATTATGTTTCAGTGTCCTATCTTGAAACTGATGGTGGTAATGCCTGGCTACCTATGCACAAATGCAGAGAGATATTGGGATCATTGATAGCCATAGGTGAGGTGCCAGAAGACTGCAGGTTAGTTAATGTGGCGCCATTATTTAAGAAAGCTGGGAAGAAAAAAAAAAACCAGGGAACTATAGACAGGTGAGCCTGACGTCAGTGGTGGGCAAGTTATTTGAGGGGATTGTGGGGGATAGGATTTATACGTATTTGGAAAGGCAAAGACTGATTATGGATAGTCAACATGGCTTTGTGCATGGGAAATTATGAATCAATAATTCAACTGAGTTTTTTGAAGTGACAAGGAAAATTGATGAAGGCAGAGTGGTGAATGTTGTCTATTTGGATTGCAGCAAGGCAGTCAACAAGGTTCTGCATGATAGCAAGGTAAGGTCATGTGGAATTCAGGGAGAGCTCAACATTTGGATACAAAATTGTCTCAAAGGTAGGAGACAAAACGTGGTGGAGGAGGGTTGCTTTTTGAACTGGAGGCCTATGACCAGCGGTGCACCATAAGGATCGGTGTTGGATCCACTGCTTTTTGTCATTTATATGAATGACTAGGAAGAATATAAAGGTATGGTTAGTAAGTTGCAGATGACACCAAAATAGGTGGTGTAGTGCACAGTGAAGAAGGTTACCTCAGTACAATAAAACCTTGATCTGATGGGTTGAGTCATGGCAGATAGAGTTTAATTTAGATAAATGTGTGGTTTTGCATTTTGGTAAGGCAAATCAGGGAAGGGCAAATCATAACGATAAGGTCACAAACATTTTTCTAGGGTAGGGGAGTCTAAAATTAGACAGCATAGGCTTAAGATGAGAAAGGAAAGATTTAAAAGATACCTATGGGGCAACCTTTTCATGGAGAGGGTGGTGTGTGTCCAGAATAAGCTGCCAGAGGAAATAGAGGAGGCTGGTACAATTACAATATTTCAAAGGCATCTGGATGGATACTTGAATATGAAGAGTTTAGAGGGCCAAATGCTGGCATTTGGTACTACATTAATTTAGGATACCTGGTTGGCTTGAACAAGTTGTTTCAATGCTTTATAAAATTCTATGACTCAACGACTCCAGGACTCTAATCATAGAGCCATCATGTTGCCCTATCCATTTGCCATTGTCCTTCTAGATGGTTGTGGGTTTGGAACGGCTGTCTAGGGATCTTTGGTAAAGTGTCCAACAGTGCTGGAGGGAGTGAATGCTTGTTGATGAGCTACCAATCAAATGGGCTGCTTTGTTCTGCATGGTGTCAAACTCATTGTGGAAACAGGAAGATGTATTATAGATAACAAAGTGTGAAGCTGGATGAACACAGCAAGCCAAGCAGCATTTCAGGAGCACAAAAGCTTAGATGCTGCTTGGCCTGTGTTCATCCAGCTTCACACTTTATTATCTTGGATTCTCCAGCATCTGCAGTTCCCATTATCTCAGATGTTGTATTATAGTCCTGGCTTGCACTGTGCAGATGGTGGATAAGCTTCGGGGATTCTGGAGTTAATTTACTGCAGAATTCCCAGCTCTTGATCTGCTCCTGTAGCCACAGTTCAGACTCTGGTCACCAGTAATTTCTTGCGAGTTGAGGGGGGAGTATTTTTCAATAATCATACCACTGAACATCAAGGGGCAAAGTTACATTATGTCTTGTTGTTGATGGTCCCTGCCTGGCACTTGAAGTGCCAATATTTCATGCCACTTATTCACTCAAGCCTGAAAGTTGTCGAGGTTTTGGACACAAACTGCTTCAGTATCTGAGGAGTTGCAAATTGTGTGAAACATTGCGCAAATCATCTGTAAACATCCCTATGGTTGGGCCTGGAACTACCTGAGGAACTCCTGAAATGATGTCCTGAAACTAAGACAATTGACCTCTAACAATCCTAACCATCTTCCTTTGTGCCACTTACTGCATGTCTTAAAATTGTACTCTGTGCAAGAATAGGTACACAATCTTCAACACTTTCAAAATGATTAATAGTGAAAAATTGAGATAGGTTACAGATTTAAAGGAAATACTACAAAAATACAGAAGTGAATTTAGAGATGGTTGAATCAGACTGGGAAAATAAACTTGAAGCTGAGATGCTAGAACAGCAATGGGGCCTGGAAATATTTAAAGAAGTGGTTCAAATCACAATGTGTATTCTGATGAGGAAGACAGACTATCACAAAGGTCCACCATCCATAGATAAGGAAGAGAGATAGTATCAAATGTAGAAACATGTAGAAACCAGAAAAAAATTATCAAAATGAAAGGAAAAAAATTAAAATGAGTGCTTAAAAAAAAACATCAAAACATAGCAAGTGCTATGTAGGTTGACATTGGTCCCTTAAAAGGATGAGGTTAAGGAATTAATGGGACTGCATGGACTTTTGAGTTTTCATTTTTGATCTGTCATCACAGAAAAAGACACAAAAAGCACCCCAAGAATAGCAGAAAGTCAGGGTGCATAGAAAGTTGAAACTAACACGTACGCTGGAAAAATAAATTCGGAAATAAGCTAAAAGGATTGAAGGGCATACGAGTGCCCCAGACCTCATGATCTGTATCCACTGAAAGAAGTGGCTGCAGAGAAACTGGGTGGATTGATTTCAAATTCCCTTACTTCTGCAAAGTGAATTTGAAAACTGAAAATGCGATGCACCTATTCAAGAAGACGGGAAACTGAAAGCAAGAAATGCCAGGTCAGTGTGTGTACAGCATTATAATTAGGAAAATGCTGAAACCTATTCTGCAAGAACTAGCAGAGGAATATTTTGAAAATCAGAGCATAAAACCACATCAATTCTGTCTGGTTATGAAAAAGAAATAGTGTTTTGACAAATTTATTCCAGAATTCAGAGTTATAAAATCCTTACAGTGCAGATAGAGGCCATTCAGCCCATTGAGTCTGCATTGAAGAGCAAATGCTACTCTATCCCTGCATTTACCATGGCTAATTCATGTAGCCCGCACATCCCTGTACACTATGGGGCAATTCAGCATGTCAAATCCAAATAACCTCTGCACATCTCTGGACTGAGAGATGAAACTGCAGCACACAGCAGAATCCCACACAGACATGAGCAAACGTGTAAACTCAACAGTTGCCTAAGACTGGAATTGAAGTCATGTCCCTGGTACTGTGAGGCAGCATGCTAACCATGTGTGACCACCCTAGCCATCTCCAGGTCTTTGAGGATGCAACGTTGGGCTGACAGTGGAATAGATACAGTACATTTGGATTTTCCAAGGCAGGTGCCACATAAAAGGTTATGACATAAATAATAGCTTGTGAAATTGAAGTTAGGGTAATTGAATATTTTTATGGCCAAGATAGATAGATGTCTGAGAAAGGAGTCAAAAGGGGTAATGTGGAAAATGAAGGATACAATCAAATCAGCCACTTCCTTATCAAAAGGCAGAGCAGGTTCAAGGTGTCAAAAGTCTTACTCCTAATTTTTATGTTCATATGATTGTACCAAATAGTGTCAGGAAAGAAGGGTCATTTTCAGATCAGAAGCCCTTGAGTGCCACAGCGATCAGTGCTGCAGCCTCAATTACTTATGATCTATACACTTGGAGACTAAGTGCTTTGCAAATCCAATTTTGCTGGTAATGCAAAAGCAGGACAGCAAGCCTCGCTGAGAACGCGGTTTGCAGAGGAGCACGTTAAGCAAATGAACAAAAATATGGCAGGTGGAACATACTGTGGAAAATATGACTGGTCATTAAGTATATTCAAGGCTGAGAGAGATAGCTTTTCAAAATAAGTCAGGGTCTTAAGTGTTATGGGGATAAGATAGGAAAATTAAGCTGAGAATTATGAGAACAGCCATGATCTCACTGAATGGCAAAGCAGTCTTGATGGGCTAAATAGCCTACTTCTCCTCCTAAATTTTATAGACACCGTCCATTTCACAGGAAGAACAGAAAAACAGAATACTATTGAAATTAAGACAATGGATGCTGTCATATTTGATAGTCAGTGAAGAAATCCTTTGCTGCTTTAGGAATTGTGTTTTCCAATTTTGCAACAGAGTCCCAGTAACTCCTGCAGCTTATCCTATGAAAATACTCCCAATCATGTGTCTTGCCAATGCTTGACCCTCAAATAAATTCAACAATTTCTCCAAACATTGGTGGCATGATACGTCAGTGGTTAGCATTACTGCCTGACAGCACCAGGGATCTGAGTTTGATTCCACCCCATCGATGTGGAGTTTGCACATTCTCCCCATGTCTGCATGGATTTCTTCTGGTTGCCTTTCTCAGTCCAAAAGTAGGCAGGCTAGGTGGATTGGTGATGCTAAATTGCCCATAGTGCTCAGGGATGCCAGGGTTAGGGTGTGTTAGCCATGGGAAATGCAGGGTTACATAACAGGTTGGGGTGGGAGGGTGTGGGTGCGATGGTCTTCAGGGGGCCATCTTCAATGGTCCAAAGGGCCTGTTCTACACCACAGGGCTTCTATTTCCACTCAAAATCTTCTTTGCCACTTCATGCTAAATACACTTTTCCAAAGTCATTATTATTTCACATTGTAGCCTCTGACTTGAACCCTGGACTCTAACCCCATCATTGCCATGCATTTCATGTTTAATAGCATTTTACGTATCCATATTTCTATATACCTGCATAACTTGTATTTTCCTGAATTCTAGTTTTTGCCTTTCACTTTAGACCAAGACTTTAGTCCAGGGAGGACGACAGGTCAAGGAGGCAGGATGAGGTTAGTAGGCAGGATATGGAGGTGCGGCTTAAGGTGGGAGGAGGGGATAAGTGAGAGGAAGAACAGGGGGACGAGCTGGGCTGGTTTTGGAATGCAGTGGAGGGGAAGGGAAGATTTTTAAGCTTGTGAAGTCCACATTGATACCATTGGGCTGCAGAGTTCCCAAGCAGAATATGAGTTGCTGTTCCTGCAACCTACGGGTGGCATCATTATGGCACTGCAGGAGACCCAGGATGGACATGTCGTCTAAGGAATGGGAGGGGGAGTTAAAATGGTTCACAACAGGGAGGTGCAGCAGTTTATTGCGAACTGAGCTGAGGTGTTCTGCAAAGTGTCTGCTTGGTTTCCCCAATGTAGAAGGAGCCACAACGAGTACAGTGGATGCAGTATTCCATATCGGCAGGTGTGCAGTTGAACATCTGCTTGATATGGAAAGCCATCTTGGGGCCTGGGATGGGGGTGAGGGAGGAGGGGCAAGCATAGCACTTCCTTGCAGGGGAAGGTGCCGGGTGTGGTGGGGTTGGAGGGGAGTGTGGAGCGGAGAAGGGTGTCCCGGAGAGTGTGGTCTCTCCGGAAGGCAGACGAGGGTGGGAATGGAAAAATGTCTTGGATGGTGGGGTCAGATTGTAGATGGCCGAAGTGTCGGAGGCTGATATGTTGTACCCGGAGGTTTTTGGAGGTGAGTTCGGTGGGGCAGGAGCAGGCGGAGACAATGGTTCAACCAGGGCAGGCAGGTTTGTGGATTTTGGGAAGGAGATAGAAGCAGGCAGGAACAGCAACGCATATTCTGCTTGGGAACCCTGCAGCCCAATGGTTTCAACGTGAACTTCACAAGCTTCAAAATCTCCCAGTCCCCCACTGCATCCCAAAACCAGCCCAACTCGTCCCCGCCTCCCTAAATTGTTCTTCCTCTCACCTATTCCCTCCTCCCACATCAAGCCGCACCTCCATTTCCTACCTACTAACCTCATCCCGCCTCCTTGACTTGTCCTCCCTGGATTGACCTATCCCCTCCCTACCTCCCCACCTGTACTCTCCTCTCCCCTATCTTCTCCTCTATCCATATTCAGTCCGCCTCCCCCTCTCTCACTATTTATTTCAGAACCCTCTCCCCATCCCCCCTCTCTGAAGGAGGATCTGGGCCCAAAACGGCAGTCTTTGTGCTCCTAAGATGCTGCTGTGTTCATCCAGCTTCACACTTTGTTATCGCGGATTCTCCAGCATCTGCAGTTCCCATTATCTCTGATTATATCTTTCAACTCCAAACAATGGCTTTACTCAGAACTCTCAGTTGAAAACTCCCAGGAGGGTACTGAAACAGAATGGAGAAGGCTCATTCAGGAAGGCACTGAACAGACACTGCATTAGGAACGTGCAGAAAGAGAAAGTCGAGGTGTCAGAGTGAGCACGTAAACATCTAAACATATCAAACACTTCAACCAGTACATACTACTACGATTTACAATATGTAGTGTAAGTCATCCTCAACCTTGAGAAACTGAAGACAAGGACATCTTTTACAACTCATCCCAAACAGATTGTCCTGGCATTCATTACAAAATAATCCTCTTGCACTTTCTCCACCTTAAGCATCTTAACTCATCCTACACCTCCCATCTCACTTTCAAAACCATATTACTCCCCCAGTCTTCCAAGGATGACAACTCTTTTTTTAAAAGCAGCAAGGTATTCCTCATTTTTACTTTAAACCACTGCACTGAATGAACTCTCTCCTCTGTGATTTCAATTGCACTATGCTCTCCCACCTGACTTCACTGCTCTCTTACCTTCACTAAATCTCAGTGTCTGCCATCCTTTTTTGCTTTTTCTTTGAGGTTTATAGTTTGTATGGACTATATTCTAGATAACTAATACCAGGGAATAAGGGCCCTACAGTAACTGACATTATTTTATTTTCATCATCTTCCAAAAGGGTTAATTTAAAGGAGTACACTATGGCAGGAGAACTCAAGTCATGGTGCGCTTTTCCTGCTGTATGTGGGAAACCAGGGATTCTTCCAGTGGCCAGAGCACTGCAGGAAGTGCCTTTGCTGCAGCTCCTGGTTTTGGAGCCGGAACAATGGCAGGGGACATTGTGAAGCATCCACATGATGGAGACTGTTGTGGAAAGAATTGGTCACACCACAGGCTGAGACTCTACAGCGGAAATGGAATAGGCAGAACAACAGGCCGAGGCAGGCGGTGCAGGAGTCTCCTGTAGCTATTCCCCAGCAAAACAGATATATCATCTTGCTGAGATTGTAGGAACTGCAGATGCTGGAGAATCTGAGATAACAAGATGAACACAGCAGGCCAAGCAGCATCAGAGCAGGAGGAAGGCTGACGTTTCGGGCCTAGACCCTTCTTCAGAAAATATCATCTTACATACAGCTGAGGGGAAAGCAGCAACACATAAATTTGTTGCATCACTGATGGATCCGCTGTACAAGTGAAATAAAAGTGCAGTCCACCCACATTTTCCTCCAGATCATTTATACAGATACTACAAACAGAGGACCCAAGACTGACACCTGTGGAACACCACTAACCGGTCTCAATTCTGAAAAACATCTTTCCACCTGGTCCGCCTTCCCCCCTCTCCCTATTTATTTCAGAATCGTCTCCCCATCCCCCTTTTCTGATGAAGGGTCTAGGCCCTAAATGCCAGCTTTTGTGCTCCTAAAATGCAGCTTGGCCTGCTGTGTTCATCCAGCTCCACATTTTGTTATCTTGGATTCTCCAGCATCTGCAGTTCCCATTATCTCTTTCCATCACTACCCCCTGTATTCTAAGATAAAGCCAGTTTTCTATCCATCTAAGCAGGCCACACCAATCCCTGACAATAAAATGAGGCTGGATGAACACAGCAGGCCCAGCAGCATCTCAGGAGCACAAAAGCTGACTTTCGGGCCTAGACCCCTCATCAGAGATGGGGATGGGGTGAGGGTTCTGGAATAAATAGGGAGAGGAGGAGGAGGCGGACCCAAGATGGAGAGAAAAGAAGATAGGTGGAGAGGAGAGTATAGGTGGGGAGGGGATAGGTCAGTCCAGGGAAGACGGACAGGACAAGGACGTGGGATGAGGTTAGTAGGTAGGAGATGGAGGTGCGGCTTGGGGTGGGAGGAAGGGATGGGTGAGAGGAAGAACAGGTTAGGGAAGCAGAGACAGGTTGGAATGGTTTTGGGATGCAGTGGGTGGAGGTTGTTCCCAAAACCAGCCCAGTTCGTCCCCTCCCCCCACTGCATCCCAAAACCAGTCCCTGCTTCCCTAACCTGTTCTTCCTGTCACCCATCCATTCCTCCCACCCCAAGCCACACCTCCATCTCCTACCTACTAACCTCATCCCACCTCCTTGACCTGTCCATCTTCCCTGGACTGACTTATCTCCTCCCTACCTACCCACCTATACTCTCCTCTCCACCTATCTTCTTTTCTCTCCATCTTCAGTCCACCTCCCCCTCTCTCCCTATTTATTCCAGAACCCTCACTCCATCCCCATCTCTGAAGGGGGGTCTAGGCCCGAAACGTAAGCTTTTGTGGTCCTGAGATGCTGGGCCTGCTGTGTTCATCCAGCCTCACATTTTATTGTCTTGGATTCTCCAGCATGTGCAGTTTCCATTATCACCACACCAATCCCTTG
Organism: Stegostoma tigrinum; assembly: GCF_030684315.1. NCBI lineage: Eukaryota > Metazoa > Chordata > Chondrichthyes > Orectolobiformes > Stegostomatidae > Stegostoma > Stegostoma tigrinum. Next base: position 51,058,519 of record NC_081379.1, on the reverse strand, counting down.
TGATTTTACTTTTTGTGCCAACCTGCCATGTGGGACATTATCAGATGCCTTACTCAAGTCTATACAAACTACATCCACAGCCTTTCCCTCACCAATTATCCTTGTCACCTCTTCAAAAAATTCAATCAGATTGGTGAGAGACAACCTTCCCCAGACAAAACTATGCTGCCTGTGACTAACTAGTCCATTTCCTTCAAATGCAGCCTCGCAGCGCCAGGGACCCGGGCTCAATTCCAGTCTCGGGCGACTGTCTGCGTGGAGCTTGAACATTCTCCCCATGTCTGCGTGGGTTTCCTCCAGTTTCCTCCCACAGTCCAAAGATGTGCAGGCTAGGTGGATTGTCCATACTGTTCAGGGGTGTACGGGTTGTAGGGGGATGGGTCTGGGTGGGATGCTCCAAAAGGGCGGTGTGGACATGTTGGGCCAAAAGGCCTGTTTCCATACTGTAGGGAATCTAACCTACTCTTGTCCCTCAGTATCTTCTCTAAGAGCTTCTCCACCACAGACATCAAGCTCACCAGCCTACAGTTTCCTGGATTATCCCGGAATCCTTTCTTGAACAGGGGAACAACATTCGCTAATCTCTAGTTCTCTGGAACTTCACCTGTGGTCAACTAGAATGTAAAGACATCTTCCAATGCCCCAGCTATTTCTTTCCTTGCCTCTCTGAGTAACCTAGGGTAGATCTCATTTGGTCCTGTGGACTTGCCTAACATAATGCAATTTAGGATTCCCAAAACTTCCTCTTTCAATACGGTGACACTCTCTAAGAGTATTCACACACTCATCCTTGACCTGAACATCAGTCATGTCCTTCTCCTTAGTGAAAACCAACAACGTACTCATTCAGGACCTCCCCCACTTCCTGAGGGTCTACGTATAATTTCCCTCCTTTGTCCTTAAGTGAGCCTACTCTTTCCCTTGTGACCTTCTTTCTCCTAACATATTCATATTCGGTGTCCGTGTACACAGATCCTCGAAAGGCGCCACCCAGGTTGACAGGGCTGTTAAGAAGGCATACAGTGTTTTTAGCTTTGATTAATAGAGGGATCGAGTTCCGGAACCAAGAGGTTATGGTGAAGCTGTACAAAACTCTGGTGCGGCCGCACTTGGAGTATTGTGTACACTTCTGGTCACCGCATTATAAGAAGGATGCGGAAGCTTTGGAAAGGGTGCAGAGGAGATTTACTAGGATGTTGCCTGGTATGGAGGGAAGGTCTTATGAGGAAAGGCTAAGGGACTTGAGGCTGTTTTCATTAGAGAGAAGGTGGTTGAGTGGTGACTTAATTGAAACATATAAAATAATTAGAGGGTTAGATAGGGTGGATAGGGAGAGCCTTTTTTCTAGGATGGTGACGACGAGCACGAGGGGGAATAGCTTTAAATTGAGGGGTGAAAGATATAGGATAGATGTCAGAGGTAGTTTCTTTACTCAGAGTAGTAAGGGAATGGAACGTTTTGCCCGCAACGGTAGTAGATTCGCCAACTTTAGGTACATTTAAGTCGTCATTGGATAGCATATGGACGTACGTGGAAAAGTGTAGGTTAGATGGGCTTGAGATTGGTATGACAGGTTGGCACAACATCGAGGGCTGAAGGGCCTGTATTGCGCTGTAATGTTCTATGTTATAAAAAGCCTTGGGGTTCTCCCTGACCCTGTCTGCTAAAGACATTTCATTGCCCCTTTTTGCCTTCCTAATTGTGCATTTAGGTTCCTTCCAAATTTCTCTGTACTCCTCTAGAGCTTTGTCAGTTTGTAGCTGCCTAGATTTGTCATACATGTCCCTTTTTCTTTTGACTAGCCTTACGATTTCCCATATCATCCATCGTTCCTGAATCCTGCTATTCCTATCCTATAGGATTGCGTGGTCATGCATATCCTGCACTTTTAGTCAATTGTTCTCTCAATGCCTCCCACATGCCACAGGCAAATTTGCCCTCAAATAACTGCTCCCAATCCACATTCTCCAGTTCCTGTCTAATTTGGGTATAACTGGCTCTTGCCCAATTAAGCACCCTCACCCAAGGGCCACTGGTGTCTTTTTCCATGACTACTCAAAATTTTATGGAGTTATGTTCACAAAGCCCAAAATTATCTCCAACTGAAACATCAACCACCTGCCTTGGCTCATTCCCTTGGACCAAGTCGAATATGGTCTCCTGTCTGGTTGGATTGTCAATATACTGCCTCAATAACCCCCTGTGACTAACAGATTGCTCTACATTCAAGCTCATGACTCTAAGGGATTCCCAGTCAATAAGAGGAAAGTTGACGTTATCCACCACAACTACTCCGCTCTTTTCATTTTTCCAGTATCTGACTCATATCTGCTCCTGTCTCCTCTGGGCTGTTGGGAGATCCATAGAAAACTCCCAACTTCTTGATTTCACCCTTCCTTTCCTGAGCTCCACCCATAATGCCTCAATGCAAGATCCTTCCAATATTGCCCTCCCTCAACACTGCTGTGATGTGATCCCTAATCAGCAGTGCAACTCCCCCAACCCTTTTGTTTCCCTTTCTGTCCCTTCTAGAACAACGATATCCAGGAATATTAAGCTGCCAGTCCTGTCCCTTCTTTAGCCATGTCTCTGTAATGATAATAATATAAATCCACGCAGTAATCCGTGCTCTTAGTTCATCTGACCTTCCTGCTTTACTACTTGCATTGAAGTAAATGCATTCCAGTCCTCTAATCCCTCTGAACTCCACAATTTCCCTGTGCCTGCTCTTACTCTGTGCTACACATATCCGTCATACCTTTGTCCTCAATCCCTGCACTTACTAGCCTAGTATTTCAGTTCCCAACCCCTGCCACTCTAGTTTTAAACCCTTCCGAAGAGCTCTAGCAAACCTCCCGCCCAGGATATTGGCACCCCTCCAGTTCAGGTGCAACCCGTCCTTCCTGTACAGGTCTCATCTTCCCCAGAAGACATCCCAATGTCAATATATCTAAAGCCTTCCCTCCTATACCAGGTCTATAGCCACATGTTCAATTACACTCTCTCTCTCTGTTCCTAGCCTCACTAGCTCATGGCACGGGTAGTAATCCTGATATTACTACCCTGGTAGTCCTGTCCTGCATCTTAGCTCCCTACCTAAATCCCTGAATGATCTTTGCAGGAGCTCTTCTTTCTTCCCACCTATGTCATTTGTGCCAATATGAACAATGACTTTGGCTCTTTTCTTTCTAACTTCAGGATGTTCTGTACCCGCTCAGAGACATCAAGGACCCTGGCACCAGGGAGGCAACACACCATCCATTGTTCACAGCTGTAGAAATGCCTGTCTGTGCCCCTGGCTATCAAGTCACTTATGACTATCACTTGCCTAGACTTTGCCACATCCTGCTCTACAGCAGAACCAGTTGTGCTGCCATAGATCTGGTTACCACTAGTACTGAGAGGCTGTCCCTCGTTGATCTTACTTCATGCACCTCCTATGCAGTCTGACTTGTATGCCTCTAAGCGCCCTATGATCTGTATGTCCTTGCTCACAAGCAATGTTTTTCACATGTAGTCATGTGGGGGCACGTGACTATCAAATCAAATTCTTAAAGAGGAAGGTTAGCAGTCGGAGGTCGTTGTACACATTGGTACCAACCACACTGGGACAAACAGGATGAAGTTCTGTGGAGATGAAAGAGGCTGAAATGCAAGTCCTCATGGGTAGTAATCTCTGGGTTATTACCAATGTCATGCGCTAGCGAGGCAAGGAATAGAAAAAAGGGACAGATGAACGTGTGACTAAGAAGCTGGTGCAGGGAGCAGGGTTTTGGGTTCCTGGATCATTGGAACCTCTTCTGGTACAGGGGTGACCTGTACAAGAGGGACGGGTTGCACCTAAACTGGAGAGAAACTAACTTCCTTGCAGGGAAGTTTACTACTAGTATTTGGGAGAGACTGGTAAAAGGAACATGATGGTGCTAATGGGCTGAATTTCAACTCAAACGGTATTTATAGGTAAGGCAGATGAGCTTAGAGCCTGAATCATTACACGGGATTATGACATTGCGACCATTACAGAAAATTGCTTGAGACAAGAACAAGACTAGCTGCTCAACATTCCAAGGTTTCATTGTTTCAGAGGTGATAGAGATGAAGGTAAAAGAGGTAGAGGATTTTCATTACTACTAAGGAAGAACATCAAATCTACACTCAGAAGATATACGGGAGGGCTAATCCACTGAGGTAATATGGGTAGAGCTTAAAAATAAGATTGGTGAAATCACTCAGAAAGGAATATGCTATCTGCCCCCCAACAGCCACCGAGACATTAAGGAATAATACATCGGCTGAGATTATGGAAAGATGCAATAACAACAGGGTTGCCACTGTGGGTGACTTCAACTTTCCCAAATTGACTGGGACTCCCTTGCAGCAACAGGCTTAGAGGGGGACAGAACGAGGTGCATCCAAGAGGGTTTCCTGAAACAGTATGTGCATAGGCCAGCAAGAGGAAGATCTATACTGGTCCTTGTATCAGCTAATGAGCCTGGCAAGGCAACTAACCTTGCAGTGGGACAGCATTTTGCATGCAGTGATTTCAACTGCTCAAGTTTGAAGATAGCTATGAATAAGGATAAGTCAAGACCTTGCAGGAAAGTACTAAATTGTGGGGAGGCAGAAGTTAGGGAGTGTTAATTTGGAGGAGCTATTATCGGGCAAATCCACATTTGACTTGAGAGAGTTGTTTAAAGACCTGCTGATCAGAGTTCTGGACCAGCATGTCCCAATAACAAGGAAGGATAAAGATGGCAAGGGAAGGGACCCTTGGACAACGAGGGAGGTTATGAATTTAGTCAAAAGGAAAAAAATACATGCAAGGTTTAGGAAGCTAAAATTGGACAGGGCTCACAAGGAAATAAGGGAAGCAGGAAAGAACTCAAGCAGCAAATTAGGAGCGCAAAAAGGAGCCATGAAATGACCTTGGCAGGTCAGGTTAAAGAAAATCTTAAGACATTCTCTACATACGTTAAATATAAGAGGAGAGCTAGGAAAGAGGTAGGACCACTCAAGGATAAAGGAGGGGACTTGTGTTTGAAGGCAGAGGATATTGATCATAGAACATTACAGCACAGTACAGGCCCTTCGGCCACTGATGTTGTGCCGACCTATTATACCTATCTGAAGCCCATCTAACCCACACTATTCCATGTACGTCCATATGCTTATCCAATGATGACTTAAATGTACCTAAAGTTGGCATATCTACTACCGTTGCAGGCAAAGCGTTCCATTCCCTTACTACCCTCCGAGTAAAGAAACTACCTCTAACATCTGTCCTATATCTTTCATCCCTCAATTTAAAGCTATGCCCCCTCGTGCTCGCTGACACCATCCTAGGAAAAAGGCTCTCCCTATCCACCCTATCTGATTATTTTATATGTTTCAATTAAGTCACCTCTCCAACCTTCTTCTCTCTAATGAAAACAGCCTGAAGTCCCGCAGCCTTTCCTCGAAAGACCTTCCCTCCATACCAGGCATCATCCTAGTAAATCTCCTCTGTACCCTTTCCAAAGCTTCCACATCCTTCTTATAATGCGGTGACCAGAACTGTACGCAATACTCCAAGAGTTTTGTACAGCTTCACCATAACCTCTTGTTCCGGAACTCGATCCCTCTATTAATCAAAGCTAAAACACTGTATGCCTTCTTAACAGCCCTGTCAACCTGGGTGGCAACTTTCAAGGATCTGTGTACATGGACACCGAGATCTCTCTGCTCATCTACACGACCAAGAATCTTACCATTAGCCCTGTACTTTGCCTTCCCGTTACTCCTACCAAAGTGCATCACCTCACACTTGTCCGCATTAAACTCCATTTGCCACCTCTCAGCCCAACTCTGCAGCTTATCTCTGTCTCTCTGCAACCTACAGCATCCTTCGTCACTATCCACAATTCCACCGACCTTAGTGTCGTCTGAAAATTTACTAACCCATCCTTCTACGCCCTCATCCAGGTCATTTATAAAAATAACAAACACCAGTGGACCCAACACCGACCCTTACGGTACACCACTAATAACGGGTCTCCAGGATGAACATTTCCCATCAACTACCACCCTCTGTCTTCTTTCAGCAAGCCAAATTCCAATCCAAACTGCTATATTTCCCACAATTCCATTCCTCCGCATTTTGTACAATAGCTACTGTGGGGAACCTTATCGAATGCCTTGCTGAAATCCATATACACCACATCAACCGGTTTACTCTCATCTAGCTGTTTGGTCACCTTCTCAAAGAACTCAATAAGGTTTGTGAGGCACGGCCTTCCTTTCACAAAACAGTGCTGATATTGGTGAGATTCTAAATAAGTACTTAGGTTCAATATTCATCCACGAAAAGGATAAGAAGAATAGTGAGATTTTGTGGAGAATGCTCATATGCTAGGGCATCTTGAGATCAAGAAAGAGGTGGTGTTGAGTATCTTGAAGAGCATTAAGGTGGATAATACACCAGGACCCAACCCAGGAAACTATAGACTGGCGAGTCTCACAAGAGTGACTAGGAAGCGACTGAAGAAAATTCTTAGGGATAGAATTTACACACATTTGGAAAAGCATTGCTTAATTAGGGATGGTCAGGATGGGTTTGTGCGGTCATGGTTCAGCAATTGGATTGAATTTTTCAAGGAGGTGATTGATGATGTTAGAGCAATGGATGTTGATTACATGGATTTTAGTCAGGCTTTTGACAAGGTCTGTCATAGCAGCCTTGCCCAGAAGCTTAAGATGCATGGGATCCATGATGACTTGGCCATATGGATACAGCTGGATATAGATTAGCAGCTGCAGATATGGGTGGAGGAGTGGCAGATGGAGTTTAACCCGGGTAAGTGTGAGGTGCTGCACTTGGGCAGGTCAAATAAGGAAAAGTATAGACTTAATGGCAGACCCTAAACAGCACTCGTGTACAGAAGGATCTTGGGGTTCGAGTCCATAGCTCCCTGAAAGTTGCCACACAAGTAGATAATGAAGGTGTATGGCATGCTCATCTTTATTGGTCAGGGAACTGAGTACAAGAGTCAGGATGTCATGTTGCAGCTTTACAAGACTTTGGTTAGGTAACACCTGGACCATTGCTTTCAATTCTGGTCACCACAATATAGGAAGGATATGAAGGGCTTTGGAGAGGGCGCAGAAGAGGTTTACCAGGATGCTGCCTGGATTAGAGGGTATGAGCTATAAAGGAGAGGGTAGAAAAACTTGGATTGTTTTCTCTTGAATGGCAGAAGTTGAGGGGAGACTCAACAGAAGTCTGTACAATTATGAGTTGCACAGATGGGATTGACAGTCAGAATCTTTTCCCCAGAGTTGAAATATTTAATACTAGGGGTATGCATTTAAGGTGAGAGGGTCAAGTTCAAAGCAGATGCAAGGGACAACTTTTTTTTTTAAAAGCACAAAAAACGGTAGGAATCCGGAACATGCTGCCAGGGGTGGGGGTGTTGGAGGTGGATACGAAAGGGGCGCTGAAGGGATTTTCAGATAAATTAATGAATATGCAAGGATTGGAGGAATGTGGGCCAAAGACAGGCTGAAGGGATTTGTTTAATTTGGCCTCATGCTCAGCACAACATCATGGGCTGAAAGGTCTGTTTCTGGGTTGTATTGTTCAATGTTCTATGCTAGAATATCAGGCTGCTAATGTGACACCCAAAACAGGAAGGGTTGGAATTTCCTCCCAATTAAATACTAAAAAGATTGAAGCCAATATTTTTAGTTCCAGTTCCAAACTCTGCTCCATAACAACCAACTCACCCCTCAGAGATAGTAGGAACTGCCAATTTGCTGAAGAAGGGTCCAGACCCGAAACATGACCTTTCCTGCTCCTCTGATGCTGCTTGGCCTGCTGTGTTCATCCAGCTCTACATCTTGTTATCTCTTCAACTCACCCCTCTCCCTGGCAAGCAGGAGATTAAGCCAGTTTGCTCACAACCATGGTATCATAAAGACCTTCAAAGTTTCCAATTTCATGTTCATGTTCACCAAGATCATCTAATTCCAACTTTGAAGCATTGCTGAACTTCACCCCATCTCACCTATTTGCTGCTCCCACATTCCACACTGTGTAAACTTGAAGTTATTCAAAATTCTGCATGTTTGAACATGCATCAAGTCCAATTACCTACTGCCCCTCTGCCACAGGCCTGGTCATATTGTTGCAGTCAAGCAACATCTTAATTTTAAAATTTGTTCCTTGTTTTCAAATCCTTCTGTGGCCTTGGCCCTTCTGAGGATTCTGCAAGTAACTCACCTCCCACCTTTACATGATTAGATTAGATTCCCTACAGTGTGGAAACAGACCTTTCAGCCCAACAAGTCCACACTGCCCCTTGATATATCCCATCCAGACCCATGGCCCTATAACCCACACACCGCTGAATACTACGAGCAATTTAGCATGGCCAATCCACCTAGCCTGCGCATTTTTGGACTGACAGAGGAAACCGGAGCACCTGGAGGAAACCCACGCAGACACGGGGAGAACGTGCAAACTCTGCACAGACAGTCGCCCAAGGCTGGAATCGAACCCGGGTCCCTGGTGCTGTGAGGTTTCAGTGCTAACGACTGAGCCACCATGCCACCCCGATGTAGTGCAGCAACTCACCAAGGCTCCTAGACAGCTGTTCCCAAACCATGGAATAACAAGATGTAGAGCTGGATGAACACAGCAGACCAAACAGCATCAGAGGAGCAGGAAGGCTGATGTTTCGGGCCTAGACCCTTCTTCCTAAACCATGACCTCCACAACCTAAAAGGACATGGAGAACGGACAAATGGGATTACCACCACGTGAAGGTTCCTCTCGAAGCCAGACTCGATCCTGACTTGGAAACATATTACCATTCCTTCAGCATAACTGGGTCAAAATCCTCAAACTATACCCCACAGCACGATAGATGTTTAACACCAGATAACTGGCAGTGGTTCAAGGCAACAGTTCACTACCACTTTGCTCCAGGGCAATTGCGGATGGACATCGAGGAGTCAAATCATAAAATAAAATTTAAAAAAAAACCCGCTGCACTGTCCCCATCAAACACCCACGAGAAAGAGATAGTACAGGGTTTAAATAAAAGTTACCTTCGGTACCTGCATATCTGCACACCACCTCACGCTCCCATCCCCTCTGTCCCCCAACTCTCTCACTGGCAGTCCCTTCTCTCCCTCCTGCTCTCTTTCTCGCACACCCCACACCTGTTGTCTCCCCACTGCTCTTGCATGCACACCTCCCCCCACTCTCTTGTGCATGGGCTGACCCTACTCCCTCTCCGCTCCTCTCCCTAACACACGCTGCCTCTACTCTCCCCACTTCTCCCTGGCGCACTCCCTCACCTCCCTTTTCCACTATTACCTTGTATGCATGCCCCCCCCTCACGTACGCACCCCTCTCGCCTACTCTCTCACACACCCCCCACCCTCTTCCTCCTGTCTCTCACGCACACGTACTGCACACTCTTCTCTCCCACCTCACCCACACACTCTCGTGCATGCACCCTCTCTTCTCCACCCCCACTCTCACTCACAAGTACCAAACTCGCTCGCATGTGCCCCCCGCCCCGAGACTCACCCTCACTCGCTTGCATGTCCTCCTCCCTGCCCTAAAGCACGTGCCTCTCTGCGCTAATGCACACGCCACCCCCTCTCTAAGGCATTTGCAACCACCTCTTCACTCCCTACTAGCACTCATGTGCCCGTGAAACCCAGTTCTCTTATGGATTCCCCTAATCACAGTCATGCGCACCTTCTCTCTCCCTGCCTCCCTCACTCACGCATGCCCCATCTCTAGCACACCTTTTTTCCCAACTCTCCTGCACGCACGCCACCCCTCTCTCTCACACAAGCGTCCGTTCCCCCCCGCCGCCACACACTCCTGCCTACTGTCTCCCCTCTTCGTCTCATGCATGAACATATTACATTAAAAGTTTTCTAATCCTCTGGAACTTTTCCACAACTAAGGAATCTTGGTAGATTTCTATTCGTACATCATCCATCTCTAGATACATCGGATGCATCTCATCAGGGGAACAGGACTGAAGTAGTTTTAGCACCACAGATTTCCCTAGCTATAGCTACCGTATTTATTTTCTCTCTTCCTTTTGCCCTTTGATTATTTATTAATTTTGGAACATTATTAGCGCATTCTATTGTGAAGATCCATTTATTCAGCTTCTCTACCATTTCTTAGTTCCCTATTATTTTCCTAGCTCAATTCTCAAGAGGAGCCTTTACTCACTATGGCCTTTCTTTTGACATATTTAAAGAAGTTTTGCTCTCTTTTGATATTACTCGCAAGTTTACCGTCATATTTTGTTATTTCCCTTTATATTCTTTTGGTTGTCTTTTGTTAATTGTTAGAATTTTCCCAATCTTCAGCCTTATCATTAATCTTTGCCACATGGTATTAAATTGAAAGAAGCATAAAATCATAGAATAGAAAAAAAAGCAAGTTTGGCTTATCACCTTCAATGAAACATTCTTTCTCACAGGAGGTTGACTGAGCTTGGGCTTTTCTCTCTGGAGAGAAGGAGGAAGAGAGGTGACCTAATTGAGGTGTACAAGGTAATGAGAGGCATGGATAGAGTCGATAGCCAGAGACTTTTCCCCAGGGCAGGACTGACTGCCACGAGGCGTCATAGTTTTATGGTGTTGGGAGGAAGGTATAGTGGAGACGTCAGAGGGAGGTTCTTCACCCAGAGAGTTGTGAGTGCATGGAATGCTTTGCCAATGGTAGTCGTGGAAGCAGAGTCATTGGTGACATTTAAGCGACTGCTGGACATGCACATGGACTGCAGTGAATTGAGGGGAACGTAGGTTAGGTTATTTTATTTTTGGTTAGGATTAATCCATGGCACAACATCATGGGCCGAAGGGCCTGTACTGTGCTGTACTTTTCTATGTTCTGTGTTCTACGTTCCTTTCCCAGTCTAGCTGGCCAGCTCTGTTCTCATTCCTTACTGAAGCTTGACACACTGCTTCTAACTCAAGTTCCTCCCTCTCTAAAACTGCAAGTTAAATTCTACCATGTTATGGTCACTGTTTCCTATGGAATTCATCAACTGTCTTCATTAATTAAATCAGCCTCATTAGAAATCACCAGATCCAAAACAGCCCGATCCTTGAACAGATCCAGGATATATTTTTCTAGGAACTGACCCAAACACACACTAATTTTTTTTTCCCCTCAAGGCTACACTCCTAATCCGATTGTTGCAATCTATATGAAGTTTGTGTTAGTCATGGGTGATGTCAATCATTTTTACATACCCTAATTATAACAGAATTTCTCAGTCCTATCAACTGGCTACAGTTAGGGAGGCCTATAGACTACTACTAGTGTATTCTTCCTCTTGTTATTCTTATCTCCACTCATGTGGATTCTAAAATCTTATGATCTAACAGCATTTCTTGCTATCAGGCATACTCTATCCTGTACTAATAACCCACAAGACTTTCCTTCTTGTTTCTGGAAAAAAAGCACATATCCCTGAACATTCAGTAGCAAGCTTTGATTCTTGGTAAACATCACTTATGACTGCCAATTTGTGAATCCTCAGATACTGAAGCTATCCATGACCAAAACGTATCAAGGTCCGGCGATCACTGAATCCCCCATGATCAACATCACTCACCAGCCATACAAATACAGTGTCTAGGAGAGCAGGTCAATGATAGGAATGCTGCAGGGAATAACTTGCATCCTGACTCCCCAAATCAGTCCATCATGCACAAGGCACAACTGATGTACATGATGGAATAGTCCCCACTTGTATGCATGATTGCAATTGCATTAATATATTGACGAAGCTTGGCACAATACAGGACAGAGCTGCTTTTGTCACCAGATCCACATTCACTCCCTTCACCACCAATGCTCAACTCTATTATACAGAAGTCACACTACTTTTTGACTCCGCTCTTCCCACCGCCTACCCAGCTCCGCCCAATACCTCCACAGCCAGCAGCTCCAGAGGAGACAGTAGCACTCAGCCCTGCTGAGTCATCACCGATGCCCAGACCTCCCCCTTTCTGAGCACGAATAGTCAGTCCTCAGTAAAGGGTTCACCGTTGTCCCCCTCCACCATAACGTCAATGAACACTTCTCACACTTGGACGTTGAACAGTTTTTCTGCCACCTCCGCGGTTACTTCTTTAACCATGAGCCTTCTTCAGAAATCCCGACCCGAAACGACAAGCTTTCCTACTCCTCTGATGCTGCTTGGCCTGCTGTGTTCGTCCGGCTTCACACCGTGCTATCTCAGATTCTCCAACATCAGCAGTTCCTATTATCTCTGACCTGGTCGACCCATTGTCTTCGGCTGCTCCTGCCCCACTGAACTTATCTCGACTCCATTTTCTCCCCCTTGGTCCAGCAACTTCCCATCTACGTCTGTGACACCACCCACGCCCTCCACCTCCGCCAAAACTTCTGATTCCCTGGTCACCAACACCTCATCTTCACCATGGACGTACAGTCCCTACATACCTGCATTCCCCATGCAGATGGCCTAAAGGCCTGACCAGTCCCCCTCCACTAACACCTTCAGACACTTAGCCAAACTCGTCCTCACCCTCAACAACTTCTCTTTCAATTCCTCCCACTTCCTACAGACAAAGTGGGCGGCCATGGATACGTCAAGCTATGCCTGCCTCTTTAACAAAGTATGAAGCTGGATGAACACAGCAGGCCAAGCAGCATCTTAGGAGCAATGCTGCTTGGCCTGCTGTGTACATCCAGCTTCACACTTTGTTATCTCGAATTCTCCAGCATCTGCAGTTCCTATTATGCCTGCCTCTTTGTAAGTTACGTGGAATAATCCCTCTTCCGTAGCTACAGTGGCCCTAAACCCCACTTCGTCCTCTGTTACAGTCATCGATGTATCGGCGCCACCTCATGCTCCCACGTGTAGCTCGAGCAGTTCATCCACTTCACCAACACCTTCCACCCCAACCTCAAGTTCACTTAAGCCATCTCTGATCCTCTCTCCTCTTCCTGGACTCTCCATTTCCATCTCTGGAAACTGATATCCATTTCAAGCCCACTGACTCCCACAGCTACCGAGAACACACACCCTCCCACTCACCTTCCCCTATTCCGGATACCTTCACCTCTGCTGCATCTGCTTCCAGGATGAGGCATTCCACTCCCAAACATCTCAGAAGGCCTCATTTGTCAAAGATTACAACTTCTCCCCCTCAGTGGTCGAGAACACCCTCCATCGCGTCTCCCACATTTCCCGCAACTCATCCCTCATACCCCGCCCCGCAATAACAACCAAAACAGAATCCTCCTCCTCCTCCTCATGTACCACCCCAAAAACCTCCGGATCTAATACATCATCCTCCAACACTTCGGCCATCTGCAATCCAACCCCACCACCAAAGACATTTTTACATCCCCACCCTTATCTGCTTTCCGGAGAGACCACTCTCCCTGTGACTCCCTTGTCCGCTCCACACTCCCCTCCAGCCCCACCACACCCGGCACTTTTCCCGGCAACTGCAAGAAGTGCTACACCTGACCCCACACCTCCATCTGACCCCAAGAAGACTATCCACATCAAGCAGATATTCACCTACACATCCGCCGTACACTGGTCCCGCTCACCCACCCGTCTGCCGTACACTGGTACTGGTCCCCCCACCCCCCCGCCCGGCGTACACTGGTGCCCGGCCCCCCCCCCCCCCCCCGGCGTACACTGGTGCCCGCTCCCCTTCTCCACAACCCCCCCACCCCCGGCGTACACTGGTGCCCGCTCCCCTTCCCCCACACCCACCCCCGGCGTACACTGGTGCCCGCTCCCCTTCCCCCACACCCCCCCCCCACCCCCGGCGTACACTGGTGCCCGCTCCCCTTCCCCCACACCCCCCCCCCACCCCCGGCGTACACTGGTGCCCGCTCCCCTTCCCCCCCCACCCCCGGCGTACACTGGTGCCCGCTCCCCTTCTCCCCCCCCCGACCCCCGGCGTACACTGGTGCCCGCTCCCCTTCTTCCCACCCCCCCACCCCCGGCGTACACTGGTGCCCGCTCCCCTTCTCTCCCCCCACCCCAACCCCCGGCATACACTGGTGCCCGCTCCCCTTCGCACCCCCCACCCCCGGCATACACTGGTGCCCGCTCCCCTTCGCACCCCCCACCCCCGGCATACACTGGTGCCCGCTCCCCTTCGCACCCCCCACCCCCGGCATACACTGGTGCCCGCTCCCCTTTCCCCCCCCCCACCCACCCCCGGCATACACTGGTGCCCGCTCCCCTTCCCCCGCACCCCCCCCACCCCCGGCGTACACTGGTGCCCGCTCCCCTTCTCCCCCCCCCACCCCCGGCATACACTGGTGCCCGCTCCCCTTCTCCCCCCCCTCCACCCACCCCCGGCGTACACTGGTGCCCGCTCCCCTTCCCCCACACCCCCCCCCACCCCCGGCGTACACTGGTGCCCGCTCGCCTTCCCCCGCACCCCCCCCCACCCCCGGCGTACACTGGTGCCCGCTCCCCTTCCCCCACACCCCCCCCCACCCCCGGCGTACACTGGTGCCCGCTCCCCTTCTCCCCCCCCCGACCCCCGGCGTACACTGGTGCCCGCTCCCCTTCCCCCACACCCCCCCCCACCCCCGGCGTACACTGGTGCCCGCTCCCCTTCTCCCCGCCCCCGACCCCCGGCGTACACTGGTGCCCGCTCCCCTTCTCCCCGCCCCCGCAACCCCCGGCATACACTGGTGCCCGCTCCCCTTCTCACCCCCCCACCCCCGGCATACACTGGTGCCCGCTCCCCTTTTCCCCCCCCCACCCACCCCCGGCATACACTGGTGCCCGCTCCCCTTCCCCCGCACCCCCCCACCCCCGGCGTACACTGGTGCCCGCTCCCCTTCTCCCCCACCCACCCCCGGCATACACTGGTGCCCGCTCCCCTTCTCACCCCCCTCCACCCACCCCCGGCATACACTGGTGCCCGCTCACCTTCTCCCCCCCCCCCCGACCCCCGGCGTACACCGGTGCCCGCTCCCCTTCTCCCCCCACCCCACCCTCGGCATACTGGTGCCCGCTCCCCTTCTCCCCCCCCCACCCACCCCCGGCGTACACTGGTGCCCGCTCCCCTTCTCCCCCCACCCCCGGCGTACACTGGTGCCCGCTCCCCTTCTCCCCCCCCCCCACCCCCGGCGTACACTGGTGCCCGCTCCCCTTCCCCCACACCCCCCCCACCCCCGGCGTACACTGGTGCCCGCTCCCCTTCCCCCACACCCCCCCCACCCCCGGCGTACACTGGTGCCCGCTCCCCTTCTCCCCCCCCCGACCCCCGGCGTACACTGGTGCCCGCTCCCCTTCTCCCCCACCCGACCCCCGGCGTACACTGGTGCCCGCTCCCCTTCTACGCCCCGCCACCCCCGGCATACACTGGTGCCCGCTCCCCTTCTACGCCCCGCCACCCCCGGCATACACTGGTGCCCGCTCCCCTTCTCCCCGCCCCGACCCCCGGCATACTGGTGCCCGCTCCCCTTCTCCCCCCCCCACACCCGGCATACTGGTGCCCGCTCCCCTTCTCTCCCCCCCCCCACCCCCGGCGTACACTGGTGCCCGCTCCACTTCTCCCCCCCCCCCCACCCGCGGCGTACACTGGTGCCCGCTCCCCTTCTCCCCCCCCTCCACCCACCCCCGGCGTACACTGGTGCCCGCTCCCCTTCCCCCACACCACCCCCACCCCCGGCGTACACTGGTGCCCGCTCGCCTTCCCCCGCACCCGCCCCACCCCCGGCGTACACTGGTGCCCGCTCCCCTTCCCCCACACCCCCCCCCACCCCCGGCGTACACTGGTGCCCGCTCCCCTTCTCCCCCCCCCGACCCCCGGCGTACACTGGTGCCCGCTCCCCTTCCCCCACACCCCCCCCCCAACCCCGGCGTACACTGGTGCCCGCTCCCCTTCTCCCCGCCCCGACACCCGGCGGACACTGGTGCCCGCTCCCCTTCTTCTCCCCGCCCCCCCAACCCCCGGCATACACTGGTGCCCGCTCCCCTTCTCACCCCCCCACCCCCGGCATACACTGGTGCCCGCTCCCCTTTCCCCCCCCCCACCCACCCCCGGCATACACTGGTGCCCGCTCCCCTTCCCCCGCACCCCCCCACCCCCGGCGTACACTGGTGCCCGCTCCCCTTCTCACCCCCCACCCCCGGCATACACTGGTGCCGGCTCCCCTTGTCCCCCCCCCACCCCCGGCATACTGGTGCCCGCTCCCCTTCTACCCCCCCCCCCCCCCCCGGCATACTGGTGCCCGCTCCCCTTCTACCCCCCCCCCACCCCCGGCATACTGGTGCCCGCTCCCCTTCTCCCCCCCCCCGACCCCCGGCATACTGGTGCCCGCTCCCCTTCTCCCCCCCCCACACCCGGCATACTGGTGCCCGCTCCCCTTCTCTCCCCCCCCCCACCCCCGGCGTACACTGGTGCCCGCTCCCCTTCTCCCCCCCCCCCACCCCCGGCGTACACTGGTGCCCGCTCCCCTTCTCCCCCCACCCCCGGCGTACACTGGTGCCCACTCCCCTTCTCCCCCCACTCCCGGCGTAAACTGGTGCCCGCTCCCCTTCTCCCCCCCCCCACCCCCGGCATACTGGTGCCCGCTCCCCTTCTCCCGCCCCGCCCACCCCCGGCATACTGGTGCCCGCTCCCCTTCTCCCGCCCCCCCCCCCCCCACCCCCGGCATACTGGTGCCCGCTCCCCTTCTCCCCCCCCCAAACCCCGGCATACTGGTGCCCGCTCCCCTTCTCCCCCCCCCCACCCCCGGCGTACACTGGTGCCCGCTCCCCTTCTCCCCCCCCCACCCCCGGCATACACTGGGGCCCGCTCCCCTTCTCCCCCCCCCACCTCCGGCATACTGGTGCCCGCTCCACTTCTGCCCCCCCCCCACCCCCGGCGTACGCTGGTGCCCGCTCCCCTTCTCCCCCCCCCAACCCCCGGCGTACACTGGTGCCCGCTCCCCTTCTCCCCCCCCCCCACCCCCGGCATACTGGTGCCCGCTCCCCTTCTCTCCCCCGCCCCCGGCGTACACTGGGGCACGCTCCCCTTCTCCCCCCGCCCCCCCACCCCCGGCATACTGGTGCCCGCTCCCTTTCTCCCCCCCCACCACCCCCGGCGTACACTGGTGCCCGCTCCCCTTCTCCCCCCCCCACCCCCGGCGTACACTGGTGCCCGCTCCCCTTCTCTCCCCCCCCCACCCCCGGCGTACACTGGGGCCACCTCCCCTTCTCCCCCCCCCCCACCCCCGGCATACTGGTGCCCGCTCCCCTTCTCCCCCCCCCCCGCCCGGCGTACTGGTGCCCGCTCCCCTTCTCCCCCCACCCACCCCCGGCGTACACTGGGGCCCGCTCCCCTTCTCCCCCACCCCCGGCATACTGGTGCCCGCTCCCCTTCTCTCCGCCCCCCCCCCCACCCCCGGCGTACACTGGGGCCCGCTCTCCTTCTCCCCCACCCCCGGCATACTGGTGCCCGCTCCCCTTCTCCCCCCCCACCCCACCCCCGGCGTACACTGGGGCCCGCTCCCCTTCTCCCCCCCCTCCACCCCCGGCATACTGGGGCCCGCTCCCCTTCTCCCCACCCCCCCTACCCCCGGCATACTGGGGCCCGCTCCCCTCCTCTCCCCCCCCCCACCCCCGGCGTACACTGGTTTCCGCTCCCCTTCTCCTCCACCCCCCAACCCCGGCGTACACTGGTGCCCGCTCCCCTTCTCCCCCCCCCCCCACCCCGGCGTACACTGGGGCCCGCTCCCCTTCTCCCCCCCCCAAAACCCCCGGCGTACACTGGGGCCCGCTCTCCACCCCCCCCCACCCCCGGCGTACACTGGTGCCCGCTCCCCTCCTCCCCCCCCCCAACCCCGGCATACACTGGGGCCCACTCCCCTTCTCTCCCCCCCCCCCCACCCCCGGCGTACTGGTGCCCGCTCCCCTTCTCACCCCCCCCCCAACCCCCGGCGTACACTGGGGCCCGCTCCCCTTCTCCCCCCTCCCCCACCCCCGGCATACTGGGGCCCGCTCCCCTTCTCCCCCCCCCCCCCCACCCCCGGCATACTGGGGCCCGCTCCCCTCCTCTCCCCCCCCCCACCCCCGGCGTACACTGGTGCCCGCTCCCCTTCTCCTCCCCCCCCCACCCCCGGCGTACGCTGGTGCCCGCTCCCCTTCTCCCCCCCCCCCCCACCCCCGGCGTACGCTGGTGCCCGCTCCCCTTCTCCCCCCCCACCACGTACACTGGTGCCCGCTCCCCTTCTCCCCCCCCCAAACCCCGGCGTACACTGGTGCCCGCTCCCCTTCTCCCCCCCCCCCACCCCCGGCATACTGGTGCCCGCTCCCCTTCTCTCCCCTGCCCCCGGCGTACACTGGGGCACGCTCCCCTTCTCCCCCCGCCCCCCCACCCCCGGCATACTGGTGCCCGCTCCCTTTCTCCCCCCCCCCCCACCCCCGGCGTACACTGGTGCCCGCTCCCCTTCTCCCCCCCCCCACCCCCGGCGTACACTGGGGCCCGCTCTCCTTCTCCCCCACCCCCGGCATACTGGTGCCCGCTCCCCTTCTCCCCCCCCACCCCACCCCCGGCGTACACTGGGGCCCGCTCCCCTTCTCCCCCCCCTCCACCCCCGGCATACTGGGGCCCGCTCCCCTTCTCCCCACCCCCCCTACCCCCGGCATACTGGGGCCCGCTCCCCTCCTCTCCCCCCCCCACCCCCGGCGTACACTGGTGCCCGCTCCCCTTCTCCTCCACCCCCCAACCCCGGCGTACACTGGTGCCCGCTCCCCTTCTCCCCCCCCCCCCACCCCGGCGTACACTGGGGCCCGCTCCCCTTCTCCCCCCCCCAAAACCCCCGGCGTACACTGGGGCCCGCTCTCCACCCCCCCCCACCCCCGGCGTACACTGGTGCCCGCTCCCCTCCTCCCCCCCCCCAACCCCGGCATACACTGGGGCCCACTCCCCTTCTCTCCCCCCCACCCCACCCCCGGCGTACTGGTGCCCGCTCCCCTTCTCTACCCCCCCCCCAACCGTACTGGTGCCCGCTCCCCTTCTCTCCCCCCGCCCCGGCGTACTGGTGCCCGCTCCCCTTCTCCCCCCCCCAACCCCCGGCGTACACTGGGGCCCGCTCTCCCCCCCCCAACCCCCGGCGTACACTGATGCCCGCTCTCCCCCCACCAACCCCCGGCGTACACTGATGCCCGCTCTCTCCCCCCCGCCCCCCCCCACCCCCAGCATACACTGGGGCCCGCTCACCTTCTCTCCCCACCCCCGCCACCCCCGGTGTACTGGTGCCCGCTCCCCTTCTCTCCACCCCCCCCACCCCCGGCGTACTGGTGCCCGCTCCCCTTCTCTCCACCCCCCCCCACCCCCGGCGTACTGGTGCCCGCTCCCCTTCTCTCCCCCCCCCCCCGGCGTACTGGTGCCCGCTCCCCTTCTCTCCCCCCCCCCCGGCGTACTGGTGCCCGCTCCCCTTCTCTCCCACCCCCCCACCCCCGGCGTACACTGGGGCCCGCTCTCCTTCTCCCCCACCCCCGGCATACTGGTGCCCGCTCCCCTTCTCACCCCCCCCCCCAACCCCCGGCGTACACTGGGGCCCGCTCCCCTTCTCCCCCCTCCCCCACCCCCGGCATACTGGGGCCCGCTCCCCTTCTCCCCCCCCCCCCCACCCCCGGCATACTGGGGCCCGCTCCCCTCCTCTCCCCCCCCCACCCCCGGCGTACACTGGTGCCCGCTCCCCTTCTCCTCCCCCCCCCACCCCCGGCGTACACTGGTGCCCGCTCCCCTTCTCCCCCCCCCCCCACCCCCGGCGTACGCTGGTGCCCGCTCCCCTTCTCCCCCCCCACCACGTACACTGGTGCCCGCTCCCCTTCTCCCCCCCCCAACCCCCGGCGTACACTGGTGCCCGCTCCCCTTCTCCCCCCCCCCCCACCCCCGGCATACTGGTGCCCGCTCCCCTTCTCTCCCCCGCCCCCGGCGTACACTGGGGCACGCTCCCCTTCTCCCCCAGCCCCCCCACCCCCGGCATACTGGTGCCCGCTCCCTTTCTCCCCCCCCCCCACCCCCGGCGTACACTGGTGCCCGCTCCCCTTCTCCCCCCCCCCACCCCCGGCGTACACTGGTGCCCGCTCCCCTTCTCCCCCCACCACCCCCGGCGTACACTGGTGCCCGCTCCCCTTCTCCCCCCCCCACCCCCGGCGTACACTGGTGCCCGCTCCCCTTCTCCCCCCCCCAACCCCCGGCGTACACTGGTGCCCGCTCCCCTTCTCCCCCCCCCACCCCCGGCGTACACTGGTGCCCGCTCCCCTTCTCACCCCCCCCCCACCCCCGGCGTACACTGGTGCCCGCTCCCCTTCTCCCCCCCCCCCCCACCCCCGGCATACACTGGGGCCACCTCCCCTTCTCCCCCCCCCCACCCCCGGCATACTGGTGCCCGCTCCCCTTCTGCCCCCCCCCCACCCCCGGCGTACACTGGTGCCCGCTCCCCTTCTCCCCCCCCACCACGTACACTGGTGCCCGCTCCCCTTCTCCCCCCAACCCAACCCCCGGCGTACACTGGTGCCCGCTCCCCTTCTCCCCCCCCCCACCCCCGGCATACTGGTGCCCGCTCCCCTTCTCTCCCCCACCCCCGGCGTACACTGGGGCACGCTCCCCTTCTCCCCCCGCCCCCCCACCCCCGGCATACTGGTGCCCGCTCCCTTTCTCCCCCCCCCCCACCCCCGGCGTACACTGGTGCCCGCTCCCCTTCTCCACCCCCCACCCCCGGCGTACACTGGTGCCCGCTCCCCTTCTTCCCCCCACCCCCGGCGTACACTGGTGCCCGCTCCCCTTCTTCCCCCCACCCCCGGCGTACACTGGTGCCCGCTCCCCTTCTCCCCCCACCCCCGGCGTACACTGGTGCCCGCTCCCCTTCTCCCCCCACCCCCGGCGTACACTGGTGCCCGCTCCCCTTCTCCCCCCCCCACCCCCGGCATACACTGGTGCCCGCTCCCCTTCTCCCCCCCCCACCCCCGGCATACACTGGTGCCCGCTCCCCTTCTCCCGCCCCCCCCACCCCCGGCATACTGGTGCCCGCTCCCCTTCTCCCGCCCCCCCCCCACCCCCGGCATACTGGCGCCCGCTCCCCTTCTCCCCCCCCCCACCCCCGGCATACTGGTGCCCGCTCCCCTTCTCCCGCCCCCCCCACCCCCGGCATACTGGTGCCCGCTCCCCTTCTCCCGCCCCCCCCCACCCCCGGCATACTGGTGCCCGCTCCCCTTCTCCCCCCCCCCGAACCCCGGCATACTGGTGCCCGCTCCCCTTCTCCCGCACCCCCCCCCACCCCCGGCATACTGGTGCCCGCTCCCCTTCTCCCGCACCCCCCCCACCCCCGGCATACTGGTGCCCGCTCCCCTTCTCCCCCCCCCGAACCCCGGCATACTGGTGCCCGCTCCCCTTCTCCCCCCCCCACCCCCGGCGTACACTGGTGCCCGCTCCCCTTCTCCCCCCCCCCACCCCCGGCGTACACTGGTGCCCGCTCCCCTTCTCCCCCCCCGCAACCCCCGGCGTACACTGGGGCCCGCTCTCCCCCCCAGCCCCCAACCCCCGGCGTACACTGGTGGCCGCTCTCTCCCCCCCCCCCCAACCCCCGGCGTACACTGGTGCCCGCTCTCTCCCCACCCCCGGCATACACTGGGGCCCGCTCCCCTTCTCCCCCCGCCCCCCAACCACCGGCGTACTGGTGCCCGCTCCCCTTCTCTTCCCCCCCCCCCACCGTACTGGTGCCCGCTCCCCTTCTCTCCCCCCCCCCCCACCGTACTGGTGCCCGCTCCCCTTCTCCCCGCGCCCCCCACCACCGGCGTACACTGGTGCCCACTCCCCTTCTCCCCCCACCCCCGGCGTACACTGGTGCCCGCGCCCCTTCTCCCCCCACCCCCGGCGTACACTGGTGCCCGCGCCCCTTCTCCCCCCACCCCCGGCGTACACTGGTGCCCGCTCCCCTTCTCCCCCCCCAACTCCCGGCGTACACTGGGGCCCGCTCCCCCCCCCCCCAACCACCGGCGTACATTGGTGCCCGCTCTCTCCCCGCCCCCCCCCCCACCCCCGGCATACACTGGGGCCCGCTCCACTTCTCCCCCCCCCCACCGTACTGGTGCGCGCTCCCCATCTCCCCCCCCCCCACCCCCGGCGTACTGGTGCCCGCTTCCCTTCTCCCCCCCCCCACCCCCGGCGTACACTGGTGCCCGCGCCCCCCCCCACCCCCGGCGTACACTGGTGCCCGCGCCCCCCCCCACCCCCGGCGTACACTGGTGCCCGCGCCCCCCCCCACCCCCGGCGTACACTGGTGCCCGCTCCACCCCCCACCCCCGGCGTACACTGGTGCCCGCGCCCCCCCCCACCCCCGGCGTACACTGGTGCCCGCTCCACCCCCCACCCCCGGCGTACACTGGTGCCCGCTCCCCCCCCAACCCCGGCGTACACTGGTGCCCGCTCCCCTTCTCCCCCCCCCCACGTACACTGGTGCCCGCTCCCCTTCTCCCCCCCCCCACGTACACTGGTGCCCGCTCCCCTTCTCCCCCCCCCCACGTACACTGGTGCCCGCTCCCCTTCTCCCCCCCCCCCACGTACACTGGTGCCCGCTCCCCTTCTCCCCCCCCCCCCACGTACACTGGTGCCCGCTCCCCTTCTTCCCCCCCCCCCCACGTACACTGGTGCCCGCTCCCCTTCTTCCCCCCCCCCCCCCCACCCCCCGGCGTACACTGGTGCCCGCTCCCCTTCTCCCCCCCCCCACCCCTGGCATACTGGGGCCCGCTCCCCTCCTCTCTCCCCCCCCACCACCCCCGACGTACACTGGTGCCCGCTCCCCTTCTCTCCCACCCCCCCCACCCCCCGCGTACACTGGTGCCCGCTCCCCTTCTCCCCCCCCCCACCCCCGGCGTACACTGGTGCCCGCTCTCTCCCCCCCACCCCCCCCACCCCCGGCATACACTGGGGCCCGCTCCCCTTCTCTCCCCCCCCCCGCCACCCCCGGCGTACTGGTGCCCGCTCCCCTTCTCTCCACCCCCCCCCACCCCCGGCGTACACTGGTGCCCGCTCCCCTTCTCTCCCCCCCCCCACCCCGGCATACACTGGGGCCCACTCCCCTTCTCTCCCCCCCCCCACCCCCGGCGTACTGGTGCCCGCTCCCCTTCTCTACCCCCCCCCCCAACCGTACTGGTGCCCGCTCCCCTTCACTCCCCCCGCCCCGGCGTACTGGTGCCCGCTCCCCTTCTCCCCCCCCCAACCCCCGGCGTACACTGGGGCCCGCTCTCCCCCCCCCAACCCCCGGCGTACACTGATGGCCGCTCTCTCCCCCCCGCCCCCCCCCACCCCCGGCATACACTGGGGCCCGCTCACCTTCTCTCCCCACCCCCGCCACCCCCGGCGTACTGGTGCCCGCTCCCCTTCTCTCCACCCCCCCCACCCCCGGCATACTGGTGCCCGCTCCCCTTCTCCCCGCCCCCCCCCACCCCCGGCGTACACTGGTGCCCACTCCCCGTCTCCCCCCACCCCCGGCGTACACTGGTGCCCGCTCCCCTTCTCCCCCGACCCCCGGCGTACACTGGTGCCCGCTCCCCTTCTCCCCCCACCCCCGGCGTACACTGGTGCCCGCTCCCCTTCTGCCCCCACCCCCGGCGTACACTGGTGCCCACTCCCCTTCTCCCCCCCCCACCCCCGGCATACTGGTGCCCGCTCCCCTTCTCCCGCCCCCCCCACCCCCGGCATACTGGTGCCCGCTCCCCTTCTCCCGCCCCCCCCCACCCCCGGCATACTGGTGCCCGCTCCCCTTCTCTCCCCCCCCCGCCACCCCCGGCGTACTGGTGCCCGCTCACCTTCTCTCCACCCCCCCCACCCCCGGCGTACTGGTGCCCGCTCCCCTTCTCTCCACACCCCCCACCCCCAGGGTACTGGTGCCCGCTCCCCTTCTCTCCACCCCCCCCACCCCCGGCGTACTGGCGCCCGCTCCCCTTCTCTCCACCCCCCCCACCCCCGGCGTACACTGGGGCCCGCTCCCCTTCTCCCCCCCCCCCACCCCCGGAATACTGGGGCCCGCTCCCCTTCTCCCCCCCCCCCCACCCCCGGCATACTGGGGCCCGCTCCCCTCCTCTCCCGCCCCCACCCCCGACGTACACTGGTGCCCGCTCCCCTTCTCCCCGCCCCCCCCCCGGCGTACACTGGTGCCCACTCCCCTTCTCCCCCCACCCCCGGCGTACTGGTGCCCGCTCCCCTTCTCTCCACCCCCCCGCCACCCCCGGCGTACTGGTGCCCGCTCCCCTTCTCTCCACCCCCCCCACCCCCGGCGTACTGGTGCCCGCTCCCCTTCTCTCCACCCCCCCCACCCCCGGCGTACTGGTGCCCGCTCCCCTTCTCTCCACCCCCCCCACCCCCGGCGTACAGGTGCCCGCTCCCCTTCTCCCCCCACCCCCGGCGTACACTGGTGCCCGCTGCCCTTCTCCCCCCACCCCCGGCGTACACTGGTGCCCGCTCCCCTTCTCCCCCCCCCGAACCCCGGCGTACACTGGTGCCCGCTCCCCTTCTCCCCCCCCCGAACCCCGGCATACTGGTGCCCGCTCCCCCCCCACCCCCGGCATACTGGTGCCCGCTCCCCCCCCACCCCCGGCATACTGGTGCCCGCTCCCCCCCCACCCCCGGCATACTGGTGCCCGCTCCCCTTCTCCCCCCCCCGAACCCCGGCATACTGGTGCCCGCTCCCCTTCTCCCCCCCCCCACCCCCGGCGTACACTGGTGCCCGCTCCCCTTCTCCCCCCCCCCCAACCCCCAGCGTACACTGGGGCCCGCTCCCCTTCTCCCCCCCCTCCACCCCCGGCATACTGGGGCCCACTCCCCTTCTCCCCCCCCCCCCAGCCCCCGGCATACTGGGGCCCGCTCCCCTCCTCTCCCCCCCCCACCCCCGGCGTACACTGGTGCCCGCTCCCCTTCTCCTCCACCCCCCAACCCCGGCGTACACTGGTGGCCGCTCCCCTTCTCCCCCCCCCCCACCCCGGCGTACACTGGGGCCCGCTCCCCTTCTCCCCCCCCCCAAACCCCCGGCGTACACTGGGGCCCGCTCTCCCCCCCCCCAACCCCCGGCGTACACTGATGCCCGCTCTCTCCCCCCCGCCCCCCCCACCCCCGGCATACACTGGGGCCCGCTCACCTTCTCTCCCCCCACCCCCGGCGTACACTGGTGCCCGCTCCCCTTCCCCCCCCCCCCCCACCCCGGCATACACTGGGGCCCACTCCCCTTCTCTCCACCCCCCCCCACCCCCGGCGTACTGGTGCCCGCTCCCCTTCTCTACCCCCCCCCCAACCGTACTGGTGCCCGCTCCCCTTCTCTCCCCCCGCCCCGGCGTACTGGTGCCCGCTCCCCTTCTCCCCCCCCCAACCCCCGGCGTACACTGGGGCCCGCTCTCCCCCCCCCCAACCCCCGGCGTACACTGATGCCCGCTCTCTCCCCCCCGCCCCCCCCACCCCCGGCATACACTGGGGCCCGCTCACCTTCTCTCCCCCCCCCCCGGCGTACTGGTGCCCGCTCCCCTTCTCTCCACCCCCCCCACCCCCGGCGTACTGGTGCCCGCTCCCCTTCTCTCCACCCCCCCCACCCCCGGCGTACTGGTGCCCGCTCCCCTTCTCTCCCCCCCCCCCCCCCGGCGTACACTGGTGCCCGCTCCCCTTCTCCCCCCCCCCCCCACCCCCGGCATACTGGTGCCCGCTCCCCTTCTCTCTCCCCCCCCCCCCCCCCCCCACCCCCGGCGTACACTGGGGCCCGCTCTCCTTCTCCCCCACCCCCGGCATACTGGTGCCCGCTCCCCTTCTCCCCCCCCCCCCCACCCCCGGCGTACACTGGGGCCCGCTCCCCTTCTCCCCCCCCCCCACCCCCAGCATACTGGGGCCCGCTCCCCTTCTCCCCCACCCCCCCCCAACCCCGGCGTACACTGGTGGCCGCTCCCCTTCTCCCCCCCCCCCACCCCGGCGTACACTGGGGCCCGCTCCCCTTCTCCCCCCCCCCAAACCCCCGGCGTACACTGGGGCCCGCTCTCCACCCCCCCCCCACCCCCGGCGTACACTGGTGCCCGCTCCCCTTCTCCCCCCCCCCACCCCGGCATACACTGGGGCCCACTCCCCTTCTCTCCACCCCCCCCACCCCCGGCGTACTGGTGCCCGCTCCCCTTCTCTACCCCCCCCCCAACCGTACTGGTGCCCGCTCCCCTTCTCTCCCCCCGCCCCGGCGTACTGGTGCCCGCTCCCCTTCTCCCCCCCCCAACCCCCGGCGTACACTGGGGCCCGCTCTCCCCCCCCCCAACCCCCGGCGTACACTGATGCCCGCTCTCTCCCCCCCGCCCCCCCCCACCCCCGGCATACACTGGGGCCCGCTCACCTTCTCTCCCCCCCCCCGGCGTACTGGTGCCCGCTCCCCTTCTCTCCACCCCCCCCACCCCCGGCGTACTGGTGCCCGCTCCCCTTCTCTCCACCCCCCCCACCCCCGGCGTACTGGTGCCCGCTCCCCTTCTCTCCACCCCCCCCACCCCCGGCGTACTGGTGCCCGCTCCCCTTCTCTCCCCCCCCCCCCCCCCCGGCGTACTGGTGCCCGCTCCCCTTCTCCCCCCCCCAACCCCCGGCGTACACTGGTGCCCGCTCCCCTTCTCCCCCCCCCCCACCCCCGGCATACTGGTGCCCGCTCCCCTTCTCTCCCCCCCCCCCCCCCCCACCCCCGGCGTACACTGGGGCCCGCTCTCCTTCTCCCCCACCCCCGGCATACTGGTGCCCGCTCCCCTTCTCCCCCCCCCCCCCCACCCCCGGCGTACACTGGGGCCCGCTCCCCTTCACCCCCCCCCCCACCCCCAGCATACTGGGGCCCGCTCCCCTTCTCCCCCCCCCCCCCCACCCCCGGCATACTGGTGGCCGCTCCCCTTCTCCCCCCCCCCCACCCCGGCGTACACTGGGGCCCGCTCCCCTTCTCCCCCCCCCCCAAACCCCCGGCGTACACTGGGACCCGCTCCCCTCCTCTCCCCCCCCCACCCCCGACGTACACTGGTGCCCGCTCCCCTTCTCCCCGCCCCCCCCACCCCCGGCGTACACTGGTGCCCGCTCCCCCCCCCACCCCCGGCATACACTGGGGCCCGCTCCCCTTCTCCCCCCCCCAACCCCCGGCGTACACTGGGGCCCTCTCTCCCCACCCCCTCAACCCCCGGCGTACACTGGTGCCCGCTCTCCCCCCCCCCCCCCCCCCACACCCGGCATACACTGGGGCCCGCTCCCCTTCTCTCCCCCCCCCGCCATACTGGTGCCCGCTCCCCTTCTCTCCCCCCCCCCACCCCCGGCGTACTGGTGCCCGCTCCCCTTCTCTCTCCCCCCCCCCCCGGCATACTGGTGCCCGCTCCCCTTCTCCCCCCCCCCAACCCCCGGCGTACACTGGGGCCCGCTCTCCCCCCCCCCCAACCCCCGGCGTACACTGGTGCCCGCTCTCTCCCCCCCCCCCACCCCCGGCGTACACTGGGGCCCGCTCCCCTTCTCCCCCCCCCACCCCCGGCGTACTGGTGCCCGCTGCCCTTCTCTCCCCCCCCCCACCCCGGGCGTACTGGTGCCCGCTCCCCTTCTCTCCCCCCCCCCCACCCCCGGCGTACTGGTGCCCACTCCCCTTCTCTCCCCCCCCCCCCGGCGTACTGGTGCCCGCTCCCCTTCTCTCCCCCCCCCCCGGCGTACTGGTGCCCGCTCCCCTTCTCCCCCCCCCCCACGTACACTGGTGCCCGCTCCCCTTCTCTCCCCCACCCCCGGCATACTGGTGCCCACTCCCCTTCTCTCCCCCCCCCCCCACCCCCGGCGTACACTGGGGCCCGCTCTCCTTCTCCCCCACCCCCGGCATACTGGTGCCCGCTCCCCTTCTCCCCCCACCCCCGGCGTACACTGGGGCCCGCTCCCCTTCTCCCCCCACCCCCGGCGTACTGGTGCCCGCTCCCCTTCTCTTCCCCCCCCCCACCCCCGGCGTACTGGTGCCCGCTCCCCTTCTCTCCCCCCCCCCACCCCCGGCGTACACTGGTGCCCGCTCCCCTTCTCTCCCCCCCCCCCACCCCCGGCGTACACTGGTGCCCGCTCCCCTTCTCTCCCACCCCCCCCACCCCCGGCGTACTGGTGCCCGCTCCCCTTCTCTCCCACCCCCCCACCCCCACCGTACTGGTGCCCGCTCCCCTTCTCTCCCCCCCCCCCACCCCGGGCGTACTGGTGCCCGCTCCCCTTCTCTCCCCCCCCCCACCCCGGGCGTACTGGTGCCCGCTCCCCTTCTCTCCCCCCCCCCCACGTACTGGTGCCCGCTCCCCTTCTCTCTCCCCCCCCCACCCCCGGCGTACACTGGTGCCCGCTCCCCTTCTCTCCCACCCCCCCACCCCCGGCGTACACTGGTGCCCGCTCCCCTTCTCTCCCACCCCCGGCGTACACTGGTGCCCGCTCCCCTTCTCTCCCACCCCCGGCGTACACTGGTGCCCGCTCCCCTTCTCTCCCACCCCCCCCACCCCCGGCGTACACTGGTGCCCGCTCCCCTTCGCCCCCCCCCCCCCACCCCCGGCGTACACTGGTGCCCGCTCCCCTTCGCCCCCCCCCCACCCCCGGCGTACACTGGTGCCCGCTCCCCTTCTCCCCCCCCCAACCCCCGGCGTACACTGGGGCCCGCTCTCCCCCCCCCCCAACCCCCGGCGTACACTGGTGCCCGCTCTCTCCCCCCCCCCCACCCCCGGCGTACACTGGGGCCCGCTCCCCTTCTCCCCCCCCCACCCCCGGCGTACTGGTGCCCGCTCCCCTTCTCTCCCCCCCCCCACCCCGGGCGTACTGGTGCCCGCTCCCCTTCTCTCCCCCCCCCCCACCCCCGGCGTACTGGTGCCCGCTCCCCTTCTCTCCCCCCCCCCGGCGTACTGGTGCCCGCTCCCCTTCTCTCCCCCCCCCCCCCCCGGCGTACTGGTGCCCGCTCCCCTTCTCCCCCCCCCCCCACGTACACTGGTGCCCGCTCCCCTTCTCTCCCCCACCCCCGGCATACTGGTGCCCACTCCCCTTCTCTCCCCCCCCCCCCACCCCCGGCGTACACTGGGGCCCGCTCTCCTTCTCCCCCACCCCCGGCATACTGGTGCCCGCTCCCCTTCTCCCCCCACCCCCGGCGTACACTGGGGCCCGCTCCCCTTCTCCCCCCACCCCCGGCGTACTGGTGCCCGCTCCCCTTCTCTCCCCCCCCCACCCCCGGCGTACACTGGTGCCCGCTCCCCTTCTCTCCCCCCCCCCCACCCCCGGCGTACACTGGTGCCCGCTCCCCTTCTCTCCCACCCCCCCGGCGTACTGGTGCCCGCTCCCCTTCTCTCCCACCCCCCCACCCCCACCGTACTGGTGCCCGCTCCCCTTCTCCCCCCCCACCCCGGGCGTACTGGTGCCCGCTCCCCTTCTCTCCCCCCCCCCCCACCCCGGGCGTACTGGTGCCCGCTCCCCTTCTCTCCCCCCCCCCCCACCCCCGGCGTACTGGTGCCCGCTCCCCTTCTCTCCCCCCCCCCCACGTACTGGTGCCCGCTCCCCTTCTCTCTCCCCCCCCCACCCCCGGCGTACTGGTGCCCGCTCCCCTTCTCTCCCCCCCCCCACCCCCGGCGTACTGGTGCCCGCTCCCCTTCTCTCCCCCCCCCCCCACCCCCGGCGTACTGGTGCCCGCTCCCCTTCTCTCCCCCCCCCCCCACCCCCGGCGTACTGGGGCCCGCTCCCCTTCTCTCCCCCCCCCCCCACCCCCGGCGTACTGGGGCCCGCTCCCCTTCTCTCCCCCCCCCCCCACCCCCGGCGTACTGGGGCCCGCTCCCCTTCTCTCCCCCCCCCCCCACCCCCGGCGTACTGGGGCCCGCTCCCCTTCTCTCCCCCCCCCCCCACCCCCGGCGTACTGGGGCCCGCTCCCCTTCTCCCCCCCCCCCCCCCCACCCCCGGCGTACTGGGGCCCGCTCCCCTTCTCCCCCCCCCCCCCCCCACCCCCGGCGTACTGGGGCCCGCTCCCCTTCTCTCCCCCCCCCCCACCCCCGGCGTACTGGTGCCCGCTCCCCTTCTCTCCCCCCCCCACCCCCGGCGTACACTGGTGCCCGCTCCCCTTCTCTCCCCCCCCCACCCCCGGCATACACTGGTGCCCGCTCCCCTTCTCCCGCACCCCCCCCACCCCCAGCGTACACTGGTGCCCACTCCCCTCCCCCTCCCCCGGCGTACACTGGTGCCCACTCCCCTCCCCCTCCCCCGGCGTACACTGGTGCCCACTCCCCTCCCCCCCCCCCCGGCGTACGCTGGTGCCCACTCCCCTCTCCCCCCCCCCGGCGTACGCTGGTGCCCACTCCCCTCCCCCCCCCCGGCGTACACTGGTGCCCACTCCCCCCCCCCCCCCGGCGTACACTGGTGCCCACTCCCCTCCCCCCCCCCCCCGGCGTACACTGGTGCCCACTCCCCTCTCCCCCCCCCCGGCGTACACTGGTGCCCACTCCCCTCTCCCCCCCCCCCGGCGTACACTGGTGCCCGCTCCCCTCCACCAAACCCCCCAGCGTACACTGATACGCCGTCCTCCACTCCCTAACTGACCCCGATGATCAGAACACGCAGTCCTCCACGCCTACCCCTCATCACTTGTTTAAAAAAATACACAATCCTTCTCCCACCACTCGGAGTACACACAGTCCTCCCCCCGAAAATCCGGAGCCAATGCAGAATCCTTCCCTCTCATCCACAGCAGCAGATACATGGACCCTTTTCTCCTGCCCTTACCACCCAAAACAGTCTAGCCGTGCCCTCACTGTTGCTGGGATCTGCAGCAACGGAGTGGGCCTACTCGCCAGCCTCGGCCGGTCTTGCTCAGTCGTATCCGAGTATACGCGACAGGTACCTGGCCGTTCCTGCTCCGCCACAGTCACGATCAACAACAACAGCAAAGGGATGTCGGGTTTAGGCCACATTTATCCGCCAGGCATCCTCCGGCCGGCAGCTCCGGCCCCGGCCCCGTTCTCAGGCTCCGGGAAACACATAAGATGGCGGCGGCGGCAGAGCGCCGTGAATGGGCGGGGCAAGACGCTGGTGGCGGTTCGTGTGTAAAGGGTCATGCCCTCAGCCGAAGGGCGGGGCTTTGGCTTGGGGGCGGACCTTTGCGAAGGACGCGCGTGGAGGTGAGGGGAGGCGTGTGGCGTCAGTCAGGGACGGTGCAGTTGCCAGGGACGGATGACAAGGGCGCAGGTCCCTGAGAGAGGAGTCCTCAATGAGGAGTTGGCGCTGGGGGAGGGCGTCCAGTAAACCATAACCAAGCACTGAGAGTCTCTTACTGAGCAATCATGGCATCAAGGTACATAATAACACAGCACCAGGAAACCAGTCAGTCGACATAGGGCAGCCAGTGTCATGGCACCGAGTCAGTCATGAGCATGCATGATGGCATATTGCCACTTGCCTGGATGATTGCAGTTTTACTAAAACTCAAGAAATTTTGTTTACATTTGTTCAAGCAAAGAGAGGAGAATAAGCATGGCTGAACAGACACCAAAATGAGGTTCAGTTGGCAGCAAATATTTGAATGATCTGTTGGGTGATGACCAGTTGTCAATGGCATGGGTCATCTGCCTAATGACAAACAAGTGATTGGATCCCAGGTAGCTGAGCAGTTTGTGCAATGAAAAATTTGGATTCCTCTTCCATACCTGAACCCCACCTCTTCCTCCATTACATTGATGACTGTATCGGCGCCGCTTCGTGCTCCCACGAGGAGCTCAAACAGTTCATCCTCTTTACCAACACCTTCCACCCGACCGTCCAGTTCACCTGGATCATCTCCAACACATCCCTCACCTTCCTGGACCTCTCTGTCTCCATCTCAGGCAACCACCTAGAAACTGATATCCATTTCAAGCCCACCGACTCCCACAGCTACCTCGAATACATGGGGCTCCCACCCACCTTCCTGCAAAAATTCCATCCCCTACTCCCAATTCCTTCACATCCGCCGCATCTGCTCCCAAGATCAGGCATTCCACTCCCATAAATCTCAGATGTCCTCGTATTTCAAGGACCGCAACTCCACCCCCCCACTGTGGTCGAGAACGCCCTCGACCGTGTCTCCCATATTTCCCGCAACTCATCCCTCACACCCCATCCCCACAATAACAGGCAAAAGAGAAGTCCCCTTGTCCTCACATACCACCCCACCAACCTCCGGATCCAACACATCATCCTCTGACACTTCCACCATCTGCAATCCAACCTCACCACCCTTAGCTGCTTTCTGGACAGACCACTCTCCCTGTGACTTCCTTGTCCGCTCCACACTCCCCTCCAGCCCCACCAGCCCTGGCACTTTTCCTTGCAACCGCAAGAAGTGCTCACTTGACACCATACCTCCTCCCTCACCCCCATCCCAGGCTCCAAGAAGACTTTCCACATCAAGCAGAGGTTCACCTGCACATCCGCCAATGTGGTATACTGCATCTGCTGTACCCGTTGTGGCCTCATCTACATCGGGGTCACCACTTTGCAGAACACCTATGCTTGGTTCGCAATAAACAACTGCACCTCCCAGTCGTGAACCATTTTGACTCCCCCTCACATTCCTTAGATGACATGTCCATCCTGGGCCTCCTGCAGTGTCACAACGATGCCACCTGAAGGTTGCAGGAACAGTATCTCAATTCCGCTTTGGAATCCTGCAACCCAATGGTATCAATGTGGATTTCACAAGCTTCAAAATCTCACCTCCCGCTACTGCATTCCAAAGCCAGCCCAGCTTGTCCCCACCTCCCTAACCTGTTCTTCCTCTCACCTATCCCCTCCTCCCACCTCAAGTTGCACCCCATCTCCTACCTACTAACCTCATCCCACCCCCTTGACTTGTCCATCCTTCCCGGATGACCTATCCCCTCCCTACCTTCTCACCTACACTCACCTCTACTGGCTCCATCCCCGTCTCTTTAACTTGTCTGTCTCCTCTCCACCTATCTTCTCCTCTATCCATCTTCGATCCATCTCCCCCTCTCCCCCTATTTATTTCAGAAACCTGTCCTCCTCCCCCTTTTCTGATGAAGGGTCTAGGCCCGAAACGTCAGCTTTTGTGCTCCTAAGATCTGCTTGGCCTGCTGTGTTCATCCAGCTCCACACTTTGTTATCCTTGACCAATATTTGGAATAGAAAGGGAATTAAGGGATACCCTAAAACCAAGATTTCTTGTGATTGACCCCTCAACGAAGGAGAACAGCTGCTCTCTATTCACCCTGTCCATAACTATCATA
The DNA here is from genome assembly GCF_030684315.1 of Stegostoma tigrinum. Classification (NCBI taxonomy): domain Eukaryota; kingdom Metazoa; phylum Chordata; class Chondrichthyes; order Orectolobiformes; family Stegostomatidae; genus Stegostoma; species Stegostoma tigrinum. The sequence continues at coordinate 51,025,259 of NC_081379.1, read as the reverse complement.
ATTTTATATACTTCAATCATGTCCCCTCTCAGTCATCTCTGCTCTGAAGAAAACAAACCTATCCAGTCTCTCCTCACAGCTTGATTTATATCAGCTCCGCCCTCTGCAACTGAATCCTCAAGTTTCTGACGCACAGGCTGCAATTAGTGAGGATAAGTAGCTGCACCCCCTCCACAATAACATTCAACACTGGAGCCTGCAAAGGATGGGTCCTCAGCCTTCTACTGTACTCCCTGTATACCTTCGAATTTGGCAACAGAGTCATTCGCTGACAACACCACCATAGAGGGATGGATATCTAATAACAATGAGTCAAAATTCAGAATGGGGATAGAGAGCTTGGTGAAGTAATGCAATGAAAACAATCTGTCTCTGAACGTCAGCAAAACTAAAGAACTGATCATTGACTTCATAAAGAAAGGAGAACACGCCCCCATCTATATCAATGGAACACCATTTTTTCATTGTAAAATGTGATACGCAAACAACGAAACACAAGCCGTACATCCATTCAACTTTCACCCCTCATACAACCTTTCACAGTCTTAGCATTCCTTAAGCCTTCAATTTATTCTAGCTTTTTACACTCAGGATAATATATCTGCAACCTTTTCAAGCAATGAATTTGTTTTCAAATGGTGTTTCACCTTGTAAGGGTGGAGGCGCTGGTGTTGGTCTGGGATGGACAAATTCAGAAGTCACACAACATCAGGTTAAATTCCAACAGGTTTCTTAGAAATTGTGAGCTTCTGCGTTCAAATAAACCTGTTGGACCACAACCTGCTCTTCTGTGATTTCTGCCTCGGTCAGTTGACAGTTGAGGTTCCTTACTGAGTGCAAGAAAATTATCTTATGAGGCTGCAAGGTGTAGAACTGGATGAACACAGCAGGCCAGGCAGCATCAGGGGAGCAGGAAAGCTGACGTTTTGGGTCTGGACCCTTCTTCAGATCAGAATATTTTCTGAAGAAGGTTCCAGACTGTTCTGTTCTGCTGTGTTCATCCAGCTGTTACACCTTGTTATCTCAGACTCCATCAGCAGTTCCTACTATCTCTATCTTACAAGGTTCTTGCTTTGTGTACAAATAGGTATTACCTGCAATTTAATCCTGCTACTTACTGATCTCTCTGCTAACGGAAATTGGTTCTTTCCTATCCACTGCATCCAGGACCCTCACGATCGTGTACACCACAAATTCAATCACCCGTAGTGTCTTCTGTTCCAAAGAAATCAACTCCAGCCGATCCGTCCTTTCCTCATCATATAAGTCCATGGGAACATCTTTTCAATTCTTCTCTGTTCCTTTTAAGTGAGATTTCTTGAAATAACTGCAGTTCTCTAATTGCAGTTTAACTTGTGTTTAATATAGCTTATTATGGAGTGGGAGAGATGTGGGATAATTGTATCCTTTTCTTACATCTTTAGTGACTGTAATAAGATGTAAGAGAGGAGGAATGTTTTAATTCCTTGACTTTAAAGAGGTCATTTAAATGAAGAGTCAGGAATCAAGATTTCTTTCAATTTTAAACAAAAAAAGGTAAATGTTTATTTCTTACAATTCTTAAATATAATCATAACAACTCATTCACTCTCACATGCAGAAATATGATTTACAAAGCTGTAACATGCACCTGTATTACAAACACACTCCTTAGATGATAGGTGAAATATTGCAGGCCTGAGGATTTTCATTTGGTTAACAGAAGGCAAAGGAGGTTGGGAGTTACAGCTTTTCAGTCAAAATTACAGTTGAGCCTCTCTAATGAAGAAACATCGGCCTATGTCTATCAGGCTTCATATCATCAGACCAGGTATCTTCATCCTCAAATATTCTTTCCCTCAGTCAGCTGAAACTGAGTTGGCTCATTAAAGGCAATGAGAAATCTAGTATCCATCCTTCGAAAGGAAGTGCCTAGATATGAATGGTTCATATTTTCTGCAATGTCTCAATCCACTATGGAAGTGTGTTGGAAAACATGACCCAATATTCCCAGAGTCACAAATGTGAAGATTTGATTACAACATGAGCACCAATTTGCATAACTTAAGCTATACAGGATAAAAGCAAACCATACCAGGTACTTCAGTAGCAATAAAAATAATTGTTTATTGTAACACTCTTAACATTATCAAGAACAGCATAAAGGACAAAGTATCTAATGTACATATATCAAACTTGAACTTCTTTAAAAGCCATATGCACAAACAAAGGAAAACAAAAACAGACCAAACACAACTATTAAGTGGAGGGGGAAAATAGTCAGGAGACCAGAGTTCTGTATCAGCAGTCCAAAATCCAAAACTAGATGAGTTAGTTTCACAATGCTTTTTCTTTCTTGCATGATGCCTCAACCTGATCTTCACAGTGATGATCAGATTTTAGTTCACTGGTTGTTTGGTTGAACCTGGGGTCTTTCCAGTTCTCTGTAGGTTTTATGACATTTCTTTCAACATTTCTGAATGTATTTTCTTCTGCTTGTTTGACAGAAGATTGGAGGGAGCAATGTTACAGAGAGAAGAGACATAAATTGCTACAACTAACCTCTGGAGGTCTTCTCACTTCTCTCGGTTTCACCCTCCTCACGAGATTGTGTTAGACTGCATCCTGACCAATTAGAGAGTTGTTGCTACGTTGAGCTTTCCAGAACTCATAACAAATGCTGCCAGATTGTCCGGTCTCTCTAGTCTCAAAGAGTAACATTACTTCATATGTCCCATTTAGTTTCAATCAGTCTTCCAAAACGATGAACAATGCCATGTAGCCTCTCACCTTTTAAAGGGAGCATCCAATTTTTTTTCTCATTTTCAGTCTATTGTCTAAAAATATGCTGTCTCCTGCAAGGATCTTACTTGATCCGATTTGACAGGTCATGGCAATGTGGTGTGGGCCCTATTTGGAAGGGAATCATAATTTGAGAGGTCACTGGATCATCAAGAGCTCTGTGTTTCTTCAGTTTTTCATCTTCAGAGTTTCATCTGTACAACCACAGCAGCGCTGACAACAATCCAGTAGTGATAAACAGAGATTGAACTGGCCTGATGGGCCAACAGTGAATATGGATGAAATCAGGTGAAAATCGATGATTCGGTTAACTTTGTCTCTGTTGCTTTTGATGTGTAAAGACGGCATAAAGGTTGCAGAGATATTTAACCAGTACCCTCAGGTACACCTTCAAATTTCTCGAACCCATTCCAACACAATTCTTAGCTCCAAAGGGTTTACACTCGTATCTTTTCTACCCCAGCTTGTAATGCTGAACTCCAGAAATTCCTTTCACAGTGAGAGCAATTCCTGCTCATTTTCCTTCCAGTACAAGCCCAGTCTCATTTCAAATCTTCACCAATTTGGTCTTTCAAGCACAGCCTGAGTTCCCAACTGCATTCGTGCACAGTGAACCACAGACTTTTGCTTTTAAGCTGCTGTTTCTTTTGAATCCTAGCAAGCAACCAGCGTTTGAGAATTTCAGGGTATCTTTGAAATTCTTCTCCCCCTTCTAAGCCTATCTCCATGACAATGTGAATTACCCAGCCTTTGTAACCAGGGAGAAATGCTGATTGATGAGATTTCAATTCTCTTTTAAAGACTGTAAAGCCTAACAGTTTACAATGTTAACACTTTCCTGGAATTTAGCAGATGATGAGTAAACACAATTGCTGCTGCTGACATTGGATCCCAATGTAAACACTTTGCACCTTCTTCTCAGCAAAACAACCTGGGCCTCTCTTTAATCTATGATGGCCACATCATCAAGGTATGTTGTAATGTAGACTTCAGAACAGGTCATTTAACCTCTTCATTTTAAAGGCATAGTCCCAAAACATAGTATAACAAAATCTTGCATTGTAGCATCCTGCAGTCATATTATGATCATTGTGCCATCATCTTTATGTCACAACGCAAACATTCTTTTTAGATCCATCACAACCGCAGTTACCAGATCCAAGACAGTGACTTTACTAAAGTTACTGTTTGTGAAAATAAGTCTTTTTCAGGACTGAAAGGGTACACTGAACACTTGTATGCTGTGCAGAAGTGCCTATGAGCCTATTTCCATGGAGTTTGTGAGTAGGTAAGAGGGAGGAAGGGAGTGTGCACTCACATATTGATGTCACAGCACCATGGATGATGGGGTAGTCCTGAAAAAACGGGGCTACACCTTAGGTGTCAACCTGGGGGAGGGGTCATATGCCAAAGTCAAGTCTGCCTATTCTGACCGGCTGAAGACTAACGTGGCTGTTAAAATCATCGACAGGAGGAAAGCGCCTGCTGATTTCCTGGAGAAATTTCTGCCCCGTGAGTTGGAAATCTTGGCTATCCTCAATCATCGCTACATTGTAAAAACCTTTGAGATTTTTGAGACTTCAGATGGAAAGGTTTATATTATAATGGAGTTGGGTGTTCAGGGAGATTTACTGGAGTTCATTAAAACAAGGGGGGCTTTACCTGAGGAGGTATCACGTAAGATGTTCCGTCAGTTGGCACTGGCTGTCAAGCACTGTCATGAGCTAGGTGTAGTCCACCGGGATTTAAAGTGCGAGAACCTCCTTCTCGATAAGGACTTCAATGTCAAGCTCTCAGACTTTGGTTTTGCTAAGCGATGCAGTACAGATGATCAGGGACGACCCTTGCTCAGCAAAACCTTTTGTGGCTCTGCAGCATATGCAGCTCCTGAAGTCCTGCAGGGCATTCCTTACCAGCCCAAAGTGTATGACGTTTGGAGCCTTGGGGTAATCCTTTTCATCATGGTGTGTGGATCGATGCCGTACGATGACTCCAACATCAAAAGGATGCTTAGGATTCAGAAAGAGCATAGGGTGGATTTTCCCCGTTCAAAGGTGGTTCCTGCAGACTGCAAGGAACTGATCTATCGTATGCTCCACCCTGACACGAGCAAACGGCTCACCATTGAAGAGGTCCTGGAACATCCTTGGCTCTTTACTGCCAAAATCAAAGAAACAACTTCAACCAAAAAAGTGGAACAAAGCACAGAGAAGAAAGACGAGAAGAGAGACGAGAAGAGAGATGAGAAGCATGGCCATACCAAGGACGACCGACATGAAGGAAAAACAGAGCAAAAGCAAGATGCAAAGTACCAGTGGGAAATTGAAACAGGCCATGAATGGGTGGACATGAAACATGAGGCAAAACACGAGTGGATGAACATGAAGCGGGACAAAGCAGATGGCAAACATGAAGCTGAGCAGAAAGACGAGACCAGGAATGAGGGGAAATCGGATTTCAAGGGCAGCATCTCACCTCAGGAAGCAAGGGACACAAAGCACCATTCCAAAGTACCAAGATCTGAGCACAGGAGTGGAACCAAGACTGGGTCAAGGGCGGAGAAGTCTCTAAACCAAGATGCCAGAACCGACCCTGAAACTGACAGCAGACTGGAACCAAGAACAGATACAAAGAGCAGCAGGCGCAAATCGAGAAGCTTGAGACTAACTGATGAGGATCATCCTGATGACAGCGAGGTCTATCCTGACCAGGAGAGTTTCATTGAAGCACAGAGCAAGGCAGAGCTGAAAAAAGTTAGTTCCAGAAAGTCAAAATCTATTGAAAAACGGGGCAAACATTCGAGCAAATCTCGCACCTAGATATCAAGATAGACAAAAGTTCAGCTACCCAGTAAAAACAACCAACCTCTGAACGAGTCATCTGTCTTACTGCTTATAAAAGAAATCTAATAAAGAACAAGGAGAAACTAATGAACCTTTAATATTTACAGTGAGACTAAAGCAGAGTTTGCAATACAATACAGCAAAGTGAACCCTGCACTTACTGACTACATTAGTTCCTGATTTTAAAATTCTCTTATTTGTTTTAAAATTTCTCCACAGCCTCATCCATTTGTATGCTAAACACTTCCAATGCGCCCACCCACTTCCCAAAATCAACTCCAGCTTTGCAAAGAACTTTACTGCAAGATTTCTGCTGTACTCTCATTCTGAATGCTTCTCCATCTTCAACATCAACCATTTCAATATTAGTGGTTTTGCTTTTAATTGCCTGGGCCCTAAGCTTTGGAATCCCCTTCTTTAAATCTCACTATTCAATTTCATCCTTTAAGATGCACCTCATAACATTTATATTTAACACGCATTTGGTCACCTGCATTAATATCTTTCTAGCTTCATGTTGTATTGGGTTTATAAAACAGTTTCACAGGAGCAGTATCAATGTAAAGCAATTGAGGCTCACTTTCCAGTACAGTATTGAAGGTATGCCATACTGTCAGAAGTGCCATTTTTCAGATAAGGAATGAAAGAGAAGTCTTTGGTGCTTGTAAAAGATGGCATGGTAGCATTCTAAAGATGGGGATGGGCAATGGCAGGGTAAGTAACGCTGTTGGACTAGTAATTCAGAACCCCCGGTTAATGTTCTGGGGGCATGCTCATTAATCCCACCCTGGCAAAGAGTGAAATTTGTATTCAATAAAAATCTAGAGTGAAAAACTGGCTTGATGGCAACCATGTTATCAAAAATCCATCAGATTCACTGAAGTTCTTGAGGGAAGAAAATCTGCCATTCTTACCCGATCTGCCCTACGTATATCTCCAGACCTACAGTAATGTGACTGACTTTTAACATCCAATGAACAAATATTTTTAAAAATTCAAAGTGTGAAGGAGCTAACTCCATGCCCTGACTAATATATACCCCTTAATTAACATCACAAAAAACAGATTATCTATGAATGATATCATTGCTGTTGTGGGTGTTATTTGTGTGTAAATTGGAAATTGGTTGCCATGTTTCCTACATTACAACAGTGACTATGCTTTGAAAGTATGTTATTGGCTATACAGCACTTGGAGATGTTAAGTGGCCATGAAATGCACAAGTCTTTTTTCTCTATTTACAAAATGTTGCTGATGCTTTTATTACAGCATTGAATGATGAAAGCAAAGAGCTAGGACCTGAGAATGACACATGGTTCAGTCAATCAGTGCCTGAAACAGGATAAACAAATTCAGTCCAGCAAAAGAAATCTCGTGAATGAGGATGATATAAAATGAAAGGTGGGGTTAGGAAGGACAATCTGGTTCTTGAGCTCTTCATGACTTCCTACTACTCGGCTGCCATATTCAGTTCTGATATTGCTTCATCAGGACAAAGACTGATCTGCAGAGTCTTATTCTCTGCACCTTCTGGTCTGGACCATTCCAGCTAATAACATGAAGCCACTGACAGAACTTTACTTCTTTTCCTTTTCTCAGAATCTCACTCATTGTCTGCCTCAAATCTTGGTCATTCAGTTTACAGGAGCTCAGTGCTGCTGGGCCTGGTTGATAATCCATCTTACTTAGAACCACACTTGGGACAAACAATGAAACTGAATTTAGTCAGTGGTTGGCACTGGGTAATGAGCATGAAGCCTGCCATCTTGGGATAAAAAGCTTAGCATGTCCTTGAGATAGGGAAACCTGCATCCCTTGCCTATACGTGACTCCAATATCTTCGCCTGCTTGAATTAATGCTCTCAAAGATTATGGAGATTAGCAAAGTGTACCACACATAGCTCAAAGGGACACTCAAATACAACGCAGCTTTCACTTAAAAAGAGTTTACATTTCAATCTACTTAGTGTTTAGTTAATGCAAATTAAATTTCATATCTCTTTCCTTCTTCTCTGTACTCCCCAATCCTCATTATACTGCCACATGGCTTCTAATTTGAAAATCTTTACCTTGAATTTTTTCAAAAAAATGCAATGGAGATGCACTGTTTTTTTCCGTATTTACCATTGGAGCATTTGTTACAGGGGAAAAAATGACTTGATTAATTGAGAATAATAATAGAAATTGTCAAACCATATTGTACTGCAATGGATTGTGCCCTTACCTGATGCACCTAACATTGCAAAAATGCCTTCATAAAAATGCAAAGGCAGACAGAGCCACGGAGTGAATTATCATTCAGCTGAGAGACAGAGCTCAGTCATTGACATGAACCAATAACCAGCCTAATTGAGGGGTGTCTCTACCCTGCAGTCCGCTTGAAGTGTTACAACTCCAGAAACCCAAAGAAGAAAAAGACATCACCAGCCACAGCCCACTGCCTAGGACAAGAACAAGGGATTCCCCAAGGAAGTTTAATGTCAACAAGCAGCATTACAACAACAGAAACAGCACATGGAGAGAGCCAGGAGATGCAAAAGAGGGAAGGGCGTAGTCAGAGGAATGGGGAGGACTAGGGTAGTGGTTGGGGTTGGTGGATGGAGGAGACCAAAGAGAGATTAAGACATAGAGTCATAATGAGAGATATGAAGGGAGACAGCGAAAGATTTATGGAGAAAAAGAGAAACACACATATGGAGGGAAAGAGAGACAGGCATACAGAAGGGTAAAGAAAGAATGAGAGTGACAGAAAGGATGAAGAGAGAGAGAGAGATAAAGGAGAGAAAGAGAGAAATAAATTGAGATGTAGAGAGGGCAGGACAGGGCACAGGTGGCATGGTGAAGGGAGCAAAGAGAGGGTGTGGATAAGAATATATGTAACAAAGAGAGGGGAAGGGAGGGGAAAAGAAAGAGAGGAGATGGGGTGGTGACGGGTGATGGTGGAGGAGAGAAGGGAGGGCTGATGGGGTGATGAAGGAAAGAAGAAGAAGGGGAGGGTGACAGAGGAAAGAGGAGAAGGGAGGGAAGCTTAAGGAGTGGGAAGGGGTGATGGAGAAGAGAGGGGATGTGGATGGACAAGGAGAGAGGAGGGGGATGGAGGAGAAGAGAGGGGAGAAGAATGGTGGAGGAGGAGAGGTGAGGGTGATGGAGGAGAGACAGAAGGAAAAGCAAGTGGTACGGAGGAGGGGAGGGGCTGTGGAGGGTGGAAGAAAGGTGAGAGAACAGAAGATAGGAGGGGTGAGGGGAGGGGGACAGTGGAGGAGGAGTGGAGAGTGGTGATAGAGGAGGGGAGGGGTGATGGAAGACAAGAGAGGGGATGGGTGACAGAAGAGGAGGAGAGAATAGGGGAAGGGGACAGAGGAGGAGACAAGGGGAGGGGTTTGGAGGGGGGAGGGGGTTGGAGGAGGAGAGGAACGTAAGTGATGACAGAGGAGAGGAGTGAGGGTAGGTAGAGGGGGAGGAGGAGAGGTGAGAGGTACAGAGCAGAAGAGGACAGGGCGATGGAGGAGAGGGAACTCTGCCAGGATGTTGCCAGGGTAAGTTGGGTTTTCAAGAAAGTATGTCCAATTTGCCCACATTTTCATATCATTCAAACTAATAAACAGCTTCAATTTGAAAAGAGCTCAGATGCTGTCTCCTCCAGGTTCAAGGGTGACAGCGAAGGGTTGAGCAAGTTTGTCCGTAGTTCACAGGAGACAAGTGAACACTGATATTAATAAATAATGGAAATAGTTTCCAGAGTTCTAAGTGCAGGTATACTGCAGGCACCAAGAAACTGGAGCAGTGGTGGCACTGGATCATCAGAAACGTGTAGCTGGGCAGCTCTGTGACTGCATGCACTGCAAGCCTCACTGTGTGATGTACCAAATATTCATTGCTCAATCATTATAATGTCAGAGACATTACAAGCTCACAAGTTATAGTTGAGCTGGCAAAGATAGAGCTGGAATCGACCGTAATTGCAAGCTGCACAAAAACCAAGTTTGTTGAATCAGAAAGGATCCTTTGGCAGGGAAATTGTGCATGTACGTCGGCATGAATGTGAATAAACATGAAATCGTATTTCCTTCTCAAATATTTCCATTATTTTTGCAACATATTTCAGATTTCCAAAGTCATCACAATCAGCTTTTGTGAGTTGAAGGGGCAGTGAGGCGCTTGGTTGTGGAGGAATGTGTTCAGCACTAGGACAGGTCAGCAACTTTCTTCCTCTTCGGCAGCTGCAGTAGATTATCGGTGATAGAGGTGGGGTCCTGGTTGCCCGGGGTGTGCAAGGCACCAAAAGCATTAGGCGTTACACCAGCGCATGGTGTTTTACAATGTGGCGTTTGTTTGGGAGCTGGTGATGGGGTGTAACTAGCGCGTAAAGCTCTGTCTGTATACTTGCTGGATGTCCGGTTGACGAGACGCTGCAAGGCTGGTGACATCACAGGGCTGATTCCATGTGGAGACAGACTGGGAAAGAGAGAGATAGAGAGAAAGAAATATATCCATGAGCTCACAGACTAAAGCTCACAAAATAAACTCAACCCAATCAGTACTTTTCAGATATTTCACTTTCCTCCCAAGGCAAGCTTATCAGTCACTTCCATGCTGCTTTCCGAACCAGGACCAGAAAACATACCCGTCAACCCCATCCTCCAAACGTAAGGGGAAACCAGTGCAGGAGGTAAATTTGACTTTCAGTTGGTTTTTGATAAGGTTTCACACAAGAGGTCACCAAACAAAATTACTGCACATTAACTGGTGGGTGAAGATGAGGTTTGGAGCTTGTGATGGAGGTCTACTGACATGGATTGAGAAACATAGAAAATAGGTGCAGGGGTATACAATCATGGTTAATCACACAATCTCAGTATCCCATTCCTATCCTCACCCATATCCACTGATTCCTTGAGCCACGAGGACTACATCCAGCTTACTCTTGAATACATCTAGTGAACTGGCCCCAGCAGCTTCCTCTGGGTGAGAATTCCACAGGTTCACAACTCCTTAAATGAAATAATTCTTCCTCATCTCAGTCATGAATAGCTTACCCCTTATTCTTAGAATATGAGCCCTAATTCTGGACATCCCCGACTTTGGGAACATTCTTCCCACACCTTGACTGTCCAGTCCCATCAGGATTTTATATATTTTTTGACATATCCCTTCTTCTAAATTCCAGTCTTTCCTCATATTTCAGTCCTACCATCCCGGGAATCAGAGATAATAGGAACTGCAGATGCTGGAGAATCTCAGATAACAAGGTGTGGAGATGGATGAATACAGCAGGCCAAGCAGCAACTTAGGACCAGGAAAGCTGATGTTTCAGGCCTAGACCCTTCATCAGAAATGGGGGAGGGAAGAGCGTTCTGAAATTAATAGGGAGAGGGGGAGACGGACCGAAGATAGATAGAGGAGGAGAGGAGACAGACAAATTAAAGAGGCGGGGATGGAGCCAGTAAAAGTGAGTGTAGGTGGGGAGGTAGGGAGGAGACAGGCCAGTCCAGGGAGGACGGAGGTCAGTCCAGGGAGGACAGACTGGTCAAGGGGGCGGGATGATAGGTAGGAAATGGGGATGCAGCTTGAGGTGGGAGAAAGGGATAGGTGGGAGGAAGAACAGGTTAGGGAGGCGGGAACGACTTGGGCTGGTTTTGGGATGTGATGGGGGGAGGGGAGATTTTGAAGCTTGTGAAATACACATTGATACCATTGGGTTGCAAGGTTCCCAAGCGGAATACGAGTTGCAGTTTCTGCAACCTGTCTTGGTTCGCAATAAACAGCTGCAACTCCCAATCGCGAACCATTTCAAGTGCCCCTCCCATTCCTCAGATGACATGTCCATCCTGGGCCTCCTACAGTGCCACAACGATGCCACCCAAAGGTTGCAGGAACAGCAACTCATATTCCACTTGGGAACCCCTGCACCCAATGGTATCAATATGTATTTCACAAGCTTCAAAATCTTGCCTTCCCACCACCGCATCCCAAAACCAGCCCAACTCGTCCCCGCCTCCCTAACCTGTTCTTCCTCTCACTTATCCCCTCCTCCCACCTCAAGCCGCACCTCCATTTCCAACCTACTAACCTCATCCCACCCCTTTGACCTGTACGTCCTCCCTGGTCTGACCTATCTCCTCCCTACCTCTCTACCTACACTCACCTTTACTGGCTCCATCCCCACCTCATCAACTTGTCTGTCTCCTCTCCACCTATTTTCTCCTCTATCCATCTTCGGTCCACCTCCCCCTCTGTCTGAGTCTGGTGAACCTTCGCTGGACTCTCTCAATAGCAAGAATGTCCTTCTTCAGACTAGGACACCCCTAAAACTGCACACAGTACTCAAGATTGGCCCTATAGAGCTGCAGCAAGGCATTCTTACTCTGATACTCAAATCCTTTTGCTATGAAGGCCAGTATGCAATCAGCTTTCCTCACTCCTGGCTGCACCTGCATGCCAACCTTCAGCAGCTTTTGTTCAATTCATTTTTCTGTGGGATGTGGCACCGCTGGAAGGGCCAACATTTCTTGCCAATCCTAAGTCGGCCTTGAGTAGGTGGTGGTGAGCTGCCTTCTTGACCATCTGCAGTCCATCAGTTGTAGGTTGACCCACAATGTCATTAGGGAGGGAATTCCAGGATTTTGACTCAGCAATAGTGAAGGAATGGCAGTATATTTCCAAGTCAGGATGGTGAGTGGCTTGGAGATGGTGGTGTTCACATTTGTCTGCTACCCTTGTCCTTCTCAATGGAAGTGGTCATGGGTTTGGAAAGTGCTGTCTGAGGATCTTTGGTGAATTTCTTGTAGATAGTACACACTGTTGCTACTGAGTTTCGGTGGTGGAGGGAATGGATGCTTGTGAACGTAGTGCCTATCAAGTGGGCTGCTTTGTCCTGGATGGTGTCAAGCTTCTTCAGTGTTGTCGGGGCTGCACTCATCCAGGCAAGTGGGGAGTATTCCATCACGCTCCTGACCTGTGCCTTGAGGATGGTAGATAGGCTTTGAGGAGTCAAGTAGTAAGTTATTCGCTGCAGTATTCCTAGCTTCTGACCTACTTACATAGCCACTATGTTTATTTGGTGAGTCCAGTTGAATTTCTGGTCAATGGTGACCCCCAGGATGTTGATAGTGGGAAATTCAGTGATGGTAACACCATTGAATGTCATGGGGTGGTGGTTAGATTGTTTCTAATTGGAGATGGTCATAGCCTGGCATTTGTGCGGTGTGAATGTTACTTGCCACTTGTTAGCTCAAGACTGGATATTGTCAAGATCTGTTGCATTTGAACATGGACTGTTTCTGTATCTGAGGAGAATGGTGCTGAACATTGTGCAATCGTCAGTGAATGGTGCTGAACATCATCAGCGAACGTCCACATTTCTGATCTAATGATGGTGAGAAGGTCATTGATGAAGCAGCTGAAGATGGTTGGACCGAGGACACTACCCTGAGGAACTGCTGCAGAGATGTCCTGGAGCTGAGATGAATGACCTCCAATACCATGACCATCTTCTTTTGTGTCAGATACAACTCCCAACAACCAGAGAGTGTGCCCCTGATACCCACTGATTCCAGGTTTGCTAGGGCTCCCTGATACCACACTCGGTCAAATGCAGCCTTTATATCAAAAGGGCTGTCACTCTCACCTGACCTCCATAATTCAGCTCTTTTGTCCATGTTTGAACCAGGGCTGTGATGAGGTCAGGAGCTGAGTGGCCCTGGCAGAACCCAAACTGGGCATCACAAGCAGGTTATTGCTGAGCAGGTGCTGCTTAATAGCACTGTTGATCACACCTTCCATCACTTTACTGATGATTGAGGGTAGACTGATGGGGCGGTAATTGGCCAGGTTGGATTTGTCCTGCTTTTTGTGTAGAGGACACACTTGGGCAATTTTTCACATTGCCGGGTAGATACCAGTGTTGTAACTGTACTGGAATGGCTTGGCAAGGGGAGCAGCAACTTCTGGAGCTCATGTCTTCAGTGCTATTGCCAGAATGTTGTCAGGGCCCATAGCCTTTGCAGTGTCCAGTGTCTCCAACCATTTCTTGATATCACATGGAGTGAATGGAATTGGCTGAACACTGGTATCTGTAATGCTGGGGACCACTGGAGGACACTGACACCTCATCTTTAGATATGCCTGGTGTTGCTCCTGGCATGCCCTCCTGCACTCTCCATTGAACCAGTGGATGATCCCCTCGCTTGATGGTAATGGTTGAGTGGGGGATACGCCAGGCCATGAGGTTACAGATTATGCTGGAATACAATTCCGCTGCTATTAAGGGCCCAAAGCGCCTCATAGATGCCCAGTCTTTAGTTGCTAGATCTGTGTGAAGTCTGTCCCATTTAGCATGGTAACAGTGCCACACAACACGATGAAGGTTATTTTCAATGTGAGGGTAGGATTTTGTCTCCACAAGGTCTGTGTAATGACCAGTCTTACTGATACCGTCCGAGCCAGATACAACTGCAGCTGGCAGATTAGTAAGGAGATGAGGTCCAATATGTTTTTCCCTCTTGTTGGTTCCCTCACCACCTGCCACAGACCCATTCTAGCAGTTACGTCCTCTAGGACCCGACCAGCTCAATCAGTAGTAGTGCTGCTGAGCTACTCTTGGAGGTGGACGTTGAAATCCCCCACCCAAAGTGCATTTTGTGCCCTTGCCATCATCAGTGCTTTCTCTAAGTGTTGCTTAACATTGAGGAGCACTGATTCATCAGCTGAGAGAGGACAGTATGTGGTAATCAGCAGGAAGTTTCCATGTCCATGTTTAACCTGAAGCCATGAGACTTCACAGGATCCTGTGTCAATGTTGGGGACTCCTACAGCAACACTCTCCTGACTGTATACCACTGTGCCACCATCTCTGCTGGGTCTGTCCTGCCTGTGGGACAGGACATATCCAAGGATGTTGAGGGTAGTGTCTGGGACATTGTCTATAAGGTATGATTCCTTAAGCATGACTATGTCAGGCTGTTGCTTAACTAGTCTGTGAGACAGACGTCCCAATTTTGGCACTAACTTTGCAGGGTTGACAGGGCTGTTTCTGTCATTGTCTTTTCTGGTGCCTAGGTCGATGCCAGTCGATCTGTCTAGTTTCACTTCTTTGAGACTTTGTAGTGAATGGTACCACTGAGTAGCTTGCTAGGCCATTTCGTAGGGCAGTTGAGAGTCAACCACATTGCTGTGGATCTGGAGTCACATATAAGCCAGAACAGTTGACGGTGGCAGAGTTCCTTCCCTGAAGGACATTAGTGAACCAGATGGGTTATTCCAACAATCGGCAATGATTTCATGGTGATCAGTAAATTCTTAATTCCAGACTACTTTTTTAATTATTGAATTTAAATTTCACCATCTGCTGCGGTGGTATTCAAACCTAAGCTCTAGATTTATAGTCTAGCGATAATATCACCAGGCCACTACCTATCCTACTGTTCCACCATGACACCGATGTCTCATTGTACCTCGCATTTTCCTAAAGTGGCACCAATCAGATAATAACCTGTCTTCCTGTTTTTGCCACCAAAGTGCATAACCTCACATTTATTCACATTACATAGAACATAGAACAATACAGCGCAGAACAGGCCCTTCAGCCCTCAATGTTATGCCGACCTATGAACTAATCTAAGCCCATCCCCCTACACTATCCCATCATCCATATGCTTATCCAAGGACTGTTTAAATGCCACTAATGTGGCTGAGTTAACTACATTGGCAGGCAGGGCATTCCATGCCCTTACTCTGACTAAAGAACCTGCCTCTGACATCTGTCTCTTAAATCTATCACCCCTCAATTTGTAGCTATGCCCCCTTGGACAAGCTGAAGTCATCGTCCTTGGAAAAAGGCTCTCACTGTCCACCCTATCTAATCCTCTGATCATCTTGTATGTCTCTACTAAATCCCCTCTTAGCCTCCTTCTCTCCAATGAGAACAGACCCAAATCCCTTTCTTCATAGGGCCTGCGCTCCAGACCAGGCAACATCCTGGTAAATCTTTTCTGCGCCTTTTCCAATGCTTCCACATCCTGTCACATTATATTGCATTTGCCAAATATTTGACCACTCGGCCAGCCTGTTCACCCTGCAGCTTCTTCGCATTCTCCTCACAGCACACACTGCCACCCAGCTTCGTATCATCTGTAAATTTAGAAGTAGGGCATTCAATTCCTTTGTCCAAATCATTAATGTATGTTGTGAACTGCTGAGGTGTCATCACATAACCCTGCGGCACCCCCCTTGTAACTGCCTGCTACTCAGAAAAGGACCATTTATTCCAACTCTCTGTTTCCTGTCCGCCAACCAGTTCTCTATCCACATCAATACATTACCTCCGATGCCCTGAGCTTTCCTTTAATGTCTTGTGTGGAATCTTGTCAAAAGCCAGGTACACAGCATCTACTGATTCATCCTTGTCCACTCAACTGATCACATCCTCAAAAAATTCCAGAAGATTTGTCAAGCATGATTTCCCTTTAGTAAATCCTGCTGTCTAGGACCGATTCTGTCACTGCTTTCTAAATGTTCAGTTATTACGTCCTTAATTGACTCCAACATTTTTCCAACACTGATGTCAGGCTAACTGGCCTTTAATTCCCCATTTTTTCTCTCCCTCCTTTTTAAAAAAAGTGGGGTTACATTGGCTATCCTCCAGTTCATCAGAACTCTTCCAGAGTCTACAGAATGCTGGAAAATGATCACCAATGCATCTGCTATTTCTAGGGCCCCTACCTTAGGTACTCTGGGATGCAGGCCCTGGGCACTTATTGTGTTTTAATCCCATCTCCTAACTAATAAGTATTTCCTTCAGTTCCTCCTTCATGCTTGTCCCTTTGTCCCCCTGCATTTTTGGAAGGCCATTTGTGTCCACCTTAATGAAGGCAGATCCAAAGCATTTGTTCAAGTTGTCTGCCATCTCTTTGTTGTCCACTATGGATTCACCTAATTCTAATTGCAAGGGACCTACATTTGTCTTCATCGGTCTTCTTCTCTTCGCATACCTATAGTAGCTTTTTCAGTCAGTTTTTATGTTTTCTGCAAGCTTACGTTTATATTCTATTTTCTCCTTCCGAATTAAACCCTTTGTCCTACTCTGCTGAATTTTAAATTCCTCCCAGCCCTCAGGTTTGCTGCTTTTTCTGGCCAATTTATATGCCTCCTCTTTGGCTTTAATATTACCCTGATTTCCATAATATCTATCAACGTTCTGGATGAAAGCAAAATACTATGAACGCTGGAGTCCCAAAGATGTCATCTTGGACTCAAAACATTAATTCTGTTCCTCTGCCTCAATGGATACTGCACACCTGCTGAGTTTCTCTGGCAGTTTACGTTTTTGTCAAATATTTGGACAAGGGGATTAAGTGTAATATTTCCAAGTTTGAGGATGACATAAAACAAGGAAGGATTGTGCTTTGTGAAGTGGATGCAAATGGATGGAAAGAAATGGTAGGAAAAACAATTTTTAAAATGTTGAGAGCTGGAAAGTGTTGAACTTTGAAGGGATTTGGGTATACTTGGTCATGAGACACTGAAAATGAACATGCTGATTGAGGAAGCAATTAGGAAGACAAATGATGTGTTGGCTTTTCTTACAAAGAGGATTTGAGTACAGGAGTAAAGACTCTTTCCTGTAGTTATATACCTGCCTGGGTGAGACTGTGTATAGTTTTGGTCTCCTTTCTTGCCATAAAGGGAGCGCAACAAAAGTTCACCAAACCAATTTCTGAGTTAAGAGGATTGTTCTATTGGACAAGATTGAACAGACTGAGAATAGACCATTTTGTCTAGAGTTTAGAAGAATGAGGAGTGATCTCATTCAAACTTACAAAGCCCTTACAAGGATATTTCTCTCTTCATTTGTAGGATGTTGGCATCACTGGCTGGCCAGCATTTCTTGTCCATCCCTAGTTGCCCTTTAGAAAGTGGTGGTAAGCTGCCTTCTTGAACTGCTACAGTCCTGTGCAGTGCTGTGGTTTGACCCACCATGCTAATAGGGAGGGAATTCCAGGATTTTGACCCAGTAACAGTGAACAAACAGCACTTTTTTTCAAAGTCAGGATGGTGAGTGACTTGGAGGGGAACTTAGAGGTGGTGGTGTTGCCATATATCTGGTGCCCCTGTCCTTGTAGATGGAAGTGGTCCTGGGTTTCAAAGGTGCTGCCTAAGATCTTTGGTGAATTCCTAAAGTGCGTCTTAGAGTTAGTACACACAGCTGCTAAAGAACCCCGGTGGTGGAGGGAGTAAATGCTTGTGGATGTAGTGTCAATCAAGTGGGCTGCTGTGTCCTGGATGGTGTCAAGCTTCTTGAGCATTTTTGGGGCTGCACTCATCTAGGCAAGTGGGAGGTATTCCACCACATTCCTGTGCCTTGTAGATGGCGGACATGCTTTGAGAAGTCAGGAGGCAAGTTACTCACCGTAGTATTTCTAGCTTCTGGCCTGCTCTTGCAGCCACTGTGTTAATGTGGTGTGTCCAGTTGAGTTTCTGTTTAATGGTAACCCCCAGGATGTTGATAGTGGAGGATTCAATGATGGTAACACCATTGAATGTCAAGAGGCAGTGGTTAGATTGTTTCTTATTGGTGATGACATAGCCCAGCATTTGCGTGGTGCAAATGTCATTTGCTACTTGTCCTGATCTCATTACAGCCTTCGTTCAAACATGGATAAAAGAGCTGAATACCAGAGGTAAGGTGAGAGTGACAGTCCTTGATATCAAGGCTGCAGGCAACCAAGTGTGGCATCAAGGAGCCCTAGCAAAACTGGAATGAATATCAGGGGGCAAACTCTCCGTTGGTTAGAGTCATACCTGACACATAGGAAGATGGTCATGGTTGTAGGAGGTCAAAATCTCAGCTCCAGGACAACTCTGCAGGAGTTCCTCAGGGTAACGTCCTAGGCCGAACCATCTTCAGCTTCTTCATGAATGACCTTCCCTTCATCATAAGGTCAGAAGTGGGAATGTTCGCCAATTGGTGTATGCAAGGAAGATGTTTCCCTGCCTGCTGGATCTAGAACCAGAGGGGTTACAGTCTCCAAATAAGGGACAGGCAGTTTAGAACTGATGTCAGGAATTTCTTCACTTTTGGTAAGTTTTTGGAATTCTTTGTCCAGGTCGCTGTGGAGACTCAGTTGTTGAGATCATATGTTCAAGACTGTGATTGATTGATTTGGTCAAACATATTTTCAAAAAGATTGGAAAAATATTCAAGTATCAAGATATCACATGCGATCTCACTGAATAGTAGAATGGGCTTGAAGGCTGAATGGCCTACTCTTGCTATTTTAGATTCTCTTGGTGTCCCAGTTTGTACTGAGTACAACTCATAAGTTTCAAGGACTGTTCTTAAATGGTGAGTCTGTGGATCTTAAATGGAAGCAGACTATTTAACTGCTGAGTGCATTGTAGCCTGGCCTAGTTTTCACTATTTTCCCACAGGTATGCAATGCACATAGTTGGTAGCTCATGGCAATTAGAACCACACTGCCTTAGCTCAGCACAGCAGAACATCACACGCCCACAACCTTGCCTAAATAGTCCAACAGTGAGAAATCTCAGTTATGATGGTAGCTTGTTGAATTTGGAACTGCTTTTCTTGAAAGAAGAAAGCTGAGCAGAGATTTATAAGAAGCTTTTAAAATCATGAAGAGTGTGGGCAAAGTAGACAGGGATAAACTGTTGCCAGTGGTAAGAGGATTGAGAACCAGAGGGTTCATATTTAAAGTGCTTTGCAAGAAAAGCAATGTGCGGTCAGAAAAATACCATTTTCACACATTGAGTGGTTCATCTCTGGAATGCACTACATGGAAGTGGCATGAGATAATTATTAAAAGAGAAACAATGCACAGTATCAAACAGTAAAAGCAGGAGATTAGCACTAAGCCAAAGTGTTCAGAGAGCTGGTGGAGATATGATGGGCCGAGACCTTCTCCTGTATTCTAATAATTGAGACTCCAATTCATCAATCCAAAATACTTCACAACATTAAAATTATTTAAATGGTCTGTTTAGCAATGACTTACCAACAGCCAACTGGAAATGAGTTCAACATGATGTGCCTACTGGCATTCTGTTTTATGTGTCACTAATCTTGCCAGCAGGACATTGCTGAATGTAGCTCTCTCTTACCTGGCCCACAGTATAAAGCAGCCCAGTGCTATGCTGGGCTGAGGACGTGTTTCCCAACTCTCTCAAGGACTAAATCTAACAGCTGTAAGGAGTCCATTGGTACAATCAGTGACCTTGCCTGCTGGGCACAAGATAACTAACCAACCCTGGACCAAGGCACAGAGCACCAGCTCTAGCTGTTGGTGCAGGGAGTCAATCTCACCTGGCCAGACTCTGTGTGGCCTTTCGCAGAGCTTCCTGCTTCTTGGTTCTGTTCTTAGCAGCAACCTCATTGACCATTTTTAGGCCTAACCTTTCTCTGCGACCTGGTTCGAGAATCTGTCAGAAAGAAACATATGCTGGCATCAAAGGGAAACAAATCACAGTAATTAAACAGACACTTTCCTGAAATGGAGATCATGGGAACTGCAGATGCTGGATTATCCGAGATAACAATGTGTGGAGCTGGATGAACATAACAGGCCAAGCAGCATCTTAGGAGCACAAAAGCTGACGTTTCGGGCCTAGACCCTTCACCAGAAAAGCTTTTCTGATGAAGGGTCTAGGCCCGAAACATCAGCTTTTGTGCTCCTAAGATGCTGCTTGGCCTGCTGTGTTCATCCAGCTAGACAGATTGTTATCTCACTTCTCTGAAAAGGCTTAGTTTATTATTCTTGTTGATGTCAGTAACCTAGAAAAAGCCCAGCCACAATTCTACAGAAGGGAGAATCTGCCTGCTACAAAGACCAAAAGCCAACCACTTGGATGTAAGCCTTAGTTTTTATTATGGTGGATGGCAAAGTTGTTACAGCTCAGGCTGATCATATAAGCTTCAACATAAGACCATAAGACCATAAGACATAGGAGTGGAAGTAAGGCCATTTGGCCCATCAAGTCCACTCCGCCATTTAAATCATGGCTGATGGACATTTCAACGCCACTTCCCTGCACTCTCCCCGTAGCCCTTGATTCCTTCTGAGATCAAGAATTTGTCGATCTCTGCCTTGAAGGCATCCAACGTCCACTGCGCTCTGCGGCAATGAATTCCACAAGCCCACCACTCTCTGGCTGAAGAAATGTCGTCTCATTTCAGTTTTAAATTTACCCCCTCTAATTTTAAGACTGTGCCCACGGATCCTAGTCTCCCCGCCTAACGGAAACAACTTCCTAGCATCCACCCCTTCTAAACCATAAATTATCTTGTAAGTTTCTATTAGATCTCCCTTCAACCTTCTAAACTCTAATGAATACAATCCCAGGAGCCTCAGCCGTTCATCATACGTTAAACCTACCATTCCAGGGATCATCCGTGTGGATCGCCGCTGGACACGCTCCAGGGCTAGTATGTCCTTCCTGAGGTGTGGGGCCCAAAATTGGACACAGTATTCTAAATGGGGCCTAACTAGAGACATAAGCTGAAGGGAAACTGGGCCGTTAATCTCCATTACAAACACAGTGAAACACCAATCTCAATATATTCATATTGTCTCATACAGGAGCAATATAAAGCAAAATGTGAGCAATTAGAAATAAAACCAGATTGCTGGAAACATTCAAAAACATGAGCAACATCAGAGGAAAACAAGATGAAACGCATTAGGTTGATAATTGTCCATTCTGATACCTACATGCTTTCAGTATTGTTTTGCTTTTAGTATGACACTGACCAGTCAGACTGAGAGTGGCATTGCTCTCAGAGGGAGTGGACAGCAAGGGGTGTGCTGTCAGACTGCTAGGGCCAGGGGGTGCTGTTGGAACGCAAGTGCGAGGGGAGACTGTCGTACTGTGGCGGGGGATGTTGTTGGACTGTGAGGGGAAGTGCTGTCAGAGAGCGAGGGCGTATGGGGTGCAGTCGGACTGTGACGGGGTGGGGGAGCTGTCATATTGCGGGGGGTGGGGGAGCTGTCAGACTGCGAGGGGGGTGAGGGTCAGACTGTGAAGGGTCAGTGTCAGAGGTGTCAGACAGTGAAGCCATGTCCTAGAGCAGGCCAATAGGGCAATTGGGGTGAAAGATTCTCTATCCTGACTGCATGCCCCAACCCCCCCTGCCCAGCCAATCCTGTTCTCATTTACCTTAAATGCTGGTCCTGGCGTCCTGTCCACATTAGGACTTTCTGAACTCTCCAAACGGAATGGAGTGCCTTCAATCTCACCCCACGTCATCATCGGGGAGTCATTCACACCTACAGGTACACAGGCTGCAGTCATTAACCTGGGCTTTAATACTTGGTTACAAATTAGCTTTTGTGGTGCAAAGGTGGTCTGCCTATCTCTGGGCCAGAAGGCCCGGGTTCAAATCACACCTGCCTTGGACGTCATGTCTGAACAGATTGATTAAAATAATTACATTCCGACAAAGTAAGTGACATAAAGGTAATGTCCCCGGATTAATCACAGAGGCTGGAGGGTAGGTCTACAACTTCGAGGGTTCGAAGTTCACTATGGCATGTGGCAGAATTTCCCAGGCCAGAGGATCCACAACAGTCTCAGCTCACCTAGGCAACTAGACAGAGCTGCTGCAAATGCTGTCTTACAGTTCCAAGTAAAGTTCTGACGAAGGGTCAGTCAACCTGAAAAAAATAACTAACTGATTTCCCTCCACCAAACCTGCTCAGCTTTTCCAGCAATTTCTGTTGTTCTGATTTACAGCATCCACAGTTCTTTCCGTCTCCATCTTACAGGGGTTGGGTACTGTGCATAAGCCAGCTGGTACCTTTGACCTCTCTCCTTGGCTTTGTTATAAAATTTCAGAAGTAATTAGTCAACTTTTCCTGGGACAAGAAGGTGCACTGGATCACTGCAGAAGTTTGGAGTCTCCCCATTAAGGAGGGTGGCCAGTTGCTGGTACACCTTGGACCGTCCACCTTTGGATCCTGGAGCGACACATTTACATTGGGCCTTCTCCCTGGCAGTGCATTTCTTCTGCCGGGTGCAGGATGTCAACTATAACATAAGATCAGGCAGCATCCATGGCAAGACAACAAGGTAACGTTTCAAGTCTAGATTGCTCTTCATCAGAGCTCTGATGAAGAATCATCTAGGCTCAAAACATTAGCTTGCTCTCTCTCCATGGATGCTTCCCAAGCCACAGTGATCTTTAGCAATTTTTGTTTTCAGTACAGATTCCAGCACCTGCAGTAATTTGCTCCTCAACTATAACATGCTGCTTCTGTTTATGGTCTCCCTTGAGATACTGCCTGTATTTTACCGAGACCTGATCAATACCTGGCACATGATTGACTCATGCCTTCCCATCAGCAGGAAAGGTGGCTATCAGAGAACCACTGCTCAGGAATCAACACCTCCTTAATCATGAGTTTGAGTGGCTGGTGGAAGGTGGGGCCGTGGCTGTGGGGGTGATCAGAGTCAGAGATGTGCTGGCTGGCAGAGGCCTGGACTGGATGTTGCTGGAGTTGGTGCGCAGAGCTGGATGGCTATCCAGTTCATGGCCAATGTCTTCCATTGCCTGAAGATGGCAGTGCTTGGACCCAACATTGTGCACTAAATGGAGGGTGCCCAGTGAACTACATCAATGCAGGAGTCCTCCCACTTTCTTTCAAGGAATTAGGGTGAAGGATGTTGTGTATAGCAGTCCCATGTAACTGTAGATTAAGGTGGCTCACCGATTCCAAGCTCAACTTCTTACTTTGTCAGTAAAAACCGAAAAAACTGCAGATGCTGTAAATCAGGAACAAAAACAAAGTTGCTGGAAAAGCTCAGCAGGGCTGCCAGCATCTGTGAAGGAAAAGAAAAAAATCAGACTTAACGTTTCGGGTCCGGTGAGTGGCAGTACTATGAGGGATCAGAAGACCTAAAATTTCTGATGATATAGACATACATGTTCCTTTGACAACTACGTAAAGAGCATGGAGTTTCTAGGAATTGTGTTTTAACATTTTAGTCATGTCCAAGACAACGCAAGGCAAAGTACAGTATGCAAGCAGTTATTTGTTTGTTGCATACAGGATCTTGTTGCCATCCTTCTCCACGTAACAATAACTGCACTTCCAGTGAAGTCTTATGGAGCATCTCAGCCAAGTATGAGAGGCACTTTTTGGAGAAAACTGCTGAGTCATAGAATCATAAGGACGTACAGTGCAGAAAAAGACCCTTTTGGTCCAACTCGTTCATGCTGACCAGATATCATAAATAAATCTTGCTAGCAATTGGCCCATATCTCTCTAAACCCCTTCTATTCATATACCCATCCAGATGTCTTTTAAATGTTGTAATTGTACTGCTTCTTCTGGCAGCTCATTCCATGCACGCACCACCCTCTGCATGAAAAACTTGACCCTTGTGTCCCTTTTAGTCTTTCCCCTCTCACCTTAAACCTATGCCCTCCAATTTTGGACTCCCCCCTCACCCCAGGGAAAATACTTTGTCTATTTACCCTATCCACGCCTCTCATGATTTTACAAACTTCTATAAAGGTTACCTCTCATGCCTCGGATGCTCCAGGGAAAACATCCCTAACCTATTCAGCCTCTCCCTATAGCTCAAACCCTCTGACCCTGGCAACATCCTTGCAACTCTTTTCGGAACCCTTTCCAATTTCATAACATCCTTCCTATAGCAGTGAGACCAGAAGTGAACACAGTATTCCAAAGGTGGCCTAACCAATGTCCTGTAAAGCAGCAACATGACCTCCCAACTCCTATTCTCAATGCACTGATCAATAAAGGCAAGCATATCAAATTTCTTCTTCACTGTCCTTTCTACCTGCAATTCCACTTTCAAGGAACTATGAACTTGGACTCCAAGGTCTCCTTCATCAGCAACATTCCCCAGGACCTAAATATATAATGTACAAGTACTGCCCTGATTTGCCTTTCGAAAAATGCAGCACCTCGCACTTATCTAAATTAAATTCTATCTGCCATTCCTCTTCTGTGAAGTTTGCAAATTATTGATTCTTACCTGGCACTGGTGAGGGAGTCCGTACAAAGCCATAACCATTGACTTTAGGCGAATCCTGTGGGATCAGCTCCTTCCCATCAGGCCCTACTTTGCCCTGTTTAAACTTCAAAATAAAAGCAGCATCTGTCAGTCTGTGAACACCCAGCCAGTAAAGAATATCTTAGCTCAAGCAACTCATGGAGCAAAAAGACATTGCTCCAAATGACACATACAGACTAAGGCCTGGTGCATGGGTAGTGGCTACATCAAATTTCAATAATCGGGCCCCAGGGGGCTCGCTGTGTCCAGGAACCTGGACGGGAATCCTGGGCTTGGAACAGCACTAAGGGCTGTGATTTCTGTCCCTGACCCTGCCACAGAAATGAATCTCCAGCCCATAGCTTTGCGATTCACGCTCCACAGAAGAATCAGAACTCAGACAGCAAAGAGGAGAGCTCAGGCAGTAAGGACCATTGCAGGAGGGGGTAAAACAAGGGAGGGAGTTGGGAACTGGGCCCAGGGACCTCCTAGAGGAACTAATTGTGGTGAGTTGCTGGAAAGGCTGCATTATGGAGGTGTCTAGGGTTGAGGAAGGGTTGATTTATATACCTGTGCATTGAGAGCTGCTGCCTGCTGTAGCTGGGACTTGCTAAGGCCTCGACTGAATGGATCACCTTGGAAACGGGTATTTTTGTGAATCACCTCACGAGGTTTCTTGAAGAGCTCATCGTCCTTCACTCCTGCAAGACAAAGAGCACAGCAACAGTCAGCATGCAAGATGGAAAGCAGCTTGTGTCAGTGGGCAGCTGAGGGAAATGACCTTGTCCTCTGTCCCATGGCTGCATGATGGGATAGGGAATGTCCGGTGTCATCATGGGAATCCAAACTAAAACAGACCATGAGCAATTCTCCATCAGCTTCTCCAGGGTAATTAGGAGTGGGCAATAAATGCTGGCCCAACCAGTGAAGCCCACATTCTGTGAAGGAATAAGATGGAGGCGCAGTCAGATTGTCCAGCCCAGGACACTTTGCAGCTTTGTTATCTGGCAGACCCAATCATATTAGTTCACTGTTCAAACCAAGTGAATGAACGAAGCAGGTTTGGAAATTTACTGTCCAGGGTCCCCAAAGCACAGGGTTTGGCTTCCCAGGGACTGCCAAGCCTTAAGCATCCAATCGCAGACATTGGAAGCTACATTCAGCTTCAAACGGTAGCACTCTAGTTATAGAACAAGTGATGCAGTAATGCTGGGAAACATAATGGTGGCCTCTGGTAACCAAGGAAATACTTTACACCCATTTTGTTACATCATACCTTTTTTTAAAATTCGTTTTTAGGATGTGGGTTTTGCTGACTAGATCAGCATTTATTATCCATCACTAATTGTCTTTTAGAAGGCAAAGTAAATGATCACATTGAGCTGCTGCAGTCCACATGTAGATGTACCGATCAGCCTGTTGGGAGGGAGTTATAAATATGTTCATGTGCAACTGTTACAGTTCCAAGAACTGTTCTCCAGCTGAGGTGCAAGGTGCCATTTCCTGTCTACCTGGGCTCATTTATGACAAGCAGTTAATCAAGGCCATTGGACAACAGGTAACCACCACCCTCTCCCCTCCCCACTGAACTGTATTCAAAGCCTGGCCCTAATATGATCAATGTTTTCTTCATTCCTCATCACTCCACCCCTCAGTAACACCAGTCTTCTCATTCCAATGTGTCATTTAGGTTTTATTCACACACAACAACCACAAGAAACTAAAGCAACATCCAAAAAATATATAATTTGCAAACCAACTGAGGTGCAGTAAGGCAGGGCTGATGGAAAATGGTCACTAAGGCACCCAAACCAGTCCTTTCTCACTTTAATTTTGTACAAATACTACCACTTTACTTGGAAACAGCAATACTGTCAAACTGAAGCATTCTGGTCAATGAGAATGAGTCTCGCTTTTTTACTTTGACTTACACCTTTCTCCCTCCATGTGTCTCAGTAAAATTCAGTCAATCCTACATTCTGTCAAGTCCCTGACAACTCAGGACACTTTTCCTCACCTAAATCAGTATTATTTGCCCCTCCAGAAGTACCGGCAGTGACAATGGCACTGTCTCTTTTCCAGTAACTAGTGAGTTACCAGCATACGACAAAATGTTCACCCAATCAGACATCAATACTCAGTGTGACTACCCCTCCAGTCTGGGACTGTCCTATGACTTCATTGCCATTCTGGTTTACAGGATAGCAACATCCAGGCTAGGCAGAATTAGTAACTGGGACATCAGTCTGCACCTTACCTTCTGGGTAATACATCAGAACATTCTTGGCTTTATACTGCCAGGTCTCCACGCCTGCTTTTCCGGCTGTGATTGCATGGAACTTGGATGATGGTAGTGCCAGCATTTCTTCATGGCGCTGTAACAAGAAACCATGGCACAAGCAATTGAGTGATAGATGAGAGACCTGTATCCAATCCTACTCTGCACTGCGGAGCTTAAGATGTCCATTTATATTTAAATATCTGTTTAGCAAGCAACAATTTGATTGGAGATAGTCACATGGATTTGTCAAGGGCAGGTTGTGTCTCACAAACCTCACTGAGTTTTTTTGAGACAGTGACCCAGCAGGTGGATGAGGGTAGGGCAGCTGACGTGGTGTATGTGGACTTCAGTAAAACCAAGCAAAAAGATGGCATCTCCCCACACCTGAGCTGCCCTCAGCTTCATCATCAATGATAGTTTCTGTGTACATACATCACTGGTATATCACATGAGGTGGTCTCTGTTTATTTTAGGCCTGTTTGAAACCTTGAAGAGGCTCTGCACAACTAAAGCAATTTGCCTTACTGTGGGGGGAAATTCAAGGCAAAGTGAACTTACATTCCCCAGACAAGTCTGTAAGGCACAGTGTGGGACACCATGGTTTCTGTTCATGAAGAGGCTACACCCACTGGACTGCAACTCCCATAACCACCCACTGATGTCCCAGAGATCCTGTTGCCTATGTTGACGGATCCATAAGCTGGGGAGTGAGAATTGGGCACACACTGAAGACAGGGCAAGCAGTCATACCTGCTTTGATTCTTCCTCGGCCTCATACAGCCATGCATTTTTGATCTTGTTCTTCTCTTCAGCCACCTCGATGATTTGATTGAAGGATGCATTGTCCTCACTGGTGCTTCTGCCCAGGAAGGTATCCAGGGTCGGAAGCTCCTTCTCTTCAGTCTTCCTGTCCTTTTCTCCTGGAAAGAAACAGAGCAATTCCTGTCACTCATTAAGGTGGACGGAAGCACTGAGCTTACATCCTTTATTACTACTCAATGGGAGAAAATAGTTTCTAATTTTTAAGGAGACATGCATGCCACATGAGGAGAATCACCTTCATCAGCTGTTTTCATTCCATCTTGACAGGTTTTGTTTCGCGATGATGGAGATCCTGCAACAACCTCTGGAGTTTCAAAAGTAGCAGGCGTGACATCTGCAAGAAACCAGAACAGAAACTGTACAGTTTGATGTCCAGAGAGATGCGCACTATGCTCCCACCGCTATGCAGTGTCAGAGCCATTTGCCTTTCCTGCGTGATAAAAGTGAAACCACAGCATCTTTGAAAAGAAAATTGGAGAAATATTTGTTACTACTGAGCCGCAAATTGACAGTAGCTTCACTTACAAGCTGCAGGAGTCCCTGAGTTTGGTTTGCGTAGTGATGAACCATATTTTATGGTTATTTCACGCATCTTTTCCATGTCGCCGCTCTCTTCAGCCTCCAAGTACTCTCTCTGAGCACGTAACTTTTCCACATCAGGGAAAAAGTCTCGTTGGATAATTTCCTCCAAATTCTGTTGGATAAAGTGCCAAATTCAATGGATATAGAACACAGGCAAAAGATAATATTCAAGGATTGTGGAGTGAATACAGAGGTTGGAGAGCATGATGCTAATTCACAAGGATCAGTCAACAGAGATTGGAATAATTTTATTTGCCAAGGGCTTCTTCTGAGATTTTTTCAGAGTTGTGATTGATTTTCAGAGTCTACTTTTTGGTATACAGCAATTTCTTTATAATCTTCAGTAAAGCCTTTATTAGGAGATGTGGTGACAAGATGACAACACCTCATTAGTGTTGATGTACAAGATACATAGACTGGCACAAAAACAGAATTCATTAAGTTATTCAATCAGCAGCACTCCATGGAAGTTAAAGCCACAACACACAAGGAAAGCTTCTATTCCTCAGACATCACAGATTTTAAATTGGCAGGGGACAACAGAATTAAGTTAGAAACAATGTATATTAGAAGTAGTTAACATGAGCTTCTATAAACAAAACGCCATCACCCCAAACACTGATTCCATGGACTAGCGAGGTCAGAGTTGCATATTTGTCTCGAACACAGACACTGCACTTTAAGTAATTCATTGTGTGCCACTTGGAGACGTGATAAAACAACAACGCAAATCTTTATGGAATAAAACTATTCAACACTAAGCAATCCAATTGACATGGTATTCATCAAAAATAGCATCAAATATAAATTCCCTTCTATCATAGTTCCTGACTCAAACAGCTTTAAGGTTGGGACTCCACATGGATTTGCACAGAATTTATTAAGTCAGTTTTCCTGGTTTCCAGTTAGCTATCAGTCCTTTGTTGAACAGTTTAAAATCTATTTTCCTGCTACCACTTTGGTGATCTTTGTCTCTCCTCTGCAAGTGCTCGTCATTCCCCAACATCTGTCCACCCATTACAGCCCTCTTTGCCCCATACCTCACGGTAGTTCTTTCTCCCACTATTGTAGTCCAGCTCTGCCCTTAAAACTGTTAGATAATTCAGGTAAAAGTTCGGCACAATATCATGGTCCGAAAGGCCTGTACTGTGCTGTGCTGTTCTATGTTCTATGAAGAAGCACAATTAGGCCATTCAGCCCAATGAGTCTACTCCACCATCTGATCACAGCCAACAAGTTTCTCACCACCATTTGCCTGCCTTTTCCCTGTAACCCTTGATTGCCTTGCCAATCAAAAACCTCAAGGAGTTGCACAGATTCATCACCTTCTAGCTTAAGAAATTCATCTTCATCTCAGTTCTAAAGAGTTATCCCTTCACTCTGAGGCTATGCCCTTGAGTCCTAGTCTCTTCTACTAGTGGAAGCATCTTTTCCATTTCCATTCTACCCAGGCCTCTCAGTATTCTGTAAGTTTTAACAAGAGCCCCTCTTCATCCTCTCAACTCCATCGAGTACAGATCAGAGTCTTCAACCGCTCTGATTTTACATGCCCTTTATCCCTGGGATCATTCTTACAAATCTCCTCCGGACCCCCATCAACATCAGTACATCTTTCCTTCAATCCAGGGGTCAGAACTGCTCACTATCTTCCAAATGCAGTCTCATGAAGGCCTTATACAGCCTCAAAAGTACATTTCTGCTCTTGTATTCTGGCCCGCTTGAAATGAATGCTAACATTGCATTTGCCTTCCTAACTGCCAACTGAACCTACATGTTAACCTAATACAATTCTAAACTGAGACTCCGAAGGCCATTTGTGCTTCATTTTTCCAAGGCCTTTCCCCGTTTAGAAAATAGTTTACGCTTCAATTCCTGCCAAAGTGCATAATGTCACACTTTTTTAGATTAGATTAGATTAGATTCCCTACAGCGTGGAAACAGGCCCATTGGCCCAACAAGTCCGCACCACCCTTGAAGCATACCACCCAGACCCATCCGTCTCTAACCCACCCATCCCTGGACACTACGGGCAATTTAGCATGTCTGATCCACCTAGCCTGCACATCTTTGTATTGTGGGAGGAAACCGGACCACCCGGAGGAAGCCCACGCAGACACGGGGAGAATACGCAAACTCCACACAGGAAGTGCCAGAGGCTGGAACTGAACCCGGGTCCCTGGCACTGTGAGGCTGCAGTGCTAACCACTGAGCCATCGTGCCGCCCCACATCATATTCCATTGGACTCTCCTAGCCCATCCAAGTCCTTCTGTAGCCTCCACACTTCCTCTACACTACCTGTCCCTCCACCAACCTTTGTTTCATCTGCAAAGTTTGCAACAATGCCCTCAGTTCCTTCATCCATGCTGTCAATGTTTAATCACACTGGCCCCCACAGGACTCTGTTAGTCACTGCCTGCCATTCTGAAAAAGACCCCTTTATCCTCACTTTCTGCCTTCTGCCAGTCAGCCCATCCTTTATCCATGGCTGTATCTTGCTCATAATACCATGGGCTCTTACCTTATTTAGCAGCCTACGGTACTTATCAAAAGACTTCTGGAAATCTAACAACTCTTCTTTGTCTAAATTTGAACTCTGATAAAACCTTTCCAAATTCCAATAACTTTTGAAAAATTTCCATCAATATATCTACTAGGATGCAGGCAATCAGGATCTGGAAAATTGCTGGCTCCATCAGTTTTCTTAGTAACTATTGGATGTACAACTCAAATTGAACACATACCTAAAAGATCTCATTAAAGACCTAATTTGGGATTGTTACAACTATGGTTGCACATGCTTTAATGTGTAAAGCAATTAGGTGAACTAGAACCAGAAAGCAGTCCAACAGAAATAACTTTGACATTCTCAAACTCGTAGATTAAACAATTATCAAGATCCTTTAAGAGCACTTTCAACCTTTGCTGAAGGGTATTAAATTTTGAGTTCTACGTCATTCTGGTGAACGGCTTTTGTTCCTTCTCTTACTGTGATCGCCAGGAAGAGCAGACAGAAGTAATGGGAACTGCAGATGCTGGAGAATCCGAGATAACAAAGTGTGGAGCTGGATGAACGCAGTAGGCCAAGCAGCATCTTAGGAGCACAAAAGAGCAGACAGGTGGCTTAGGAGTCCACTATGATCATTCCCCACCAAAACAGATCTACTATTTTTGATAATGTTGGGGGAGAGCCTCTATGGGAAAACAGCAGCCAGGTCAGGGGCACCACAAGTGGCTCGGCTGTACTGCAGAGAGGGCCACAGAGGGCCAAAGTGTAGACAAGTGGTCTTGCAGGAAGGTACAGATAGCCATTTTTAGATGAAGGATGGGAAAAAATTATGGCTATAAGAGCTGCTCCTTCTTTGAAGTATTTTCAGTGTTGAAGCTGATGTCCTCAAATTCGAGGAGCAGAAATTAATGTTTTACAAACTGTTGCATTGTATTGGAACTTTCTCTCTCTCCCCAGCACCCAGCACCCCCCCCCCCCCACCCCACACACAAACAGACACACACACACACACACTTAGTCACTCTCCCTGTCTCTCTCATTCACACACACTTAGTCACTCTCCCTGTCTCACTCACTCTCTCTCTGTGTCTCTCTCTCTCTCACACACACACTTTGTCTCTCCCCACACACAGACAGACAGACAGACACACACATTTAATCACTCTTCCTGTCTCTCTCTCTCTCACACACACGCACACAAAATCACTCTCCCCGTCTCACTCACACTGTCTCTCTCACACACACAAAAAATCACTCTCCTTGTCTCTCTCAATCACACACACAATCACTCTCCCTGTCTCTCTCTCTCTCTCTCACACGCACACACACTCTTAATCACTCTCCTTGTCTCTCTCAATCACATTCACATAATCACACTCTCTGTCTCTGTCTCTGTCTCTGTCTCTCTCTCTCTCACACACACACACACACACACACACACACACACACACACACACACACACACACACACTTAATTACTCTCCATCTCTCACTCACTCTCACACACACACTTAATCACTCTTCCTGTCTCTCTCACTCACACTCTCTCTCCCTCACACACATACACGCACACGCACACACACACTTTCTTTCTCCACCTCCCCCCCCAACACATAGACACGTTCTCTCTCTCTCTCCCATACACACTTATTCACTCTTCCTGTCTCCCTCACACACACACACACACCTGAATGTATGGAGTCAATTTGTATTTGCAGATACATTCTATTTTGTTCAAAAAGCACACAATTTATGGACATTCAGACAATGTGGCATTTTATAAATTCCTACTTTAGAAACAAAAACAAAACAGATACAAATTATAAACAAGGACTCATTGTCTGATTTAACATGTCACCTATTCTTTACACTGATAAAACCTTTAGTTCTCTCAGGACAGTGACTTCAAAGGAATTTGTGGATTTACAGATACATATTCATCAATTAAATAGTTCTGACTGATTAAATGTTTAACAGCATCTTAGATTTGTTTCGACCACCTTCATCAGTGGTGTGACACTTTGATCTTTTACTTATAAATCCTGTGTCCAATACTACCTGTCTCACCAACACACGAGAAGGAGTAAGACTTCAAAAGCCTGTGTTTTGGAATAAACTTCTTGGATCTTGTCCACCCAGTCCAACACCAGCACCTCCACATCATACTTCAAAGTACTGCATGATTTGTCAAGACCTATGATTTAAACCAAATCTTAGCTGGGACCAACTTCTTAACTAAGTACACAGATTCAAGCATAGCAAATCCATGTTTAATGAGGAAAGTGGAGTCCTGCAGGAATCTGCTGGGTCCTCAGCTTCTTTTAACTTATATCAGTGACTTAGACAGGAGCCAAGACATGGTCACTAAGTTTGCAGATGACACCAAGAAAGGTAGGAAAGAGCAGTGTGTAGAAGACAAATGGCCGATGGATATAGGTAAGTTGAGTAAGTGGGAACAATTCTGGCAGATGGAGCGTAATATGGCAAAAGGTACACACTTGTCTAGGAAGAATGAAAAAGCAGACTATTACTCAATTGGAGAATGATTGTGGAATTCCAAGGTGTAGAGCAATCTAGTTTTTTTTATGGAGATCACATCTCAAAAGATTATGTAGCTGTGGTTTTATTGAAGGAAGAACGTGAATACACTGAAGATCATTCAAAGGAGGTTTCCAAGATTGATTAGATTGGTAACTGGAATGAGCAGGTTATTTTATGAGAACAGGTTATACGGACTGGTCTTGTTTATACCAGAGCTTAGAAGAGACTGATGATTACATAAAAACCTGAATGGTCTTGAAGAGGTAGATGTAGAAAGGATATTTCCTCTTGGGAGTTTGTTGTGAACTAGGGAGCACTGTTTTGTAATTGTCAGTCTTTTTAGTACAAAAATTGTGCTTTATTTTACTTTGAGGGTTGTGCAACTTTTGAACTCTGATGGCAGTTATTGAATATTTTTAAAGCAAAGATAGATTGTCTAACAAGAAATCTAAGTTTTCTGGGTGGATGGGAATGTAGAATTCATAACATTAACAAATTATCAACAATCCTATTGAATGGCAGAAAAGGTTAGAAGATCTGAATGGCCTGTTCCTGCATCCAATTCATGTGATAATCAAATGCTGGTACTCACGCAGATTGGCATGTTACTGAGCCTATCAGCAGCAAACAGAGGATAGAAACAGCCTGTGATTGGAAAAGCAGTGAGCAATTCGGGGAGTATGTGCTAATATTAGGTGTCACCAGTGAAGCCTTCTGAAGTGGCTAAGGTCTGATGGTGAATAGCCAAGGTTCAGGACAAAGAGCTGGAATGGCGTGAAATCTGGGGCGCACCTTTGGCCTGGTTGGCCCTTTTGTTGACCTTATGTCGAGCCTGCAAAGCCTTTTTGCTGCATCTGGAAGTTCTGTCTGGCAGTCCAGGACAGGGGCAGGGGGTGTCAGCCAGAGGAGGACAGGAGAAGGCAGCTGTAGGAGAAAAGTAGTGAGGAAAGGTGGCTGTAAGACATGAGGGGGGAAAAGGAGGCTGGGGGGGGAGGGCATGCAGGGACAGGGGTAATGAGAGTGCAAGTGAGGTGGAGGGAAAGAGGGTGGTCGCAAGGTGGGAGAAGAGGGATGCTGCCCACATGGGCTGCAGTGGTTCAAGAAGACAGCTGACCTCCACCTTCTCAATGGGAACTAAGGATGGGCAATAAATGCTGGACCAGCCAGTGATGCCCACATCCCACGAGTGAATAAATAAAAACTGAATATGGAATCTCTTTTTTGGGGCTGTGTATGTTCAGGAACTACTTGGACAAATGTAATGGATCCTTCTGTGATGAACACTGTCAACTGCTAAATCAAATTTTGGACTAAGATCTCAGATGTAATGAATACTGTCCGTGCCTGGTTAAAATGGTTAAGCCTTGTACATGGTTGATGGAAACACATCATCTGTGGCCTCATCAGTTTGCAGATGTCTTTAGAACAGTGTGGAAGTGAGTCAACTATCTTGAAAAAAAAAATTTGTTAAGTTGCGTCTGTTGTCTTGTGCAATTTAAATACTATGGTGTCGAGTAAATGAACACTTTCTTTCTTACAGCTATAAGTTTAGAAGAGGATTAATAATTATGGAGGATATAATAAATTCTTGTAATTCTGGTTCTGTGTGACTCCAAATACTACACGTCAACAGAAATATAAAAGGTGTTGCTACTATATGATGGCATTACCAAATAAAGAAGTTAATGCAAACAAAGAAAGTAGTCACTGAAAACTAAAGTGCAGGCTCCAAAAATCAAATAATAGCCTTTGGTTAGCACTGCTCCCTCACAGTGCTAGGGACCCAGATTTGATTCCTGCCTTGGGTGACCTAACTGTGTGCAGTTTTTAATAAATTAAATCAATACGATAGCGATGACAGGACAGGTGGCATATTGCTGCTGCAGCAGCAAGTGGAAGATATTGGACACCAATGTCAACAGCAAACACATCCG
This sequence comes from Stegostoma tigrinum, assembly GCF_030684315.1. Taxonomy (NCBI): domain Eukaryota; kingdom Metazoa; phylum Chordata; class Chondrichthyes; order Orectolobiformes; family Stegostomatidae; genus Stegostoma; species Stegostoma tigrinum. Next base: position 50,989,933 of record NC_081379.1, on the reverse strand, counting down.
TAGTGAATGTTTACAGGTGGACAGCAAAAGACTTTTTTAAAATAAATAAAAAGAAGAGAAGAGAAAAGAGAACATGGATCCTTAGAGAATCAGGCTGAGGAAATAATAATGGTGAATCAGAAAATAGCAAACGAACGGAATAAATACTTTTCACCAGTCTCTACAGTAGATCATACTAATAACATTCCAAAAATATTAAATACTCAAGGAGAGGACGGGGAGTGTAAATAAATACAATAACTATCATTAGAGAAAAAGTACGACAAGTAAATTTAAGTCTCCTGGGCCTGATAGGATGCATCCTAAAATATTAAAGGAAGTAGCAACAGAGAGAACACACGTTCAGGTCGTTACCTTGCAAGAATGCTTAGATTACGGAAGAGCACTAAAGGAGTTGAAAACCACCAATATAACTTTATTCAATAAGGGGACACCAAAACATACTTGTGGGCTAGGTAACTTAACATCTGTTATCGGGAAAATGTTAAGAATAGTTTCATGGTCTTCCTTCTTGAATAGATCCATGATATTTGCTACATTACAATCTAATGGAGCCCTTCCAGAATCTAGTGAATTTTGGAAAATTAACACCAACACATGTACTACTACATTAGCTATCTCTTTTAAGACCATAGAGTGCAGCCAATCTGAACACAGAGACTTAGCAACACACATCATAATTAGTCTGCTGAGTACCGCTTTCCTGGTGAGTGTAATTTTACTAAGTTGCTTATTCCCTTCCACGTTCTGATTTACAGCAGTCAGTTTAACATTTTAGATCCTCTACAGTGAAGACAGAGACAAAATATCTGTTCATTTCATTCAGTATTTTCTCATTATCTGTTAACCCCTAATTCTCTCACTCGAGAGAATCAAGAATCACTTCATTTATTCTTTTCCTTTTAGATGGCCACAAACCTTTATATTTGTAATGAGCTTCCTCTGATACCCTAATTTCTTCCTCCTGAATAACCTGTTAGATCATATTCTGATACTCTTCATATTCTGACCAATCATCTGACCTGGCATTCATCTTTTGCGTAGTTATATGCTTTTCATTAATTTGAAGTTTTCTCTAACTCCTCTAGTTAGATATAGGTGATTAATCATCCCTCTAGAATTGTTCTCTAGTAAAAATATACTAATTCTGACATATCCCCCTAAATATCTGCCACTGTCTCCCCATTGATTTACCCCATAACCCATATCTTCTCCCACACTGCTGACACTAATTGCAAGCATCATTTACATGGCTGCTTGTTCCAGCAGTGGTTGAAGTGCAGTTGCAGATGAACTGGAGTCGAAGGGTGGTGTACAGATGGAGCTTTGGTTGGTACAAGCAGCTGGTTGATAACTAATCACAAGTCCATGGAATGATGGCAAAGGCCCTCTACTTGAGCAACAACTGTGACTAGTTCGCTGTGACTGAACAGTTTGGGGCTGTGAACCACATACAGAGACGCCTTCCAATCTCCACCAGCTCAGCAGCTCTCCCCATTCTCTGCAGCAAAACCCACTTTAAGCCTGAAGTAAACCAATTTATCTTCTCTTTAGGAGTTGCTGTAAGTTGTGACATTTGATTGATAAGTCAGGGACCTCCTTCCTGGGCCTCTTGCAAACCAATGGATGCAACCAGAGAAAGACCACTAAAAAGCAGAATCCTGATCAGTAGAAGAAACATAAGAAACAATAAGTAAACCTGTTAACAGGAATCACCAAACTGCTTTCCAAGTAGCTTCCCACTGTCAAATTAGAACCAGGTAGACCTCATTGACTATGAGGTCCTTGATTGGAGTTGTTAACCTGGGCCAATCAGGAGACACTGGCACACAGATATTAATGGGATTTAGAATCTCAGTTCAGGGGATTGACTCTGACTTGTGCACAAGTAAATAAAGTGACAAGATACCAGCCTCAAAAAGGGCCCTATCTGGTAACTGGGCCCAGCTGGTGCCTTCCCCAACTGGTCAGGGGGCCAACTGGGACTGTGCGGGGTGATGACTGCTGGGGTATTTTCTTTGCTTTGTTTTTTTTCTTCTTTGTTTGTTTTTTTTTTCCTTTAGTTGGTGTACATACCCCCTGGGTAACCCAGAGTGGCTTGCATGGCTGGGTAGGTGTATAAATGTTTTTTTTGTACATCTTATGAATAAAGTGTATTTTTTTTCAAATTAAAAAAGAGACAAGATACCAGCCTCTGTGCAGTTATTTCACACCCACCCATGTTTTGTTAGTCTTTCTGTCTGTGTAAGGGAGAGGTTATAACAGGATTCAAGTTTTGATTAGTGGAGTTATATGCCAATGTTTACCTGTAGAAAGTGTCTCATTCCTTGTAATAAATAGTTATATTTTTAAGTACAGAAACCTGGGCTGTGCTTTCCCTCAACACAGCCAAATCAGGGAACTTTTACATCTTAAAATCTTTTAACATTTGTGATGATTACAGGAATAGCAGGGTCACAGAGCTTCACACATTAACTTTACTTTCTCTCCACAAATGTTAAACCCATTGAGTTTCTCAGCAACGTCTGTTTTTGTTTGTTATGAGAATGGCAGGGTTTGATTCCAGTACACTACCCTACTGAAGCACGATATATGAAAACTACGTGTATCTTGTCTTAATCATTGACTCTAAGGTTCGCTTTTCTCTCTGTCTCATTTTATCATTCTCTGACGCTCATAACACACTACTATTGTCCCGTTTTACCTTGTCTCTATTCTTTGACATACCACATCTTTCCATGTTTAATCCCTTTCCCCCACTATTTAGTTTAAAATCCTCTCTCTTCTGTAGTTCATCAGAACATTAATTCCAGCATGGTTCATGCATAGCCTGTCCCAAAGTTACAATCTGCACTTTACTTGAGACTGGTGCCAATGGTCCACAAACCAAGATGTAGTCCTCATTCAATCGATGTATTCATCTAATTGTATGTACCCTGTTTCAATTTGCATGTGGCTCAGATAATAATCCAGAGATTACAATTTATGAGGTTATGCTTTCTAATTTAGTGCCTAGCTTCTCATACTGTCTGATTGCATAAGCAGATCCTTATCAGTTCCTTCCATTCTATTCATGGGGATGACCTCTCTCGAATCAGTTGACAATGTGAGTGAAGTTTTCCAGATGATGTTGGTGACTACTGGGGTCAGTTGTACTGCTGGCCTTGTATGTTGAGCTTTGGAAACCAAACTGTGAGGAGGACACACAAAGTCTCCAAAGAGATGCAGACAGGCTATGTATATGCATCTATGTACCTCCACAGCCAGCAACCCCAGAGGAGACAGCCACACTGAGCCCTGCCGCATCTTCACCATCCCCCCAGACCTCCCACTGACTGAGGACGAACGGTCAGTCCTTAGTAAGGGGCTCACCTTTGTCCCCCTACAACCACACATCAACGAATACCAGTCACGATTGGACATAGAGCAGTTTTTCCGCCGTCTTCGCCTCTCCACCTATCTTCTTTACTCTCCATCTTCGGTCCGCCTCCCCCTCTCTCCCTATTTATTCCAGTTCCCTCTCCCCATCCCCCTCTCTGATGAAGGGTCTAGGCCCGAAACGTCAGCTTTTGTGCTCCTGAGATGCTGCTCGGCCTGCTGTGTTCATCCAGCCTCACATTTTATTATCTTGCATCTATGTATATGCTGTTTTAATGTGGTCAAGAACAGAAAGGCAGAATACTGTGTAAAAATCTTGAAAAGTGTGTTCAGAGACACTTGGGTATAAACCATAAGATATAGATGCAGAAGTAGGCCACTTTGCTCATCTGTTATTCAATAAGATCATGGCTCATCTCTTAATTTTAACTCTACTTTCTAACCTTTTCCCCATAACCCTTTATATCTGTATTTTTAAAAATCTGTCTCTCTCACCCTTAAATATGCTTTTTGAACCAGCCTCGGAAGCCCTCCGTGGTTAAAAAAAATTCATAGATTCATTACACTCCCAAAAAAAATTCCTCATCTCTATTCTAACCAAGTTCTAAACAACTTCACACCATTCACCAGCTATGCAAATGGTGAGTCAAAAGAAGTTAACTGCGCACACTGTGACAACCAGGATGCAAAGTGAAGAAAGCGATGATGTATTTGAAATGTAAATTTCAGTCTCTTCCACGGCTGCATAATACAATGAGCCTCCTTCCATGCATTCTTAAGTACTAGAAATGTCCCTGGCCAAATGAAGGCAACCCCTTACTCTGAGATAGCGCCCTCTGGTCCTAAAATCTCCTACAAGGCGAAACATCATCTACACATCATTTACGCAGTGTCTATCCTGTCAAGCCACCGAAGAATCTTATCAATAATTTTTTCCCATTCTTCTAAACTCCAATGGATATAGGTCCAAGATGACAATAGGTCCGTTCCTTAGACGACATGTCCATCATGGGCCTCCTGCAGTGCCACAATGATGCCACCCAAAGGTTGCAGGAACAGCAACTCATATTCTGCTTGGGAACCCTGCAGCCCAATGGTATCAATGTGGACTTCACAAGCTTCAAAATCTCCCCGTCCCCCACTGCATCCCAAAACCAGCCCAGCTCGTCCCCACCTCCCTAACCTGTTCTTCCTCTCACCTATCCCTTCCTCCCACCTCAAGCTGCACTTCCATTTCCTACCTACTAACCTCCTTGACCGGTCCGTCTTCCCTGGACTGACCTATCCCCTCCCTACCTCCACACCTATACTCTCATCTCCACCTATCTTCTTTTCTCTCCATCTTTGGTCCGCCTCCCCCTCTCTCCCTATTTATTCCAGTTCCCTCTCCCCATCCCTCTCTCTGATGAAGGGTCTAGGCCCGAAACATCAGCTTTTGTGCTCCTGAGATGCTGCTTGGCCTGCTGTGTTCATCCAGCTCCACACTTTGTTATCTTGGATTCTCCAGCATCTGCAGTTCCCATTATCTCTGATATAGATCCAAACTAGTTAAGCTCTCACCATCAAAAAAGTCCTCACTACTGGGAATATTCCTATTGGCTCTTCTCTGGACTGCCTCCAATGCCTATATATATCAGTGCTTAGGTAAGAGAATCAAAACTCTTCACAGTATTCTAGGTGTGATCTATCTAATGCTTTGGATAGTTACAGTAAAACTTCCCTATTTCTATACTCTTTTGAAGTAAAGGTCACTTTTCAATCTGCCTTCTCTATTACCTGCTAAAACCGCATACCAGTTGTTTGTGAGTTATGCACAAGGACTCTCAAATCCTGTGCTGCAACTTTCTGCAGTTTTTCTCCATTTAAATGACATTCAGCTCCCCCATTCGTCCCACCAAAGTACATAATTTCACATTTCTTAAATTATATTCCATCTGCCAAGTTTCTGCCTACTCACTTAAACTCTCCACATTTCTCTAGAGATCCTCTGTGTCATTGTCACCATTTGCTTAACCACCGATTTGTTCATCATCCAGAAATTTGACTACAGTACATTCACTTTCCTCATCCATGTTATAAATATATATTGAAAGTAACAGTGGCCCTATCACTCACCTTATGACGTTCTACAGGTTACAGTCACCCTGAAACTGCCTCCATTACCCCAACTCTCAGTCTTCTATTAATCAGCCAATCTTGTAGCGATCCTAACACATAACTCTAACACATTTTATCAAATGCCTTTAGAAAATCCAAATATATTTCATCTACTGGTTCCCCTCTACCTGTCCTCCTTGTTACCTTTTTGAAGAATTCTGATAAACTTGTTCGGCAAGATTTTCCCCTTTGTGAAGCCATTTTTTCACTGTTTGATTATATTATGTATGTTTAAATGCTCTGCAATTACATCCTTTATAATTGGCGAACATTTTTCCAATGTTAAATATTGAGCTAGCTGGCCTACAGTTACACCAGAAACTGCAGATGCTGGAGAATCTGAGATAACAAGGTGTAGAGCTGGATGAACACAGCAGGCCAAGACCAGTTTTCTGAAGAAGCGTCTAGGCCCGAAACATCAGCCTTCCTGCTCCTCTGATGCTGCTTCGCCTGCTGTGTTCATTCAGCTCTACATCTTGTTATGTCTGGCCTACAGTTACCTATTTTTTGTTGTTTCCATACCCTTTTAGACTCCCATAGTTCAATCAGGCCAGAAGAACTGATGGTAGTTTAGCCTGATGATCACCATGCTGTTGGCAACATTCTGCATTGCAAATAATCCATCCAGCCAACTGAGCTAACCAACTTTTGTTTTAAATAAGGATGTTATATTCTCAGTTTTTCAGTCCTCTGGGACTTTTCCAAAATCAAAGGCTTCTAGAAAGATGACCACTGCTACATCCAATATCTCTGTAGCTATTTCCTTTAATACCCTAAGATGCAACCCATCAAGTCCAGGGGACTCATCAATCTACAGCCAGTATGCCCATCCAGCCTGATCCATCATTTAGAACATAGCGCACCACATGTCTGTGCCAACCATAAAGCCATTCTAAACTAATCTGATCTGGCTGCACATGATTCATATTCTTCTGTCTCTGCCTTTTCTGTCAAAGTGACTCTCAAATGTTGTTATCATATCTGCTTCTACCATATGCCCGGCATCACATTCCAGGCACCTACCACCCTCTGTTGCAAAAAAACTTTCTTCCTCTCACTTTAAACCTATGCATGCTACCCAGCCCCTACTATTTGGCATTTCCACCATTGGAAAGAGACTCTGACTGTGGACCCCATCTACGCCTCTCATAATTTTACATACTTCTGTCAGGTGTCACCCCTCAGCCTCTGATCCTCTAGTCAAAACAATCCAAGTTTGTCCAGCCTCTCCTGATAGGTAATTCAGGCCACAATCCTGGTTTTGCATCCTTAATGCACCTTATTTTCCTCTTTTGCACCCTCTCCAAAGCCTCCATTCCTATAGTGTGACATCCAGTCCTGCAAACAATAATTCAAATGTGTCTAACTAAAGTTTTACATAGCTGCAATGTGACTTGCTAACTGTTTTACTCAGTGCCCCAAATGATGAAGGCAAGCATGCCTTACACCTTCTTTTCCACCATATCCACTCTTCCTGCTACTTTCAGGGAGGTATCTCAAGATCTCTCTCCTAAGGGTACTTCCCTCCTGCATTTCAACTCCCAAAACGCATCATCTCACTTTTGTCTGCAACTGTCTTTCTCTGCTAAACTCTCCAGCTAACTAAACCCTGCTGTATCCTTTGACAACCTTCCTTACTATCCACAGCACCAATTTTTGTGTCATCTGCAAACTTACTAATTAGACCACTGAAATTTTCATCCAAGTCATTTATATAAATTACAAACAACAGCCACCCAGCACTGATCCTCATAAAACCAGTCCTGGAGGTCACAGTCAGAATACATTCATTATCCTCTGAAAAAAAAATCCTCATAAAAAAAATTCAACATCCACTGCCCTACCCTCAATCATCTTCATTATTTCAAAAAACTCATTCAAATTTGTGAAACAAGACCTAACCTGCACAAAGCCATGCTGACTATCTAATAAGTCCATTCTTTTCTATATGAAAGTAAATCCTGTTCCCTAAGAATCTTCTCCAATAATTTCTCTATTTCTTATGTATTGCTTACATGCCAAAAATTTCCTAGATTATCCCTGTTACCGTTATTAAACAAAGGAACAACATTAGCTCTTCTCCAGACTTCTGCGACTTTGCATGTGGCTAAAGAGGAAACAAAGATCTCGGTCAAAGCCCCAGTAATTTCTTTCCTTGTCTTCCCAGTATTTTGAGACTGGGGACTTACCTACCTTAACACTTTTCACGGCACACAACACCTCTTCTTTCTCAAAATTGACATGCTTGAGAACATCAACATGCCTTGCCCTAATCTTACCATAAAGCATTTCCTTTACCTTGGTGAATACTAATATGAAGTATCATTAAGGAATTCACCCAAGCCCTCTGGCACCATGCATATATTCCTTACTTTGTCCTTGAGAGGACCTACCCTTCCCTAGCTACTCTCTTCAGTTCAATCATGGCTGATCATCTACTTCAATGTCTTTTTCTCCCATGGCTCTTTACAGCATTAATAAATATTTAAGTACCAATCCTTAAGAATTCTTGAAAGATTATTCATACAAGGAATACAAAAGGTAGTAAGACGGTTCAGAATCAGAACACAAATAGCATGTTGAGCTTTATTGCTGCGGAGCGGAGTACAAGAATAAGGATATTTTGTTCCTATTATACTTGGCTTTGATAAGACCACACTTGGAACACTGTATGCAGCTTTGGCATCCATATTCCAGGATATAATTGTATCACAAGGGGAAAAGAGAAGATTCACCAAATTGGGATGGCAAGGCAGCCCTGTGATGAGAGCCCGAGTAAATTGGGCAATACAGCTTAGAAGGATGGGACGTCACTGAAAATACATTGTGATAAGAAACAAGAGCAGGAATCAGCCATTTGGCCTCTCATCCTGCTCTGCCATTCCAGGTGGTCATGGATGATCTGACTGTAGCCTGACCACCTCCCCCACCCACCTCATAAACCTCAAATCCCTTGTTGAAAACTCAGCCCTGGCAGCCTCCATTGCACACTAAGGAACAGAATTCCAAAGACTCATGACGCATTGAGGGAAATAAAAATCCTCAACTCCGTCTGAAATGTGAAACTCATTTTTTTAAAAACAGCTTCCCCCACAGCCGCCTCTCCCCCCAGTTTTTGATGCTCCCAAGAGGGAAACATCCTCTCAACTCTGTCAATTTCTCTCAGAACCTCGTATGTGTCAACAAGCATGACTTCTCAACTTTCTCGAGGCTTGACATGCGATACACACAGTTTGTAGCTGTGGACAGTGATCGAGAATAGAGGGGCACAGCTTCACGAGCTGATCATTTAGAACTCGAAATGACCAGAAATGTCTTCACTCCGAGGGATGCAATTCTTTGGAATTCTGTCCTCCAGACAGCTGTGCGCGGTTCATCATTTATTTAAGGCCAAGATGAAAAGGATTTGCTGTCTCAAGGAATCAGGGATATGATGGCGAGTGGACGAATGTTGAAGCCGTAGGTCAATCGTGAATATATTAACTAGCACAGCAGGCTCGATAGATCGGATCCTGCTCTGACTTTGTACGATCATAATCAGCAGGAAATCGGAGGAAACAGACAACACATAGCACATCCAGGAAAAAAGACGGGATGGAGTGGAGAGAACGAAAAGGGAGGGGGGTGTCGATACGGATCAGGAGTGGGATCAGGAAGGGAAGAGGACAAGGGGGTGGGGGCAGGACGAAGGTGAAGGCGAAAACAAGTGAGTGAGGGGGTAAGAAGGATGGACATCGCCAGCGTTTGACCTTTAACCCTGTCGCCTACCCCGATGTACGTTTCCTCATCCAAGATTCGTTTCCTGCTGCGTCCGTGCCCCACTTTCTCAGTACCAGTGGCCGTCCGCGTCGCACTCTCTACGGCCCCAGGCTGGGCCGCCTCAATCCGCTGCCCCTTCCCCTCACTCTCCATCCCTCAGGCCTAACCTCAGCGCCGCGCACACACTGCGCTTGTACCGGGGAGCATAGCCTCATGGGATCTGTAGTCCAACCATCCCGTCAGTCACTGCGGCCAGGGCTTGGGTCAGCGGGCAAACAAACTGGTCACTCCACCCGATTTCTCTTTACAGATGCTGCCAGACTTGCTGAGCTGTTCCAGCAGTTTCTGTTTTTGTCTCTGATGTACAGCATCCGCAGTTCTTTCGGTTTTTATTTTCTTGGGTCCGCGGAGACGGCGTGGAAGAAGGTTTCAAGGGGTTAATGCTCAGTAGGAGTTTTAATGAAGCTGGAGGTGAGGCCTTGGTTATGGGGCAAGCCGTGAGTTTTGAGGTGGGGTTGGTAGTTGGGTGGGAGAAGTAGGTCTCTCCAAAAGCAAAGTTTAGAGTTGTCTGTTCAACCCCTTATGGCAGTTGAATGGAGGCAGGGCCTAGATACATCAGGGTGAGAAAAGGTGGTGAGGGGGTGGCAAGTGTCTGCAACCTGGGTGTCAGGGGAGTGAGCAGGGACGGCTAGAGGGCGGAGTGTAAAGGGTAGGGCATGATCTACATGGTGGGTGCAGTGGGGCAGGGTTTACAAGGAGCATGGTGGCGGGAAGAGGACGTGGTCGTACGGGGTGAGGTCAGCCCTACACTTCAGGAAATTCCCAGCATTAAATCCTCAGATGAAGCTGCCCTCAGTGGTCAAGAACGCCCTGGACCATGTCTCCTGCATTTCCCGTACCTCATCCCTCACACCCCGCCCTCGCAATAGCCGCCAAAAAAGAATCCCCCTAGTCCTCACATACCACCCCACCAACCTCCGGAAACAATGCATCATCCTCCGACACTTCCGCCATCTACAATCCGACCCCGCCACTAAAGACATTTTTCCCACCCCACCCTTGTCTGCCTTCCGGAGAGACCACACTCTCCGCAACTCCCTTGTCCGCTCCACATTCCCATCCAACCCCACCACACCCGGCACTTTCCCCTGCAACCGCAGGAAGTGCTACACCTGCCCCCATATCTTCTCCCTCACGCCCATCCCAGGCCCCAAGATGCCTTTCCACATCAGGGGCGGCACCGTGGCTCAGTGGTTAGCACTGCAGCCTCACAGCACCAGGGACCCGGTTCAATTCCAGCCTCGGTTGACTGTCTGTGTCGAGTTTGCACATTCTCCCCGTGTCTGCGTGGGTTTCCTCCAGGTGCTTTGGTTTCCTCCCACAGTCCAAAGATGTGCAGGCTAGGTGGATTGGCCATACTGAATTGCCCATAGCATTCAGGGGAATGTGGGTTATAGGGGAATGGGTCTGGGTGGGATGCTTCAAGTGGCAGTGTGGACCTGTTGGTCCGAAGGGCTGTTTCCATGCTGTAGGGAATCTAATCAAGCAAATGTTCATCTGCACATCTGCCAATGTGGTAAGTCAAGATACTTTCTCAATGCTGTGAAGGTTAATACAGTAATGTCCACAGAGCCTTGGAGGTTCAGGTGCATACATCTTTAAAATGTTACAAACAGTTACGGAAAATAATCAAGAAAGTTAATTGAATGTTGGCTTTTATATCTAGAGGATTGGAGTACAAGAATGCAGAAGTTGTGCTTTAGTTATCCAAAACCCAGCGTAGATACCGCATGGTGTGCTGTGCACAGACCTGTGCAACACATCTCGAAGGAATATTTGCCATGGACAGAATATAAGAATTATACCTAGACTTCAGGGCTAAAATTGTGAGGAGAGTTTATATGAGCTGTAAGGAGAGGCTGTAAAATCCAGGGTAGTTTTCTCTGCGGCAGCAGAAGCTGAGGGGAGATTTGACAGAAGTCTATAAAATTACAAGGTGCGTATGTAGGGTTGACAGTCAGAATCTTTTTTTTCCTGAGTTGAAATGTCTAATGCTAGGGGGCATACATTTAAAGTGAGAGGGGAGTTGCAAGCTTTTTTTTATACAGAGCGGTAAGTATCTGGAATGCACTTCCTGGAGTAGTGGTGATTACAATAAGGGCATTTAGGGAGCCTTTAGATAAGCACATGAATATGCAAGCAAAGGAGGGATACAGACCAAGGGCAGGCAGAAGGGATTATTTTAATTCAGCATCATGTTCGGCATAATATTGAGGGCCATAGGGCCTGTTCCTGTGCAGTACTGTTCTATGTACTACAAACTTCTATAAGGTCATCCCTGAACCTCCAATGCTGCAGTGAAAAAAATGTCCCAGCCTATTTTTATAACTTAAGCCCTCCATTCGTGGCAACGTCCTGGTACATCTTTGCTAAACAGTTTAATAATATCCTTCCTATAATAGGGTGACCAGAAATGCACACAGTACTCCAAACAAGGCCCCACCAACATCCTGTTCTTGCCTTTTATGGCTCGTTGGCTCAGTGGTTAGCGCTGCAGCCTCACAGCACCATGGACCCAGGTTCGATTCCAGCCATGGGCGACTGTCTCTGTGGAGTTTGCACATTCTCCCTGTGTCTGTGTGGGTTTCCTCCGGGTGCTCCGATTTCCTCCCACAGTCCAAAGATGTGCAGGCTAGGTGGATTGGTCATGCTAAATTGCCCATAGTGTTCAGGGGTGTGCAAGTTATAGGGGGATGGGTCTGCCTCTGGGTGGGGTATTTCAAGGGGCGGTGTGGACTTGTTGGGCCGAAGGGCCTGTTTCCACGCTGTAGGGAATCCAATTTACCAATCAGGGAGCTGTCTGAGCGAGGCAGTGAGAGATGACAAGACCCAGTGAGTAGCACCTTTAATCACCCTCACTTTATCTTCCAATGGGCGTAACCCAGTCTTATTGACTCTGTAGCCCAAGTAGGTCACTTGGGATGCCTGAATCGCACATTTTTCCTTTCAAGGTGTACTACTGCCTGGAAGAAATATTTAAAGACTATGTCCAAGTTCTCTACGTGCTCTGTACTCGTCTTCCTTGTTATTAGCACAGAATAATGATAAATAGTGTCCTGGTGCAAACCTGATAAAATGACCTCCATTGTCTGCTGAAACACTACATAGGCTGATGATACCTCAGTTTCATATATTGGTACAAACCTTCATGGGTATTAAATGTAGCATGCTACTGGGAATCCTCTAAGTGCAATTGTGAGTATGCACAGCTCATGTCCAACTTCTTGGAAGGACAGCATCCCTGCCAGCTTTGCATGTAAATCCTCTACTCGAGGGATTGGATATTTATCCAGCTGTGAAAGCTGTTTACTATTTGTTTAAAATCCTCACAAAGACGAATTGACCTGCCAGTCTTCACAATCGATATGATCAGTGCTGCCCTTTCCACAAAATAAACTAGTGTGATAGTGAGATTCCTTCACTTTCCAGCCTGCTGGAATTCCTGCCTCTCTTTTTGCTCATAAGGCAAAAGGCATTGGGTAGACATTGTAGAATCATGGAATTGCTTCTTGGTCAACATGCAAGATAGCCTTGGCTCCTTGAATAATCCCTTAACCTCCCTGAAAAATGTTGGCGTATTTAGTTAAGATTTCACTCAGGCAGCCATTTTCTAACCGAGAAATGTTGAGCCAATCTAGGTGAATCTTTCTCAACCAATATTGTCCATCAAGTTTGGGCCCAAGCCATTTACAATAGTTACTGGGTAACTGAACTATAACTGTTTCCCATAAGAGACCAGAACCAAAGCTGCACCCTTAATCTGTAATGGTTCCCAGTATAGGTTCTCAGTCTAATTGAGGTTGTGAGCAAACTGAAGTTTGGAGTCCAGAGTGAATTTTTTAAAGATTGGTTCTGTGATCACTAAAACTGCAGTGTTGGTTTTGATCTCCAGTTGAACCAGATGACCATTTAACCAGATGTTTATTTTGATTGGTTCTGACTTGGAAGTTGCTAAGTAATTTTCTGTTCCAAACCAGATGTAGGTGGACTTTCCAGAATGTGTACTCTACTGGATACTGGCCTATGAGTTCTCTCACTCGCTTTATGTTTCGTGGGACTCTTTTGCTGTCTTGAGTCCTCGCACTGGCACTAATTACTTGCCAGCCCAGATCCTGAAGAAAATAATTGGCTGAGGCTTGGCTTTGTTTTGGGGTTTTGTTGTGGACTGACCTAAAGTCCCTCTATTCAGGATATGTGCTGTGTGAGGCTTTGCAATTGCCTTCACTGAAGTGGTGCTCCCTAAGCTCAGTCGGACTGGCAAAGCTGTTCACTTCCATTAGAATACCCTGCAACTCATGCTCCACTTGCCACGTTTTCCAATGATAATGTCAGTTGTAGTACCTGTTTGAAGTCCAGTTGAGCTTCACCGAGTAGGCGCTTTTGCGTGGTTACATCATTAATCCTTTGCCAGTATAATGTTCCTTAGATAAGAAGATCAAAACTGTTCACAGTGGTTTAGTTGTCATTTAACAGTGCCTAGAACATAGAACATAGAACAGTACAGCACAGAACAGGCCCTTCAGCCCACAATGTTGTGCCGACCATTGATCCTCATGTATGCACCCTCAAATTTCTGTGACCATATACATGTCCAGCAGTCTCTTAAATGACCCCAATGACCTTGCTTCCACAACTGCTGCTGGCAACGCATTCCATGCTCTCACAACTCTCTGCGTAAAGAACCTGCCTCTGACATCCCCTCTATACTTTCCACCAACCAGCTTAAAACTATGACCCCTCGTGCTAGCCATATCTGCCCTGGGAAATAGTCTCTGGCTATCAACTCTATCTATGCCTCTCATTATCTTGTATACCTCAATTAGGTCCCCTCTCCTCCTCCTTTTCTCCAATGAAAAGAGACCGAGCTCAGTCAACCTCTCTTCATAAGATAAGCCCTCCAGTCCAGGCAGCATCCTGGTAAACCTCCTCTGAACCCTCTCCAAAGCATCCACATCTTTCCTATAATAGGGCGCCCAGAACTGGACGCAGTATTCCAAGTGCGGTCTAACCAAAGTTTTATAGAGCTGCAACAAGATCTCACGACTCTTAAACTCAATCCCCCTGTTAATGAAAGCCAAAACACCATATGCTTTCTTAACAACCCTGTCCACTTGGGTGGCCATTTTAAGGGATCTATGTATCTGCAAACCAAGATCCCTCTGTTCCTCCACGCTGCCAAGAATCCTATCCTTAATCCTGTACTCAGCTTTCAAATTCGACCTTCCAAAATGCATCACCTCGCATTTATCCAGGTTGAACTCCATCTGCCACCTCTCAGCCCATCTCTGCATCCTGTCAATGTCCCGCTGCAGCCTACAACAGCCCTCTACACTGTCAACGACACCTCCGACTTTTGTGTCGTCTGCAAACTTGCTGACCCATCCTTCAATCCCCTCATCCAAGTCATTAATAAAAATTACAAACAGTAGAGGCCCAAGGACAGAGCCCTGTGGAACCCCACTCACCACTGACTTCCAGGCAGAATATTTTCCTTCTACTACCACTCGCTGTCTTCTGTTGGCCAGCCAATTCTGTATCCAAGCAGCTAAGTTCCCCTGTATCCCATTCCTCCTGACCTTCTGAATGAGCCTACCATGGGGAACCTTATCAAATGCCTTACTGAAGTCCATATACACCACATCCACAGCTCGACCCTTATCAACTTTTCTAGTCAAATCCTCAAAAAACTCGATAAGGTTTGTAAGGCATGACCTACCCCTCACAAAGCCATGTTGACTGTATTTGATCAAGCCATGCTCTTCCAGATGGTCATAAATCTTATCCCTCAGAATCCTTTCTAACACCTTGCAGACGACAGACGTGAGACTTACTGGTCTATAATTGCCGGGGATTTCCCTATTTCCTTTCTTGAAGAGAGGAATTACATTTGCCTCTCTCCAGTCCTCAGGTACGACTCCAGTGGAGAGCGAGGATGCAAAGATCTTCGCAAGTGGCGAAGCAATTGCATTTCTCGCTTCCCAAAGCAGCCGAGGACAAATCTGGTCCGGGCCTGGCGACTTGTCAATCTTAATGTTTGACAAAATTTTCAGCACATCAGCTTCGTCTATCTATCCATTCCAGCATGCACACCTGCTCTTCAAAGGTTTCATTCACTACAAAGTTGGTTTCTTTCGTAAAGACAGAAGCAAAAAACTCATTTAGGGCTTCCCCTACCTCCTCAGGCTCCACACACAAGTTCCCTATGCTATCCCTGATCGGCCCTACTCTTTCTTTGATCATTCTCTTATTCCTCACGTAAGTGTAAAATGCCTTTGTGTTTTCCCGGATTCCTTCTGCCAAGCCTTTCTCGTGCCCCCTCCTGGCTCTCCTCAGACCATTTTTGAGCTCCTTCCTTGCCTGCATGTAATCCTCTCTCACTGAACTTGACCCTAGCTTCCTCCACCTTATGTAAGCTACCTTCTTCCTTTTCACAAGAAGCTCCACCGCTCTCGTCATCCAAGGTTCCTTTATCTTACCCCTTCTTGCCTGTCTCAGAGGGACATATTTACTCATCACTCCCAACAACTGTTCCTTAAACAGTCTCCACATGTCTATAGTTCCCTTACAATGGAACAACTGCTCCCAGTCCATGCTTCCTAACTCATGTCTAATCGCATCATAGTTTCCTCTTCCCCAATTAAATATCCTCCCATTTTGCCGAATCCTCTCCTTCTCCATAGCTATGTAGAATGTGAGGCAGTTATGGTCACTATCACCAAAATGCTCTCCCACCACAAGATCTGATACCTGCCCCGGCTCGTTTCCGAGCACCAAGTCTAGAATGGCCTCTCCCCTCGTCGGCCTGTCAACGTACTGCGTTAGGAAACCCTCCTAAACACACCTTACAAAAACAGCTCCATTCAAATCTTCTGCTCGAAGGAGGTTCCAATCAATATTAGGAAAGTTAAAGTCACCCATTACAACAACCCTACTGCGTCCACACTTTTCCAAAATCTGTCGACCTATGCTTTCTTCAATCTCCCTGCTGCTATTGGGGGGCCTGTAGTAAACCCCTAACGAGGTGACTACTCCCTTGCTGCTCCTAATTTCCACCCAAACTGACTCAGTAGGCAGATCTTCCTCGATAATGGAAGCTTCTGTAGCTGTGATACCCTCTCTGATTAGTAGTGCTACACCCCCTCCTCTTTTTCCCCCCTCCCTATTCTTTTTAAATGTTCTAAACCCTGGAAGATCCAGCAACCATTCCTGCCCATGAGAAACCCATGTCTCTGTTATGGCCACAACATCATAGCACCAGGTACTGATCCATGCTCTAAGTTCATCACTTTTATTCCTGATACTCCTTGCATTAAAGCAAACACACTTTAACCGATCCCTTGGTTCCTTCCCAGGAAAATCCTTCCCACTAGCTGGTCTACCTCTTACTACTGCCTCACCTGCATCGACGCTCACCTCTGGTATACAGCTCAGGTTCCCAACCCCCTGCCATACTAGTTTAAACCCTCTCGAACTACTCGAGCAAACCTTCCACCCAGGACATTGGTCCCCTTCCAGTTCAGATGCAACCCGTCCTTCTTGTACAGGTCCCACCTTCCCCAGAAGGCATCCCAATTATCTACATATCTGAAGCGCTCCCTCCTACACCAGCTGCGTAGCCACGTGTTCAGCTGCGCCCGCTCCCTGTTCCTCACCTCGCTATCTCGTGGCACCGGTAGTAAACCAGAGAACACTACTCTGTTCGTCCTGCTCTGCAGCTTCCATCCTAACTCCCTGAAATCACTTTTTATTTCCTCAATCCTATTTCTGGCTATATCATTTGTGCCAATATGTAACACGATCTCTGGCTGTTCGCCCTCCCCTTTTCGAACCTTATACACCCGATCGGAGACGTCCCGGACCCTGGCACCAGGGAGGCAACATACCTTCCGGGAATCCCGATCTTGACCACAAAATCTCCTGTCGATTCCCCTAACTATCGAGTCCCCTACCACGAGTACTTTTCTATTCTGCCCCCTTCCCTTCTTTGCCACAGTGTCAGGCTCAGTGCCAGAGAACTGACTACTATGGCTTTCCTCTGGTAGGTCATCCCCCCCAGCAGTATCCAAAACGGTATAGTTTTAACAAAACTACTGTGGTTTTATGCTCCATTCCTTTTGAAATTAAGACCAACATGCCATTTCCCTTCCTTATTACTCACCGAACTTCATAGATTTATAGAATCTCTACAGTGTGGAAGTTGGCCATTCAGTCCATCAAATCCAGACTGACACTCTGACAGCATCATCCTACTCCCCACCCTATTCTTGTAATCTTGCAATTTCTTTGGTTAATCCACCTAACCTGCACAATCCTGGATAATTTAGCATGGCCAATCCACCTAACCTGCACATCTTTGGACTGTGGGAGGAAACCGGAGCACCTGGAGAAAACCCATGCAGACGTGGGAAGAAAGTGCAAACTCCAAACAGACAGTCAACTGAGGCTGGAATCAAACGTGGGTTCCTGGTGCTATGAGGTAACAATGCTAATCACTGAGCCACCATGCTGTCTGTGCTGAACTTGTTTGCTGGCTTTCCAAGATTCATGCAAGAGCACTCCCAAATTCTACTGTGCTGCAGCTTTTTCAGTATCTTCTGGAGTATCAGTAAGTGCAAAACCCCACATTTTTCCAAATTATATCAGAGATAATAGGAACTGCAGATGCTAGAGAATCCAAGATAACAAAGTGTAGAGCTGGATGAACACAGCAGGCCGAGCAGCATTTTAGGAGCACAAAAGCTGACATTTCGGGCCTAGAAGCTGCTTGGCCTGCTGTGTTCGTTAACCCTACACTTTGTTTTCCCAAGTTATGTTCCATCTGCCAAGTTTTTGCCCACTCACTTAACTTGTCTATTTTCCCTTCCTTGTGTCATCCACACGACTTAATTACACTGTCACTTTTGCATCATCTGCCAACTTGTTGATAGTACATTTACTTCCCTCGTCAAAATCATTAATATATATTGCAAATAATTGTGGTTGCAGATTGATCTCTGTACCTTTTTTTGCCAATTACAGAAATCAGAGTTTACATTTCAGGTCGAGTGACCTGCTGAGGAAGGGTCAGTCGATCCAAAATATTAAGTTCAATTTCCCTCCACAGATGCTGCCAGACCTGCTGAGCTTTTCAAGCAATTTCTGTTTTTGTTTCTGGTGTAGAGCATCTGCAGTTCTTTCAGTTTTTATCTACATTCTCCAATTATTCTTCTTAGCTGAAGCCGTCACCCTTGGAACCATCGTCATGAATCTTTTCAGCACCTTTTCTAATGCCTTCACATCTTTTCTCATGTATGGCACCCAGAACTGCACGGTGGCTCAGTGGTTAGCACTGTAGCCTCACAGCACCAGGGACAAGGGTTCAATTCCAGCCTCGGGTGACTGTCTGTGCGGGTTTCCTCCGGGTGCTCCGGTTTCCTCCCATGGTCCAAAGATGTGCAGGCTAGGTGGATTGGCCATGCTAAATTTTCTGTAGTGTTCAGGGGTGTGTGGGTTACAGGGGAATGGGATGTTTCGAGGGGCGGTGTGGACTTGTTGGGCCGAAGGGCCTGTTTCCACACTGTAGGAGATCTAATCTAATTAAATGTTCCAATTAAGTTGAACTAGCATTTTATACAAGTTCAACGTAACCTCCTTGCTCTTGTATTCTATGCACCTATTAATAAAGTGTTGGCTGAAAGTGCTTTATTAAGTATTCTATCAACCTGTCCTGCCACCTTTAATGACGTGTGCAACCAGGTCTCCAGAATCTCCCTTGGAGCCCTCCCGGCTGAAAATTTGAGCTGTTTCACAGAAGTCCCCCCAGTGCCATTCTATTTGGAGTTCCTGTACAGGCTGTGGTTGCATGCCTTTCACCTTCTAAACTACCTACCTAATAACCTAGAGGTTAAAATTATTTTTTTGAGGGCTCCTGTCAATATTTTCTCAGTAGGCACTTTTTGATTTTCAGGGGCTAGTTTTCATTCTGACTAACTTATTGATGAAGCAATTTGGTCAGGTGTTGACAATACCCCCTGTATTTGTGTTAACATGCAGGTATTTAGACGTACATATTTCTTCAAGTTTTCTGCTCAAAGGCAGAACTGACACACATCACTACTAACTCCTCTGTCAAGGGCAAGGAGATGTGATAGGGGAATGGGGGTTATGAGTCCTTTTATTCTTCTTAAAGTTAGAAATACTAGAAAGAATGTCAGGCCTATGCGATTTGACTAGGTTGGGAATTATACATGCACATAATGTAAGTAGAGAGTATAGTAAACTGGTTGCTGCAGCTGGGTCTTGGGATTTCACTCAGTTGCCAGTGTACCATTCATTCATGCAATTTCACAGAAAGCGTCATACTAATTGTAACTTGCTTAAAGGGGACAGAGGCCCTATTCATCTAACAAATATGTGCTAATAGCACTGACTTGTTTGATGTCCTGCAAACTATTCGAGCCCTGTTAGATGGTCCTAAGGGCTGATTAGTATTAAAAGTTTTCATAGTTTCAGTGACATAGTGTCTAGGGTGGTATTGTTCTGAACAGCTTACAAACTAACACATACTTGGGGATAGCCTTTGATGTAGAAACAGGACTAAACAGTGCTTGCAACATAAAACCAGTAAGAGTTGAAGCTGTGATGGCTTGGAAAGGACGTTTTAATTTAGTCTACCTTTAATAGTGAAGCGCCTTACAACACTGAGGTTTCATGAATGAAATCTGGTAATAGTAAGCATAGTGTGCTCATGAGTGATCAGTGAAATCTATAAATGAATGAGAACACAGTAGTAATAAATAGAGGCTTGTGAATGGAATGGTAAAAGCAGAACCTTTAATACAGTAGTAAAGAAACTTATAATCTAATATCTTACACAAACATAGAATAAGATGTTTTGAGGTAATTGACTCCCTGCTCTACTAAAAACACGCCATCCAGACCCCTGAAACAAAGTTGCTGATTAATGAGTAAGCAGGGCAGAATGCTGGATCACAGGATGTTTGGGAGCCAGTCATGAGATAAGCAAGTGAGCACATAAGCGTCAGCTCCTGAGATGCTGCTGGGCCTGCTGTGTTCATCCAGCCTCACATTTCATTATCTTGGATTCTCCAGCATCTGCAGTTCCCATTATCACTAACCACATAAGCGAGTGGGCGCCACATGCTTGAATACAATGAATAGCAGTGTAATGAACAGTGATTTGATGTAATTAAATGCCTAATTTAATTAAATTATAAATATAATGTAATCAGGTTACAGACTTGATGTAATTAATGTCCTAGTCAATTAATTTACAAACTTGATGTGCTTACCGCCTAGTTGATTGACTGGATACAATTAACTGTACAGTAACAGTTATCTTGTAGCCTCACGTAATCTTGATGTAAGAAAATATAAAATAGTGTTGTGCGGGTATTCTGCAAATTAAGTTCTATTGTCCCATGTGATGGTCTTGAGCTCCTCTCCTTGCTGTAATCAATTGTTGCTCGAATAAATGGCTCTGCTGCTAAATTCCCGATGCCTTCAGCGCCTCTTGCCTCGGAGACCGAAGTCAGTCCAGCAGAGGCAAGTTGGGATTCCACCATGGCTGGAATGGAGTTTGGACCTTGTGTTGTTGGCGCTACCCTGATCCAAACCAGCCTTCCAACTAACGGAGCCGTCCAGCCACTTAAGGAGTCTGAATTGCTGTGGCAACACACATCTACCTGCATATTGAAATCTGGAGTTACAAATAGTGATGTTAGAGGCTCTAATGTTTTTCTATCACATGGTTCACAAGGAATCTCTCCTATTCTTATCACCTTCCCTTCCTGTGTGCTGGAAACAATGATGTAGCTGCACAGGCACTCCAAAGGTCGGAACATACCGATCAACAAGCCAATGCATTCACTGACAGGTTTTCCAGTCTCTGCCACAGACAGACCTCGGAGGTCTGCACAGCAACTGGATAAAATAGAGGGAATGTAAGTTAGGAGGAGGTACAGGTTGATTCTTAGCCTGTTTGGCCACGTTATGATTACACCTTCCTTGGCCACCGAGCTTGAAGTAGGATTCAAACCTGGAGCTTCTGGCTCTGAGGCATTGATACAACCCACTGTGTCATTAGTCAGTAATTCCTACTTTTCTGAAATAGCCTTGTAAGTCAGTCAGTAACCAACTGAGTCTAAGTGTGAAGTCTACAAAGGTTAAAATTATTTTAAGACTGCTTGGTTAGGAAGCATGTACTAAACAGCAAGACAAAGCCAGAGCTGAAGAACCATGGAGGATGGAGAGAAGCACATTTATTCACCAGTGGAGACATGAGAGAGTGGGTGTAGATATCAGTGCTAAGGATATCAGTGCGATTGGGAGTCAGGTGGCACTGGGGACATTAGTGTGATTGGGGATTTGGGTGGCCGGTGTGGGAATATCAGTTTGAATTTGAATGGTGAAGGAGGCATAACAGTGTGATTGGGGATTTGGGTGGTGAAGGAGTGATATCAGTGTGATTGGGGATTTGGGTGGTTGGGGAAGGAATGTCAGTGTGACTGGGGATTCGAATGGTGAAGGAGGTATATCAGTGTGATTGGGGATTTGGTTGGTGAAGGAGGAATATCAGTGTGACTGGGGATTTGGTTGGTGAAGGAGGTATATCAGTGTGACTGGGGATTTGGGTGGTGAAGGAGGAATATCAGTGTGACTGGGGATTTGGGTGGTTGGGGAAGGAGGAATATCAGTGTGACTGGGGATTCGAATGGTGAAGTAGTGAATATCAGTGTGATTGGGGATTCGAATGGTGAAGTAGGGAATATCAGTGTGATTGGGGATTCGAATGGTGAAGGAGGGATATCAGTGTGATTGGGGATTTGGGTGGTTGGGGAAGGAATGTCAGTGTGACTGGGGATTCGAATGGTGAAGGAGGAATATCAGTGTGATAGGGGATTTGGTTGGTGAAGGAGGACTATCAGTGTGACTGGGGATTTGGGTGGTGAAGGAGGAATATCAGTGTGCCTGGGGGTTTGGGTGGTTGGGGAAGGAGGAATATCAGTGTGACTGGGGATTCAAATGGTGAAGTAGGGATATCAGTGTGATTGGGGATTTGGTTGGTGAAGGAGGCGTATCTGTGATTGGAGATTCACTTGGTGAAGGAGAAATATCAGTGTGACTGGGGATTCAGATGGTGAAGGAGGAATATCAGTGTGACTGGGGATTCGGATCGTGAAGGAGGAATATCAGTGTGACTGGGGATTCGGGTGGTGAAGGGGGAATATCAGTGTGACTGGGGATTCGGGTGGTGAAGGAGGAATATCTGTGACTGGGGATTCGCGTGGTGAAGGGAGAATATCAGTGTGACTGGGGATTCGGGTGGTGAAGGGGGAATATCAGTGTGATTGGCGATTCTTGTGGCCGTTGGAGTTAATCCCTAGCAGGGAGATCAGAAGTGGTCAGTGTTTCTGATTCACATCGGTGTCATTTTCCTCCTGATCAGGGTAGGTACGGTTCTGTCGCCTCCATTTTGCTCTTCGGTTTTTGAACCAAACCTGCTGGATAGAAGCAGAATGAGACCAGCTGAGAGAAGCTGTACACTACACTTCACTGTCAGCAGGCAAATAACTTGAGGTGCAGCTGAACACTAACAGAGAGTTGAATGTTACCCAGTAATACATGTTGTTGAGAGCGGAAAACCAGTTGTCTCACTATCCTGAGCTCTACGTCAAAGATCTGAGACAAACGTCAGCTCCTGGAGACAGGCTGACAACCAGGAATTCTCTAACGTATAAGAGGTAATGGTAATCAACCAGTCATACACCATATCTGAGAGAAATCATGTAGACTCGAGAATAAATTGAAATCATCGAACTGAAATCAAAGTTTTAGTTGCTTTTCACAGGCAGAACTGTGGAATAACCAAAGGTTCAGGAGCAAATACTGCAAATCGGCAAAACAGCATATAGAACATAGAACAGTACAGCACAGAACAGGCCCTTCAGCCCATGATGTTGTGCCGACCATTGATCCTCATGTATGCACCCTCAAATTTCTGTGACCATAAGCATGTCCAGCAGTCTCTTAAATGACCCCAATGACCTTGCTTCCACAACTGCTGCTGGCAACGCGTTCCATGCTCTCACAACTCTCTGTGTAAAGAACCCGCCTCTGACATCCCCTCTATACTTTCCTCCAACCAGCTTAAAACTATGACCCCTTGTGTTAGCCATTTCTGCCCTGGGAAATAGTCTCTGGCTATCAACTCTATCTATGCCTCTCATTATCTTGTATACCTCAATTAGGTCCCCTCTCCTCCTCCACTTCTCCAATGAAAAAAGTCTGAGCTCAGTCAACCTCTCTTCATAAGATAAGCCCTCCTGTCCAGGCAGCATCCTGGTAAACCTCCTCTGAACCCTCTCCAAAGCATCCACATCTTTCCTATAATAGGGCGCCCAGAACTGGACGCAGTATTCCAAGTGCGGTCTAACCAAAGTTTTATAGAGCTGCAACAAAATCTCACAACTCTTAAACTCAATCCCCCTGTTAATGAAAGCCAAAATACCATATGCTTTCTTAACAACCCTGTCCACTTGGGTGGCCATTTTAAGGGATCTATGTATCTGCACACCAAGATCCCTCTGTTCCTCCACACTGCCAAGAATCCTGTACTCAGGTTTCAAATTCAACCTTCCAAAATGCATCACCTCGCATTTATCCAGGTTGAACTCCATCTGCCACCTCTCAGCCCATCTCTGCATCCTGTCAATGTCCCGCTGCAGCCGACAACAGCCCTCTATACTGTCAACGACACCTCCAACCTTTGTGTCGTCTGCAAACTTGCTGACCCATCCTTCAATCCCCTCATGAAATGTCAGCAGTGATTTCACCCCATCTCCTCACCCTCTCTTGGCTGGCTCATGCTATGCCTATTTAATGGCAGTCAGGCTGTTAATTGGCCTGAGGTGAGTCTATAAGCTAAGCCCCAGAATCTCGCCAGGCAGACTGTAGGCCCTGCTAGGGTGGGGGAGGTGGAGGTGAGGGGATGAACAGGGATGGGTGAGTGTATATGTGGATCAAAAGATCCTCAGGGGACCTGATACTGGCAAAAGAAGCCCACAAAGGTGGCACTCAAGTGGACCAGCTCACTCAATGAGATCTGCCAGGCCTCATATTGCCTTGGTTAACATTCCCAAGGTGGCATGAGGGGGCTAATAATGCAGTTTCAGTTGGCTAATGGTGGATCCCCTGAAACCTTCCCCAGCCCTTGTTAAATGGCAGTGTGGGTGATCAGGTTGATGCCCGAAACAGCAACCAATGCATGACTGACAATTGTACGACCTCCCTCCTGTTTTAGGGGAAAAAGTCCAGTCAATGATAATAGAGTTAGAGCATAGGCTGTAATTTGTCAAAAATAAAGTCAATTCGAAAAATCATTGCATGATGAGATAAAGTCATGGATATATAAAAGGGAAAGGGTGTTTGATAATTTCTTAGTGTTTATTAATATATTATAGTTTGGGGTTGGACTTAGTAGTGCCAATAAAGCAGAACCAGCAGATGCAATATACCTTGAAATTTCAACAGACATTTTATAAAGTGTCACACAAAAGATAAGACCGCATGCAGTTGAGGTGTATACTAGCATCGATAGAAGATTGATTAACAGACAGTGAACAAGAGGAAACTGTTTTCCTGTTGGAGGACTATAACTGGAGGAGTGCAAAATGGATCAGTGCTAGTTATAATCTAAAATAATGACTGGCAAAGAAAACCAAGTGCAGTGTTCACCAATGATACAAATGTCAGCCAAGGTTTGCTGATGACACAACGTCAGATGGGAATGTAAACTGTGAGGAGAACGCAGGGAAGCTGCGAAGATTCATAGACAGAGTAAATGAGTCAGCAACAAATTGGTCGACGAAGTAAGGTGTTCGTTGAAAGCAGCGTCACAAGTAGACAGTGGTGAAAAAGCCATTTGGCCTGCTGGCCTTCATCGGTCTTGATAAATGGGAATATACTAAAGGAGCAATCATTGGCAGGATTGAATTTGTCCTGCTTTTTGTTGACAACTCACATCCAGCTAGTTTTCCATATTATCAGATAGATATTGTAGCAGCAGTGGAACGACAGTGTAGGAGTTGGGACGTTATGTTACAGTTGTATAAGTCATTGGTGAGGCCGCATTTGAAGTATTATGTAATGTTTTGGTCACACCTGCGATTGTTATAGGAACGATACAGTTAAACTGGAAAGTGTACAACGAAGATTTACAAGGACGTTGCCAGTACTAGTAGGACAAAGTTATGTGGAGAGGTTGGCCAAGATGGGACTTTATTCCTTGAAAAACACGAGAATGAGGGTGACCTTACTGAGCTGTATAAAATCATGAAGGGCATAGATAGGATGGGTTCATGCAGCTTTTTTCCTAGGGATGGGGAATTGAAAACTAGAGGGCATAGGCTTAAGGTGAGAGGGGAAATATTTAAGAAGGACCTGAGGAGCAACTTCCTCACACAGAGCTGCCAGAGAAAGTGGTTGTGGCAGGTGAGATAACAACATTTAAAAACAATTTAGATAGGTACATGGATGGAAATTGTTTAGAGGGATATGGACCAAATGTGAACAATTGGACTCAGCTAAGTGGACACCATGATCAGCGTGAACCTGTTTGGGCCGAAGGGCCTGTTTCCATTCTGCATTACTCTATGACTTTGATTCTATGTGGGCAAGAGGTGGAAAGTTATTCATTTAGGTCAAAAGGATAGAAAAGTAGAAAATTTTCAGAAGGTCTGAACATGGAAATCTTATTCAGAGGAACTTGCATGTGTTCATCCAAGGAACATAGGTGATGATGGCACAACAAGTAATCAGGAAGGGATAATGACATGTTGGTTTCTTTGCAAGGGTATTTAAGTCCAGAAACAAGTACATTTTGCTGCAATTGTGCAGAGGTTTCATGAGACTGCGCCTAGAGCACTGTTGTGCAGTTTTGTCCTCCAAAATTAATTCTGGATATACTTACATTATAGGCAATGCAGAGAATGCTGTCTACATTATCTCCTCAGATGAGAAGATTGCCCTGTTGTCATGTGTTGAGGGGTTGAGTAAATTTAGTCTATATTCTCTGGAGAAAAGCAAGAAACTGAAGTGGTTTGACTGGGTAGACACAAGCTGTTGCCCCCTTGCTGTGGAATGTAGAACTGAGAGGCATCTTCAACAATGTGGGAGGCCAACGCATCTGTACAAAAGACAGGACTTGAGGCATTTTAAACATCTTCAACTAGAAATACTCAGTAGATGTTCTGTTTTGGACACTTTCTGAAATTGGAGCTTTACAGATGCCAGTCTTCCGCCAATTCCATGCACTTCATGTGATATCAAGAAACGGCTGAAGATTCTAGATTCTGCAAATGGTATCGGCTCTGACAATGTTCAGATATTGGTGTTGAAGATTAATTCCCTAGAATTAACCATAACCAAGTCATTCCACTGCTGCTACAGCATCTACCTGACAATATGGAAAACTAGCTGTATGTGTGTTGTCTTCAAAAAGCAGGACAAATTCAATCCTGCCAATTATTGCTCCTGTAGTATATTCTCATTTATCATCAAAGTGATTCAAGTTGCTATCATGTAGTTATACTGCAATAACTTGCTCACTAACATTCAGATTGCCATTCACCGGAGGAAAATGGTTAAAATTGGAGATCATACAGTCGTAGAGATATACAGCATAGAACCAGCTCCTTCAGTCCAACTCACCTATGCTGACCAGATACCCTAAGTTGAATCTAGGCAACATTTGCCAGCATTTACCACAAAACCTTCTAAACCCTTTATATATTCTATACTCTTTTATAGTAGATAATTTATATTATATTATACTAATATTTTATATATTATGTACTCTTTATATACCCATCAAGAAGCCTTTTAACTGTTATTACACCAGTCTCCACCTCTTCTTCTGGCAGCTCATTCCATACATGGATCACCCACTGCATGAAAAAGTTATTCCTCAGATCCCTTTAAAATCTTTCCCCTTTCACCTTAAGCCTATACCCTCTAGTTTTGGACTCCCCCACCCCAGGGAAAAGACTTTATTCATGCTCCTCATGATTCTATAAACCTCCACAAGGTCATCCCTCAGCCTCCGAAACTTCAAGGAAAATATCCCCAGCCTATTCAGCTTCTCCCTATAGCTCAAACCCTCCAACTCTGCCAACATCCTTATATCTGTTTTCTGAACCCTTTTTAGTTTCACAACATCCTTCCAATAGGAGGGAGACCAGAATTACATGCCATACTCCAAAAGTGCCCAAACCAATATCCTGTACAGCAACAAAATGACCTCTAAACTCAGACTTTATAAAGCTCTAGTTAGGCCTCATTTAGAATACGGTGTCCAGTTTTGGGCCCCACACCTCAGGAAGGACATACTGGCACTGGAGCGTGCCCAGCGGAGATTCACACGGATGATCCCTGGAATGGTAGGTTTAACGTACAATGAACAGCTGAGGATCCTGGGATTGTATTCATTAGAGTTTAGAAGGTTGAGGGATAATGCATGGCTTAGAAAGGGTGGACGCTGGGAAGTTGTTTCCGTTAGGCAGGGAGACTAGGACCTGTGGGCACACCATTAGAATTAGAGGGGGTCAATTTAAAACGGAAATGAGGAGACATTTCTTCAGCCAGAGAGGGGTGGGCCTGTGGAATTCATTGCCACGGGGTGCAGTGGAGGCCGGGACGTTAAAGGTCTTCAAGGCAGAGATTGATAAATTCTTGATCTCACAAGGAATCAAGGGCTACGGGGCGAGTACAGGGAAGTGGAGGTGAAATGCCCATCAGCCATGATTAAATGGCAGAATGGACTCGTTGGGCTGAATGGGCCTTACTTCCACTCCTATGTCTTATGGTCTAAACTCCCATACTCAATGAATTGATCAATGAAGGCAAGCATGCTAAACGCCTTCTTCGCTATCCTACCTGTGACCCTACTTTCAAGGAGCTTTGAACCTGCACTGCAAGGTATCTTTGTTCAGACACACTCGCCAGGACCTTACAAGTCCTGCCTTGATTTGCCTTTCCAAAATGCAGCACCTTACATTTATCTAAATTAAACTCTATCTGCCGCTCCTCAGCCCATTCATACACCTCAGTCTCAGGACAGCACTGCAGGAGTTCTTCAGGGTAGTATCCTAGACCTTAGGTTAATCTTCATCAATGCCCTTCCCTCTGTTATTGTATTTTCATAGCATCAGTCATTCAGATGAGACACTAAACATCTGTTGGCCCTCTCAGGTGAATGTATAAGATCCAACATGATCGAATGGAGCGGGAGACTTAACCAATGTTTGACCCCAGTCAACGCTGTTACTTCAATATGTAATAAAAAGGATCGGTCACTGGGCTCGAAACAATAACTCTGCTGTCTCCATAGATGCTGCCAAACTTGTTAGTTTCACCAGCAATTTTTGACTTCACTGCGCAAATTGGTTGCTGCATTGCTTACAGTTCAACACTGACTGAACTTCAAAGAAGTCATTGGCTGTAAAGTTCTTTCAATTGCTCTAAGAATATGAACGGCACATAAAAACGTGAATCTTTCATTCTTTTATAAGTAGGATGTTTGGAAATGACAGGTTAAGAATGTGGGATTTTGCAGGAAATTGGGGGAATGGTAAATATGTAAGGAGAATGGACGAATGTTGAAGAAATTATGGGTAAGGAGGAAGATGTCAGAAGCCACACAAGTGAGGATTTAGGGAAGAGGCCTAGAGGGGATGATGGGGCATGGATCAGGAAGAGGTGTGAAGAAGGGAGGAGTTCAGGATGACACGTGCAGAAGGAAAGGGTAAGGGGCAGGGGTCTGAAGGAAGGCGTCAGTGATGTCCTGACCATTACCTCCACTCTTTCCTCCCGCAGTTGCACTTGTTTAGCCAGCTGCTCCCGGCTGACCACATCCGGATACTGATTGCGTTGGAAGAACTCTTCCAGGGCTGCTAGCTGGTCCTCGGTGAATATGGTTCGATGTCGGCGTGTACGCTTGTAAAACTGATGTGGCCCATGCAGCTCCTCCGTTGACTCAGTTACCTGCAACAGAGGAGGGGCCAGTGCCTGAGCCCAATAAGAGCCAGCTACTGACCATATTAATAATATTAACATATGGGAGAGTCCTGAACATTGGTATGATAGGAGCAGGAGTACACTTAAACACTTACACTTAAACCCATTTCAGTGAATCTCATCATTATCGAATTGCTTTATTCCCGTGGCCCACAGTACACTTGTCAAACAGAATTCCAACATTCTCAAACCCTAGGTGATGGTAAAGATAGCAGATGCTGGAAGTTAAGAGTCGGTAAAATGTGGAGCTGGAGAAGCATAACAGGTCAGGCAGCATCAGAAGCGCAGGAAAGTCGACGTTTCGGACCTGGACCCTTCATCAGGTCTGGGGTGGGGGAAGGGAGCTCAGAAATAAATAGAGGGAGGTGGGTAGGACAAGGGCAAGGTAGGTGGGATGGTGATAGGTGGGTGCAGGTAGGAGTTTGTACAGATTGGTCAGTGGGAAGGGTGGAGCGGATAGATGAGAAGGAAGATGGACAGGTTGTATCGGGTCAAGGGGGCGGGATCAGAGGGAGGGCTGGACATGGGATGAGGCTGAGGACGGGGAGATTTTGCAGCTGGTAAATTGTATGTTGAGGCCATTGGGCTGTAAGCTCTCTGGGTGGAATATAAGGTGTTGTTCTTCCAGTTTATGTGAGTGCCCTGATTTTGACAGTGGAGGATGGTCAGGATGGACATGTTGCCAAGGAAGTGGGAGGGGGAGTTGAAATGGCTGGCAAGTAGAAGGTGGTGTTGTTTGGAGCATATAGATAGCAGATGCTCTGCATATCGGTACCCGGGTCCAAGCTGGCGCAACCGATGCAACAGAACAGGTTAGAAGACGTATAGGTGAATCTCAGCCAGATATGGAATGTTTGTTTGGGGCCTTGGATGGAGATGAAGGGGGAAGTGTAGCACTCCTTGCAGTTTCAGGGAAAGTGATGGGTGTGGTAGAAAGGGTGGGGAGTGTGGAGCTGACGAGGGATTCCGGAGTGAGCAGTGCCTATGGAAGGCAGATAAGGATGGGGAAGGAAATATCATTTTGGTGTTGGGGTCAGATTGCAGGTGGCGAAAATGGCAGAGGATGATGCATTGGTGTTCAAATTTGAACACCTATGGGCATAACACACTAAAAGATGAAGCATTGGATTTGGAGATTGGTGAAGTGGTATGTGAGGACCGGGGAACTCTATCCTTGTTGTGAGGAGGGGTTTGAGGGCAGAAATTTAGGAAATGCAGGAGATGCAGTTGAG
Source organism: Stegostoma tigrinum (assembly GCF_030684315.1). Lineage (NCBI taxonomy): Eukaryota > Metazoa > Chordata > Chondrichthyes > Orectolobiformes > Stegostomatidae > Stegostoma > Stegostoma tigrinum. The sequence continues at coordinate 50,959,274 of NC_081379.1, read as the reverse complement.
GGCATTCTGAATCATGGGAGAGGGCAAATTATGGTCCTTGAAGTATGATGACAGCTGGGATGTCCAGGAATGGAACATTTCATCTCGGAAGAAGGTGCAGTGGAGTCAGAGAAATTGGGAGCATGGGATTACATTTTTGCAAGATGGTGAGTGAGAGGAAGTGTAGTCAAGGTAGCTGTGGGAGTCGGTGGGTTTGAAATGGATGTGGGTGCTAAGTCGGTTGCAGGAGTTGGAGATGGAGGGGTCCAGGAAGGGGGATGTCAGAGATGGTCCAGGTGAATTTGAGGTCAGAGTGAAAGGTGTTGGTGAAGTGGATGAACACTTCAAACCCTACAATTTCAATTGATGCCCAGTCTCAATTGCACGTTGTCATTTGAATTCCAAATTTCCAATACACTTTTTGTGGAAAAAAATGTTTCCTGTCATTACCCTGAATGGCCTGGCACTGATTTCAAGATTCTGCTGCTTCTGAGCTATCTCATAGAACATAGAACAGACCCTTCACTCACCATGTCTATGCCAACCATGATGCCATTCCAAATTAATCTCATCTGCTATATCTCTGTTCATGTTCATGTGTCTGAGTAAATGCATTTAAAATGTTATATTCATACTTGCTTAGATTCTCTACAGTGTGGACATGGGCCATCCAGCCCATCTGTCCACACAGATCCTCTGAAGAGCATCCCACCCACACCCCTATCCTTGCATTTCCCATGGGCATTATGGGAAATTTAGCATAGCCAATCCACCTGTACATCTTTGTACTGTTGAAGAAAACTGGAGTACCCAGAAGAAACCCACACAGGCGCAGGGAGAATGTGCAAACGCCACACAGCCTGAGGCTGGAATCAAACCCAGGTCACTGGCGCTGTGCGGCAGCAGTGCAACCCACTGAGTCACTGTGCTGTCTTTAAATCTCAACCCTGTACCACTTACTGTGGCACTGCCTTCCCGTATCTACCAATCTCTGGTTTAAACTTTCCTGTCTCACCTAAACCAATGCCCCCTGAGTATTTGATATTTTCACCCTGGGAAAAAGACTTGACTATCCACCCCATTCATGTCTCCTAAAGTTTTATATACTTCTAAAAGGTCATCCCTCAGCCTCCGACTCGCAAGCAAAAACAATCCAAGTTTCCCCAATCTCTCTCGTTAGCTAATACACTCCACTGCAGGCAGTATACAGTAAATTGCTTTTGCACCCCCTCCAAAGCATCCACATCCTTCCTATAGTATGGCGATCAGAGCTGAATATTCCAAATGTGGTCTAACTAAAGTCTTATATAGTTGCAATGTGCCCTTGCAACTTTAATTCTCAATGCCCCAAAAGATGAGGGCAAGCATGTCATAAGCCTTCTTTTGTACCTTATCCACTTATGTTGCCACTTCCAGGGAGCTACAAATTTGGAACCCAAGATCCCTCTGCATATCAATGGTGCTAAGAGTCCTGCCAATTACTGTATGCTTTCCTCTTGCATTTAATCTCCCAAGATACATCAACTGACTTGTCCAGATGAAACTCTATCTGCGATTTCTCTGCCTAGCTTTCCAACTGAAAACTATAGTTGGTTGTATCCTTTGACAACATTCCTCAGTATCCACAAATCTACTCGTTATGTGTCATACGCAAAATCACTAATTAGAAAACCTAGATAACAAGGTGTAGAGCTGGATGAGAGCAGTAGCACAGGCAGCATCAGAGGAGCAGGAAAGCTGACGTTTTGGGTCTGGACCCTTCTTCAGAAATGGGGGAGGGGAAGGGGACTCTGAAATAAATAGAGAGCGGGGGAGGCAATGATGAAAAGTGGATAAAGGAGCAGACTGATGAAGAGAAGACAGACAGGTCAAGGAGGAAGGGATGGAGCCAATAAAGGCGAGTGTGGGTACGGAGTTGGGATGGAGGTTGGTCGGTTGAGAGAAGATGGACAGGTCAAGAAGGCTGGGATGAGGCTAGTAGGTAGGAAGCGGGGTGGGGGTTGGTCAATGAGGTGGGAGGAGCAGATAGTTGGGAGAAAAGATGGACAGGTCAAGGAGGCAGGGACGAGCTGAGCTGGTCTTGGGATGACTTCAGTTTGGGGAGGTTTTGAAGCTCATGAAGTCCACATTGAGACCATTGGGCAGCAGGGCTCCTGAGCAAACTATGAGGTGCTGTTCCTGCAGCCTTTGGGTGGCATCGCTGTGGCACTGCAGGAGGGCCAGGATGGACATGTTGTCCATGGAATGGGAGGGGGAGTTGAAGTGGTTCGTGACTGGGAGGTGCAGTCATTTGTCGTGAACAGAGCATAGGTGTTCCACAAAGTGGTCTCCAGGTCTCCGCTTGGTTTCCCCAAGGTAGAGGAGGCTACTTCAGGAACAGCAGATACAGTATACCACATTGGCAGATGTGCAGGTGAACATCTGTTTAATGTGGAAAATTTTTTTTGGAGCCCAGGATGAGGGTTGGGGGGTTGGGGTGGTGCGCGTGGAGGCCCAGGTGTAGCACTTCCTGTGGTTGCAGGGAAAAGTGCTGAGGGTGGTGGGGGGGCTAGTGGGAAGTGTGGAACGGACAAGGGAGTCACGGAGGGAGCAGTCCTTCCAGAAAGCAGATAAGGGCGGAGAGGGAAAAATGTCTTTGGTGGTGGGGTCGGATTGCAGGTGGCGGAGGATGATGCGTTGAATCTGGAGGTTAGTGGGGTGGTACGTGAGGACGAGGGGGAATTCTGTCTTTGTTGTTATTAAAGGGAGGGGATGTGAGGGATGAGTTAGGGGAAAGACAAGATTTTGTTGAGGGCGTTTTCCACCACTCTGGAGGGGAAGTTTTGGTCCTTGAAAATCGAGGACATCTGGGATGTCCGGGATTGGAATGCCTCATCTTGGGAGCAGATGCAGCAGAGGTGAAAGAATTGGGAATGGGGATGGCATTTCTGCAGGAAGGCGGGCGAGAGGAAGAGTATTCTAGGTAGCTGTGGGAGTCGGTGGGCTTGAAATTATCAGTTTCCAGGTGATTGCCAGAGATGGAAACAGAGAAGTTCAGGAAGGAGAGAGAGGTATCGGAGATGGTCCAGGTGAACTTAAGGTTAGGGTGGGAGGTGTTAGTAAAGTGGATGAACTGTTTGAGCTCCTCATGGGAGCACTTGGCGGTACCGATACAGTCATCGATGTAACTGAGGAAGAGGTGGGGGGTGGGGCCAGTGCAGCTACAGAAGAGGGCCTGTTCCATGTAATCTACAAAAAGGCAGGCATGGTTTGGGCCCATGCAGGTATCCATGGCCACCCCCTTCGTCTGTAGGAAGCGGGAGGCATTGAAGGAGAAGTTGTTAAGCAGATAAGGGGTAGGTGGAGGGGGACTGGTCGGGCCTGCGGGAGAGGAAGGAGCAGAGGGTTTTTAGGCCATCAGTATGAGGAATGCAAGGATATAGAGACTAGTCATTCATGGTGAAGATGAGGTGTTGAGGACCAGGGAAAGCTTTGGAGAGGCTGGAGGGCATGGATGGTGTCACGGACATAGGTCGGGAGTTCCTGGACCGGGGGTAGAAAATGGAGCCAAGAAAAGTGGTGATAAGTTCAGTGGGGCAGGAGCAGGCAGAGACAATGGGTCAACCAGGACAGTCGGGTTTGTGAATTTTGGGAAGGAGATAGAAACGGGCGGTGCGGGTTGGGGATTGATGAAGTTGGAGGCTGTGGGTGGGAGGTCACCTGAGGTGATGAGGTTGTAGATGGTCTGGTTAGAAAACCTATATTTTCACCAAATCATTCATATAAATTGCAAACAACAAAGGCCCAGCACTAATCACTGTGGCACCACTCGTAAGAAATGTCCATTCAGAAAAACATCCCCTCCATGGTTATCATCCACATATAATGCCCTGAAAGTGGCATCACAAGTAGATAAGATGTTAAAGAAGGCATATGACATTTTTTTTATTCATTCATGGTTTGAGGGTGTTGCTGGCTCGGCAGCATTTATTTCACATCCCTAATTGCCCAGAGGACAGTTAAGAGTCAACTACATTGCTGTGATTTAGAGACACATATAGGTCAGACCATGTAAAAATGATAGTTACCTTCTCTGAAGGACATTAGTGAACTAAATGGCTTTTACCAACAATTGACAATAGATGCTAGGTCATCATAAGACTCTTAATTCTAGGCCTTTTTTTAAATTCAAATTCCACCATTTTCTGTGGTGTACTGGGTTCAGTTCCAGCCTTGGGTGACTGTGTGAACATAGAACATGGAACAGTACACCACAGTACAGGCCCTTCGGCCCACGGTGTTGTGCCAAACTTTTTTCCTGAACCTAAGGTCTATCTAACCTCCACCCCTACCTTATACTATCATCTATATGCCTATCTAGTAGCCACTTAAATGCCCCTAATGAGGCAGATTCCACTACCCTCTCTGGCAATGCATTCCACACCCCAACCACTCTCTGAGTAAAGTATCTACCTCTGAAGTCTCCCTGTATCTACCTCCACTCACTCCAAAACTATGCCCCCTCGTAATAGCTGCCTCCATCCAAGGAAGAAGTCTCTGGCTGTCCACTCTATCTATACCTGTGATCATTCTGTACACGTCTATCAAGTCACCTCACAGCCTTTGTCATTTTAAAGAGAAAAGCCCTAGCTCTCTCAACCTTTCCTTGTAAGACCGACCGTCCATTTCAGGCCACGTCCTGGTACATCTCCTCTGCGCCTTTTCCAATGCTTCCATGTTTTTCCTGTAATGATGTGACCAGAACTGGACACAATACTCAAGATGTGGCTGAACCAGGCTTTTGTATAGCTGGAGCATAACTTCATGGCTCTTGAACTCAATCCCTCTATTAATGAAAGATAACACACCATATGCCTTCTTAACAGCTCTATCCACTTGGATGACAGCTTTCAGTGAACTGTGGACATGAACCCCAAGATCCTTCTGCTCCTCCACACTGCCAAGAATCTTTCTGTTAACCCTGTTTTCAAGTTTGTCCTTCCAAAATGAATAACCTCACACTTTTCAGGGTTAAACTCCATCTGCCTCTTCTCAGCCCAGCTCTGCATCCTATCAATGTCCCTCTGTAACCTAGAACAGCCCTCCACACTATCTGCAACTCGACCCACCTTCATATTGTCCACAAACTTACTAATCCACCTTTCCACTCCTACATCCAAATCATTTACAAAAATCTCAAATAGAAGAAGACCCAGAACAGATCCTCGTGGAGCACAATGTTGAATATTTTCCATCCACTCCCACACTTTGACTTCTTAAGGTCAGCCAATTCTGAATCCAATCTGCCACATTTCCCCCTATCCCTTGTTTCCTTACCTCTTGCATGAGGCTACCATGGGGAACCTTATTGAACACCTTACTTAAATCCATGTATACCACATCCACTGCTCCACCTTCATCCATGTGTTTGGCCACCTCTTCAAAGAATTCAATAAGCTTTATGAGGCATGATCTACCCCTCACAAATCCATGGTGATGATCGCAAATCTAACTGTGCCTATCCAAATGATCATGAATCGTATCTCTCAGAGCCCTTCCAATAATTTTCCCACCACTGAAGTAAGACTAACTGGCCTATAATTTCCAGGGTTATCCATATTCCCTTTTTTGAACAAAGCAACGACATTTTTCTCGATCCAATCTTCCACTATACCCGTGGGAAGTGAAGACAAAAATATCAACGCCAAGGGCCCTGTGATCTCTTCCCTCGCTTCCCATAGAATCCTTGGATAAATCCCACCAGGCCCAGGAGACTGATCTATCTTCAAGTTCCTCAAAATTCCTAGTACATCTTCCTTGCTAACATTAACCTCCTCAAGCCTACCAGCCTGTTTCACGCAGTCCTCCTCTACAAATCAGTCCCTCACAGTTGTGAATACTGAAGAAAAGTATTCATTAAGGACCTCTCCTATCTCTTTAGGCTCCGTGCACAAATTCCTTTACAATCTTTGATTGGCCTTACCCTTTCTCTGGTCATTCTCTTATTCCTCACTTACGTGTAAAAAGCCTCGGAGATTTCCTTGATCCTATCTGCCAACGTTTTCTCATGCCCGCTTATCATTCTCCTAAGCCCTTTCTAGATAACTTGTATCCCTCTAGAGCCTTTTCCATTCCTTGTTTCCTAAACTTTACATAAGGATCCTTCCTCTTAACCAGTCGTTCAACCTCCCTTGAGAACCAAGGCTCCCTCACTCGACCACATTTTCCCTGCCTGCTCGGGACAAACATATCGAGCACATGCAGTATGCATTCCTTAAACAATCTCCACATTTCAATAGTGCTCTTCCCTGACAGCATCTGTTCCCATTTTATGTTACCCAGTTCTTGCCTCACAGAGGTGTAATTACTCTTCCCCCAATTATAAATCTTACCCTGCTGTATATACCTATCCTTTTCTATGACGATTGTAAAAGTAGCAGAGTTATCATCACTACAGCCAGAATGCTTTCCTACCAACAGGTCTAACACTTGGCCCAGTTCACTTCCAAGCATGAAATCCAAAGTGTCCTCTCTTTGTACTGATCTATCTATGTACTGTGTCAGGAATCCTTCCTGAACGCACTGGACAAAATCCGCTCCATCTAAACTATTACAACTAAAAAGTTTCCAATCAATATTTGTAAAGTTGAAGTCACCTATGACCACAAACCTGTGACTTCTGCACATTTCCAGTATCAGCCTCCCAATCCACTCCTCCATTTCTCTGCAACTATAAGGGCATCTGTAAAAAAAACCCCAACAAAGTGACTGCTCCTTTCTTGTTCCTGACTTCAACCCAAAGTTACTCTGAAGTTTGCATATTCTCCCCATGTTTGTGTGGGTTTCTGCCAGGTTCTCTGGTTTCCTCCCACTGTCCAAAGATGTGGAAGTTAGGTGGTTTGGCCATGCTAAATTGCTCCATTTTGTCAAGGATATTTAGGCTAGGTGGGGTTATGGGGATAGATCTGGGTGGAATGCTCTTTGGAAGGTTCGAGCAGACTGGATGGGCTGAATAGCCTCTAGGGATTCGATGATAATGCATGATTCAAACTGCATCCTCAGAACATAAACTGGATCTCTGGATGATTAGTCCAGCAATAATACCCCACCAGGATATTGCATTCCCAAACCATTTTGTTTCCATCTTACCACCTCATCATAAATCCCATATTGTTTAGTGTTCTGGACCAGCCTTCTGTGAAGGGCCATGTCAGATACTTAGTAAAATCCACATCAACAACATCCACTGCCCCACCCTCATTAACAATCTTCTTCACTTCCTCAAAATCTCAGTCAAATTTGAGACCTTCACCACACTAAGCTATGCTGACAATCCCTAACAAGCCCATTCTTTTTCAAATGTGAGTACATCCTGTACTTAAGAATCTTCTCCAACAATTTCCCCAGATACAAGGCTAACAATCCACAATTTCCTTGTATTATCTCTGTTTCCTTTCTTCAACAGAGGAACAACATTGATTGTTCTCCAGTCTTTTAGCATCTTGCTTGTAGCTAAAGAGGATTCAAAGATTTCTGTCAAGGGTCCAACAATCTCCTTCCTTGCCCACCTCATTTTCCTGGGATAGATCCCACCAACCCACGGGACTTATCTACCCTAATGTTTTTCAAGACATCCAACACTTCCTCCTCCTTAATATCGACACGCATTAGAATATCAATATACCCCTCTCTAATTTTGCCATCGTTCATGTCCTTCTCCTTGGTGAATACTGGTGCAAATTACTTGTTAAGTCTTCATACACTTGCTTTGGCTCCATACATAAATTCCTTCCTTTGTTGTTGAGTGGACCTATACTTTGTCTAGCTACCTTTTTGCTCATCATATCTCTACATTTTTTTTGAATCTCCTTAATTCTGTTTGCTGAGGACATTATATGGTCATTTGTAGCCCTCCTAATTTCCTGTTTAAGTACTATTCTGATTCCTTTATTTTCCTCAAGGACCTTGTCTGTTTCCTAAACATTACGTATTCTCTTTGTTTTGATTACATTTTCAATATCTTTTGTCATTCAGGGTTCATGAATCTTGCCATCCTTTCTCTTATCCTCACAGGAATATGCTGGCCCTGAACCCTGATCATTTAGCCTTTAAAGATTCCAACATGTCAGATGTGGATTTACCCTCAAACAGCTACCCCCAATGTAATTTCTCCAGTTCCTGCCTAATACTGTTGTAAATAGCGTTCTCCCAATTTAACACTTTCATATGAGGATCAGTCGTATCCTTTCCATAACTATCTTAAACCTGCAGAATAATTATCACTGTTCCCAAAATGCTCCCTCACTGAAACTTCGATCACCTGGCCAGGCTCATTGCCCAATACAAGATTGAGTATAGCTCCTTCCCTGGTTGGACTATCTACGTATTGTTTCAAGAAATCTTCCTGAATGCAATTAACAAATTTTGCCTCAATTAAGCCCCTGGCACGAAGGAAGTCCCAGTCAATATCGGCCAAATTAAAATTCCCCACCGCAACAACCTTGTTTTTACATCTTTTCACAATCTGCTTACACATCTGTTTCTCTATCTCCCATTGGCTATTGGGACGCCTAAAGCATAACCCCATCATAGTAATTATACCTTTCTTATTCCTGAGTTCTCTCCATACTGTTTGGCTCAATGAGCTCATTGCATCTTTTAGTGCAGCTGCGACATTTACTTTAAATGCTAATGTGACTCCCTACCCCTTCAACTGAAGCATCAGCCCATTTTGCCCTTTATTTGCAGTCTTTGTGAAGCTAAAAGCCATCATGCCATGACCCTTGTTAATGATTTTTCTCCAGCTGGCCACTCGCATTAGTGGTTCTGAATATGGACCCCTAAATCCTTCTGCTCTATCTTCTCACTGCATAAAACATTTATGCTGAAGTCTAAATCCAAAGTGAAAGGTTTCACTCTTCACCTTCGCTGAACATCAACTGTCAGTTTACCCCACCATTTCATATAACATAGTTCTGTTACAAATTTCTGCTCCCCTCTGACAATCATTCCGAACTTTGTGTCACCTAAAACAAGATACAAGGCTTTCATTTCCTTAAACTAAATATTTGAGAAATGGAATTAAAGTCTGGGGCCACACTACAGATTCCCCAAGTACTGGTGGCATACTGTCACCATTCAATCTCTCTTCCTATCTCACTGATGGTTCCATGCTGTAGCTGGGAGAACAAGATCCTGGTGCAGCCTACAAGAAAAGTAGGAAAGTAATTTAGTTTGGTGTGCGCAGTAATTGCCATGCTACTAAGTGCAAAATTCAGGCACCTCGAATTTTAAATCAGAGTATGACCAAAAACTCCTCATTTTCCCGAATGAGCGGAGCTCCAACAATGCAAGACGTTTGACACAGCCCAGAACAACAGAACTATATACACTATCATCAGCATTCACCCACTTCACGAATAACAGTAGCAGCAGTGTATACCATTCACAAGATGCATTCCTGAAAATCACAAAGATTCCTTAGACAGAACGATCCAAATCACAATCACTAACATCTTGAAGGACAAGGATATATTGTAACACCAGCACCTGTGAGTTCATCTCCAAGCCACTTACCATTGTAGCTTAGAGACAAAGTACAATAGAATCCTGCAGAGCAGAAGCCAGCCATTTAGACCATCGAATCCATGCCAACTCTTCAAAGAGCATCCCTACCCAGACCCACAAGCCTCCAACAATATTCCTTGTAACGCATTTCCCATGGCTAATCCACTTAGTCTACATGTCCCTGGACACTATGGGCAATTTGGCATGACTAACCTATCTAACCCACACATCTTTGGACTGTGGGAGGACACCGGAATACTCAGAGGAAACACTCAGATGTGGGGAGAATATGCAAACTTCTCACAGACAGTCACCCAAGCCTGGAATCAAACCAGGATCCCTAGCACTGTCAGACAGCAGAGCTAATCACAGAGCCACTGTGCTGGCCCCCACTATATACCACTGTAGCACTGTTTCTTCAGTGTCACTGGGTCAAAATCCAGGAACTCCCTTTCTAACAGTGCACACCATGTAGAATGCAGCAGTTCAAGAAGGCAGCTCACCAAAACCTTCTCCAGGGCAACTTGGGATGGGCAATAAATGCTACCCAGCCAGTGATATCCATATCTATGAATAAATAAACAAGAACCACGGTGCCACAATGTCTGGTGGGCCTGTCCTGCCGGTGTGACAGGATATACTCAGAGATGGTGACTGAAAAGAGTTTGACATTGCCTTTAGGCTGTGATTTGGTGCATTTGATTGTTTGACTAGTCTTTGGACAGCTTTTCCAATTTTGACATAAACCCCAAGATGACAATCAGGAGGAATCTAGCATGGGGGAGTAGGCTGGGGTTAGTGTTGTTGTGTGAAGTCCCTATGCATGTGTCATGTGACCTGTCTAGTTTTACTCTTGATTGACATTTTACAAATGAGTAGCTTATTAAGCCATTTCAGGAAAAGGCACATTGCTGTGTATCTCAAATGAAGTTGCACCTAAGCAGAATTGGCCAAAACAGGACACAGAACTGTACAACACAGGAACAGGCTCTTCAGCCCACAATGTTGTGCTGAACATGATGCCAAATTAAACTAGCCCCTTCTGATTGCCCTTGGTCCATATCCCTCCAGTCTTTGCATATTTTGCTAATCTAAAAGTCCCTTAAATGGCTCTATTGTACCTGTCTCCACCACCACCCCTGGCAGTGCATCCCAGACTCCTGCCACTCTCTGTGCAAACAGCCGGCCCCTTACATCCCTGGCGAACTTTCCCCCCTCACCTTTAGCGCATGCCCCCTAGTATCAGACATTTAAACTCTTTGAAAAAGGTTCTGACCACCAACCCTATCTGTGCATCTCATCATTTTATAGACTTCTATCAAGTCTACCTTCAGTCTCCACCGGTCCAGAGAGAACAACCCAAGTTTTTCTAGCCTCTCCTTATCGCTCATACCATCTAATTCAGGCAGCATCCTAGTAAACCTTTTCTCCACCTTCTCCCAAGCCTCCACGTCCTTCTTATAATGTGGCAATTGAACACAATACTCTAAGAGTGGCCTAACCAAAGTCTTATAAAGCTGCAACATGACATCCTGACCCTTGTACTCAATTTCTTGACCAATAAAGGCAAGCTATAAGCCTTCTTTGCCACCTACTTGCATGGCCACTTTCAGGGACCTATGGACTTGAACCCCAAGATCCCTCTGTACATCCATGTTGCACAGGGTTCTGCCATTAACTGCAACTTTTCCTTAACATTTGATCTCCCAAAGTGCAGCACTTCACACTTACCTGGATTAAACTCCATCTGCCATTTCTCTGCCCATATCAGCAACTGATCTATATCTTGCTGTATCCTTTGACAGCCTTTTACACTGTGGACAACTCCACCAATCGTTGTATTGTCTGCAATCTTACTAACCCACCCATCTACATTTTCATCTAAGTCATTTATTTATATGTCACAAACAGCAGAGGACCCAGTACGGATCCCTGCTGACCACCACTAAGTCATGGACCTCCAGCCAGAAAAACATCCTTCCACCACTATCCTGCGCCTTCAATGGGCAAGCCAATTCTAAATCCACATAGCCAGGTCACTATAGATCCCATGCATCTTAATTTTCTAGATGAGCCAACCATGAGGGACTTGTTTGAAAGCCTTGCTAAAATCCATGTCGACAACATCCACTGCTCCACCCTCATCGATCACATTTGTCACCTCCTTGAATAATTCAATCATGCAAAACAAATGACATTTCTATTAAATTCACACTACCATAACTGACAAGAGCTGATTTCTAGAAAGAAGTGTGCCATAAGCAAGATTACAAAAGCAAATCCTGTTCACACACAAGGAGTAGCTGGTAGAGAATCAAAATTGAGTGATTGGAATTCTGCTTGGAAGAACAATGTGACTGAAAGTGGATTCATACAGATATAGTGGACGAGCTATTAACTCTGTAAGATGGAAGTCACAAAATGTGAATTCTTGTGAGTAATTTCTTCATTTATGTATCATTGGATAAATTAGATCATTTTTGGTTTATGGAGTCCCCACAGCGATTGTAACAAACAGATAAGGACTTTGTGATTGAATGACAAATTGAACTTGAGTGGCAAAAGGACCACCTCCTGTTCCTGTGCTCTCTGATTGATACTTCAGTCCGTACTGGAAGGCATTGGTCATTCCAGTTATAAAGGGAAGTCACCACTCGACAGATTTTTGCATTTAATCAGTCCTAGATCTCAACCACTTGAACCCCTCCTACAGCCTATTGCTCACTGTAGAATGAACTTAAATCATACAATTTAGTTTCAGCAAATAATTCACTCCTGTTATTTTATCTATAAACCAACTGAATCTTAGATCTTAGTCTATGACTAACTCCAAGGTATTTTTTTTCCTTTGATCACCTCAAACAACTTCCAGGCTGTAATTTCCTACCACCTGTTTGTTATTCCACATTAAAAGCATCCAATTTAAAATCCAGTCTGTAGCTAACTCCTGAGTACCTGAATGATATGCCCAAATACTTTCTACAGATTGTAACCTGTATCTTACTCCCAGCTGTTATTCTATGCAGAACACCCTTAGCTCCCTTCGATTATATTCCGTCTGTGAGTCTCTCCTAGGTAGTTGTGATTTAAGCATGTTGAGAATGGTATTTCACCCTAAATCAGAGTCAGCCATTACCTGATGATGATGAGCAGCCACTGGATCCCATTTGGTTGCAGCAGTGAGTACTGAAGCAGACTCCATGTATGGCAGTACCCAGTAACGGCACTGGTGAAGATACAGATACCAGCTGAGACATTGGGCATTGGACAGTTGACTCTTCCCTGGGGACTGTCAGAGGTTGATATAATTGGCAAGACTGTGAGAGACACTGTGGATCTGTCCCCAGCTGCTTCACTGTACTGGATAAAATGCTTTCGATAGTGAACAGGCTCCTGGTGATGGTGCTGCCAGAGCATAAAGTCGATGTAGTTGGCACTCTCATGTCCCTATATGTCCAGAAAGGATCTGACTGTGTCTATTTGAAGTTGCTGTGTGTTTTATACTCCCCACCTCCCAATCATTTCATTACCCTTTTCGTCTCATGTGTGATCAACCTGTTAATAATCCTCAGACAGGAGAAACTTCACAATAAAACATTTAGGCTAATCTTCGCAGGTTTACTGAGCTGGATTGCAGATGTAAGATTGAACTAATCTGCAGCATTCACTCAATAGGAAATCTGATTTGTCCTGAAATGAGTTGGAATGAAAAGGTGCTAAGGCATTGAGCCTGGCCTCGGATGGGAGGGGATTGGGAGTCTGTGTTCTTGCAGTCACACTAAAGACATTGCTAACCCTTCAGCCCAGAGTAACAGCTTCTGTAACAATGAGTGTTACCATACTCAGAGGGAAATTCAGATTCCTTCATTAGTGCTCAGAAGCCCTGCTCCAAGTCTCTTGTTTTCTATATGTACATCTTATATGCATGCATCTGTGTTTGCATATCTGGGTTTAAATTCTGAAACTCACTCCCTAACAGCACTGTGGGAAACCGTATACGCAAGGCCTGCAGTAGTTCAAGGCAGCAACTCCCCAGCTCCTTCTCAAGGACAATATTCGGGATAAACAAAAATTGCTGGCTGAGTTAGCGCTTGCTCACATTATAGTAAATGAATATTAAAAATTGTTTATGTGAATGATCCTGTTTGTTTTGTCTGTCTTTTTATATTTGTGTTCCCTGTGTCTATGAGTCTATACTCGTGTATCTGTTTCCTGTGTGTATTTCTAAGTGTAATTTTGCACACTTGTGTGAACAGTTGTGATTCTGTGTGTGTCCCTTATGTCGCTGCTGGTCAGTGTTTTCAGCTTTAAGTGATGGTCACCCTTGCCTCTTGAGTTACTATTCAAGCCTCAATCCAGAGATTTGAGCAAGTAATTGAAGCTGATTGTCCCATGCAGTGTTGAGAGAGCCCTCACTGTCAGAGGTGCAGTTATTCAGATGACACATTAAAGTCCGTTCCAATCTCCATTCTCAGGTAGTAATGAAAGGATCCTGATACTAGTTTAAGGAAGATCAAGGAGTTCTCCCTCATGTCCTGGCCAGTATTTATCCTTGAATCATTATCACAAAAAGATATTCTGGTTGTTTCATATTGCAGTTTTCTAGGTGTTATTTGGCTACAGCATTTCTGACCATAAACAGTGACTACTTGGTCTATCCTAATTTATTTTTACTCATTTGTCAGATGTGGGCATCGCTGGCTGCCGGCAAATTGCCTATCCCTAGTTACCTTTGAGAAGGTGGTCTTGAGCTGCCTTCTTGAACTGATGCAGTTCACCTCTTATGGGTTGACACACAATGCCATTAGGGAGTGAATTCCAGGATTTTGACGCAGTGACAGTGAAAGAATGGTGATATATTTCTAAGTCAGGATGATGAGCGGCTTGGAAGGGAACTTGAAGGTGGCGTACCCATGTATCTGCTGCCCTTGTCCTTCTGGATAGAAGTGATTGTGCATTTGGAAGGTGCTGTCTGAGGATCTTTGGTAAATTTCTGCAGTGCATCTGGTGTGGTTCAGTGGCTCAGTGATTAGCACTGCTGCCTCACAGCGCCAAGGACCCGAGTTCAGTTCTGCCCACAGGTGACTGTCTGTTTGGAGTTTGCACGTTCTGTCTGCATGGGTTTCCTCTGGGTGCTCCAGTTTCCTTCTGCAGTCCAAAGATGTGCAGGCTAGGTGGATTGGCCTTGCTAAATTGCCTCTAGTGTCCAAGAATATGCAGGCTAGGTGGATTAGTCATGGAGAAGGTAGGGATTAAGGGAGGGGTGGATCTGGGTGGGATTGCTCTTTGGAGGGTTAGTGTGGACTCAATGGGCTGAATGGCCTACTTCCATGCTGTTGGGATTCAATGTTACAAGACTGAAGGGTGTGACTTGATTGAAGTGTCTCCGACTCTGAAAGGTCTTGATAAGTTAGGCTTAGAAAGAATGTTTCTTCTTGTATGTTCATCCAAAATTATGGGACACTGTTTAAAAATGAAGGGTGTCCCTTTAGAACGGAGATGGAGGGAACTTGTTTTTGTCAAAGAGTTCTCTCAGCAGTGCAACTTTCACACTCTCAAAAGGCAGTAGGAGTGAAGTCAATGAATATTTTTCTAACGGAGGCGGATAATTTATTTTCAGACAGGGAATTAAGGTTGTCAGGGGTAGATGGGAATATAGAATTTGAAACACAAATAGATCAGCCAGATCTTATTGAATGGTAGAGTGGATTCAAGCAGCCAAATGGCCTATTACTTGTTCTTAATTTGTACGTTTCTATGCACCTGAAGCCTCTCTTCCATTTTTCAGCTCCTGTTGTTAGAATTCCATTGAGCTTTTTAATTGCTTTTTGTATCTGTCAATTTGCTCCCAATGACTTGTTGACAATATATGCTGGGGGATATATGGAAAACTATTCCTTCTGGTGCTGGAACCAAGCAAGAAGCAAAATTAATATGACAGCTGGAGCAATTAGCAGAGAACTAAAGGCTTTTATTTTCACAGAAAGGGTTGTGGAAATCCGGAACTTTCTCTCCAGAAGCTGTGAATTCTGGAGAGTCAATTGGTATGTCCGAGATTGAAGTTTCTGATTTCTATCGAGTCCAAATTTTAAGTTTGCACAAGACCTTGGCTACATTGAGAACCTATATTGGGGAATCTTTACGGATTAAGGAAGATCTTGACCCAGTGTTAAATCAGCCAAGGAGGAGCTGCAAGTAAAAGAATGCCTATGTCCTCAGACTCAAAATGGGAGGGATGTAGTGATTGTAACAAGATCAACTAGGTGGACCTGATAGAATATGACTTCCGTTATTGGGGCTGTTGATCTGCTCCAATCAGGGAGCCTTGGCTCACAAATAGAATTAGGAGTATTAGAGCTTCTGTCCATTCAGAGACCTGGGTCTGAGGAAGCTGGAATACTGTGAAGGACTCTGCATCTGTAAATGAAGGATGATGTCAGGTCAAAAATCATCAAGGAAACCTTCTGCTGATTACCACCCTGTCCCTGTCTGATGAATTTGTATTCCTCCCTGTCGAGCACAACTTGGATGAAGCACTGAGAGTAGCAAAGACACAGAATGTAATATTGGTGGGGATTCCAATGTCCGTCATTAAGAGTGACTCAGCGCTACTATTGAATGAGCTGGTCATGTCCTAAAGAATAGCTGTTAGATTAGGTCTGCAGCAGGTGATGAGCGAACTAAAAGCAAGAAAAACATCCTTGTCTGCATTCTCACCAATTTGTTTGCCACAGATACATCTGTCCGTGACAGTATCAGTAAGAGTGGAGACAATCCTTGTGGAGACAAAACACTATCTTCACAATAGGAATACTGTCCATTTTGTTGTATGCCACCACAACCTAGCTAAATGGTCTTTGAACATGTCTAACAACTCAAAACAAATGGCTAGTCCAGATCAGGTTTTGGTTAATGCTAACTCCCAGAGTAAAGAGAGTCGGGGATTTAGCATGAGTAATGCTGTCGAATATCAATGGGAGATAGTTGCATTCCATCTTGCTGGATGGTCACTGCTTGGCATTTGTGTGGCCGAATTTTTACTTGCCACTTATCAGCCCAAGCCTAAATGTTATCCAAGTCTTGTGGAATTTGAACATGGGCTAATAAATTTCTGAGGAGCCACAAATGATGAACATTGTGCAATGATCAGCAAACATTCCAACTCTGACTTTATGGTGGAGAGGAGGTCATTGATCAAGCAGTTGAAAATGGTTGGGCCTGGAGAACTCCTGCCATGATGTCAGGATGGTGAATAATTTGGAGGCGGATTTGTAGCTTTACTGTCCTTGTGCCTTTGAGGTGATAATGGTAGGGGGTTTGGAAGATGCCTTGACAAAGTTGTTGAAGTGCATCTTCAAGATAATATACACTAGTGACACTACTCATTGGTGCTGAAGGCAGTCAATGTTGAATTAGAATTAGAATTAGAATTTGTTGTCACGTTGCCTCAAGTACAGGTATACACGAGTACAGTGAAAAGGGTACAAAGTCACTGTTACAGATGCCATCTCGGTACAAAAGTAGCTAGGTACGAAATCATAGGTATAAAGTAGAAAAAAAGAAATAAAAGTTAAAAGTTCAAAAATACAGTCCTTGTATAGTAGAAAAATAAAGAAATAAACTTACAAGTTCAACATTGCAGCCCTTCTAAAGTGCTTAGCCATACTGGTCTCTCAATCCCCACAAGGGCTCAATCTCCTGCATGCTTGGCTTCCCTACCTTAATGGGTTAACTCTCCCAGAGTTGGACCAATCTGTGCTCCACTCAATGAACTCCATGATGGTCATCCAGGTTTCCAAAATGAAGACGTTGGTGAGAAATTATATCTGGTGACAAGGATTGGATGAAGACATAGCCACTTTGGTGGGGCAGTGTCCGGAGTGACAATAAGGACAACAATTACTGCTAGCAGCTCCCCCACATTCGTGGGAAAGTCCAGCTAAACGCTGGACTCAGTTACATATCGAATAAAAACAACAACTTCTGTTTTTGTTCCTGGACATACATAGAGTTCATTTGTCAAACACAAGGACGTCAATAGAAAAACTGCTTGCATCTTTTGCAGCATGGACTCCTGGAAATGTTGGTCAGAAATAATGGGCCATTGTTTACCAGCAGGGAATTTGAGCATTTCCTAAAGTCACATGGCACTTGACAATATAAGGACAGCTCCAAAGAATCCATCATTCAATGGCTTCTGCAGGAAGAGCAATCCAAGGTTTGAAAACAGGCTTAAAGAAACAACTTATAGTTTCACTAGATACCAAACTCTCCCAGTTCCTACTCCCCTCATGCAACTACAGCGACAGTTCTAGCAGTGTTGCTAATGGCGAGGAGACTCTAAAATGGTTAAATCTGATCATCCTGGACCTAATGAGGAAGATGAAACAGCATCAGCGTCACCAATATTGGAGACAAAACTCTGCCAAGTGTGAGAGACAGTTTACTTTAGGTGACAAAGTCTGGCTTTGGAACCACAGAAATGGCCCTGCATTGGTAATAAACATGGTCAATGTGAGGTCAGGTCCCGTAACGTACAGAGTTCAGGTGCATGCGATGGTCCTGAAAAAGTATATGGATCATATGAAAGCCATAAACATGCCAATGGGATGAAAGTAAAATGTGCCCAGTTCCTTTGAACAGTCAGAAAGGCTGCAGACTTCATGGGTTCTCCTTCTCTGTTGAGCATTGAAAAGACCTCAAAATTTAGATTTGTTTGGTGGATGTCTCCGGCTTGATGCCATTGCTACCTGTAGCAGAGAATGGATTTCTTCCAAGCTGCTCTATGTACAATTGGCAAGTTATATGTATCATATAAAAGCTGAAATAGAGAACTGGATAGAGAACTGGCTGGGCAACGGGAGATAGAGAGTTGTAGTGGAAGGGAGTTTCTCAAAATGGAGAACTATGATCAGTGATGTTCCACGGGGATCTGTGTTGGGACCACTATTGTTTGTGATATACAGAAATGATCTGGAGGAAGGTATAGATGGGTTTGATGAGCAAGTTTGCAGATGACACTAAGATTGGTGGAGTAACAGATAGTGAAGGGGACTGTCGGAGAATGCAGCCAAATATAGATAGATTGGAGAGTTGGTCGGAGAAATGGCAGAGGGAGTTCAAACCCGGCAAATGTGAGGTGATGCATTTTGGAAGATCCAGTTCAAGAGCAAACTATACGGTGAATGGAAAAGCCCTGGGGAAAATTGATGCACAGAGAGATCTGGGTGTTCAGGTCCATTGTACCCTGAAGGTGGCAACGCAGTTCGATAGAGTGGTCAAGAACGCAAACGGCATGCTTTCATTCATCGGACTGGGTACTGAGTACAAGAGTTGGCAAGTCATGTGTCAGTTGTATAGGACTTTGCTTCGACCACATTTGGAACACTGCGTACAGTTCTGGTCGCCACATTACCAAAAGGATATGAATGTTTTGGAGAGGGTGCAGCGGAGGTTCACCAGGATGCTGCCTGGTATGGAGGGTGCTAGCTATGAAGAGAGGTTGAGTAGCTTAGGATTATTTACATTAGAAGGACGAAGTTGAGGGGGTCCTGATTGAGGTCTACAAAATCTTGAGAGGGGTAGACAGGGTGGAGAGCAAGAAGCTTTTTCCCAGAGTCGGGGACTCAATTAATAGGGGTCACAATTTCAATGTGAGAGGGGAAAAGTTTAAGGGAGATATGCGTGGAAATTTCTTTACGCATCGGCTGGTGGTGCCTGGAATGCGTTGTCAGTGGAGGTGGTAGTGATGGGCATGAGAGCATCTTTTAAGATGTTTCTAGACAGATACATGACTGGGCAGGGAGCAGAGAGATATAGATCCTTGGAAAATAGGTGACAGGTTTAGACAGACGATCTCAATTGGCGCAGGCTTGGAGGGCCAAATGGCCTGTTCCTGTGCAGTAATTTTCTTTGTTCTTTGAAAGAACTGCAGATGCTGTAAATCAGGAACAAAAACAAAGTTGCTGGAAAAGCTCAGCAGGCCTGGCAGCATCTGTGAAGGAGAAACAGAGCTAATGTTTCAGGTCCGCTGGTCGTTCCTCAGAACTGTTCTGAAAAAGAACTGGCCTATGTCTTTGAACTCAGACAGGGAAGGATGTAGTGACAGCCAATGAGGCCAGGCAGGTAGGATATCATAGAGTATGAGTTTCCTCACTGGGGTGTTAATCTGATCCAGTCAGGGAGTCGTGGCTGACAGATAAAAACAAGAAGCCAAGCAGCATCAGAGGTGCAGGAAAGCTGACGAAGAAGGGTCCTGACCCAAAATGTCAACTTTCCTGTTCCTCTGAGGCTGCCTGGCCTGCTATGTTCCTCCAGCTCCACACCGTGTTATCTCCGACTCCAGCATCTGCGGCTCTTACTATCTGTGAGGTAAAAACAGGATCCTCAAACATCCTGACACTCTGAGAGCTGGCTTTGAGAAAGCTGGATCAGTGTAAATAAAGGGTGACTTGCAGATGGGATACCAACCTCTGTGGAGTTATTTCATCAGGCACACCCTCATTCAGTCAGCCAAATCAACTCTTGCTATTACCTATCAGAAGATGGCCCCCAGACATAGGTAACTGCACAGAACATGTAAGAACATGGTGAAAGGACAGGGGTCAGAGTCGGACCAGGACACACAGTATCGTAGAATCCTAACACTGTAAAAGCAGACCATTTGGCCCATCACGGCCATCCAAAAAGCACCCCCCCACCCCCACCCTATTTCTATAACCCCACACTTCCTATGGCTAATCCAACTAAGCCGTACATCCCTCAACATTGTGATTGAGTGATTGAGCATGACCAATCCATCTGGACTGTGCGAGGAAATAGATGCAGGCACAGGGAGAATGTGCAAACTCCACATAGTTGGCAGAGGGTGGAATTGAACCCAGATCCGTTGCACTGTGAGGCAATAGTACCTCGCCCTCACGCTGAACTGTGGGCGGGTTGTGTACATGTGGGCAACGGTGGGATTTTTTTGTTTTGAGTTGTAATAACTCTGGGTGCACTACACTTAAAATTATCCCTGTTACTGACCCCAGTCTGGTCTCTGTTATGATTATGCTGTGTCCGCTGGCGCAGTTTGAGGACTTTGTTTCTGTGTCTCTGTCTCTGCCTCTCTGCTCCTGGTGCATTCAATAATCTTCCCCCCACTCCTATGCCTAAAAAATCAACCACCTCACCACCCCCACCCAAACCCAGCACTGCCTCAATTATGTTTGGATTTCCTGCTCACAAACCCCTATCATAAACTGAAGGCAAAAGCAGATTAAATGTTATTAATCCTCTATAACGGCTTTGCAAATATTTGAAGCTCTACACAATCGATAAGGGCCAGTCCTTTGTAAAAGACTGAGTTTTAAGATGTGATCTGTGCAGCGGGAACTGAATATTGAAGCTGGAGTTGATCGCTATTATGAGGTGAAGAAAGAATCAGCTGAGAGGCAATTGTTGTTATCCTGTTTCATTCTCTCTGACTGACAGTTTTATACAATGGCCTCCCTGAAATCTCCTAATTTCTTTTGACAAAGGAAAGCATTGCATTAGGAAATAAAAGCCTTCGAACTGAATAAAAGCAATGCTGTTGCCTTGTTAAGAATTCCCCAATGGCTGAAAACGAACTGAGAGTTAATCACAGTGAAACCATTAGCATTCAGACCAATACTCTTCCCAATTCTTGCCCAAGTTTCTGCCGCACTGTCATAGAGTTGTAGAGTCATACAGCATGGTAACAGACGCTTCGGCCCAATTTATCCAAGCCAACCAAGTTTCCCAAACTAACGTAGTCCCATTTGCCATGATTTCTGTTTAACCACATTTCACTTTATCTACTCCTCTCCTCCAGTGGCACCGCAGTATTGTCACAACTGTGACCTATCTCTATTAGAGCTTTCCTTCTCTCTAAAGTCACTTGATTTTCTATAAATGGTGTATAAACCATAGCACGGAATGAACTGTTGACTTCATTTCCAATAAGGCACGTGTAAAAATCCTTTACAGTCCAGAAAATATCCGAAAGGTTCCATATCTTCCGTTTTTCACATAATCCTGATGTAGAAATAAGTATTCCCAATAATCTGTTTGGGGTATGTTTGTGGGGGCAAGTCTAATTATAAAAAGTAGAACATAGAACATAGAACATTACAGCACAGTACAGGCCCTTCGGCCCTCGATGTTGTGCCAACCTGTCAAACCGATCTGAGATGCTGCTTGGCCTGCTGTGTTCATCCAGCCTCACATTTTGTTGATTTGGATTATCCAGCATCTGCAGTTCCCATTATCTCTGATACCGATCTGAAGCCCATCTAACCTACACTATTCCATGTACGTCCATATGCTTATCCAAGTATGGGCAAATGTAGTGAAGATGTTTACCCCGTAGGGAGTTGTAATTTAGAAGAAGAAAATATAAAGCAGCTAAAATCAATCAAATAAGTAATACAGGAGAAACTTCTTCATTCAAAGTTTGGTTGGAATGCATGAACTGTGACCCAAGGGGGCAGATAGGGAGATAGGGAGAAAGGAACAAATGAATATAAGGATAGGGTTGAATGTGGATTTTGACAAGGAGCAATCTGTCCTGCAATATAATCACAATCTATTTTCTCCTCCACATGTAAAATATTTTTTAATCAACCTGTTCAGACTTGAACCCAAATCTAATTCTCCCCTGTGTTTGTATTTCCAGCAAGCTTCACAGTACAACAAACAGTCATTTATCCCCATCATTGGATCCTTGTCAATCCTGGGAGAGTGCTGAATTCCTTAGCAGCATACTGGGATAAGGGAGTATAATAAATCTATCATTTAAAGAAAAACAGGTGGTACTGGGGATGGTAGGAGAGCCAGTTATTTAACAGCTGGTACAGGGGTATTGAGGGGTAGTGGTGTTGAACCATTGATTTAACAGTTGGTATGAGGATGAGGAAGGGGAACTAGTGATTTAACGGCTGATATGGGGGAAGGATTTAATGGCTGGTACAGAGAGGCCAGTTAATATTCCATGCAAATATTTAATTATTTTTGTGCACCTGACCACGATAGTTTAGTGATCCAGTCTATCACTCCTGAAATCTCTTTGGATCATAATTGTTCCAACTTCTCACAATTTAAAAAATACTCATATCAATTATTTATTGATCAACAAAGAATAATCTCACTGCAAATGCTACATGCTTACCCAGGTTTGAAGTTTTCAAAGTCCTTGACAAAATGTATTTTTCAGGGAGACTCATGACAGCTGATTTTCCACAGCCCATGTCAACTTTTCCCACTTGCTTTTCTGCTCTTCAGCTCATTAAATTTGGAATTCTGTGCTAGGAGAAGCAGAAGTGTTTGCTGTGGCTGGGACTTTTCGGTATTTATGTTGCTGGCACTATTTTTATCCCTACTCCACTGCAAGCCAGGAACTGCCCCTCATACTGTGCTCCCAATCTGTTATCTCCTCGGAAGTTGTCCAGAAGGGAAAGTTACTCTTAAGTTTGCTGACAGAAAGCCGGAATTGCTGTTGGATGGAGTGGTAGAGAGGATGGCAGTAGCTGTATCCTCCAGACCACCAAAGGAAGTCAGGTCACCAGACACATCCAGTCTGGACAGAGGCAATGCCCTAGGTGGTGCAGTTTCTTGGGTTAAAAGGAAAGCTCAGTATCACAGGGAGAAGATGAGTGATCTTCTGCACTCCAAATTGCATTCCAGGCACCAGCATATTCTCTCTGCTCCCTTGCACTCACATGGCCACCACTGACTCTAATTCTGCCAGTACACATACTAAGGCTTATTGTTCAGAATGCTCACCGTTGAATGTAGCGTGTCTATTCAACTGCTCTCTTCCACCTGATTCCCTCAGATCACTAAGTGCTTCCCGCTCTCTGCACTTCCTACTCACTGCATGTAGACACTACATCATCTCTCCAGCCTTTGCATCATCACAAACTGCTCTTCCATCCATCTCCATCAGACTCAATCCCTCCCATTGTTTCATTGCAGGAGGATAAGATGTCTCATAATTGGGCTGAGAGACTGAAGACTGGCAGTGGAGTGGACATCAGGCTCCTCATCTTGGCTGCCCTGCACACATCACTGGAATTGATACAACCAAAATGGAGGAACTGGGAGAATGGAACAGAATATTCACAAGAAGTAGCATGTAATGGACCAGACTGAATCCTGCCATGTGAATAATATTAAAATTGAATGGCTGCAGTAATAAGGTCTATCCAAACAACATGGGATTTTTGTCCTTAAATTTGTTCAAAAACGTTAAGAATTTATGATCAGGATGTACAATTATCTCAGACACAAAACTGGTAATATAAATGTTGAAAGTTTGCAACGCAAACACCAACCTCAAGGTTTCCTTTTCAACTGCAGAATATTTCTGTTGATGATTATTCAATTTTTTGGAAAAAACATCCAATAGTTCTTTGTGTTTTCTCATCATCTTATTGTAAGATGACAGCACTGACACCCATATTGCCTACAATTGGGTAATTCCAAAATGACTTCATTGGTTAGTCTTTGAATGTGGCTGGTACATTTTTCAAACCAAATAGGATGACTTTAAACTGGTACAGTCCATTTGGTGTCATGAAAGTAAACAATTCCTTCATTCTTTCGGACAAAGGTATCTGCTAGTACCCTCTGAGTAAGCCTAACTGAGAAATATAAGTTTCTTATCCCACCTTCTCAATGCATTCTTCCAAATGTGAAATACTATATGAATCAGATTTGTAACAGCACTGACTTTGTGATAGCCCATACATAATCGTTGGGTACCATCTGGTTTTGGCATCATTATTATGGGTGAGCTTCATTCACAGCAAATCACTTTAATTATTATTGTCTTTGAGCTTGCATTCAATCTATTTCTGAGATTTGACTTTAGAGGGTTAAGTCCATAAGGATGTTGCTTAATTAGAACAGCATTTCCTGTCTCTACATCCTGTGTAATTAGATTAGTACTTCCCAGCTTATTCCCACATATCTCCTCATGTGTTTATAATAACTCTTGCAGATCATTTTGATTTTCATCTTGAAGGTAACTCAATAATTTATCCCAATTTTTGAGAACTTTCTCATTGCCAAATTTAATTTGAGGAATGTCCAATCAGGATTGTCTAAACTTGGTTCTTAACTCCATGTTGTATCCAGTAACACATTCTCCCTTTTTTTCCCCTTCTCTATCAAAATACCTTTTAAGCATTTTCATATGACACAGTCTGTGAGATTTGTTTTCTCTCTGGCATTCTTACTAAATAGTTCACCTTACTCAATTTCTTTTCAAATTGATAAGGCCCACTAAACCTTGTTTTTAAATTTTCACCTACCACAAGGAATAACAGTAACAATTTATCTCCGCTAGCAAAGTTGTGAATTTTTGATTTCTTGCCTGCTTTCTGTTTCATCACATATTGTGTTATTTTCAAATGCTCTATAGTGATTTCACCTGCTCTATCTAACCTTTCCCTAAAATTCAACACATTATCCAAATATGTAGTCTTTGAACCCTGACTCATCAATTTCTCCTTAATTGGTTTCAGTGGTCCTCTTACCTCATGCTGAAAAACCAATTCAAATGGACTGAATTTAGTTGATTCATTAGGTGCATTCCTAATTGTAAATGAACAAATGGAATTCTTTCATCCCCGCCTCTAGATAGTCTTGACCTAAACTGTCAACATGGCCTTTAAAGTTTGATGCCACTGTTCTAATGATCCTTGCAATTCAGGATGGTATATAGTGGATTTAAATTGTTTTATTCCTAAGTTGTCAGTAACTTCCTTGAATAAGTTTGATGTAATATTTGACCCTTGATCCAATTTGTATCCCTGTGAGTAGTCTATGTCCTGTAACATATTTGAGTAACTCTTCTGCAATCCTTTTAGCTGTGCTGGAATGGCCTCTTGAAACGTAGTAGATGTGTTCATTATTGTCACCTAATACTGATTTCCAGAGTTTGTTTTAGGTATGGATCCTTTGCAATCAATTAAGACTCTTGTAAAAGGTTCCCCAAATGCAGGAATGGGTGTTAAGGGTGCTAGTATTATCACTGCCTGTGATTTTCCAATTACCAGACACATGACTTGTTTGACAAGATTCAACCACATCCTTATGCAGTCCAGGCCAATAAAGATGTTCTTGTAGTTTGGCTTGAGTTTTCTTACTCCCAAATGACCTCCTACTGGTAATTCATGTGTTACAATCAATACCTCCTTTCTCTACCTACCAGTAATACAACTTGACGAACTTCTGCCCATTTCCCATCCATCTGAATATGTGATGGTCTCCATTTTTTCATCAAGATGTCATTTTTAAGACAGTAACGTTCTGGGATACACTCATCCTTCTTCTGTATATGAAATTTGGTACAATGGCTTTAGCTTTCCATTTTTCCACTGGAATTCAACAATTTTTTTCTGACTAAAAATATTCAATTTTCCTCCACCTGTTATTGTTTTTGTCAACCATTTGATCAAACATAGTTTTTGATAATTGAGCTTCAATTTCCTTATCTTTACTCCTTGATTTCTTCTCCTGTTTCCACCTGTGGCTTTGTGACCTTGTTACCACACAGTCAGGAAAAACACCAGGATACAATTCCTGTAACACCTCAGTTGCCTGATTTTCCACAGGCTTGTCAACCACAGTAGGTGTCACTCCCACCTGTGATCCAGCTTTATCACTACCAAGGATAAACTGTGTGCCTGGAACCGGGAATTTCTCTATTACTCCTATCACCAATTCACTCACATTTTGCTGGACACTCCAACCTCACTTTACATATTTGAGGATATATAATTGGAAGATATATAATCTTCTCACCGTAAATCCCACCTTTTCTGGCAATATTCCTTCTGAAATACATATCTCCTCATCTTTCATCATTAAAGATTGGCTTTCTCCTGAGTATCTTAAAATTTTATTTTCTTTGCCTGTGCCTCCTGGCACACCTGAGTAAACCTTACCCATGCAAGTAAACTCTTTAAAGAAATCTGGCACTTTCTTCTCAACAAAACCCTGATCAGATTGTACACTGTCTTGAGATTTTTAGCTTCCACTGTGCTTTTCTTTACCACTTTATCAAAACTTATCCTATTTTCCTTCCTATCTACCTTACCGGTGCTTTTTCTAAGCCACTGACAAAGCAACTTGATGAAGTCTACTTTATGGCAGGGAAAACACCTGACCTTTTTAACTTCCCTTTCCCCCTCATGGGTTTCCCTCTTAAGCTGTGGTAAACTGCCTTTGCATCTTCAATGAACTCTCTTTTTCCTTACCACTTGAGGATTTCTCTTTTCCCTAATTTCTATCACTCAGATTGAAATTGATGTTGGAAGCCAAACTTTGATTTGTGAACCACTCATAGTCATCTGCCATTTCTGCAGCTAACCAACACAGTCTTAACTCTCTGCTCTTACACATGAGCTCTCATTACTTCAGAAAGTGAGTTTTTGAATTCCTCCAAAATAATTGTCTCGCTAAGAGCATCATATATTTGATCTATTTTCACTACCCCATCCACCTATCAAAATTTCTTTGTTTCATCCTTTCAAACTCAATGACATGTGAACAGGTTGCCTTCTTAGATTCCTAATACGTTGTCTGTAGGCTTCTATTACTAGTTCATATGCACTTAAGATAGCCTTTTTCATAATCCCGGAAACCTCCTCTCAGTGGTGCAAATACCTCATTGAGCTCTACCTACAACTTCATTTGGATCAGCAATACCCACATGGTCACCAGTCAACAAAGTGTGGAGCTGGATGAACACACAGGCCAAGCAGTATCTTAGGAGCACAAAAGCTGACGTTTCGGGCCTAGTCTCTTCATCAGAAAAGGGGGATGGGGAGAGGGTTCTGAAATAAATAGGGAGAGAGGGGGAGGCGGATCGAAGGTGGATAGAGGAGAAGATAGGTGGAGAGGAGACAGACAAGTTAAAGAGGCGGGGATGGAGCCTGTAGAGGTGAGTACAGGTGGGGAGGTAGGGAGGGAATAGGTCAGTACGGGGAGGACGGACAGGTCAAGGGAGCAGGATGAGGTTAGTAGGTAGGGAATGGAGGTGCGGCTTGAGGCGGGATGAGGGAATAGGTGAGACGAAGAACTGGTTAGACAGGCGGGGACGAGCTGGGCTGTTTTTGGGATGCAGTAGGTCGGTGGGGAGATATATAAGCTTGTGAAATCCACATTGATACCATTGGGCTGCAGGGTTCCCAAGCGGAATATGAGTTACTGTTCCTGCAACCTTCGGGTGGCATCGTTGTGGCACTGCAGGACACTACATGTCGTCTAAGGAATGCAAGGGGGAGTTGAAATGGTTCGTGACTGGAAGGTGCAGTTGTTTGTTGCGAACCGAGCGTAGGTGTTCTGCAAAGTGGTGCCAAAGCCTCCACTTGGTTTCTCCAATGTAGAGGAAGCCACAACGGGTTCAGCGGATGCAGTATACCACATTGACAGATGTGCAGGTGAACATCTGCTTGATGTGAAAAATCATCTTGGGGCCTGGGATGTGGGTGAGGGAGGAGGTGTGGGGACAAGTGTTGGACTTCCTGCGGTTGAGGGGAAGGTGCCGGGTGTGGTGGGGTTGGATGGGAGTCTGGAGCGGACAAGGGAGTCCTGGAGAGAGTGGTCTCTCCGGAAGGCAAACAAGAGTGGGGATGGAAAAATGTTATTGGTGGTGGGGCCGGATTGTAGATGGCGGAAGTGTCGAAGGATGATGCGTTGTATCCGGAGGTTGGTGGGGTGGTAAGTGAGGTCTTGGGGGATTCTCTTTTGGTGGTTATTGTGGGGACGGGGTGTGAGGGATGAGTTGCTGGAAATGCGGGAGAAATGGTCGAGGACATTGTCGACCACTGCCGGGGGAAAGTTGCGGTCCTTGAAGAACGAGGACATCTGGGATGTACAGGAGTGGAATGCCTCATCCTGGGAGCAGATGTGGCAGAGGCCAGACCATCTCCAACTCATCCCTCCCCTTTCTGGACTTCTCTGTCTCCATCTCAGGCGACTACCTAGCAATCGATATCCATTTCAAGCCCACCGACTCCCACAGCTACCTGGAATACACCTCCTCCCACTCACCTTCCTGCAAAAATTCCATCCCCTATTCCCAATTTCTTCGCCTCCATTGCATATCTCGGATTCTCCAGCATCTGCAGTTCCCATGATCTCTGGTCACCAGTCATTCCATTTGTTTAGCTGTTTTGTCAAATGAAATGAAAAAGACTTCTACATCTTTCTTGACAAACCTCGGCATCGTTTGGATGTATTTAAACAGTTCCCCACCAGGCCTTTGGCTACAATGGGATTGTTGTCCACCACTGTCTTCATCACTACTACTACTTTTCACCTCTTCTTCTGCCATTGTAAGTTGACTTTGAGTTTTCATTCCTGAACTATGAAGTTCAAAAACTCTGTCTCCCTTTCTTCTGCTGCGCCATCCTTTTCTTTTTCCTCTACTGGAGCTATTCTCTTTTTCTGCTTTTCTTCTGCTTTTCAGTTGTAACTCAAACTGTTTCATTTCCTTTTCTCTTTTGCCTCTAGCTCATACTACTTCATTTGCAGTTGAATTTTAGCCATTTCCATAGATTCCGATGGTATTCCTGGCATTTGTAAATGATGCGTGATTGTGACAATTATCTGCCCTTTCCCCACAGACAACGAAATCCCAACTCCAACTTGCTTGCTAATTTTGAAAGCGTTGCCTTTCTCATTTTCTGTAAAACTCCCAAAGTGACTTCTTCCACCATTAGGAAATTTCTAAACAAATATTGAAGTTGCTGGAAAAGTTCAGCACGTCTGGTAGCATCTGTGGAGTGAAATTAGAGACAATGTTTCAGAGGAAGGATCACTCAACCCAAAATGTTAACTCTGATTTCACTCCATAGATGCTGCCAGATCTACTGAGCATTTCCAGCAATTTTATTTTTGTTTTTGATTTACAGCATCCACAGTTCTTTTGGTTTTTACCAAAGAAGCTCTTAGTGACTGAAAAAGTCATTAGTACTTATGACACCCCCAATTTAAACTAACCGAATGCAACACCTGAAATAAAAGATGCCAACACTCACCACTCACTACCTTAGATCCAACCTGGAGTTAATGATTTTGATCTTGACAAGAGTCCCCAGTTTGTTATCGATCAGACCAAACCCCCTCAAATTATATTAAGAAGATAGCCTAGACCCTAACTTCTTCTTATTTTAGAGGGAAGAGCCAGGCGTTGCATCCTGGATTAGTCAAACTACCAGTTTTGAAGCCACACGTACTTTCTTCATACACTATAGTTAAAATACAAGAAAGAAGAAATTGGAATAACTTAAGGCTATTGGAAAACTTAGAGAATAATAGTTATTTAACTACTAAATAGTAACTGTTCTAATGAAGTAACATCCTATAAATACCCCTTGGCAAAGAGCAAATTCAGTAAAATGGATTGTTTCAAGGTAATTTTCCATTCTAGGAGGAAAAAACATAGGAGAAAACTCTGAGAGAGAGAGTAGTGGAGAGATGTACTGCAGCTTCCGAACCCAGCTTCAAGATCACAGCAACTGGTACTGCAAACTAAACCCGGACCTCACCTGTTCAGGCTGCCTCTGCTGTTCCAACTTTAAAAAAAAACCAAGGCTTCATAAACTGTTTACATTATTGGATTCAAAAGACGCCTTGTACCTCTGTCTCAAAACCTCTCTTCAAAATAAAACCAGGGAAAAACACACCTCTTAAAACCATAGTATCTTCAAACATGGTGTGAGGATGTGGAGTCAAGGTAACTGTTTGTGGGTTAGTA
Organism: Stegostoma tigrinum; assembly: GCF_030684315.1. Taxonomy (NCBI): domain Eukaryota; kingdom Metazoa; phylum Chordata; class Chondrichthyes; order Orectolobiformes; family Stegostomatidae; genus Stegostoma; species Stegostoma tigrinum. The sequence continues at coordinate 50,928,976 of NC_081379.1, read as the reverse complement.
GTGTACATTGGTGGTCAGCCTATCCCCAGAAATAGAAACAGCGATGTTGAGGAAGAAGGGTGGAGACAGAGATGGACCAGATGAAGGTGAGAGTGTGATGGAACTTGGAAGCAAAATAGATTAGCTTTTCCAAATCCAAATGAGAGGGGGCAGCAGCGATGATGTCATCGATGTTCCAGAGAAAGACTTGTAGGTGAGAACCAGAGTAGCACGGGAACCAGGACTGTTCCACATAGCCCACAAAGAGACAAACATTATTAGGCCCATACGGGTACCCAAGGCCACTGCTTTGGCCTGAAGAAAGTGAGAGGAGTTAAAGGAGAAGTTGTTCAAAGTTAGGACAAGCCTGGTCAGGCCGAGGATGGTGGATGGGTGTAGTTTAGGCCTGTTTTCTAGGAAGATGTAGAAGTAACTGAGACCATCCTGATGGGGTTGGATGTGAAAAGTGGAACTAACTACAGCCTGTGAACTGGAAATTCTCAAACTGGCTTAAAGCATAAAAAAAATGGGTGTAAGTGGTAAGGGGCTGGACAAGGGGAGATAGGAAGCAATACGTTCTGTGGGACAGGAGCAGGCAGCAATAATGAGTCTGAGTGGACTTGTGGGTTTTAGGAAGGAGGTAGATGTGATCCACATTGAGACAATTGGGTTGTAGGGTTCCAAGGCGGAATGTGAGATGCTGTTCCTCCAGTTTTTGTGTGATTCGTTGTGACACTGGACGATGCCCAAGATGGACATGTCATCCAGGGCATGGAGGGGTTGTTGAAGTCGTTCGTGACTGGGAGGTATTGTCGCTTTCGCAGACTGAGTGTCAGTGCTCCACAAAGCAGTCTCCAAACCTCCGCTTGGTCGTCCCAATGTAGAGGAGGCCATATTGGGAACAGCAGACACAGTACACCACATTTGTGGATGTGCAGGTAAACATCTGTGTGGAAGGCTTCCTTGGGCTTGGGATGGAGATGAGGAGGGAGGTGTAGGAGCAGGTGTAGCACCTCCTGCGGTTGTAGGGAAAAGTGCCGGGGGTGGTGGGGCTAGTTGGGTGTGTGGAGTGGACGAGGGAGTTGCAGAGAGAGCTGTCCCTCTGGAAGGCAGATAAAGGTGGGGAAGGAAATATATATTTCATGGTAGGGTCAGATTGCAGGTGGAGGAGGTGGCAGAGAATGATGTTCTGTCTTTGTTTTTATTGCGGGGAGTGGATGTGAGGGCTGAGGTGTGGGAAACGTAAGAGATGCGGACTTGACAAGCTTCAAAATCTCCCCACCACCGATCTCATCCCAAGACCAGCAATCCCTCTTGTCCTCGCCTCCTTGACCTCTCCATCTTCATTCCCACCTATCCTCTCTTCCCACCTCACTGACCAACACCCCCACCCGCACTTCCGACCTACACTCACTCCTACTAGATTCATCCCTGCCTCCTTAACCTGCCCATCTTCCCTCCCATATATCCGCCCCTCCCTCATCACTGACCAACCCCCATCCCAACTCCCTATCTACACTCACCCCTACTAGCTTCATCCCTATCTCCTTGACCTGTCTGTCTTCTCTCCACCTATCTGCTTCACTGTCCACCTTCTATCATTGCCTCTCCCGCTCTCCATTTATTTCAGAGCCCGCTTCTCCTCCCCCATTTATGAAGAAGAGTATAGGCCTGAATGTCAGATTTCCTGCTCCTATGATGCTGCCTGGCCTGCTGTGTTCATCCAGTTCCACACCTTGTTACGTGATTTCCCACTAGCAGCCTTCTGCACTCAGTATTAAGTTCAACTATTTTAGGACATGAGCACCTTCTCCCATGTCCTTACCAACACCCGCCACACCCCAAGCCTTGTCATCACATGGGTTGCTACCTGAAACAACCTAATGTTGCCCATTAGCAACCATTCATTGTCCCATGTTGACCTTTACCTATTCCTTTGGTTACCCGACTGTTTTTCTCTCTCTCTGGGTTTCATCCCCATTCATCACTTATTCCACCACCTATCTTCAGCATATATCCCAATCTTTCCCCAGCTTCTGAAGAAAAGTCACTGGACCTGAAATATTAACTCTGCTTTCTCTCCACAAATGCTGCTAGACCTGTGAGTTTTTCTCAGCAACTTCTGTTTTTGGCATTATTTTGATCATAGATTTTCATTGAATGCACGTTTTGCCACCTGCCGTGGTGAGATTCATGCCCAGGTTCCCAGAATATTACCTGGGTCTCTGGATTACTAGACCAATGTCAATACCATTCAGCAAATGCCACCCTTGCTTGATCACGCTGGGTATATGAGTTATTGATTACCGTTGAGTTTGGTTCATTGATCCCTCAATGAGTTTGATTTATGATTTCTTGATCATTACATGGTTTGATATATTTGTCTACTTGGGCCTGATTTATGGATACCTATATGGGTTAACCTATTGATATTTATGCGGGACCGATTGATTGATTTCTTTGCGCGTTGATTGTCTCTTGATCTCTCTACGGATTTATTAGGTTTTTGATCTCTCTTCGCTGTGTTTCCCTGGACCAGCTCCTCCGGCTGCAGGAGGCGCTGTCGCTGGCTGACCTTCTAGCTGCAACGCGAGGAACAAGCCGCCGGAGGAGGAGGAGCAGCAGCAGCAACAACAACAACAAGAGCAGGTAGAAGGGCTGTGGGCGTCAGGTGCTTTGAGAGACTGTCGACGGTGGTGTTGTAGGAGCCGCTGAATCTGTATTGAGTGGTGGCTGTTTGTGCAGCCTGGGGACTAGGAGCAGGGATATAGGGAGTGACGTTCAGTAGGAGGTGGGGGCAGGTTGAGCGGGCCCAGCTTGAAATTGTGAGATAACATGGTGTGGAGTTGGATGAACACAGCAGGCCCAGCAGCATCAGAGGAGCAGCAAGGCTGATGTTCTGGGCCTAGACCCTTCTTCAGAAATCGGGGAGGGGAAGGGGATTCTGAAATAAATAGGGGGGCGGTGGGAGGCGGATAGAAGATGGATAAAGGAGAAGATAGGGTGAGAGGAGACAGACAGGTCAGAGAGGCGGGGATGGCTTTACGACGTGGTCGAACAGTTTCAGGGCTGACGAGATTGCAAGAGGGTTGTCTTGAAGCCTGATCCTCATTCAGACATCATCATCACCATCACCATCACCATCACATCCAGAGCATTTCACTCTGAAGGGGAATAATGAACAGATAGTTGTCGTGATACACATCGGTACGAGACAGGCGAACACAAAAGCCATAAAGTCCTCCACGCAGAATATCAAGAATTATGATGTAAATTAGAAGGCAGGACCTCAAATATAGTAATCTTATGATAACCAACCCATCCATGGGCGTAAAGATAGTAGTATATACCAGATGGTTGGAAAAATGGGTATGAGGTATTTGTTTGCTGTAGGGCAGCGTTTGAACTGGGATGGCATGGGGATGGGAATCTGTACAGGGAGGTAGAAGGGGGCAAGATGAGGCTGGAAACATAAGACAGACAGATAATAAGCAAAATGGAAGCAGGAGAAAAATAAAGTGAGAAACAAATAGGGCTGTAATGCAAAATGATTAGTGGTGTTAAGACAGGTCGAAAGGTTTTGTTCTGAGGAAGGGTCACCGGATCTGAAGCGTTAACTCTGATTTCACAGGGCTGAAGGATCTGATGCCAGGGCTGCTGAGCTTTTCCAGCAATTTCTGTTTTTGTTTCTGATATACAGCATCTGCAGTTCTTTTGTTTTTATTTTAGCTTTTTTTTTCTCCTAAAGATTTTGTGTTTTCATGTGTGGAGCATTTGCAATAAAGTGGGTGGATATATACAGTTGAGATAACTAAGTGTGGAGCTGGATGAACACAGCAGGCCAAGCAGCATCTCAGGAGCACAAAAGCTGATGTTTCAGGCCTAGACCCTTCATCAGAGAGAGGGATGGGGAGAGGGAACTGGAATAAATAGGGAGAGAGGGGGAGGCGGACTGAAGATGGAGAGAAAAGAAGATAGGTAGAGAGGAGAGTATAGGTAAGGAGGTAGGGAGGGGATAGGTCAGTCCAGGGAAGACGGACAGGTCAAGGAGGCGGGATGAGGTGGTAGGTAGGAAATAGAGGTGCGGCTTAAGGTGGGAGGAAGGGATAGGTGAGATGAAGAACAGGTTAGGGAAGCGGAGACAGGCTGGGTTGGTTTTGTGATGCGGTGAGGGGAGGGGAAGAACCGGGCTGGTTTTGGGATGCAGTGGGGGAAGGGGAGATTTTGAAGCTTGTGAGGTCCACATTGATACCATTGGGCTGCAGGGTTCCCAAGCAGAATATGAGTTGCTGTTCTTGCAACCTTCGGGTGGCATCATTGTGGCACTGCAGGAGGCCCGTGATGTCATCTGAGGAATGGGAGGGGGAGTTAAAATGGTTCGCGACTGGGAGGTGCAGTTGTTTGTTGCGAACCGAGTGGAGGTGTTCTGCAAAGCGGTCCCCAAGCCTCTGCTTGGTTTCCCCAATGTAGAGGAAGCCACACCAGGTACATTGGATACAATATACCACATTGGCAGATGTGCAGGTGAACATCTGCTTGATGTGGAAGGTTATCTTGGGGCCTGGGATAGGGGTGAGGGAGGAGGTGTGGGGGCAAGTGTAGCACTTCCTGCGGTTGCAGGGGAAGGTGCCGGGTGTGGTGGGGTTGGAGGGGAGTGTGGAGTGGACAAGGGAGTCGCAGAGAGAGTGGTCTCTCCGGAAGGCAGACAAGTGTGGGGATGAAAAAATGTGTTGGGTGGTGGGGTTGGATTGTAGATGGCGGAAGTGTCGGGGGATGATGCGTTGTATGCGGAGGTTGGTGGGGTGGTGTGTGAGAACAAGGGGGATCCTCCTTGGGCGGTTGTGGCGGGGGCAGGGTGTGAGGGATATGTTGCGGGAAATGCGGTTGAGACATACAGTTGAGGTATTGTTGTTATTCGTAGAATCCCTACAATGTGGAAACAAGCTTTCGGTCCAACAAGCTCACACCAACCTTCAGAGTATCCCACTCAGACCCATTCCCCCTATAACCCACCTAATTGACATATCTCTGAACATTATGGGCAATTTAGCGTGGCCAGTGCATGTCGTTTGCATGTCTTTGGACTGTGGGAGGAAACCGACACATACGCGAGGAGAACGTGCAAACTCCATACAGTTACCAGAGGGTGGAGTTGAACCCGGGTCACTGGTGCTATGAGCCACCATGTCACCCACATATTACAGGGACATAACCTGCTGGGTGACCAAGGTGGAAACTGAACATCCAGGATTATTAGTTTGTTAGGAATAACAGACATAAAGAGAAAGTAGGTGGGGCAGCATTGTTAGTTTAAAAAATCAGTGCAATTCTGAAGAATCAAATTGGCTCAAAGTCATGATATGTAATCTGTGTGAGTGGAGATAAGTAACACTGAAGGGCAGCAAGTGCTATAGTTTTGTTGTTCGTGGGCCCCCAAATAGTATTGGCGATATAAGGGATGGCATTAAACAAGAAAACAGATGCATGCAATGACAGTACAACTGTAATCATGGGTGACTTTAATGTACAAATAGATTGGACCACTGAACTGACAATGATGTTGTGGAGATAGATTTTCTGGACTATGGACATGATTTGTTTTTAGATCTATAGCAGCACGGTGGCTCAGCGGTTAGCACTGCAGCCTCACAGCACCAGGCACCCAGGTTCCATTCCAGCCTCGGGCAGCTGTCTGTGCGGAGTTTGCACATTCTCCCCATGTCTGCGTGGGTTTTCTCCGGGTGCTCTGGTTTCCTCCCACAGTCCAAAGATGTGTGGGTGCGAGGTGCATTGGCCATGCTAAATTGCCCGTGGTGTTCAGGGGTGTGTGGGTAATAGGAGGATGGGTCTGGGTGGGATGCTCCAAGAGGCGGTGTGGACTTGTTGGGCCGAAGGGCTTGTTTCCACACTGTAGGGAATCTAATCTAATCAATACGTTGAGGAACCAGTTAGAGAATGGGCAGTTCTAGATTAGGTACTGTGTAATGAGAAAGGATTAATTAATCGTCTTGTTGTGTGGGATCCCTTGGGAAAGAGCAATCGTAAGATTATGGAATTCTTTATTATGATAGAGAGTGAAGTCGTTGACTCCAAAACTATGGTCTTGAATGTAAATAAAGAGAACCACCAGGGTATGATGTGCAAATTGGCAAGGATAGATTCGGAAACCTTTCAAAAGGGTTCAACAGTGGATAAGGATAGTTCATAATTAAAGAACACACATGCATTACAGCAGTAATTCATTCCTGTCTGGTGCAAAAATAAGAAGAGAGTTGACTCAGCAATGGCTTACAACAGACATTTGGGATAGTATTAGGTCTAAAGAGAAAACCCCTAATTTTGCAGAGAAAGCAGCAAGCCTGAGGATTAGGAACATTTTATAACTTAGCAAAAGGGGTCAAAATATTTGATCAAGGGGGGGGAAATAAAAATATAATTGTAAAATTGCAGGAATCATAGAAATTGACCATAAAAGCTCCTAAAATATGGGAACAGAAAAAGATTATTAAATATAAATTTAAGTCAGTTAAGGTCAGTAGCTGGGGAAATTATAATAGGGCACAAAGAAATAGCAAAAAACAGAAATTGAACAAAAACAGAAATTCAGCTGGTCTCATCAGAACTGACAAAGAATCACCAAACTTCAACTGTTAACTCTGTTTTCATCCCACAGGCACAGCCAGACCTGCTGAGTTTCCTGAGCAGATTTTGTTTTTGTTTGTTTCAGATCTCCAGCATCCACAGTTCTTTGTTTTATATTCGAACAGAAATTATTTTGCCTTCACAAAAGAGGGCACAGATAACAACCCAGGAATGTAAGTAGTCTAATGAAAGTGTAGAATTGAAGGAAATCAGTATTAATGAGAAAATGGCCCTGGGGAAATTATATTAGGATTAAAGGCTGACAAATCATAAGAGTCTGATAACCAACATACCAGAATATAAAGGAAGTGGCCCTGAAAATATTGGATACATTCATGTATAATGGGAACTGCAGATACTGGAGAATCCGAGATAACAAAGTGTGGAAGTGGATGAACACAGCAGGCCAAGCAGCAACTTAGGAGCACAAAAGCTGATGTTTCGGGCCTTCAGGGTCTAGGCCCGAAATGTCAGCGTTTGTGTTCTTAAAATGCTGCTTGGCCTGTTGTGTTCATTCAGCTCCACACTTGGTTATCTTGGATACATTCATGGTCATCTTTCAAAATTCTGTAGAACCTGGAACAGTTCCTGCAGTTTGAACTGTGGAAGATTATAACCCTGCTATTTTAAAAAGGACATGGGTGGGGGCTGGAAATAAATCACAGATCAGTCAGTCTAACATCAGTAGTGGGGAAATCAAAGAATCCCTACGATGTGGGAACGGGCCCTTTGGCCCAACACGTCCGCACGGGCCCTCTGAGCATCCCACCCAGACTCATCATCCTCTACAGTATGGGGTAATTTAACTTTGGACTGTGGGAGGAAACCGGAGCAAACCCACACAGACACAGGGAGGATGTGCAAACTGCACACAGGCAGTTGCCTGAGGGTGGAATTGAACCTGGGTCCCTGGTGCTGTGAAGCAGCAGTGCTAACCACTGAACTACTGTGCCATTTTAAGAGTTGTTTATAAAAGATTTGATAACAGAACATTTGGAAAGCATTAATGGGATTGGTCAAAGCCAACATGAGTTTATGAAAGGCAAATCATGCTTAATAGATCTACTGGAGTTTTTTGAGAATGTAACTTGGTAGAATTGATAAGGGAAAACCAATGGATGTGGTGGGCTTGGATTTTCAGAAGACTTCTGTTAAGGTCCCTCCTATAAGAGATTAGTGGACAAAGTGAAAGCACATTGGATAGGGTGTAATATATATTGACATGGATTGAGAATTGGTTGATGAGAGGAAATAGCAAGTGTGCATAAATGCCTCTTTTCCGAGTGGTAGGCAGTGCTTGGGCACCAGTTATTCACGAAACATATAAATTAACTGGATGAGGAAGCAAAATGCAACATTTTCAAAATAAAACAAGACATTGGATGTTGGGGAACTGGAACAAACAAAAACAGAAATTGCTTGAGAAAATCAGAGGTTTTGCAGCATCCCTGGAAAGAAAGCAGTATTAACGTTTCGATCCCAGTGCTCCTTTGGGATTGTGATATATTTGTGTATAATTTCTGTTTTTGTTTGCAACATGGCCAAGTTTGCTGATGACACAACACTAAGTAGGATTGGGAGTTGTGAGGAGGATGCAAAGAGGCTTCAAAGTGGTTTAGACAAATTGAGTGTGGGAAAACACATGGCACCTGCAGGGCAGTGTAGCTATGTGAGAATTTGTACACTTTGGTGTGAAAACTGAAAGGAAGAGTGTTATTTAACTGGTGATATATTGGGATGTGTGGATGTACAAAGAGATCTCGGTGCCCTCCTTGTACATCAGTCAATGAAAGTAGACAATCACAGTTTAAGGATATGAGGTAGGCCATTAGGACAAGAGGAGAAGAAATTTCTTGACCCCAAGAGTGGTGAGACTGTGTGGATTTCGCTACCACAGAAAGCAAAAGTATTGTTATTTCAAGGAGTTGGATGTAGTGCTTGGGGATAGATGCATCGAAGGATATGGAGGAGAAGTGGGAATAGGCTACTGAGTTGGATTATCTGCCATGATCATAATCAATGGCAGAGTAGGCTCAAAGGGCCAAGTGGCCTACTGTTCCAATTTTCTGTTATGCTAAGTGAGGCAGGTGCAGCACTCAGTTAGGAAGACACATGGTATATTGGCCTTCTTTGTAAGAAGCTTTGAGTTCAGAAATTAGGATGTCTATCTGTAGTTATAAAAGGCCTTGTTAAGACTCCATCTGACTATTGCAGGCAGTTTTGGTCTCCCTACCCAATGAAGTATATATTTGCCATGGAAGGAGTGCACTGGTAGTTCACTAGGCTCATACTAGGGATGGAAAGTGAAATAGCCTTAGAGGCTGGTATCCTTTTACCTAGTCACCCCTTACTAACACATGGAGAGTCCTTGATACTGAACCAGCTTTCCGAATGAACAGGATGTCTGATGCTCCTTATGTCATCCAGGTGTCCCTGATTGGGCCAGACTAACAGCCCCAATCAGGAAACTCATATTCTATGAGGTCCCCTTGGCTGACCTTGTTAGAATCATTAGATCCTGCCCCATTGAGTGCAAGGACATAGGCTATTTTATTTTTATACAGCGCAAACTCTGCCTCTGATATGGGTGGAGTGTAAACCACAGTGGCTCACCTTTTGTGCCCAGAGCCTGTTGAAAGAAATTCATTTTCTTCAGATGGCAAAAATGCAAGGCGGTGATGTCATTGTGTCCCAGTCAGGTTCTGAGGTATCTTCACCTCTTGATAGAGAGGGAGAACCCATGGGTTCTACGACAGTTGGGAAGCCTGTCAAGGAGTTGGATACATTTTGCTCCTGCACCATTTGGGAGTTTGGAGCTTTCATGAGGTGCATGTGCTTGTTCAGGACTGTCCTACCTGAACTTTACACTTCACTGGACCTGACCTTGTATCAACCATGCCCCTTACCAATTCCTGTGGTTACTACGCCAAACTTCATCCCCCGAAGTAAAAAGTCTCCCTCACACAGTGCTCATCACTGGCATTCCAGGACAGTTTGTATTCTAGTAAAACTATAAGCTGTTTCTTTAAGATAATAAAATGTGAGGCTGGATGAACACAGCAGGCCAAGCAGCATCTCAGGAGCACAAAAGCTGACATTTCGGGCCTAGACCCTTCATCAGAGAGCTCTCTGAAGGGTCTAGGCCCGAAACATCAGCTTTTGTGCTCCTGAGATGCTGCTTGGCCTGCTGTGTTCATCCAGCCTCACATTTTATTATCTTGGAATTCTCCAGCATCTGCAGTTCCCATTATCTCTGAAGCTGTTTCTTTAAGCCTGCCTTGAAAATTGGATTGCAGTTTCTACCAGACCTTTGAATGATAGATAGCATCGATATGCTCATATGTCAAATGCCATTCAGCTTTAGGAAGTACTCAAATTCCCTGCTGTTAATCAGTGGCCTGTTATCTGTGACCAACATTTCCAGGAGACTGTATTGCAGAAGATGAGTGCAATTTTTCTGTCATTGACCCTTTGTTTGGCGAATGAACTCTTATGCATGCCCAGCCACATTGAGTGGGCATCCACAATGACTAAGACATTTGAGCCCATGAAAGGACCTGCATGTAACTGAGTCCAGGGTTTACCCGGCCAATCCCACAAATGTGGGGAGCTGCTGGAGGTAATCTTTGACCATATTGACACTTTGGGCTCTGCCCCACCAGCATGACTATGTCTACATCCTATCTTGGCCACCAGATACAACTTCTCACCAACATCTTCATTCTGGAAACTCCTGGTGGAGTTTACCCTGTGTCTGGTGGTGACCTTTGCTCAGGACAATCACTCCAGCGCTCCATAATAATATACCAATCTCTACTGTGATCTGGCCTCCTTGGGTCCAAAAAGGTTTCATGTCTGGTTGTGACAGCCCTTTGGTTTCCCCGATCACCACCAGCTGTTTTTGTTTTGCCAGGAATGGATTTTCTGCATCCAATGCTTGATATTGTCAGCTGTGACTGTAGGCGTCCAGAAAATTTAAAACCATTATGGCCTGTTCCAGTGGTGTATCCACCAGTAGGGGGTGGCTGAATGCATCTGCATTTGCTACTTGGCCTATGGACAGTCTTCCAACTTGAAATTATATGCACTTAGAATGAGAGGCGACTGCTGAATTCAGCCTGAAGTTCCATGATAATACTGCCTTGTCCTTTTCAAGTCGACCTACCAGAGGATGGTGTTCCTTTGATATTAAAAATTTTGTATCTGTAAAGGTATTGGTGGAACTTCCTGATTCCAAACAGGACCACCAAACCTTCCTTCTCTGGGTGCATTTACGTTCTGCCGAACTCCTGGATGCATATGCAATTGGGTGTTCCTCTCCATTGGGCAGTCTATGAGCTCAGACTATCCCAATGCTGCACAGGAAGGGCATTGCATGTCAATACCAGATCTTGCTTGGGATCATTGTGTGCCAACCCTTAGAGGATGATAGCCATTTCTTTGCTTCCCTGAAAGCTATGGCTTGGCTATGTGACCATTTCCATGGCTGAACCATTTTTAACAGTTGATGCAAAGGTGCTAGAAGAGAGACTAGGTCACGTGTACTTTCCTGAATAATTCAGTGGTTCAAGGGAAGATCTAAGCTCTGGTATGGACATGAGTGTAACCCAGTTTTGTTGACTGCAGCCCAAGTAGGTGGCACAGTGTTTCACTGTTTAGGACTGCTGCCTCACAGCGCCAGGGACCCGCCTTTGATCCAGGCTCGGGCACCTGTCCATGTGGAGTTTGTACATTCTCCCTGTGTCAAGGTGGGTTTCTGGGTGATCTGGTTTCCTTCCACAATTCAAAGATGTACAGATTAGGTGGATTGACCATGCTAAACTGCCCATGTTACTCATGGATGTGTAGGTTAGGTGCATTCCCCATAGGAAATACAGGATTACAGGGATAGGGTAGGGGGATGGGTCTGGATGGAATGCTCGTCGGAGGGTTGGTGTGGACCTGATGGGCCAAATGGCCTGTTTCCACACTCTCTAGAGATTCTGTTATAAAAAAGAAGCACTTGGGGTTCTTGGAACACGCATTTTTTTCCTTTCTAAATAGTGTAGTGGACCGTGAAGAAGGGTATTTCCGAGTGCAGTGAGACCTTGATGTAATGGACTGAGGAGTGGCAGTTGGAGTTTAATTTAGATAAATGTGAGGTATTGCATTTTGGTAACGCATATTAGGATAGGACTTATACACCTAATGGTACCGTCTTGGGGAGTTTTACCAAACAGAGAGAACATGGAGTGCACGTTCATAGTTCTGTTGAAGTGGAGTCACAGGTAGATAAGATACTGAAGCGGGTGTTTGGTATGCTTGCCATTATTGATAAGTGCATTGAGTATTGAACTTTGGTGGGGGAATTTTGAAATACAGCATTCAGATCTGATCTCCCTGCTGTAGGAAAGATGTTGTTAAATTTGAAAGAGTTCAGAAAAGATTTGCAGGGGTGTGCCGAGGTTGGAGGGTTTGAGCTGTAGGGAGAGGCTGAATTGGCTGGGGCTAGTTTCCCTGGAGCATCAGGGGCTGGAGGGTGACCTTATACAGTTTGTTAAAATCATAAGGGGCATGGATAGGGTGAATAACGAAGGTCATTTTTCCAGGGTAGATAAGTTCAAAACTAAAAGGCATTGATATAAGGTGAGACGGGAAAAATTTAAAAGGGGTCTAGGGGGGAAATCTTTCATGCAGAGGGTGGTGCGTGTATGGAATGACCTGCCAGAGGAAGTGATGGAGGCTGGTACAATTATAACATTTAAAATGCAACTGGATGGGTATGTGAGTAGGGATATGCTGGCAAATGGGACTAGATTAATTTAGGATATCTGTCTAGCATGGATGAGTTGGACCAAATGGTTTCTGTTTCTGCAGTACAACTCTATGACTATGACTTCGACTCTAATGCGTACACCTGCCTGGGAGAAATGTTTAATGACTATACCCTAGTTCTCTACATGCTTCTTATTCTTCCCTGTTTTTGGCACGTCATCTAGATAAATAATGAATTGAGATTGACTTTGACTTTGTAAAATGTTCTCCATCATCCACTGGAAAATTGCACAGCGTTACGATACCCCAAATGGCAGTCTTGTATGTTGCTACAAACTCTAATGGGTACTAATTGCAGCATACTTCCGGGCGTTCTCATCCAACCACAATTGCATGTACGCATGGTTCATGTCCAGCTTCATGAAGGATAGCTCGCACCCCCCTGCCAGCTTTGCATATATATCTCTATGCGAGGTGTTGGGTACTTATCCAACTGCGAAAGGCAGTTTACCATTTGTTTAAAATCCCCATAAAAGAGACATCTGACCCATTATTCTTCACATAATTATGACTGATGCTGCCCATTCCACAAATTGGACTGGTATAATGATTCCTTCGCTTTCCAGACTTCTGATTTCTTCCTGTACTTTTGCCCATAAAACAAATGACACTGGGCAGGCCTTGCTGAATCACGGATTTGCTTCCTGGTCAGCATGCAAGGCAGCCTTAGCTACTTTGATAGTCTTTAGACCTTCCTGAAAAATGACCGGGTGATAAATTAGGACTTCACTCAGGCAGCCATTTTCTAACTGAGAAATGTTGAGCCTGTGCCTTCGCTTTTTATTACAGTTAGTGGTAACCGAACCAGCTGCTTCTCATAAGAAACCAGAACCGAAGTTGTTCCCAATGGCTGCACGGTGCCTCACTTCTACCTCGCAGTGCTAGGGAACCACCTTCAATTCGAGCCTCAGGCAACTGTCTGTGTGGAGTTTGCACATTCTCCACATGTCTGCATGGATTTCCTGCAGGTACTCTGGTTTCCTCCCACAGTCCAAAGATGTGCGGATTAGGTGGATTGGCTAAATTGCCCATAGTATCTAGGGATGTGCAGGGTAATGTGGTAGCCATGGGAAATGCAGGGTTTCAGGGGTAGGGGATATGATGCTGTTCAGAGGGTCACTGTGGACTCAATGGGCTGAACGGCCTGCTTTTGGATTCTAAGCTTAATTTGTAAAGCTTCCCCAGTATAGGTTTTGAGTCTAGCCGTGATTTTGCTCAAACTTTTAACATTGGAGTCCAGAGTGAATTTTGCTAGAGACTGGCTGTGTGATCACTGAAACAGCCACTTACCAACCTCCATGAGAACCAGGTGATTTGTTCCAAACCAGATGTAGGTGGGCTTTCCAGGGTGTGCACTCTCCTGGTTGTCAGCCAATGAGTTCTCTTACTCAGTTTGTGTCAAGTGGGACTCTTTCGCTGTCTCGAATCTGCGTACTGGTGGCAACTACAATGGCTTGCTGGTCTGCATCCCGAAGAAAATTTTAACCATTTGGCCAAGGCTTAGCATTTTTTTTCGTGTTCCGCTGTAGGCTGATCCTAAAGTCTGTGTGTTCAGGATCTGTTCTGAGTGAAACTCCACTCAAGTGTGTTCCACATGCTCAGTCAGACTGGTGAGGGTGCCCACTTCTATTGGAATACCCTGCAAATTGTATGCTCCGCTGCTGCATTTTCCACTGATAAAACCAGTTGTTGCGCTTGTTTGAATTCCAGTAGGACTTCAGCTAGTAGGTATTTCTGCATGGTTACACCATTAATCCCACATACCAAATGGTCTGTCAGCATTTCATGAAGGCTTAACCAAAGTCGTCTTAACCAAGTCAAAAATCATGATATGGATTACCCTGGTTCTCAAATTGCCGAGTAAAACTGATAGGTCTCAGAATTAGAGGAAAGTCTTCAGTTCCTGAACTGAATCCATCAAGTCTCAAAAGGTTTTGGGTACCAGGTGCCTCATGTAAAGTTAGATTCCTAATAACTTAAAAGCTGCAGGTCCACCAGCTGCTGGGAGAATTACTTGTTGTTTGTCATGTGCCCTCATGTCATTTGCATGGAAAGAATACACTAATTCTTTCCATGTACTTGGCCCAGGCAGGATAGAACGAGTCAAGGTTCCCAAATATGGCATGATGCCAGAAATGCTTACCTTTTTGCAAGCGATTTTCTTCAGGATTATGCTTTTATCTCATTGCCAATGAAATAACTTCACAGAGGCCAGTATCTAGTCGCCAAGTCACCCTTTTATTTACATGTGGAGAGTTCTTGACTCTGACCCAGCTTTCTCAGACTGAACAGAATGTTTGACACTCCTTTATCTGTCAGCCAAGGATCCCCGATTGGACCAGATTAACAGCCCCCATTAGTAAACTCATATTCTGAGATCCACCTACCGACCTCCTCAACAATCACTACAGCAGGACTACTCTATGAAGAGAGATTGTTTTGACTGGATCTGCATTTAATAGAGTTTAGAAAGTTGAGAAAGGGTCTGATACATACAAGAATCCATCATGGCTGGTCAGATAATTGCAGGGAGGATGTTTCTCCTAGTTGGGGAGTCTAGGTCCAGGGACATAGAAACATTGAAACCATCACCATTTAATATGATCATGGCCGATCATATCCCATTCCCACCCTCTTCCCATATCCCATGATCACTTTAGCTGCAAGGGCCATGTCCAGCTCACTGTTGAATATATCTAATGAACTGGCCTCAACAGCTTCCTGTGGGAGAGAATTCACAGGTTCACAATGCTGGGTGAAGAAATTTTTTCTCATCTCAGTCCTGAATGGCTTGCCGCTTACTCTTAGACTGTAATCTCTTCTTCTGGACTTACCCAACATCGGGGAAACATTCTTGCAGCATCTGTGGAGGAGAAAACAAAGCTAAGGTTTCGGATCCAGTTGGTGACCCTTCCTCAGGTTCTGAGGAAGCGTCACCGAATCCGAAATGGTAACTCTGTTTTCTCCTCCACAGATGTTGTCAGACCTGTTGAGCTTTTCCAGCAACTTTGTTTTTGTTCCTGATTTACAGCATGCGCAAGCTCTTTTGGTTCTTATTGGAAACATTCTTCCTGCTTCTAGCCTGTTCAGTTCCATTTGGCTTATGTATATTTCTATGAGATCCCCCCCCTCATTCTTCTAAATCCCAGCAAACGCAAGCCCAGTTGATCTGATCTTTCCTCATATACCAGTCCTGCCATCCTGGAAGTCAATGTGCTGAAGCTTCACTGGACTCCCTCAATAACAAGAAGGTCTTTCCTCAGACTAGGAGACCCCCCCAAAACTGTACACAATACTCAAGGTGTGGTCTCACCAAGGCCCTGTGTAACTATAGCAAGACATCCTTAGTCCGATACTCAAGTCAGTCTTTGAAGGCCAGCATGCCATTAGCTTTCCTCGCTGCCTGCTGTACCTACGTGCCAACCTTCAGTGACTGTTCCACCACGATACCCGGGTCTCATTGCACCTGCCTTTCCATAAACTGCTACCATTCAGAAGGGTCTAGGCCCAAAACGTCAGCTTTTGTGCTCCTGAGATGCTGCTTGGCCTGCTGTGTTCATCCAGCTTCACACTTTGTTATCTTGGATTCTCCACTATCTGCAGTTCCCATTATCTCTGATCGCAATAACCTGCCCTTCTGTTTTTGCAACCAAAGTGGATAACCTCGCATTTACTGACATTATATTGTATTTGCCTACTTGGCCAAACTGTTCATCCTGCAGCCTCTTAGTATTCTCCTCATAACCCACACTGCCACCCAGCTTATGTCATCTGCAAACTTGGAGATATTGCATTGAATTGTTTCGTCCAAGTCGTTAGTGTTTATCACAAACATTACTGAACCCTGCGGCACCTCACTGGCCACTGCCTCCTACTGTGAAAAGGACCCGTTTATTCCAACGCTCTGTACCCTGACTGCTAACCAGTTCTCTATCCATTTTAATACATAACCTCCGATACCATGAGCTTTAATTTTCCTTACTAATCTCTTGTGGGGAACCTTGTCAAAAGCCATTTTAAAGTCCAGACAGGCAACATCTACTGATTCAGCCTTGTCTACTCTACTGGTCACATCCTCAAAAAATTCCAGAAGATATGTCAAGCATGATTTCCTTTTAGTGGAGCAATGCTGATTTAGACAGATTCTGCCACTGCTTTCCTAATGCTCAGTTATTACTTAATTTTTGACTGCAGCATTTTCCCCACCACCGATGTCAGGTTAACTGGTCTATAATTCCCCAGTTTCCCTCTCACTCCTTTTTTTTCAAAGGTAGGGTTACATTAGCCACCTTGCAGCCCATTGAAACTCTTCCAGAGTCTCCAGAATGCTGGAAAATGATCAGTAATGCATCCACTATTTCTAGGGCCACTTCCTTAAGTACTCTGGAATGCAGACCATCAGGTCCCGGGGACTTATCGGGTTTTAATCCCATCAGTTTCCTGAATACCATTTCCTGACACAGAGATTTCCTTCATTTCCTCCATCATGCTTGCCCCTTTGTCCCCTAGCATTTCTGGAAGGTTATTTGTGTCCTCCTTAGTGAAAGTGTTAAGACATATAAAATAATCAGAGGGTGGATAGGGAGAGCCTTTTTCCTAGGATGGTGACGGTGAGCACGAGTGGGCATAGCTTTAAATTGAGGGGTGAAAGATATAGGACAGATGTCAGAGGTAGTTTCTTTACTCAGAGAGTAGTAAGGGAATGGAATGCTTTACCTGCAACGGTAGTAGATTCGCCAACTTTAACTACATTTAAGTCATCATTGGACAAGCATGTGGACGTACATGGAATAGTGTAGGTTAGATGGGCTTCAGATTGGTATGACAGGTCGGCACAACGTCGAGGGCCGAAGGACCTGTACTGTGCTGTAATGTTCTATGTTCAAACTATTTGTTCAAGAAGCCTGCCATCTCTTTGTTGTCCATTATGCATTCACCTGATTTGAACTGCAAGGTACCTAGATTTATCTTTACGAGTCTTTTACTCCTCACATATCTATAGAAGCATTTGCAGTCAGTTTTCCGCGAGCATACTTTCATAATCTACTTCCCCTTCCAAATTAAACTCTTTGTCCTCCACTGCTGAATTTTACATTTCTCCTAGTCCTTAGGTTTTCTGCCTTTTCCAGCCAGTTTATATGTCTCCTCTTTTGCTTTAACATGGTTCCTGATTTCCCTTGTTAGCTATGGTTGAGCCACCTTCTCTGTTTTATTCTTACACCAGACAGGGATGTACAATTTTTTAAAGTTCACCTGTGTGTTTTTTAAATGTCTGACACTGCTTATCCACCGTCAACCCCGTGGGTATCTTCGGCCAGCTTATCTTAGCCAATGCATGCTTCATACCATCAAAGTTCACTTTCTTTAAGTTAAGGACCATAGTTTCAGATTTAATTGTGTTACTCTCCATCTTAATGAAGAATTCTACCATATTATGATCACTCTTCCCCCAAAGGATCTCACCACAATGTTGCTAATTAATCCTCTCTCATTACACAATACCCTGTCTAGGATGGCTTACTCTCTGGTTGGTTCCGAAATATATTGGTCAAGGAAACCATCCCTCATTTGTTCCAGGAAATCCTTTTCCATTGCATTGCTACCAGTTTGGTTAGTCCAATCAATATAGATTGAAAGCACCTATTGTTACTGCTGTACCCTTACTACAAGCATCTCCAATTTCCTGTTAGATACAGTCCCCTGCGTCACAACTACTGTTTGCTGGTCAGTACACAACTCCCACCAAAGTCTTTTTCCCTTTGTGTTTCCACAGCTCCACCCACTTTCCCATCTTCCAGGCTCCTGTCTTTCCTTACTATTGTGTTAATCCTTCCTTAATCAGCAATGCTTCCCCACCTCCCTTTCCTTTCCGTCTGTCTTTGATGAAAATTAAATAACCCTGGACGTTGAGTTCCCATCATTGGTCACCCTGGAGCCAGGCCTCTATGGTCCGAGTTATATCATATCCATTAATAACTGTTTGCACAGTTATTTCATCCACCTTATTCCAATTGCTCCTCGCATTGAGACACACAGCCTTCAGGCTAATTCTTTTCAGCATTTATTGCCCTTTTAGAATCAACGGAAAATGTGGCCCTTTTTAATTTGGTTTGACACAGTCTCCGGATGCAGGGTAGACCATTCAGGACTAAGATGAACAATTTCTTCACTCAGTAGTGAACCTGTGCAATGTTCTACCACAGAAGCCTGTGGAGAGAATGTCACTGAATATATTCTAGAAAGAATATGACAAATACTGGAGATTACATCTAGACTGGAAATGTTAGCTTGCTGTCAGTCTGTGGATGCTATGACCTCCTGTGATCTCCAACATTTGTTGTTTTCAGTACCGATTCCAGCATCTGCAGTAATTTGCTCCTATATTCAAGAAAGAGATGGATAAATGCTTAGAATTTAAAAGAATCAAGGGATATTGGGAGAAAGTGGGGAAAATGGTGTTGACATAGAGGGTCAGCCATGATCATATTGAATGGTGGAGCAGGGCCTGTGTTTCACTGTCTTTACTCAACATAATGTTACTGTGATTTCTTAAATATTGAGTACTTCACAAATGGTAAAAGGTTGGAAAGTTTAGATGTACAGGGAGACTCTGAGAGCATTGTTAACCAGTCACAGAGGGCTAATGTGCAGGTGCAGCAAGCTATTAGGAAGGCCAATGGAATGTTAGTCTTTACTGCAAGAGAATTTGAGTTCAGCAGTAATGAAACCTTACTTCGGTTATATAGGAGTTTGGTTTAGACTGTATGTGGATTACTGTGTGCAGTTTGGTCTCCTTATCTCAGGAAATTATAATTGCCACAGAACGCTCACCAGGAACAAATACAGAAGTTGCTGGAAAAGCTCTGCAGGTCTGGCAGCATACGCGAAGAAAAAAATCAGAAAAAAAAATTTCAGATCCAGTGACGACTCCTCAGAACTGACAGAAATGTTCTATGGAGAGAGATTGATGAACTTGGCCTAAATTCTCTGTGATTTTGAAGGATGAGGGGTGATCTGATTGGATAGACAAGGTAGATGCAGGTAAGAACTAAGATGCAAGAACCAGGTGACACAATTATGAAATGAGGGGGGAATCACTTGGGCCCTAGATAAGGTTAATTTCTTCTTACTCAGCAGGGTGACTCTTTGGAATTCTCTACCCCAGAGGGCTGTGTAACCTCAATTATTGGGTATGTTTAAAGTACAAATTGACAAATGTCTAATAAAAAGAGAAATGGGGCTAGTGTGAGTAAAAGGCATTGCAGCAATGATGGTGTTGAATGGTGAAACAGACTTGATGAGCTGATTTGCCGACTGCTGCTCCAGTGTTCTGAGGTCTTCAGTCAGGGCTCAGTCTTCCAGGAGGTGTGTGCTGAGTAGGCTCAGCTAAGCACTTCTGGTGTGGAACTGCAAGATCTGGAATCAAAAGGATGCAAAATGTATACACTGATGTAGCAAAGCTGAGCTCTTCTGTTCTAGGAGTGGGAATCTGGGACTTGAATGCTAATAAAGCAAGACATGAAGAAAACGGAAGTTCAAATGAATGGCCACAGTGCTGAAACATTAACTCTGTTTCCCTCTCCACAGATGTTGCCAGAATTGCTGAGTAGTTCTAACATTGTTTAAAGTTACCAAATCTCTTATGATGTCTCCGGCGGCTGACTTTCTTCATCTCTGTTCACTCCCATCGCCTTTGACCAATACCTCCATTCACTCCACTCCCATCGCTTTCACTCAGTCTATTCTGGTCGCCTGGACTAATTGCATTCCCATTGCACCAACCACTCCTATCACTCTCTCCTAGCCTCATTGCCTCCAACCACGCTGCTGCAACCACCCCCACATCATTCCTGCTTGCCCCACCAACTCCACCTGCCTGTTGCATCCAGTCCTCCATTCTTGTTGCCTTTGCTCAGTTCACAGTTGTGTAACGCACCGGGTTTACTGTTGTCCTTTAGGGAAGGAAAGCTGCCATCCTTACCTTACCTGGCCTGGCCTACATGCACCTTCAGAACCAAAGCAATGCAATAAGCTCTTATCTGCCCTCTGAAATGGAGGAGCATTCTATTTAATGGTACCAACTATGAAAACATTTCTCAAAAAAATGAATGAATCGGGATGGACCACCTGATATCAACCCAGGCACCAGTAACAGTAATAACACTACCTTATTGACCCTCCAAAGCCATCCCTGCCAACACTTGTGGGCTGGCGCCAAAATTGAGAGAACTGTCTAATGAGCTAGTCAGGTTACAGCTTGACATAATCATACCTTGCACATAGCATCCCAGACAACATTGTCACCATCCCTGGAAATGTCCTGATCTGCCTCAGGACAGATTCAGCAGAGGTGATAGTACAGTAGTATGCTGTCATAGACTTCCAAAGGATCAAGCAACTGAAGACTGGGTTTTTACATGAATGAGGCACGGTGGGCCACCATCAACGACAGAAATATGCTCCAATGCAATCTGCATGGCATGGCACAATTCCCTCACTTCTCCATTTATCTGAAGCCAGGAAATCCGATTTGGCTTTGTGAAGATTACGGGAGGGCATGCCTAAAAACGAAGTGTCAAACTACTTAAACAAGTTTGCTGGTCTGCCACATAGCTCAAGCAGCAAGTGACAGACAGAGCTAAGTGATTCCATAACCAATGGGTTAAATCTAAGTTCTGTAGTCCTCCTACTTCCAGCGGTGAGTGATGCTGGATAATTAAACAGCTTGTTGGAGGACAAGGTGCCACAATATCCACATTGTCAATGATGGGAGAATCCAGCATATTAATGCGAAAGACAAGTTGAAGCATTTGCAGCAGGCTTCAGCTCGGCACTTCTGGCTAATGATCCATTTCGGCCTCCTGCAGTGGTTCCCAGCATCACATTTGCCAGTCTTCAGCCAATTCGATTCACTCCTTGTGATATCAAGACATAGAACATAGAACATTACAGCACAGTACAGGCCCTTCGGCCCTCGATGTTGTGCCGACCTGTCATACCGATCTCAAGCCCATCTAACCTGCACTATTCCATGTACGTCCATATGCTTGTCCAATGACGACTTAAATGTACCTAAAGTTGGTGAATCTACTACCGTTGCAGGCAAAGCGTTCCATTCCCTTACTACTCTCTGAGTAAAGAAACTACCTCTGACATCTGTCCTATATCTTTCACCCCTCAATTTAAAGCTATGCCCCCTCGTGCTCACCGTCACCATCCTAGGAAAAAGGCTCTCCTTATCCACCCTATCTAACCCTCTGATTATTTTATATGTCTCAATTAAGTCACCTCTCCAACCTCCTTCTCTCTAATGAAAACAGCCTGAAGTCCCTCAGCCTTTCCTCATAAGACCTTCCCTCCATACCAGGCAACATCCAAGTAAATCTCCTCTGCACCCTTTCCAAAGCTTCCACATCCTTCTTATAATGCGGTGACCAGAACTGTACACAATACTCCAAGTGCGGCCGCACCAGAGTTTTGTACAGCTTCACCATAACCTCTTGGTTCCGGAACTCGATCCCTCTATTAAAAAAAGCTAAAACACTGTATACCTTCTTAACAGCCCTGTCAACCTGGGTGGCAACTCTCAAGGATCTGTGTACATGGACACCGAGATCTCTCTGCTCATCTACACAACTAAGAATCTTATCATTAGCCCTGTACTTTGCCTTCCGGTTACTCCTACCAAAGTGCATCATCTCACACTTGTCTGCATTAAACTCCATTTGCCACCTCTCAGCCCAGCTCTGCAGCTTATCTCTGTCTCTCTGCAACCTACAGCGCCCTTCGTCACTATCCACAACTGTACCGACCTTAGTGTTGTCTGCAAATTTACTAACCCATCCTTCTACGCCCTCATCCAGGTCATTTATAAAAATGACAAACAGCAGTGGACCCAACACCGAGCCTTGCGGTACACCACTAGTAACTGGTCTCCAGGATTAACATTTCCCATCAACTACCACCCTCTGTCTTCTTTCAGCAGGCCAATTTCCGATCCAAACTGCTATATCTCCCACAAGTCCATTCCTCCGCATTTTTTACAATAGCCTATTGTGGGGAACCTTATCGAATGCCTTGCTGAAATCCATATACACCACATCAACCGATTTACTCTCATCTACCTGTTTGGTCACCTTCTCAAAGAACTGAATAAGGTTTGTGAGGCACGACTTCCCTTCACAAAACCGTGCTGACTATCTCAAATCAATTTATTCTTTTCTAGATGATGATAAATCCTATCCCTTATAACCATTTCCAACACTTTACCAACAACAACATAGCTGGAGGCACTGGATACTGCAAAGACTACGGGTGCTGACAACATTCCAGCAATAGTACTGCACTGGACTAGCCATATAAATATGGTAGCTACAAAAGAAAGTCACAGGCTAGGAGTCCTGCGGGGAATGCCTCATGTCCTGACTTCCCAAAGCCTGTCCATGTCTACAAGGCGCAAGTCAAGCGTGTGATGGAATACTGCCCACTTGCCGAGATGAGTGCAGCTCCAACAACACTCTGAAGTCTTGTGCTGCAGAGCCTGCCACACCCCTAGGCAAGCTGTTCCAGTGCAGTTACAACATTGGCATCTACTCGACAATGTGGAAAATAGCCAAAGAATGTCCTGTATGTAAAAACCAGGAAAAGTTCAACTCAGCCAATTACTATCCCATCAGTAAAGTATGAACGATGTCATCAACAGAGCTATCGGGCAGCACTTGCTTAGCAACATCCTGTTTACTGACACCCAGTTTAGGTTCCACCAGGTCTCGTCAGCTCCTGACCTCATATCAGCTTTGGTTCAAACATGGACAATAATGCCGTGTTCCCACGTAAGAAGGGAATAACCGTCTTGACATCAAGGCCACGCTTGATCAAGTGTACCATCAAGGAATCCTAGCAAAACTGAAGTCCGTGGCAATGAAGAAAACTCTGCTGGTTGCAGTTATACCTCCCACAAAGCACGACGATTGTGATTGTTGGAGGTCAGTCATTTCAGCACCAGAACACCTCTGTTCGCATGCCTCAGGGTAGTGTCCTAGCCCCAGTCATCTTCACTTGCTTCATCGGAAGGTCAGCAATGGGGATGTGTGCAATCATCAGCAAAATGTTCAGTACCATTCACAATTCCTCAGTAACTGAAGCACTCTGTGTCCAAATGCAACAAGATCTGAACAGGTTTTGATAGACAGGTAGAACATAGAACAGTCCAGCACAGAACAGGCCCTTCAGCCCACGATGTCAGTGAGAGTCTTTTTCTGAGGATGATGACGTCAGCATGTACGAGGGGGCATAGCTACAAATTGAGGGGTGATAGATTTAAGCCAGATGTCGGAGGCAGGTTCTTTACTCAGAGAGTGGTAAGGGCTGGAACACCCTGCCTGCCAATGTAGTTAACTCAGCCACATTGGGGGCATTTAAACAGTCCTTGGATAAGCATATGGATAATGATGGGATAGTCTAGGGGGAGTGGCTTAGATTAGTTCACAGGTCGGCGCAACATCGAGGGCCGAAGGGCCTGTCCTGCGCTGTATTGTTCTATGTTCTATTAACTGCCCCCAATCTTCCCATTATTCCAACCATTTACTCCCATTGCCATTGCATCTCTTGCTTGATCCTATCCATTGCCACCATGTATTCATTCCCATCACCATCGCGGGTAACACCCTAGATGCTCCTGCCCTGCTCTGCCACTCTTATCACTCGGTCGTTCCCAACTCCACTGCGCGCAACAGTTGTTCATTCCCATCTCCACTGTTCGCATCACTTGCTTGCTTTCATTTCTTCCATTTGCATAATTCACTCCCTCCCGCCCATCCCCAGTGCTCACAATACTCACTTGCTCCCATATCCACTGCTTGCAACACTCACTCACTCCCATTGCCTTCCCCTAAATCGCTGCACTTCATTCCCACAGAGCACCATTTTCTTGCTACAGATTGACATTTCTTCTGTGTCCTACGTTACAAGTGTGATAATACAAAGTACAGCAAGCTTATTAACTGGCACCCATGGGACTAGAAGTGAGCTGGTTGATCAGATATTCCAGATAATCAAGATATATGCACAATTGCACTAAATCCTGACCAAATGAAGCTTCGAGACATTAACATCCTTCAAAAAATTGATGTAAAATATCAACACACCAAAAATTGATGTAAAAACACAGTAAGTAATAGAAACGTAATGCCTGGGGTGTACACATCACTGTTATAATTTATTTACAGCATTAATACTCAGACACCGTGGTAGATCATGGTATTTGAAGTATATAATTATTGCCACTTTATCAAAAGTGCTCATTGAAACAAAGTTTATTGTACTTCATTGGCTGTAAACTGCATTTAGACAATCTGTTACTTATATAATTGTGAACAAGTCTGTACAGATGCAAGTCTTCCTTTTTCTCACAGTCATGTTTTTGATATTGATTAACAGATCAATAGAAGAGGAGGATGCAGTGATCAAGAAAATGCAGAGTTACCTGCTGGAGAGACAGGGGGTATGTGTGGGTTTACACTCCAGACTAACTAGGGAGTTTGTGGGCATGTTATTGTCACCTAACATTGTTGGCCCTCACTCCCTCTTGACACTTTGTGCTGTTACTGGTAGGCTTTTTCTGGCTCTCCTCCTGTCATTGGAGGGACTGTACAGTAAGCAAGCAGGTTGCAGGCTTAAACAAAACAATGAGCATGCAATGACTGTGCAATTAGGCCAGGGGCTTGTGTGTGTGTGTGTGTGTGTGTGTGTGTGTGTGTGTGTATAGCTTGAGTGTTTAAGCTGGTCCAAGCTGATGGACAGCAGGTGGACAAGGAATGAAAGGCTCATAGGACTGCAACTTATCAGCGGCTGTATGAAAAGAAGAGAAAAAATGTGTCTGTTATGCGTGTGAAAGAGGGAATGTGAGCAGCAAGATGCCCCGCCAAAGACATACAAAACCATGGTTAGACTGTGATGAAATTTGCTTTAAATTTGAGTCAGACTTTTCAGGAATAATAATACAAAACATAAAGGGTGGTAGAAGTTCAGAACTCACTTTAGCAAATGTCAGTTGATATGAGCCAGTTGTTCACTTTAAATCTGAGATTTTTGTCATCCACAACTTTAAAGGGATGTGATATATAAGGCAGGTAGATAGATCATTGAACAGAGTGACTGAAATGGTACCTTTCCATTGTTGTGCCTTTTTGTACATGCAATTTTGTACATATATATAGAATCTGTTTGACCATTGCCTGCATTTTGACCCCTCTGTTATTCAACCTATTATTTATTTGGTGCATGATATTGTTTTGTACTAATCCATGATTCCCTCTGTTGCCTCCTCTTCTCCACTTCCTTGTTTTTAGGTGCTGTCAGTGACTGAGCTGCAAACAGGTATGTGACTGGTTCTGTTTATATTCAGCAGATCACAGACTGGTGTTGTGCTTGTTCTCCCCCAGCCCGACCCTTCATCTGTGCTTTGCTGTCATAGCATTTATCTACCCAGCTGTGATCTCCGTGGAGAAAGCATAAACCACATTTACCAGGTGACTCAGAGTGAAGAAATTACCAACAAGGTTTCACTTTTTTAGCTTTTAATTTGAGATCAATCAGAACCAATACAAAATATACATGAATTAACAGGCAAATTACAATAGAAAGGTAATTTTCAATGTAAGCTATGTAGAGATATCTCGGGCACAAACAAGCACCTACTTTACTCCGAACTAATGGGCCTCCATGTTCAATCTCAGACTTCCAACTCAATTGATTGGCCCTTGACTTGCATTTCTGGTAGGTGTATTCCATCTAAAATCCCTGGGTAAAATTTAAAACTGACAAGGCACACATCTGCCACGTTCTCTCCTCTCTGGCCATGTCAGTTTTGAGTGGCACGGTGGCTCAGTGGTTAGCACTACTGCCTCACAGCACTGGGGACCTGAGTTCAATTCCACCCTCTAGCGACTGTCTGTATACAGTTTGCACATGCTCCCCATGTCTGTGTGGGTTTCCTCTGGGTGCTCTTGTACCCCCCCCCGACAGTCCAAAGATGTGCCAGGTAGGTAGGGTGGCCATGCTAAATTGCCCGTGGTGTTCAGGGATACGTAGATTAGGTGGGTTATAGGGGGATGGGTCTGGGTGGGGTGCTGTGAGGGTAGGTGTGGTCTTGTTGGGCGGAAGGGCCTGTTCCCACACTGTAGGGATTCTGTGATTCTCTTATGATTCTTGTTAGCACAGTTTTTGAGAGTTCTTTTTTAACTGAATGATTAATAGTACCTTGTTCATGATTTTGCCTTTTAATACAAACTCTTAACGATTTTACATGCTGAGGTTATGTCCATCACTTTTTAGAATTTCATCTTTCTTTTAAGCTCTCTTGTACATTGCTTCTGTAAAACCTTTTAGAATTCTGTTTTCCTTTTTACTCTAGACAGAAAATCAGTCTTTTCATTGGGAACTTTACTGACTTCTCCTGATACAAATTTGTGTTCCTATTTCTGTCTTTGTTATTTCTTTGGTTGCACTTGTCTTCGTAGACTCGCCAAGTTTTAAGGGCATTTAAATAGTCATTGGATAAACATATGGATGATAATGGAATAGTGTAGGTTAGATGGGCTTCAGATTGGTTTCACAGGTCAGCGCAACATTGAAGACCGAAGGACCTGTACTGCGCTGTAATGTTCTATGCTGATTGCCTTCTGCTCACAGCCATCATTTGCCTTGTAACTCTCCCTTATATCTGCCAGTCTCAACGCAGCTTCTGTGTTTTAACTTACTTCCTGTTGATACTGATTCCAGGTCAAAAATTGCCAGTCTTATGGATCATTAATTCCTACTACCAAGAAAATTACAGTTGATTTCTTTACAATTGATGCCGACTATTCAAGGTCCTTTACAAACATGGTTATAGATAACAAGGTGTAGAGCTGGATGAACACAGCAGGCCAACCAGCATCAGTGAAGCAGGAAAGCTGTCGTTTCAGGTCCAGACCCTTCTTCAGAAATGGGGGAGGGGAAGGGGATTCTGAAATAAATGGGGACAGAGTGGGAGCCGGATTGAAAATGGATAAAGGAGAAGATAGGTGAAGAGGAGACCGACAGGTCAAAGAGTTGGGGGTGAAGCCAGTAAAGGTAAGTATTGGTGGGGAGTTGTGGGGGATAGGCCAGTCCAGGGAGGATGGACAGGTCAAGGAGGCAGGACGAGGCTGATAGGTGGGAGGAGGGGATAGGTGGGAGGAAGGACAGGTTAGGGAGGCGGGGACAAGCTGGGTTGGTTTTGGGACGCGGTCGGGGGAGGGGAGATTTTGAAGCTTGTGAAATCTACATTGATATCACTGAGCTTGCAGGGTTCCCAAGCGAAATATGAGGCGCTGTTCCTGCAACCTTTGGGTGGCATCATTGTGGCACTACAGGAGGCCCAGGATGGACATGCCATCCAAGGAGTGGGAGGGGGAGTTGAAATGGTTTGCAATTGGGAAGTGCAGTTGTTTGTTGTGAACTGAGTGTAGGTGTTCCACAAAGCGGTCCCCAAGCCTTAGCTTGGTTTCCCCAATATAGAGGAGGGAGATATAAGGGCAGGTGTAGCACTCCTGCGGTTGCAGGGAAAAGTGCTGGGGGTGGTAGGGCTGGTAGGGAGTGTGGAGCTGATGCGGGAGTCATAGAGAGAGTGGTCATTCTGGAAAACAGATAAAGCTGGGCGTGGAAAGATGTCTTTGGTAGTGGGGTCAGATTGCAGGTGGTGGAAGTGCCAGAGGATCCGGAGGTTGGTGAGGTGGTGCGTGAGGATCCCAGGCCCCAAGAAGACCTTCCACATCAAACAGAAGTTCACCTGCACATCTGCAAATGTGGTATACGGTATCCGCTGTTCCCAATGTGGCCTCCTCTACATTGGGGAAGCCAAGCGGAAGCTTGGGGACGGCTTTGTGGAACACCTACGCTCGGTTTGCAACAAACAACTGCACCTCCCAGTCGCGAATCGTTTCAACTCCCCCACCCACTCCTTAGATGAGATGTCCATCCTGGGCCTTCTGCAGTGCCACACGGCGCTGCAGGAACAGCAACTCATATTTCGCTTGGGAACCCTGCAGCCCAATGATATCAATGTGGACTTCACAAGTTTCAAAATCTCCCCTCCCCCGACCGCATCCCAAAACCAGCCCAGCTTGTCCCCGCC
The DNA here is from genome assembly GCF_030684315.1 of Stegostoma tigrinum. Classification (NCBI taxonomy): domain Eukaryota; kingdom Metazoa; phylum Chordata; class Chondrichthyes; order Orectolobiformes; family Stegostomatidae; genus Stegostoma; species Stegostoma tigrinum. Next base: position 50,900,385 of record NC_081379.1, on the reverse strand, counting down.
ACCCTAACCTGTTCTTCCTCCCACCTATCCCCCCCGCCCCCCCCCCCCCCCCCCCCCCCCCCCCCCCATCTACCTAGCAGTCTCATCCCGTCCCCTTGACCTGTCTGCCCTCCCTGGACTGACCAATCTCCTCTTAACGCTCCACCTACTCCTACCTTTACTGGCTCCGCCCCCACCTCTTTGTCCTGCTGGTCTCCTCTATCCATCTTTTATCCGCCTCCCCCTGTCTCCCTATTTATTTGAATCCCCTTCCCCCTCCCCCATTTCTGAGGATGGGCCACTGGACCTGAAATGTTAACTCTGTTCTCTCCTCCACAGATGCTGCCAGACCTGCTGAGCTTTTCCAGCGACTTTGTTTTTGGTCCATAAATAATGCTCTGTCCAGAATCCTCTTTGGATCCTTTTAATGCATTGGTCACATGGTGCAATATAGAAGCAAACCTGCCTCTGTGCCAGAAGGTCGAAAGAAAACCAGCAAGATCCCAATATGAGCCTTGATCTTGCAAACAGAGGCTTGTGTTTAGCAAGTGCTACAGGACTTCTTTGGTTTCCTGCATGCTTGCTTTAAGAGTTTAGTTGTTGGTACTCATATTTGTTGGGTGGCTGGCTCCTAGTGTACTATTCAGGACAGGTACAGCATGACTTAGGTACAGAATAAAACTCCGTTTGCCCAGAGAACAATCCTGAATTTAACTGTCTTGCACTGTCTAAGTGTAAACTGTTTCCAGTACTGACTCTGTCATTCTTTGCTAGTTTTGCGCAGGAACTGGATTGAAAGTGTCTGACATTTACTTCAGGAACCTACAGATTGCAACCAGAGGAGTCTTCATTGTGTTGGCTTGGGCAGGATTTGAACCCAGTGCAAGAGATAGAAGTGGAAAATCTGATCCTGTGCCCTTCCATCTTCATGCCTCCATTTTGTAAATTAATTTGCAGTTGCTTGATCCTTATCTCCTGGGCTGGCTACCCTCTTTCTATTCTGAGTCTTTAGCCATTATGGAGTGGATTTATGCTACATTCCAAATTGGCTATATGTTTGACTTTCTTGGGGTTTTGTCATAGTTGAACCCTGTAATCTCATTATCCCAGGTTGTCTCTTTTTATTAAGTACACTGTTAACCCTTCTGTGGCGTGGCGTTTGATTGTAACTGGCAATAACTCTGACGTTTTGCCACTCTTTCAGTCAGTGCTTGTGTAAAGAAAAATGTGAGCTGGTTTACCTGCAATAATCACCTGGAACTGCTGTTAAACCGAGTGTCTGACACCTTCAGCCACCTGTTGAAGTCCGAGAACAAAGGCAACAAAGACTGGACTCATCTAACTGTCAAGGTGAGGCATTTCCATTGGTTATCCTTTTTGATGTTGTTTGTAGTTGCTATAATTTAATATATTGAATGCCAGTGTCAAGACTTCTTTCACAATAAGCACTCTCCTATTCACTGTCAGTTGTCTATGTCTCTGAGGTGGAACGTAGACTGTCACTACCATTCATAAGGACACTCCTGAGGTAACAGTGTCTCAACGATTTTATAAATAAAATTTGTGAAATTATAAACTAAATGTTACATTTTTTGTTCAAAAGAGGATACAAGGATAAATCCAAAAAACTCCAGGCCAGCTAGTTTCACCCTGGTGGTCGAGAAACTTCTAGAAATGATGATAATTTGGGATAACAGTGACCTTCAAGCAAATGCAGATTCGTTAAGGGATGCCAGGATTTGTTAAATCAATTTTTCTTGGGTTTTTTGATGAGCTAACAACGAGTGTTTAAGGAGCATGATTGCCGTGATGGACATGAAACCATTTTATAGAGTGCCACATAATATGCTTGCCAGCAAAGTTGGTGGTTAAGGGATATAAAGGGCAGTAGCAGCCTGAATTGGAATTGGACAGTGACAGAAAATAGATAATACTGATGAAGTTGTTTTTCAGACTAGAGGAAGGTTTCTTGTAATCTTGCCGGAGTTAGGGTCAGGACTTCTACTTTTCCTTATCAATATTAATGATGTTGAGGTTGTTGAAGTTGGTTGGCTTGCTGAGCTTGTTTCTTGTTTCGCAGACATTTTGTTTCCATGCTTGGTAACATCCTCCATGCAGACTCCAATGTAGTGTCGGTGTGTTTTCCCGCCTTGTTTTTAAACTCTGGTGTCCGTTGAGATGGACTGCCTCACTTTCGGTTTTCCTTCGTAATGGAATGTACTTGGAGTCAAGTTCAAAGTGTTTATTAACAGCATGCTTCATGGAATGCCATGCTTCTAGGAATTCTCGTGCCTGTCTCTGCCTAGCCTGTCCCAGAATCTTGGTGTTGTCCCAGTCAAATTGGTGGTTCTCCTGCCCATTTGGATTGAGATGAGTGAGTAAACCAGGTGGGAAAGCACACCGATGCCTCATCAGAGGTTGCACTGAGGATGTTACCCAGCATGGCAACGAAACATCTGCGAAACAAGAAACCAGCTTGGCGAGCCAACCAACCTCAACACCCACAACCTGAGCTACAAATCTACTCCAAAATATTAATAATCTAGATCATGGTGCCTGGGATATAATTTCGAAATTATCAGATGGCTCAAAACTTGGAAGATTTTTAGACATTCTGGTGGAATTTTGGAAATAGGTCAGATGAAACTGAATACAAAGAAGTTTGAAGTGATTCATCGTTGCAGGAAGAATGAGGTGAGGCAGTATAAAATGAAGGGCACAGATTCTGAAAATAACCATTCCATGATTATGTGATGTGTGTACCTCATGTGCAGGAATGAACATTGTCACAATTTACTGACATAGCTTGCTAAAAATCAAGCCCCTGGAGTTATCATAGAAGTCAAAAACATTTTGAAAAGGAGACACAAAGATTCCTCAGTTCAGCAGGCCAAGCAGCATCGTAGGAGCAGAAAAGCTGACGTTTTGGCCTGGACCCAGGAGCAGGAAAGCTGACGTTTCAGGCCTAGACCCATCATTTTCTGCCCCTAGGATGCAGTTTAGCTTGCTGTGTTCATCCAGCTCTGCACCTTGTTATCTCGGATGCTCCAGCATCTGCAGTTCCTATTATCTCTGATTCCTCAGTTCACTTGATTTTTAGGCCAAGTTGATAGAAAGCATAGACCAGATTTCTGTCCTTAACAAGAATTATTATTCATTGCAAGTAATTGGAATCTAGCTACAAGCAAGCAATGTAACTCTGATCCTATTGTAAACTACCCCCCCCCCCCCCCCCCCCCCCACAGATGGAGGAAAGAGAAATGGATAGAAGGAAACTTGGGAAAGCAGTTTGGTCATCTTTGTTCATAAAATCTGTTGAGTTGGTTCTTGCTGATCAGAAGGTTTGTTCTCAACCTTCCTTCTCTGGATGCTTCCACTGATTAGAGAGAGCACTGGCTCACTTATAAAGGGTTATCCATTCAGTACTGTGGCATCTGCTAAAGCAATGTTTTAAGACCCAGAGGGAGCAAACGAAATCAATCAGCCTCACTATCATTGGATTTTCTAACACTTTCAGTGACCCTTAAGATTACTCAATTGTCCCAAACTCCCATATTTTACAAAGTACAGATCTTGGACAACAAGTATAATAACTTAATAAGAAATTGGTAATTTTTGTTTTAAGAATGTAACTTTAGCAGAACAGAGTTAAACTACAAGGTAATCTAGATCACAGCAGGACCTGTGGAAGCAGGCCCTTCAGCGCAACAAGTCCACACTGACCCTCAGAGCATCCTACCCACACCCATTCCCCTATAACGCACCTAATCGACATGCCCTTGAACACAATGGGCAATTTAGCATGGCCAATCAGCCTACCTGCATATCTTTGGACTGTGGGAGGAAATGCATGCAGATACAGGAGAATGTGCAAACTCCACACTGACAGTCACCCGAGGGTGGAATTGAATCCGGGTCCCTGGCGCTGTGATGCAGCAGTGCTATCACTGAGCCACTGTGCTGTGCCATGTAATTAATATCTATGATTTAAACTCAATTTTCCTTAATCATAAATACTCCATTTATACGCCAACCAACAGACAGTTAGACACAGCTGAAAGACAAATTAAGAAAGAAAAGAATTTGACAGTTCAATAACTATTTCAACACTAGTCTTTAGGCCTTTGTGAAATCCTTGGATCATGGATTACATTACTGGCATTTGCTGGAAATCCAAAGTCACTGGTCAATGCAAACAGCATCCGCAAACTCCTGGAGACTTAAACTTATTTATTATCTTCGAGGATTCTTTGTCTCAGAGCTTTCAAAAAGTCAGTAACTGGAGAATAACTAGAGAGGACAAAACCCAAAAGTACGCCCCAGTCTGGGAGCTTCAAAAGCAACACTGCATCCTGCCCAAAACCATTGATCGCTCAATGTGTTTTTTTTCCCCTTATATTTCCCAACATTCACTGTGGCTGTTTGGTTAGCACCAGCCCGGTCTTGATTAACCGATTCAGCATTCAGTTAGTTGCCAGTCCCTGAGCACAGTATCATCCTGGTGCCAGGTTGTCCGTAGTGTCCTGAGACCAGTAATTAACCTGCATTATGTTTGTAAGCAAGTTACACACAGCAAAGAAGTTATATTAACTGATCTTTTGGAGAGACTTACACTTGGATGGTTTGATTTTCTTTTGTTCTCTAAAATTGTCCGCATAGAAGGAGAGTTTTTTTTAACATCACAAAGGAGATATTTTTAAACCATGGAGTAGCTTTTTTTAAATGGAGTTGTGTTTACGGAGCTTTTTGGAGAGGTATAAATGTGAATGGCTCTGGAATGACGTTTTATTTTATCAAAAGATTGGCTAAACCCGAAACACTACACATGTCGTGTCTCCCACCCATCCTCCTCCTCTAACCAAACAGAAAGACTGTGTGGAGGGTGGCCAAGCTAAGCCTTTTGTTTTATTCTTCTGGAAATCCAGAGTAGAGGGCATGGAAGCTAGGTCAGTTGCATGCTCCTCTTGCAGGATATGGGAGGTAAGGGTCACTGCTGGTGTCCCCTCTGACTTCACCTGCGAGAATTGCACTCAACTCCACCTCCTCTAAAACCAAGTTAGGGAACTGGAGCTGGACCTGGATGGACACCGGATCATTTGGGAGGCTGAGGGGACGATAGAGAGGAGTTATAAGGATATGGTCAAGCCCAAGGTTCAGCAAAAAGGTAGCTGGGTGACTGTCAGGAACGGGAAAGGGAAAGGCCAGACAGTGCAGGAATCCCCTGTGGCTGTTCTCCTCAATAATAAGTATACCGTTTTAGATACTGTTGGGGGGATGATCTACCAGGGGAATGCCATTGTCGACAGGTCAGGAAAAGGACAGAGAATGTGAGAAACAAATACAGGGAGTTAGGTTGGAAGCTGAAGTGCAGGACAAACAGGGTAGTTATCTCTGGAATACTACCAATGCCACGTGATAATGAGGTAAGAAATAGAGAGAAAGTGCAGCTAAACACGTGGCTACAGGGCTTGGTGTAGGAGGGAGAGCATCCATTATGTGGATAGTTGGATAGTCTGGGGAAGGTGGGACCTGTACGGTGAGGATGGGTTGCACCTGAACCAGAAGGCCACAAATATCCTGGGAGGGAGGTTTCTCGAGCTATATGGGATGGTTTAAATGGGATTGGCAGGGGTGGGGAACCAGATTTGTATTTCAGAGGATGAGGTATTCAGCCTTCCAACAGACACAACAGGGAGTGAGGTTGTTAATAAAGAAATGCGGTTGATGGAGCGTAATTGCAGACACAGAAATGGTGTGAGGCGCGTACATTTTCAATGCTGGAAGAAATAAGATGGGTGAACTTACAGCATGGGTCAGTACTTGGAACCACGACGTTGTGGCCATGACTGAAACTTGGGTAACTCAGGGAGAGGAATGATTGTTGGAAGTTCCGGGACTTAGATGCTTAGACTTAGAGGGACCTAGTTGTAGAGGAGGACAGTGTGAAACAGGCTGGTAGGCTAGAGGAGGTTGATGTTAGTAAGGAAGATGTTCTAGGAATTTTGAGGAACTTGGAGATAGATAAGTCTTCCGGGTCTGATGGGATCATCCAAGGATTCCCTAAAAGAAAGGGGGAGTGTGGTAAAAGAGGCACGGGAATGGCATTGCTCGTCAGGACTAGTATAGCAGCTACTGAAAGGCAGTTTGAGAATGATATGTCTACTGAGTCAGTTTGGATTAAGTTCAGGAACAAGAAAGGAACAGTCACTTTGTTGGAGAGAGATAATAGGAACTGAAGATGCTGGAGAATCCGAGATAACCAGGTTTGGAGCAGTACGTACACAGCAGGTCAAGCAGCATCTTGGGAACAGGAAAGCTGACCCTTCGGGCCGAGACCCTTCATCAGAAAAGTCACTCTGGGGCTTTTTTACAGACTCCCTAATAGTTGCAGAGAAGTAGAGGACCGGATTGAGAGGCAGGTACTGGAAAGGTGCAGAAGTCACACGGTTGTAGTCATGGGTGACTTCAACTTTCCAAATATTGAATAGGAAACATTTCAGTTGTAATAGTGCAGATGGAGCAGGTTTTGCCCAGTGCGTTCAGGAAGGATTCCTTTCACAGTGTGTAGATAGACCAGCATGAGGAGAGGCCACTTTTTGGATTTGGTGCTTGGCAATGAATCGGGTCAAGTGTTAGACCTGTTGGTAGGAGAGTGTTTTGGCAGTAGTGATCATAACTCTGTTACTTTTACAATCGCCATGGAAAAGCATAGGTACATACAGCAGGGTAAGGTTTATAATTGGGGGAAGAGTAATTACACTTACGTTAGGCAAGAACTGGGTAACATAAAATGGGAATAGATGCTGTCAGGGAGTAGCACTATTGAAATGTGGAGATTGTTTAAGGAATGCATGCTGCGTGTGCCAAGCAGGCAGGGAAGATGCGATTGAGTGAGGCAGCCTTGGTTTTCAAGAGAGGCTGAGTGACTGGTTAAGAGGAAGAAGGATGCTTAAGTAAGGTTTAGGCTACAAGGAACGGAAAAAGCTCTAGAGGGATACAGGTTATCTGGGAAGGAGCTAAAGAAAGGGCTTAGAAGAGCTGTAAGGGGGCATGAGGAAACCTTGGCCCATAGGATCAATGAAAACTGCCAAGGCTTTTGACACGTGTGTGTGGAATAAGAGAATGACCAGAGAAGGGGTGACGCCGATCAAAGATTGTAAAGGGAATTTGTGCACTTAGCCGAAAGAGATAGGAAAGGTCCTTAATGAATACTTTACTTTTCTTCAGTATTCACAACTGACAGGGACCTATTTGTAGAGGAGGACAGTGTGAAACAGGCTGGTGGGCTAGAGGAGGTTGATGTTAGTAAGGAAGATGTTCTAGGAATTTTGAGGAACTTGGAGATAGATAAGTCTTCCGGGTCTGATGGGATCATCCAAGGATTCTATAAGAAGTGAGGAAAGAGATCGCAGGGCCTTTGACGATGATCTTTTCGTCCTCACTGTCCCTGGGTATGATGTCAGAAGATTGGAGACAGGCAAACGTCACTGCCTTGTTCAAAAAAGGGAATAGGGATAACCCCGGAAATTACAGGCCAGTTAGTCTTACGTCTGTGGTGAGCAAATTATTGGAAAGGGCTCTGAGAGATAGGATTTATGATCATTTGGATCGGCACAGTTTGATTCGTGATCATCACCATGGATTTGTGAGGGGTAGATCATGCCTGACAAACCTTATTGAATTCTTTGAAGAGGTGACCAAACACGTGGATTAAGGTGGAACAGTGGATGTGGTATACATGGATTTAAGTAAGATGTTTGATAAGGTTCCCCATGGTAGGCTTACGCAGAAGGTAAGGAGGCATGGATAGGGGGAAATGTGGCAGATTGGATTCAGAATTGGCTGACCCTTAGAAGACAAAGGGTGGTAGTGGATGGGAAATATTCAACATGGTGCTCAGTTATGAGTGGTGTACCACAAGGATCTGTCCTGGCTCGTCTATTTGTGATTTTTGTAAATGATTTGGATGAAGGAGTGGAAGGGTGGATTAGTAAGTTCACGGACAATACAAAGATGTGTCATTTTGTGGACAGTGCAGAGGGCTGTTCTAGGTTACAAAGGGTTGTTGATAGGAATCAGAGCCGGGCTGAGAAGTGGCAGATGCAGTTTAACCCTGAAAATTGTGAGGCGATTCATTTTGGAAGGATAAACTTAAAAGCAGAATATAGGGTTAATGGAAAGATTCTTGGCAGTGTGGAGGAGCAGAGGGATCTTGGGCTTCATGTCCACTCTTCCCTGAAAGCTGCCACCCAGGTAAATACAGAGATAATGGGAACTGCAGATGCTGGAGAATCCAAGATAACAAAGTGTGGAGCTGGATGAACACAGCAGGCCAAGCAGCATTTCAGGAGCACAAAAGCTGACGTTTCGGGCCTAGACCCTTCATCAGGTAGATACAGTTGTTAAGAATGTGTATGGGGTGCTTTGTTAATAGAAGGATTGACATGAAATTATGCTCCAGCTATATAAAAGCCTGGTTTGGCCACAACTGGAGTATTGTGTCCAGTTCTGGTCGCCTCATTACAGGAAAGATGTAGGAGTTTTGGAAAAGGTGCAGAGGAGATTTACTAGGATGTTGCCTGGAATGGAGGGAAGGCCTTGCAAGGAAATGTTGAGAGACCTAGGGCTTTTCTCTTTTGAACGACGAAGGATGAGAGGTGACTTGATAGAGGTGTACAAAATGATCAGAGGTATAGATAGAGTGAACAGCTAGAGACTTTTTCCTCGGGTGGAGGTAGCTATTACTAGAGGACATAGTTTGAAAGTGTGTGGAGGTTGATTTCGGGGAGATGTCATAGGCACTTTACTCAGAGTCGTCGGGGCGTGGAATGCATTGCCGGAGAGGGTAGTGGAGTCAGCCTGATTAGGGGCATTTAAGTGGCTATTAGATAGGCATATGTATGATAGTATTAGGTCGGAGTGCAGGTTAGACAGACCTTAGGATTAGGGCCAAAGGACCTGTAGTGTGCTGAACTGTTCTTTGTTCTGTCTTCTAAGATTGAAAGTGGTCTGCTGGACCACTTGAGAAGGAGTCATTTTTTAATTCAATTGTTCACCTAAAGTGTCGATTTTAAGATTTATATGTTTCCTTTCTTTTTTGCATGCTTCATATTAATTCCTTGGGTAAGGATACTTAATTTACATAATGTAAACGTCCAATTGAAAGCTATTACTTTTAGGCTTGATGTCATTGAGTTAGATGGCCAGTCGATTTCGAGAAGTGATTATACAGCAGGATCAGTCAGATATGAGTGACTGTCAAGAAAGGTAAGAAGTTAATTCAGAAGTCTTATGTGGCTGTTCCTCTCTCAAACAGAAACTCGGTTTTGGGTACTGTCGAAAAGGATAGTCACTTTGAGGAAAATAGAAGAGGCAGTTAGATCTTGGGCACTGAGAATGAATCTTATTGTTAGGCAGGGTTTGACAGCATTCCAAAGAATAATTGTTAAGGGGACTCTCCTGTCAAGGGCACGGATAGGAGATTCTACATCCGAGAGTGAGAATGTAGTATGGTACTTTCCTGGTGACAGGATTGAAGATGTATCAAAATGTGTGAAGCACTTTGTTCAAAGGAAGAGTGAGAAACAGGAAGCTATTGTACACATTGGTAGGAATGATATAATTGGAGAAAGGGTTACAGCTTTACAGAGTAAGAAGTCAGGTAGAAGATTGCAAAACAGGACTTCAAAAGTAGTGATAACAAGGTGTGGAGCTGGAATAACACAGCAGGCCAAGCAGCATCAGAGGAGCATGAAGGCTGATGTTTCGGGCCTAGATCCTTTTTCAGAAAGACCCTTCTTTTCTGAAGAAGGGCCTAGGCCCGAAACGTCAGCCTTCCTGCTCCTCTGATGCTGTTTGGCCTGCTGTGTTCAACCAGCTCTACACCTTGTTTTCTCAGATTCTCCAGCATCTGCAGTTCCTACTATCACTTCAAAAGCAGTAATGTCTAGCTTACTCCTGGTGCCAAGGCAAAGAATAAAATGATAAAGGGGATAACTCAGTGGCTGAAGAGATGGTACAATGCTCAAGGATTCAGGCACTTGGATCATTCAGATCTCTTCTGAGGCAGGAAAGACCTATTCATAAATGATGGTTTCCTCTGTAGTGGAAGGGGACCAGTATCTAAGTGGGAAGACATGCTAATTTTATTAAGGGAAACATGTAAACAATTGGAGTGTGGAGTGATCCTCAGAAGTTGAGTAAATAGAAAGATAGATGAAGATGGTTTTGAATCTGAAAACAACAATGATAAAAGATGGACGAGAGCAAGTCAGAGAATGAAGTAACTGAAGAATTAAGAAGGCGTTTAGCATGTTTGCCTCCATCACTCAGATCTTTGAGCATAGGAGCTGAGAGGTTATGTTGAAGTTGTACAGGATGTTGATGAGGCCTCTCCTGGAGTACTGTGTCAACTTCTAGTTGTTATAGGCAGGATATTATTAAGCTGGAGAGGCCTCAAAAAATTTTTACCAGGATGTTGCTGGGAACAGAGGGTTTGAGTTATAAACATAGGCTGGGACTTATTTCACTGAAGCATAGGATGTTGAAGATGATCTTATAGAAGTTTATAACATCATGAGGGATATGGTTAAGGCAAATGGGAGGTATATTTTCCCTGGAGTGGGGACTTTTAAGCCAAGGTGCAGCACGGTGGCTCAGTGATTAAGCATTGCTGCCTCACAGTGCTAGGGACCTGGATTCAATTCCAGCCTCAGGCGACTCTCTGTGGAGTTTGCACAGTCTCCCCGTGCCTGCTTGGGTTTCCTTCCACAGTCCAAAGATGCGCAGGCTAAATTGCCCATATTGCTCAGAGATATTTTGGTTAGGTGGGTTAGACATGGGAAATACAGGAGTAGGGGAATGGGTCTGGGTGGGATGCTCTTTGGAGGGGTGGACTTGTTGGGTCAAATGGCCTGTTTCCACTGAAGGGATTTTATGATGATACGAAGTGGCGTATTTTTAAGGTGAGTGGAGAAAGATTTAGTAAAAGACATGGCCCAATTTTTTTACACAGTGTGGCACATGTATGGAATGAATTTCCTAAGGAAATGTTGGTTGCAGGTACAGTTACAGTGTCTAAAAGATGTTTGAATAAGTACATCAATAAGAAATGTTTGGAAGGATATGGGTCAAGTGCAGGTAGGTGGAACTCGTTTAATTAGGGATTGTGATCAGCATGGACCGGTTGGCCGATGCTGTATGATCCTGTGACTTTATCTGTCTTTGGTTTAACATGAAAGAAAAATGGTGATGGTTTTTGCAAAAATTAAATTGCATTCATATCTGTTTAAAGTGGGCTTTACAGCAGAGACAGTGAGTTAAACTGGTGTTTTTAATTAGGCAGAGCTTGCTGATAACCTTTCGATATCTTTCATCAACTTGCTCAAACATGTTTTGACACCTCTGGAGCAGGATGAGGTTGAACACAGGCCTTCTGACTTGGAGATGGGAACACTACCACTATGCCACAAGACCTCTGTAATCTGTAGGTTAGGGTTCACGCTTACTGAAATGTGCAAAGATTACCTTTCACCGGATTGAGAGTGTAGTTAGATCATATTCAAAATTCAGAAATGCAAGGTGATATATTTCGGTAGAAAGTACACAGAAACAATATAAAACAAACGACAGAAATAGTAGGAACTGCTGATGCTGGGGAATCTGAGATAACAAAGTCTGAAGCTGGATGTGTTGGCCTGCTGTGTTCATCCAGCTTCACGCCGTGTTAAAACAAACGACAGTTGTCTAACGGGTGTGCAAGAGCAGAGAGAGACCTGGGTGTATATGTGCATTAGTCATAAAACATGGCTCGACTGGTAGAGAGTCAATAGTAAATCAATGATGCATGGATTATCCTCAACTTTACTGATAGAAGCACAGTACAACAGGGCGGTTAATTTGCACCTGTATAAGACACAGTTATCTTTCAGCTGGACTAATTTTAGGAAGGATAGAACGTTAGTTTCAGGCCACTTTCAGGGAACAATGGACTTGAACCCCAAGATCCCTCTGTACATCCGTGCTATTCAGGGTCTTGCCATTAACTATATACTTTTTCCTGAACATTTAATCTCCCAAAGTACAGCATCTCTTATTTACCTGGATTAACCTCCATCTGCCATATCCTGCCCATATCAGCAACTTATCTATATCATGCTGTATCCTTTGACAAACTTTTACACTATCCACGACTCGACTGATCTTTGTATCACTACAAACTTATTAACCCATCCATCTACATGTTTATCCAAGTCATTTATGTATATCATAAACGTGGATCCATTGGGGAGAGTGCAGAAGAGCTTCATGAGTATGTTTCCAGGGATATGAAGGTGGATTGGTGAAGTGGGTTCTGTTTTCCTTGGAGAGCAGAAGACTAAGATGAGATTTGATTAATGTTTTCAAAATCACGAAAGGCCTGGACGCAGTAATCAGGAAGAAGCTGTCCCGTCTGGCGATAGGATCAACAATGAGTGGATGCAGATTTAAAGTGACTGGCAAGGAGATAAAATGTGATTGAGAAAGAACTTTCTCCTACAGCAAGTAGTGACAATTGAAAATGCACTGCCTGGAAATGTGGAGGAGATGGGTTCAATTGACACTTCCACGATGACATTCTTGTGTTTTGCCACTGGATACCAGCCTCCGTCCCACAAACAGCCTTGAAGTACCATCCTCTGTCTCTTGCCCTGAACCCAATTTTGGATCCAGCTTGCTAAGTTATCTTGAATCTCTGTTTTTATTTCTTTCAGTTTCCCACATGGGATCTTATCAAAGGCTTTACTGAAATCCAGATAAACTAAATCATTATTTTTGCCTATTTACATATTTGGTCCCCTCCTATAAAAATTCAACCGGATTTGTTATGCATGACCTCCCTCTGACAAAGCCATGTTGTTTATCTCAGGTCAAACCTTGCCTCCCTGACTCAGAATTAATTTTTTCCTTCGGAGTTATCTTCATAGGCTTCCCTACCTCAGATGTGAGACTCACTGGTCTCCAATTCCCCTATATCACCCTTCTTAAGACCATAAAACATAAGAGCAGAAATTAGGCCATTCAGCCCATCGAGTCTGCTTCACCATTCAATCATGGCTGATAAGTTCCTCAACCCAATTCTCCTCCTCCTTTCTCCCCATAACCCTTGATCCCCTTGATAATTAAGAACCTATCTATCTTGGTCTTAAATGTACTCACTGATCTGGCCTCCACAGCCTTCTGTGGCAGTGAATTCCATAGATTCACCACCCTCTGGCTGAAGAAATTTCCAATTATCTTCGTTCTTAAAGGTGTTCCCTTTACCCTAAGGCTGTGCCCTCGGATCCTAGATTCTCCTACCAATGAAAACATCTTCCCGACATGCAGTTTGTCCTGGCCATTCAGTATTTTGAAAGTTTCAATTAGATCCCCCCCTCATCCTTCTAAACTCCAATGAGTATCGTCCCAGAGTCCTCAAACATTCTTCATATGTTAAGCTTTCCGTTCCTAGGACCATTCTTGTGAACCTCCTCTGAAGCCGTTCCAGGGCCAGTGCATCCTACCTGAGATATGGGGCTCAAAACTGCACGCAATACTCCAAATGTGGCCTGACCAGTGCCTTATAAAGCCACAATAGTACATCCCTGCATTTATATTCGAGTCCTTTCAACATAAATGCCAACATTGCATTTGCCTTCCTGAGTACTGATTCAACCTGCAAGTTTACCTTGAGAGAATCCTGGACTAGAACCCCCGAGTCTCTTTGCACTTCACACTTCTGAATTTTCTCCCCATTTAGAAAATAGTCCATGCTTTTGTCCTTCTTACCAAAGTGCATGACCTCACACTTTGCCACATTGTACTCCATCTGCCACTTCTTTGCCCACTCTCCTACCCTGTCCAAATGCTTCTGCAGCCTCGCCACCTCCTCAGTATGATCTGTCTCTCCACCTATCTTTGTATCGTCTGCAAACTTAGCCAGACTGTCCACAGTTTCTTCGTCTATGTCATTAATGTGCAAAGTGGAAAGTTGTGGTCCCAGCACCGACCCTTCTGGAACACCACTTGTCCCCGGCTACCATCCTGAGAAAGACCCCTTTATCCCTACTATCTGCTTTCTGCCACACAGCTAATCTATCCATGCTAGCATCTTGCCTCTAATACCGTGGGCCCTTATCTTACTCAGCAGCCTCCTGCATGGCACTTTATCAAAGGCCTTCTTGAAGTCCAGGTAAGTAACATCCACTGGTTCTCTTTGGTCTACCCTGCTTGTTACTCTCTCAAAGAATTCTAGCAGATTTGCCAGGCATGACCTCCCCTAGATGAAACTGTGCTGACTTTGCGCTATTTTACTGCACACTTCCAAATATTCAGAAATCTCATCCTTTACAACAGACTCCAAAATCTTGCCCACAACTGCAGTTAGGCAAATTGGCCTGTAATTTTCCATCTTTTGCCTTAGTCCCTTTTCAAACAGGGCTGTCATGTTAGCGATTTTCCTGTCCTCTGAGACCCTTTCTGACTCTAGTGATTCATGAAAGATCACCACTAATGCTTCCACTATAACTTTAGCTATCTCCTTTAGAACTCTGGGGTGTAGTTCATCTGGTCCAGGTGATTTGTCTGCCTTCAGGCCAATCAGTTTTATGAGCACCTTTTCCTTGGTGATACTCAGCTCTGCCCCCTGACTCTCTTGAATTTTTGGGATATTACCCGTGTCTTCCACCATGAAGACTTATGTGAAGTAATTATTCAGTTCCTCAGCTGTTTCCTTGATCCTCATGACGTTCTTTCCAGCGTCATTTTCCAGTGGTCCAATGTCCACTTTGTCTCTCTTTTGCCCTTTATGTACCTAAAGAAACTTTTACAGTCTTCATTTATTTTACTGGCTAGCTTACCCTCATATTTAATCTCCTCCCTCCTTATTTCTTTTTTTTGTTGCCCTCAGTTGTTCTTTGTAAGCTTCCCAGTCCTCTGGTTTCCCACTGTCTTTTGCCATATTCTGTGCTTTCTCGTTTGCTTTTATGCTATCCCTGACTTCCTTAGTCAACCATGGTTGCTTCATCCTCCCTGTACCATGCTTCTTTATCCTAGGGATGAACTTTTGCTGCACCTCCTGAATTATTCCCAGAAACTCCTGCTATTGCTGTTCCACTGTCTTTCCTGCTAAGGTCCTCTTCCAGTCAATTCTGCCCAGCTCCTCCTTCATACCTCTGTAGTCACCTTTATTCAGCTGTAATACCGTTACCTCTGATTCTCCCTCTCAAATTGCAGAGTAAATTCTATCATCTTGTGATCACTGCCTCCTAAGGGTTCCTTTACCTTAAACTCCCGTGTCAAGTTTTCCTCATTGCACAACACCAAATCCAGTATTGCCTGTTCCCTTGTGGGCTCCACCATGTGCTGCTCCAAAAAGCCATCTCATAGACATTCCACAAACTCCTTTTCTTGCAATCTGCTATCAATCTGATTTCCTGTGTCCACCTGCATATTGAAATCCCCCATGATCACTGTGACTTTGCCTTTCTTAAACACCTTTTTTATCTCCTAGTGTATCTTGTGCCCCAGCTCCTGACTACTGTTTGGAGGCCTGTACACAGCCCTAGCTATCGTTTTTTTTTGACCCTTGCGGTTCATCAATTCTACCCATGCAGATTCTACACCATCTGACCCTACTTTGTTTCTTTCTATTGATTTGATTTAATTTCTCACTAAGAAGGCAACCCTACCCCTTTGGCCCACCTGCCTATCTTTTCAATAGGATGTATATCCTTGGATATTTAGTTCCCAATCCTGTTTCTTGAAAAGTAGAAATATATTTGCTGTCCACTAGTCCTCTGGCACTTCGCCTGTGGCCAAAAAGGAATTTAAATCTTGGGTTAGGGACCCTATCATTTCCTCCCTCATCTCCCACAGCAGTCTGAAATACCAGTCATTTGGAGCGAGGGATTTGTCCACTTTTAAACCTGCCAAAACTTCCAATGCCTCCTCACTCTCGATACTGAACTGCTCAAGAACCTCACAGTCCATCATCATCTTGAATTCGATACCTACATCCTCTTTGTCCCGAGTTAAGACATGTGAAGTATTCATTTGTCACTCTACCAATGTCTTTCGGCTGCACAACAGATTTTCTCCCTTGGTCCCTGTTGGGCCTTACTCTCATTGGTTACTCTGTTCCTTTTGGTCTACTTGCAGGATATCCTGTGATTCTCCTTATTTTATCTGCTAGCTTGTTGTTCATTTGCCCCTCTTTGCTCTGCTTTTTTCTTTCTTAATATTCCCCTAGTACTTTAAATGCTCCACCAAGGCCTCTATTGATTTGCTACCTTTCTGGCTGTTACACATCTCTCTTTTTTTTCTTTTTAACTGATCCTGAATAGTCCCAGATATCAAAGATTTTCTAGGCTTGTTGCTCCTACATCTCACCCTAAAGAGAACATGTTGCTCCTGTACTCTGCCCAGTACCTTTTTTGAACACCTCCCACTGTTCTGTCCTAGATTTACCCTCAAATAGCTGTTTGCAGTCCTCCATGGACAGTTTTGACTTCATTTTAATAAAAACTGCCTTGCCCCAATCCAAAATCCTTTTTCTTTTGCAGAACATCCTTTTCCTTTAACACAAGAAACTTAAACCGTATGGTGCTGTGCTCGCTATTAGTAAGAGGCTGCCCCACTCTCCTTCAAACTCCTGTCTGGCTTCATTCCCCAGAGCTAGGTTCAGCACTGCAGCATTTATTGTAGGACCGCAGACATGTTCATATAAAAAGGTCTCCTGAACACCATTCAAGAAACCCGTATCCTCTAAACTCTTTATACCATGATTATCCCAATATATGTTGGGGTAGTTGAATTTGCCTAATGTAATCACCTTATTATAATTTTTGCACACCTTAGTGAATTGTCTACATATTGCTTCTGTATTGCCTGCTGACTTTTTGGGAGCCCATAAAACACACCCAGCTTTGTGACTGCCCCTTTTTTTAATTCTTGAGCTTTACCACAAAGCCTCATTTGACAACTCTTCGGTATTGTTAGGCTGAAAGTACCTAATGGGATCTTTAAAATGATCAAAACGATTACAAGAAGACACATGCATTTCAATACGTAGCTAATTTAATAGCTTAATCTGCTTAAGATTCACTCATTAGTTTGTATAAATATTAAGCTACTTCATATCTATACAGACTAGTGAGTCCCACTGCCTTGTCTTCATGCCAGGGATTTTGAATAGCTGGCATTTAGAGTTCTCCCTAAGATTCTGTGTCACTGGTCTAATGCGATAGGGAAAGTCCATGGCCCTGGACCCATGAACACATTCTGATGTTGAAAGTCCAATGATTAGGACTGTTCTGGTTACGTAGAATATAGAACATAGAACGTGGAACAATACAGTGCCGACCTGTGAACTAATCTTAACCCCTCCCCCTACAATGTCCCAGCATTATCCATATGCTTATCCAAGGACTGTTTAAATGCCCCTAATGTGGCTGAGTTAACTACATTGGCAGGCAGGGTGTTCCAGCCCTTACCACTCTCTGAGTAAAGAACCTGCTTCTGACATCTGTCTTAAATCTATCACCCCTCAATTTGTAGCTATGCCCCCTTGTACAAGCTGAAGTCATCATCCTCAGAAAAAGACTCTCACTGTCCACCCTATCTAATCCTCTGATCATCTTGTATGTCTCTATTAAATCCCCTCTTAGCCTCCTTCTCTCCAATGAGAACAGACCCAAGTCCCTCAGCCTTTCTTCATAGGGCCTGCGGTCCAGACCAGGCAACATCCTAGTAAATCTCCTCTGCACCTTTTCCAATGCTTCCACATCCTTCCTGTAATGGCGCAACCAGAACTGCACGCAGTATTCCAAGTGAGGCCGTACTAGCGTTTTGTACAGTTGCAGCATGACATCACGGCCCCGGAATTCAATCCCTCTACCAATGAAACCTAACACACTGTGAGCCTTAACAGCACCATCAACCTGGGTGGCAACTTTCAGGGATCTATGTACATGGACACCAAGATCCCTCTGCACATCCACACTACCAAGAATCTTTCCATTGACCCGGTATTCTGCCTTCCTATTATTCCTCCCAAAGTGAATCACCTCACATCTATCTGTATTAAACTCCATTTGCCACCTTTCAGCCCAATTCTGCAGTTTATCCAAGTCTCCCTGCAACCTGCCACACTGCCCACCACTCCACCGACTTTAGTGTCATCTGCAAACTTACTAACCCATCCACCTATGCCTGTGTCCAAGTCATTTATAAAAATGACAAACAGCATTTCGTAATACTTTAAGCACTTTTCCAAACACTCCAGGTGGCTCTGTGCCAACGACGTAAAAGAATGTCTCCTACAAATAATCCAAGTTATACACTTATCGCTGGCTAAAACAGTTCTGTTTATTGCAGCAGCCTATTTTCATATATTTTCCCACTTTGCTTCACTTGCTCATTGTCATATCGAAATATCATTTTTAACTCCAACACTGTATCTTCTAAGATAAGGTTGAGTGAGTGGATGAAAATCTGCGAGATGGAAAAGTGTGAAGTTGTTCACTTTGGCTGGAATAATTAATAATAATTAAAAAGCAGAGAACAACTGCAGATGTAACGTGACTTAGGTGTTATGATATGTCACAACAAGTTAGTATGAATGTTCAGCAAATAAGTTAGGAAAGGTAATAGAAAGCTATCCTTTATTACAAGAGGAATTGGACATAAAGGTAAACATGTTATGCTTAAGCGGCTTGACTTAGTCTTTTGACCGGTTGGATTGGCTGAACTTGTTCTCGCTGGAGTTGAGAAGAGTGGGAGGTGATTTAATGTAGTGTGTAAGATCTTCAGTGGTCATGATATTAGAAGGATCTTTCCTATTGTGAATGTATCCAGAACTAGGAGTATTGTTTGAAAATTAGCGTTGTCCTTTTGGGACAGAGCTGAGGAGAATTATCTTTTACTGAGCATTGTGCACCTTTGGAACTCTCTGCCTTGGTTGGCAGCAGAGGTGGGACCATTAAATATTTTACAAAGGCAGAGAAAGACATTCCTGTTAAGCAAGGGAATCTAGGCTTATTAGGGATCGATGGGAATATAGAATCCAAACAAAAAGATTACCCATGATCTATTGAATGACTGACCAGACTCAAAGGGCAGCAAGTAGTTGGGCTGTGTCTTCCCATCTGTGAGTCATTTAAAATTTTGTACAGAAAAATACATTTGACCTCAAGCCTATCAGGTGGTAGTTAGCATGCAATGTCCTTGATCCCCTGAAGGGAAAAGAGATAATTGATCTTGTTGAATTGCTCCCTGAGGTTTCAGCCAAAGTTATTTAGTAGAATGCCTCATCACCAGAACTTACAAATAAGTACCAAGATATAGGTGGTTTGGTGGTGAGAAAGGCACTCCTCATCAGGTCATTTACCTATTTTTAGACTCTCTGTGCCACTGTACACTGCCACTGAGACAGCTGCGGTGTTGAAGAGACTGTCACACATCTCCTTCCAGAAAAGTGCCTTTGCTGAGAAGGACTGGAGATGAATCCACTGGTTTCTGTCAAGTTCATCCTGAGCACCTCTGTGAAACAGAAGCATATTCGACGGGTTGTTCACAGGGACGCACACCAGAAGAAACATCAACTACACCTTGAAGATTATTACCTCGGTGAAAGGTGCAGTTGGATCTGCCTGAAACTTGATGACCTTCCAGTGCAAAGAGTTGTTCTCAACCAAGTATTGCGCATATGCCCATTCCAAGATCCAGCTCTTCATACTGAGGGGTGTTCTAAAGCTTGCGACAGCCACCACCAATAAGCAGTGGGGAAAAGTTGCTAGAAAGGAGCTGGTAACTTGCAGAACTCCACTGTATGCTTGTCATTGAACTTAGCAAGGATTGCAATTGGTTTGAGGCATACAAGAATCCATTGAGCTTAATGGAGAAAAGTTACAACTTATTGTATTTTCTATAAAGTCCAATTTGAAATATAT
This sequence comes from Stegostoma tigrinum, assembly GCF_030684315.1. Lineage (NCBI taxonomy): Eukaryota > Metazoa > Chordata > Chondrichthyes > Orectolobiformes > Stegostomatidae > Stegostoma > Stegostoma tigrinum. Next base: position 50,880,439 of record NC_081379.1, on the reverse strand, counting down.
TGGAGTGTACTTTTAGATATTTTACGAATGAAATATATTTTTTGTAATAGTTATAATGGGAGACATCAGTCAGAATAAGCATCAACTGGATATTGTCAGAAACACTTGACTCTTTTTATTTATAAGTTTCTGATCACCCATTCTGGCTTCCTAGATATGTCTTCAGATCTTCCAGGCTGTGCCCAAAAGTATTGGAGCCATTGTATGGAGGGGAGAGTGTGGAAAAGAAGCTCTGCAAAGGATTGTTGGATTTCTGTTCCAAGCCATTGTGAGCCAGGTGAGTCAACCGCCAAGGTTACGATGTGTTTGCAGATACATCCCAGCTCTGCATTCAGAAGACTGGGGGCCATTTTGATCACTCTGGTTTGGAGTCTAGCTTTTGGTTTGTACATAGTGATAGGATTCAGTTGATAAAAGAGATTTGAGGCATATTTTCCTTCAGAGGTGTCAGTGGATGAGAGAGACAAATGCCCCTGCCCTTCCAAAACCGTGAGAAGGTAGAAGGAGGCAGAATCTGGTGTCAAGATTGGGAAGGGCAGAGTGATACTGGGGAGCAGGGCAGAACTAATTGTTTGACAGTCTGTGATACTGTCCTGGTCATGTCCACTTCTGGTACTGAACCCTAACCTGGTAAAATAATGTAGAGAAAGCACTGAGATGCAGTCAAGCTTTGAGTTTTAAAGCAGGAGGAGAAGGAAATGTCAGCTGCCAGTTTCCATCTTACAGGGAAGTTGGCGAGAGAGGAATAAATCTTCATATCAGTGCAGGTGACACAGGAAAAAGGGGATGTATATAAAGCAGGTTCTGGAATCTAGGTGGAACGTACAGAGGATCATTGAGCATTGACAAAATTAAGGGGAGAAGGAAAGTTGCATGAAGGAGGATAACAAAGTGTGGAGCTGGATGAACACAGCAGGCCAAGCAGCATCTCTGGAGCACTAAAGCTGACGTTTTGGGCCTAGACCCTTCATCAGAGAGGAGTTGGTTGGAAGAACTTTCCGTTACTTCCTGTTAGGAACGGCAACCTGATTTGGGCAGATGTAGCCTTTATAGAGAATGAGTCAAAAGGGATATGGTGGCCTTGACAAAGAAGGAAATAGCCTACGGTATGAGCTTTTGAGAAATCGGTTCCGCATGGATCAGAAGATTGAGTGAAGCCAAGTGCCAAGTGGCACGATTGAGGGACATGCTGGAGGCGTGATTGGTTGCGATAGTGGAATAATACAGGTTGTCTGTATTCCTCGTTATGTTGTTTGCTGTTGCAGAGTTCACACACAGACAGCCGACTTCTGGCCAGTACAACACTGGCGAAGCTGGTTAACAGCAACCCTCAGCCCCAGGTCAGGGCAGTGGCAGCCCTCCATGCTTTACAACTGACACAAGGAGGTTAGTAACCATTCCAGTTCTTCTCTCAGTGAAACCCAATGAGGATGATGCTTGACTAATCTTGCTTCTTCATTTCTGCAGTTCTTTTACCTTGATTTTTCAGTCTTGGCTCCTTATACTTTGGGCTCATTTTCAGTTACACTAGTGACTTTGTGTGAAAAAGTATAATAACCTTGGAAGGCAAAATGGATCAACACTTGTAGGAAGGAAGATTGCAGAGTTATGCAGAGAAAGTGCATAAGACCATAATAAGTAGGAACAAGAGTAGGCCGGTCAGCCTCTTGAACCTGCTCCACCAATCGTTGCACATGGCTTATCAAATATTCTTACATCCACTTTCCTGCCCTTTCCCATAATTCTTGATTCTGTCAAGAATCTGTTCAGCCTTAAATGTAGGTCAAAAATCACACAACACCAGGTTGTAGTCTGACAGGTTTATTTGAAAACACATAGCTTGCACAGTTCTGCCCCTTCCTCAGCCATGGCGTGAGAGAGAGGGTGTAAGACATAGAATTTTTAAGCAGAAAGGGAACTAAAACTGGCCCCCTGTTGTTGAATCTTTAATCAGTTAGAAAGGAGACTGATTGAAATGCAAAATCTAGATTCCTTTCGAGACATTGCCCTGAGATGATTTAAAGGTTTTATCAATTTATACAAGGCGTGATATCTCAGATTAGACATGCATTTTAGGTGTCAGGTCTTGCTTAGAATCTGTCTATGCTTTAAACTGGGGTCAGGTTTTTTGAGCAAAACAGAATGTATCTGCGACTACACAAACATCTTAGATGTAATAATTTGTGTGTGTGCGTGTGGAGAAAGAGGGAGAATTTGTGGTGTGTGTGACTCGACCACTGTTGTCTACCTCCTAATGCAGGCAGGGATGCCCCGAGGCATGGTGTTCTGGCGAAACCATGCAGACGCTATGACAAGGGATGAATGGGCACCATGCAATGATCACTGGACAGGGGTGCTCCCTCCCAGTGGGGGATCATTTCAGGGGGCCAAGGATGTTCACCCTCCGATTTTCGGGCAAGTGTCCTCCAAGGTGGACTTTGAGATACACAGTGACGCAAAATTGCTGACTAGACGCTGATAGCCAAGTTGCATAGCCATGAGGATGGCCTCAATTGTGATCTCAGGTGCATGTGGTATTACAGGTGACCCCACCACGCTATATACTCTCATGCGCGTGTGTGGGCATACACAGATATGCACACATTTGCACACTCACAGGCCCTCTCTCTTTCTCACACTCATACCTACACACACACCCTCCCTCACACTATTACTCTCTCTAGCACACATACGCACATTCACTCACTGTTTCTCACACACATGGACAGCACACGTGTACACACACACAGACATTCACACGCATGACTTATTTCATCCAAGATGTTTGTGTAGCTACGAATACAATTCTGTTTTGCTCAAAAAAAAACCTGACCCCAGTTTGAAATGTAGACAGATTCCAGGCAAGATCTGACACCTGCAATGCAATGTCTAATCTGAGATGTCACCTCTTGTATACATTGTTAAAACCTCTAATTATCTCGGGACAGTGCTCAGCGATTTTTGCGTCATTGTGTCCACCTTGGAGGACATTTACCCGAAAATCAGAGTTGTGTGATTTTTGACCTCGTCCACCGCAGTCCAACACTGGTATCTCCACATCACATGTTTAAGCATGCACAAGAATTCTGACTCCGCAGCCCTCTATGGCAGGGAGTTCCAAAGACACACAGCCCTCTGAGAGAAGAAATTCCTTCTCATCTCAGTCTTAAATTGGCATGCCTTTATTCTGAGACTGTGCTCTCTGGTCTTAGAGTCTCCCACAAGTCATAGAGTTATGCAGCACGGAAACAGACCCCTTGGTCTGACTTATCTGCACTGACCAGACATCTTAATTTGACCTAGACCCATTCACCAGCGAATGGCCTTAACCTTCCAGACCTCCTCTTCATATACTCATCAAGATGTCTTTTAAATGTTGTTGTAATAACAGCGTCCACCCCCTCCTCTGGCACCTCATTCAATACATGCACCACCCTCTAGCTAAAATGTTACCCATCAGGTCCTTTTTATATCTTTCTCCTCTCACCTTAGTATGCACTCCAGTTTTGGACTCCACTGGCCTAGGAAAATACCTTGGTTATTCACCCTATCTATGCCCCGCATTATTTTGTAAACCTCTATGTAGTCATCCCTCAGATTCCGACATTCTGGGAGGAGAGAAGTCCCAGCCTATTCAATTTCCCAATAATTCAAACCCTCCAATCCTGACAACATCTTAGTAAATCTTTTCTGCACCCTCTCAAGCTTGACAACATCCTTCATATAGCAGGGAGACCAGAATTGACCACAGTTTTCTAAAAGAATTCAAAATAGCCTGTGTGAAGGGACAGTGTATGACTGATTGTGGGGTGTTATCATGTCAACAAAAGACGATAGGGAAGTTAAAAATTGGTTGGGGGAATGTCACAAACGATGTGGGAGAGTTTGACTGTTTGGGTGCGACGGAAGTCATTGGTAGGCTGGGCAGTTATCGATAGGATGAGCAGGGGTAGTATTACTGATTCTGTGACGGAGTGTGATTGATGTAGTTTGGTTGTGGTGTTTGTGGGGTGATTGGTGGGATGAGCGAGTGTTATTGATTTGCTGCTGGTCATTCCCAGCTCTCTGCCCTTGCCTATAATCTGGTCTGTTGTTTGCTTTCCCAGAGATTGATTGCTTGATTCTCGGAGAGCTGAAGGTCACATTCCTGGCAAAGCGAACTGATGGTTTGGGAAACTTGCTGATGAGTCGGGGCCTCGTGAGCTGCAATCACAATGAGATGCTGGTCTGCCAACTGCCAGGCTTCCAAAGTGGGGTATAGTAGAAAGATTTCCATTGTTTCATACGTGATAATTTCTGACATGGGTTATGATGGAGTAGGAATAAATGTTTGGCACAGATGCGTTGGACCGGTCTTTTTCTGTGTTGGAAAGCTGCGTGTGTATAGAACATCCTATAAAAGGGTGAGCAGTGTATGAAGTATTCTCAAAGTGACCTCACCGATGTCCTGTACAGCCGCAACAAACCTTGGCTGAATGAAGACTGAAGGAGGTCAGAAGCACTACCAGACATATCTAAAAATAAGGTGAAAACCTTGTGAAGCTACAGTACAGGAACATAGGACGGCACGGTGCTTCAGTGGTTAGCATTGCTGTCTCACAGCGCCAGGAACTTGGGTTCGATTCCACCCTTGGGCAACTCTGTGTGGAGTTTGGACATTATCCCCGTGTCCGCATGGGTTTCCTCTGGGTACTCCGGTTTCTTCCCACAGTCCAAAGATGTGCAGGCTAGGTGGACTGGCCATGCTAAATTGCCCATGTGTCCAGGAAGTGCAGGTTAGGTGGATTGGCCATGGGAAATGCAGTGTGGGTGTGGGTGGGTTGCTCTTTGGATGGTGTGTGAGAATTCAATGGGCCGAATGGCCTGCTTCTGCCCTGTATGGATTCTATGATAGTTGCATGCTAAGCTGTGGAAGCTGCAAGTTAGAAAATTTCAAGGGTGGTGGTTATATTCTGTCTTGTTGGAGATATCTGTTGCTTGGTGCTTCCACTTCTGAAGCCTGAGGCAAAACCTTGTCCAGGTTTTGTGGCTTATAAACTCAGACTGTCTGAGGATCTGAGGAGTCTTAAATGGTAAAGACCATTGTACAGTCATTAGCAAATATTCCCACTTCTGAATTTAGGATAGAGGGAAGGTCACTGAAGCAGCTGAAGATGCTTGGGCCTAGGACACTATCCTGAAGAACTGTAGGTTTGTACTGAGGTTGGTATGATTCACCTCCAACAATTACAACCACCTGTGTCTAGGTATGACTCCAACCAGTGGAAAGATTTTCTCTTATTCCCTTTAATTCCATATTTGCTAAGAGTTGCCATAGTCTATAAAACCTGCCTTCATGTTAAAGATAGCCACTGTCACCACCCCTGGAGTTCAGCACATGTTTTACGCAAGTTTGGAACAAGACTGTGATGAGGTCAGGAGCCAAATGAACCTGGAGGAAACGGAGCCTTATAGAGCATCCATCCATGTGTCCATCATTTTGCTCATGATTTAGATTAGACTGATTAGTTGGATTGGATTTGTCCTGCTGTTTGTGGACAGACTACACTGAGTTAATTTTCCACATTGTCAGGTAGATGTCACTGTCATAGCTATACTACAGCATCTTGGCTTATGTGCTGCCAGATCTGGAGCACATTTCTTCAGTGCTATTTCCAGAATGTTGTCAGGGCCCCGAGCCTTTATAGAATCCATTCCCTTCTGATGGTTGTTGATGTGATATGGAATGAATTGAAATTGCTGAATAGTGACATTTGTGATGCTGTCAACCTGAGGAGGAGGTGGCTGAGATGGATCATTCACTCAGCATTCCTGGCTGAGGCTGAACGCAATGCTTCAGTTTTGCCATTTGCATTGACATTGATCTCAGTGATGGAGATATTTGTAGATTCTCCACCTCCTATTAGTTCTTTAATTGTCCATGTCTATGCACAATTCCAAGTGACAGGACTGCAAAGCTTTGATCTGATCCACTGTGCGGAGTCTTTCAGCCCTGGTCAATGTTGTATGTTTGGACATTCAGACATCATTTGATAGGTGCCACATGGCAAGTTGGTTAGCAAATTAGAAATGTTTGGAATTCATGTGTCCTTGGCAGCATGGATGAGAAGCTGACTAAAAGTTAGAAAGTGGAGGATGTTTACATGTACATGGGCATTTCTTGGTTTGGTGACAGGTTGAAAATGGTGTTCCCCAGTGTTTGTTGTTTTTTCTGATTTATATAGAGGTGTTTGAAGGCAAAAATCTAAATTTGTGGATGATACTGAGATATGAAGATCGCTGAATTGCGAGAATGACCATTAGTGACTTCAGAGAGACAAAATTTGAAGTAATTCATTTTGTTGAGAGAAACACAAGCTTAATGTTTCAACTTTGAGTTGTGTAGAGGAACAGAGGAACCTCAAAGTTCACATGCATGATTATCTGAAGGTGGCCAGGCAAGTTGAAACGGTTGTTAAGAAGACTTAAGGGATCCTTAGGTTTATAAGTAGAGTATAAAAGAAGGGAACTGATGCTACACCGATACAAATCATTGGTCTGACCACATTTGGAGCATTGTGTTCAGTTCTGGGCACCTTTAGAAAGGATGTTTAAAGTCTAATGAGAGTTCAAAGGAGATTTACTAGAATGGTACCAAAGAATGAGGTGTCTCAAATTATGAGGGGCATGGATAGCACGAGTGCACATAGTCTTTTTTCTCAGGGATGGGGAATTGAAAACTTAGAGAGTATAGGTTTAAGGAGAGAGGGGAAAGATTTAAAAAGGACCTGAGGGGGCAACTTCTTCACGCAGAGAGTGCGTAAATGGAATGGGCTGTCAGCGAAAGTGGTTGAGGCGAGTACAGTAGCAACATTTTAAAAAAAAATTTAGAAAGGTACATGGATGGGAAGGATTTAGAGGGATATGGACCAAATGTGGGCAGTTGGAATGAGCTGAGTGGTCACTCTGGTCAGCATGGACCAGTTTGGGCTGAAGGGCCTGTTTCCATGCTGTATTACTCTCTGACTCAATGAATGAGGGATTTTAGACAGAATGAAGAATTAGAGAAACTGGGATTATCCTGCTTGGAGCAGATTTTATTGAGGTGATCGGAATTATGAACCAGTTTGTTGGGGTTAAAAAGGATATTCCGTTTTCACTTGTTGGTACAGTTGGTTCTGCTCTCAAGAGATGGAACAAAGAACGAACATAGAACATTACAGCACAGCACAGGTCCTTCAGCCCTCGATGTTGTGCCGACCTGTCATACTGATCTCAAGCCCATTTAACCTACACTATTCCATGTACATCCATATGCTTGTCCAATGACGACTTAAATGTACGTAAAGTTGGCGAATCTATTACTGTTGCAGGCAAAGCGTTCCATTCCCTTACTACTCTCTGAGTAAAGAAGCCACCTCTGACATCTGTCCTATATCTTTCACCCCTCAATTTAAAGCTATGCACCCTCGTGCTCGCCATCACCATCCTAGCAAAAAGGCTCTCCCTATCCACCCTATCTGATTATTTTATATGTTTCAATTAAGTCACCTCTCCAACCTTCTTCTCTCTAATGAAAACAGCCTGAAGTCCCTCAGCCTTTCCTCGTAAGACCTTCCCTCCATACGAGGCAACATCCTAGTAAATCTCCTCTGCACCCTTTCCAAAGCTTCCACATCCTTCTCATAATGCGGTGACCAGAACTGTATGCAGTACTCCAAGTGTGGCCGCACCAGAGTTTTGTACAGCTTCACCATAACCTCTTGGTTCCGGAACTCGATCCCTCTATTAATAAAAGCTAAAACACTGTATGCCTTCTTAACAGCCCTGTCAACCTGGGTGGCAACTTTCAAGGATCTGTGTACATGGACACCGAGATCTCTCTGCTCATCTACACTACCAAGAATCTTACCATTAGCCCTGTACTTTGCCTTCCGGTTACTCCTACCAAAGTGCATCACCTCACACTTGTCTGCATTAAACTCCATTTGCCACCTCTCAGCCCAGCTCTGCAGCTTATCTCTGTCTCTCTGCAACCTACAGCATCCTTCGTCACTATCCACAACTCCAGTGACCTTAGTGTCGTCTGCAAACTTACTAACCCATCCTGCTACACCCTCATCCAGGTCATTTACAAAAATGACAAACAGCAGTGGACCCAACACCGACTCTTGCGGTACACCACTAGTAACTGGTCTCCAGGATGAACATTTCCCATCAACTACCACCCTCTGTCTTTTTTCAGCAAGCCAAATTCCGATCCAAACTGCTATATCTCCCACAATTCCATTCCTCCGCATTTTGTACAATAGCCTATTGTGGGGAACCTTATCGAACGTCTTGCTGAAATCCATATACATCACATCAACCGGTTTACTCTCATCTAGCTGTTTGGTCACCTTCTCAAAGAACTCAATAAGGTTTGTGAGACACGACCTTGCTTCACAAAACCGTGCTGACTATCCCTAATCAATTTATTCTTTTCTAGATGATGATAAATCCTATCCCTTATAACGTTTTCCAACACTTCACCAACAACTGAGGTAAGGCTCACTGGTCTATAATTACCAGGGTTCTCTACTCCCCATCTTGAACAAGGGAACCACATTTGCTATCCTCCAGTCGTCTGGCACTATTCCTGTAGACAATGACGAGTTAAAGATCAATGCCAATAGCTCGGCAATCTCCTCCCTGGCTTCCCAGAGGATCCTAGGATAAATCCCATCTGGCCCAGGGGACTTATCTATCTTCACCCTCTGTAGGATTTCTAATACCTCTTCCTTGTGAACCTCAATCCCACCTAGTCTAGTAGCCTGTATCTCAGTATTCTCCTCGACAACATTGTCGTTTTCTAGAGTAAATACTGTTGAAAAATATTCATTTAGCGCTCCCCCTATCTCATCTGACTCCACACACAACTTGCCACTACTATCCTTAATTGGGCCTAATCTTACTTTCGTCATTCTTTTATTCCTTAAATACATATAGAAAGCCTTAGGGTTTACCCTGATCCTATCCGCCAACAACTTCTCATGTCTCCTCTTGGCTCTTCTGAGTTCTGTCTTTAGGTCTTCCCTGGCTACCTTTAAACCCTCAAGCGTCCTAACTGAGCCTTCACATCTTATCCTAACATAAGCCTTCTTCTTCCTGTTGACCAGAAATTCCACCTCCTTCGTAAACCACGGCTCCTGCGCTCTACAGCTTCCTCCCTGCCTGACAGGTACATACTTATCTAGGACACACAGGAGCTTTTCCTTGAATAAGCTCCACATTTCTAATGTGCCCATCCCCTGCAGTTTCCTTCCCATCCTATGCTTCCTAAATCTTGCCTAATCTCATCGTAATTGCCTTTCCCCCAACTATAACTCTTGCCCAGTGGTATACACCTATCCCTTTCCATCACTAAAGTAAACATAACAGAATTGTGATTGCTATCACCAAAGTGCTCACCGACTTCCAAATCTGACACCTGGCCAGGCTCATTACCCAGTACCAAATCTAATGTGGCTTCGCCCCTTATTGGCCTATCTACATACTGTGTCAGGAAGCCCTCCTGCACACACTGGACAAAAACTGACCCATCTATAGTACTCAAACTATAGTGTTCCCAGTCAATATTTGGAAAGTTGAAGTCCCCCAACGAAGAAAATTACAGCACAGGAACAGGCCCTTCAGTCCTCCAAGCCTGTGCCAATCCAGATCCTCTGTCTAAACCTGTCATCAATTTTCTAAGGGTCTGTATCCCTTTGCTCAATGCCCATCCATGTACCTGTCCAGATACATCTTAAAAGACACGATCGTGTCTGCATCTACCACCTCCGTTGGCAATGCGTTCCAGGCACCCACCACCCTATGTGTAAAGAACTTTCCGTGCATATCTTCCATAAACTTTCCTCCTCTCACTTTGAACTCGTGACCCCTAGTAATTGAGCCCCCCACTCTGGTGAAAAAGCTTCTTTCTATCCACCCTCTCTATACCCCTCGTGATTTTGTAGACCCCAATCAGATCCCCCCTCAATCTCCATCTTTGCAATGAAAATAATCCTAATCTATTCAATCTTTCTTCACAGCTAGTGCCCTCCATACCAGGTAACATCCTGGTGAACCTCCTCTGCACCATCTCCAAAGCATCCACATCCTTTTGGTAATGTGGCGACCAGAACTATGTGCAGTCCTCTAAATGTGGCCGAACCAAAGTCTTATACAACTGTAACATGACCTGCCAACGCTGGTACTCAATACCCCATTAGTTGCGATTCTACACAATATTGCATTATAGAAAATTGTGCTAAAGTAATAACAGGGCCTCTGGGAAAAGCGGGGCTGGTTCAGTTCAAAATCATTCAAAAGCCTAACACACACAATAGCACAGTTTGAATGATGGAGGAGCTAGTTTCAAGGTTGCTGTATTGTTAATGCAGGAGCTGAAGGTCGCCTCAGTCATCACCGTCATTATCATCATCATCTACTTCAGGTGCTGTTGTAGTTGCAGGGTTAGGGTAGAAATAGTTAATACAGAAGTGGATGGCTCTGGTACATTGTCTTCTGACTATTTCTTGAGAGTTGGCTTAAAAAAGGCATCAAGCTTTTGCTGCTTTGCCCTTTTTCTTATATCACGAAGAAGCTGTTCATGGGGTACCAGATAAGATCTTATTCCGTGAACTACTACCCTGCTGCATTCTGTATTGTAATCAATGTCCTCTAAGAGCTGCAACTGCTTCTCAATTTCTCTGCAGACAGAAGCTAAAACAGAAGTGGAAAGTTGTTGTGCTGTATCCTGGACTACTTCATCTTCACATGCAGCTTCCAATTCTACTTCAGCGACAAGTTGTTGTATCTCATCTGTAGAGAAGTCTTCACAGTGGGACTCAAGTAGCTCTTCAACATCCCCACTCTTCATTTCTTCAAATTTCATTTGCTTTACAAGATCAACACAATGTTCTTTGATTCTAGGAAGCTCCTCTAACTGATCAAACCCTTTAAAATTTTGAAAAAAAAATCTGGGAGAAGCTTCCAGCAAAATGCATGCAAGCAGCCCTTACTTACATCACCCCAGGTCTCCACAGTAATGTCAATGGCATTCTTGATGTTAAAGCTCTTCCAAAGTTGAAGAAAACTGTTCTTATGCCCCTCAGCGGCTGCAATCAGCCTCTTAAATACTGAACTTTAAAAGCTGCCATTGCACCCTAGGCCATGGGTTGAAGGAGGGAGGTTGTGTTTGGGGGTAGAACTAGCATTTTGATGTTTTCAGAAAGCTCACCAACTGTGGAAGGCATGGCTTCGCACGTTATCCAGGATGAGGAGCACTGATGGAATCGTGTTATAGCACTTTTTAGGAATAGCATTTCCCTGTTTGTCAGTTGCATTATAGTCAATTGATGTTGCTGGAACATACGTTACAGCAGAACTGACTGTATATCAGTAACAAGGGATCATAATTTCAGGGTTGTTAGCGGGAGACCTGAGAGCAACATTAGGAGAAATCAGAGTTGTTAGGATTTGGAATGTACTGCCTGGGAGAATGATGGAGCCAGATTTCATTTAGGTTTCAAAAGAGAGCTGGATATATATTTGAAGGATGATGAATTTAAAGGACTTTGGAGATGGGGCTGGAGAATGGGCCTAGCTGGATAGCTGTTTTGGGAGCCAGTACAGGTATAATGGGTTGAATATCCTCCTGCTATACTTTAAAATTCTATGAGTCTATGATTAATCCAATATGCAAGAATTCAACAGTGGCATTTTAAACAGAAATCGAGAGAACTGTGGATGCTGTAAATCAGAAACAGAAATTGCTGGAAAAGTTCAGCAGTTCTGGCAGCATCTGTGGAGAGAAATCAGAATTAATGCTTCGGGTCAAGTTCTGAGGAAGGGTCACTTGATCCGAAGTGTTCACGATGATTTCTTTCCAGACCTGCTGAATATTTCCGGCAATTTCTGTTTTTGTGGACTTTAAACAGAATCTAGCAAGTTTGGGCAGCAGGGTCAAGTGTTGCATTTTTGCACTGGAACAGTCTTTCCAAGCCAGATCTCTGTTCTGTCAGAGCTACATCAGGTGGATCCACACAGTGGTTCATAACTGTGAATTTGTACAACTAGTTTTAGGTTTGCAGGGATTCCAATTATAAAATAACAGCAATAATGTTTCAGTTTTAAGCAAGCTAGTTTATTGCAAGTCTATTACTGAAGCAACTAAGTTACAAGTGATACAGTTCATAGGATCATACAATACAGAAGGGACCCTTTGGCCCATCAAGTCATGACTGCCAAAAATATGGTACTGCCTACACTAGCGCCACTTTCCTGCACTGGGTTCATAGCCTTGAATGTTAAGACCCTTCTGAATGCTCATCCAAGTACTTCTTAAAAGTTGTGAGGTTTTCTACCTCAACTACCCCCCCAGACAGTACATTCCAGAGCCCAGCACCCTCTGTGTGAGAGACGTTTTCATTAAATCCCCTCTAAACCTCCTGCCTTTCACTTTAGAATTATGCCCTCATATTATTGACCTTTCACCTAAGGGGAATAGCTGCTTTCTGTTCACTGTGACTATGACCCTCATAATCCTGCACGCCTCTATCAGGTGCCCCTTAACCTTCCCTGCTCCAAAGACAACAATCTGAGCTCAACCATCCTCTCTTAGCTGAAATATCCATCTCCGGCAATGTCCTAATGATCTCCTTTGCACCCCCTCCATTGCAATCACATCCTTCTCATGGTGTTAGAACCGGAGCTGCACACAGTACTCCAACTGTGGTCTAACCAAAGCCTTATACGGTTTCAATGTAACCTTCCTGCTTTAATAATCTATGCCGCAACTGATAAAGGCAAGTGTCCCGTATGCTTTCTTAACTACCCTATTGACTAGTCTTGCCATCTTCAGGGATCTGTGAATAAGCACCCCAAGAGCCTTTTGTTCCTCTGAACTACCTAGTGTCCTAGAACGTAGAACAGTACAGCACAAGTATAGGCCCTTTGGTCCACCATATTTGTGCTAACCTGATGCCTTTCTAAACTAATTCGATCTGGCTTCACAAGTCCCTGTCCGTCTATTCCTTCCCTGTTCGTATGTTTGTCTAAGTGCCTCTTACATTAGCAAAGTTTATCTGATTCTACCACCCAGCAGTGCATTCCAGATATGTACCAACCTTTGTGTAAAAAAAACTTCCCGAGCATATCTTTAAAGTTTTCCCTTCTCACTTTAAACCTGTGCCCCATAGTATTTGAAATTTGCCCTGGGAGAAAGACTCTGATTATTGACCTCTCATAATTTTAAATACTTCTGTAGGGTTGGCTCTCAGCCTCTGACACACTCTAACAAAAACAGTCCAAGTTTATCCAATGTGTCCTTATAGCTAATACACTCCATTCCTGATAAAATTCTTTTGCACCCTCTTCAAAGCCTACATAGTCTTCTTGTAGAGTGGTGTCCAGAACTGCACACAATATTTCAAATGTGATCTAATACATAGAACTACAACGTAACTTGAGATAACAAGGTGAAGAGCTGGATGAACACAGCTGGCCAAGCAGCATCAGAGGAGCAGGATAGCTGATATTTCAGGCCTAGACCCTTCTTCAGAAGACCCCACTGCGAAGCCTCTTCTAAAGATGCCTACCCTGAAGAAGTTACCCTCCGAAACAACCTCAGTGATCTCTCTCCCACTCTCTCATAATCTCTTCGGTCTTGAAACTGCTCAACCGCGTCCTGAAGCAAACGAGGTACTACAACCACATCACTTTTCTTAGTACCTGCCTATAGAACCAGATCATCCCCAATGGACTACAGTCCACATTCAGGCTTTTCCAGTTTGGCCCCAGCCATGACAATGTCTACATTCAGAACATTGAGACCCTTCAGAAGCGTTTCTCCCTGCAACTCCTGAAACACTCACTCGCAGCAATGCGTCGGCATCTCCTGGCACTACAATCAAGCCTACCCCAGCTTAGAACCTCCCTCTCCCAGACCCGTGAAGGACCACTCCTGTATTTTATTCTTCATAGGATCCACAACCTGAACTCACAATTCTACTCAGTTTTATTGGACACCAAAAACCATAAGTACAGTAAACTTGCTGATGCCTACCACCCAAAACAGGCTTCCTCCACCTCCCAAATCCCCAAATCCCCAAACCTACCCAGGACCTTCCCCACTTTGTGCCTGCCACCATTGGCCTTGTGGCCACTGTTGGAGCATCCACAGATGATGTCCCATTTCTGAAGAAGGGTCTAGGCCTGAAACATCAGCCTACCTGCTCTTCTGATGCTGCTTGGCCTGCTGTGTTCATCCAGCTCGACACCTCGCTTTCTCAGATTTTCCAGCATCTGCAGTTCCTACTATCTCTGCAACATAACTTGCCAGTTTTATACTCCTTTCCCTGAAGGTTGAAGGCATGCATGCTGTATTCCTTCTTTACCACCGTATCTACTTGTATTGCCACTTTAGGGGAGTTGTGGACTTGCGTCCCAAGATTCATTGATATATCAATTGCTGGATGTGAGTTTGCTCGCTGAGCTGGAAGGTTAGTTTTCAGATGTTTTGTCGCCATTAACATCATCATGTTAATGGTAACATCATCAGTGAGCCTCCGACGAAGCGCTGGTGTTGTGTCCTGCTTTCAATTTATGTGTTTAGGTTTCCTTTGGTTGGTGATGTCATTTTCTGTGTCGGTGATGTCATTTCCTGTTCTTTTTCTCAGAGGATGGTAGATTGGCTCCAAATCACATACGGACCAAATACTGAACTACAGGAGCAACAATCCCAACACCCACAAACGAAGCTGCATTAGAACATTATTCCAACGAGCCACCACACACTGCAGCACAGGGGAACTACGCAGAGTAGAAGAAAATCACCTATACAGCATATTCTAAAAGAATGGGTACCCTATGAACACAGTCCGCCGATTCCTCAGCAATAAACCCAATAAACACATTGGCTCCAAATCAGTGTGTTTGTTGATGGAGTTCCGGTTGGAATGCCATGCTTGTAGGAATTCTCGTGCGTGTCTCTGTTTGGCTTGTCCTAGGATGGATGTGTTGTCCCAATCAAAGTGGTGACCTTCTTCATCTGTATGTAAGTATATGGGGTTTGGTGTCTCTGTGTTTGCAAAGTGTTACCACGCTGTCTGTCCGTACAGTGATAGTGGGTCCTGTCGTTTTGTGGCTAGTTGATGTTCATGTATCCTGGTGGCTAGCTTTCTGCCAGTTTGTCCAATGTAGTGTTTGTCACAGTTCGTGCAAGGTATTTTGTAGATGACGTTCGTTTTGTTTGTTGTCTGTATAGGGTCTTTTAAGTTCATTAGCTGCTGTTTTAGTGTGTTGGTGGGTTTGTGGGCTACCCTGATGCCAAGAGGTCCGAGTAGTCTGGCAGTCATTTCGGAAATGTCTTTGATGTAGGGGAGAGTGGTTATGGTTTCTGGGCCCGCTTTGTCTGTTTGTTCGGGTTTATTGCTGAGGAATTGGTGGACTGTGTTCATTGGGTGCCCGTTCTTTTAGAATATGCTGTATAGGTGATTTTCTTCTGCTGTGCGTAGTTCCTCTGTGCTGCAGTGTGTGGTGGCTCGTTGGAATAATGTTCTAATGCAGCTTCGTTTGTGGGTGTTGGGATGGTTGCTCCTGTAGTTCAGTATTTGGTCCATATGTGATTTGGAGCCAATCTACCATCCTCTGAGAAAAAGAACAGGAAATGACATCATCAACACAGAAAATGACATCACCAACCCAAGGAAACCTAAACACATGAATTGAAAGCGGGACATAACACCAGCGCTTCGTCGGAGGCTCACTGATGATGTTACCTAGAATGGTGACGAAATGTCTGGGAACAAACCTTCAAGCTCAGTGAACCAGCTTACATCTGGAACAAAATAAAGACCCACTCTCTTGTGGACCGAGAGGAGGAGAGTGCTGTGTTGGTGGTGAAAGTAAGACGTCAGATTGGCTGTGCACCCTTGCAACCAGTGGATCTTAATGCTGGCTTCGGCCTAACGCTGGTTCAGGGGAGCAGCCAACCTGCAACGATGACTGCGGCAAGTGCTCGTGCCCCAGGTCAGGGGGTCTGGAACACCATCCATGTTTCCGTAAAGAAGGTGGATGAAGGTGCACCTGTGGACCGCACCTTCTTCGTGAAGAAGGTCCTGTTGGACTGTTGTGGGTTCGCTGCTGCGGACATTTACTGCCTGCAGGATTTCCCCGGTGGAGGTTTTTACAATGTGAACTTCAGGAGTGCCAAGCTTTGCGAGCGCTTCCTGGAGGTTTTCAAGGAAAAAGGAGGTGAGGGCCCCCTCTCTGTATTGACTGCTGTCCCGCTGTTTGTGATGCCAGCGCAGAGGAGCCGTTTGGTGACTGTACACATGTACAACCCGCATGTGCCAGCAGTTGATGTCCTGACCTTCCTTGGAAGGTACGTGAAGGTGGAAGGGGACCTAACTAACATCATGGACCCCTTTTTGGCATCTGCACCAGTAAGAGGCAGGTCAAGGTGACGCTGAGGATGGGCGCGGACGAGAAAGCCGTACACCCGCCGTCCAGCTTCGCGATCGGCGGGAGCAAGGGCTACCTGACCTATGCAGGGCAACCTAAAGTCTGCCATGCCTGTGGTAGGTCAGGCCACGTGGCGGCCGACTGCAAAGCCACCATCCGCAGGAACTGCAGGGAGGAGGGACGCCTTGCAAAGGATTGCCCACAAGAGAAAAGCTGCAACCTTTGTGGGGAAGCGGGCCACCTCTATAGGGCATGCCCGCAGCAGGGGACCACCTACGCACAGGTTGCCGGCAGGGGCAATGCGGGGCCAGCCCTCCCGGAGGAGAGGAAGGCACCAGGGCCCAGCAAGGACCCCACTAATGTGCAGGAGGGCCAGGTCGTGCAGGAGGGCCCAGCCCCGCAGGATGGGCCCGAGGCCAGCAAAGCGCCCCTGCAGGCTCCGGTCCCCCCCTGACAACCCGGAGTTGATGGAGGCGGCGACAGGCGACCCAGGGGAGTGGACGACGGTCCGGAAAGCGAGGAGGAAGGTGCGTCGGCGGGCCCAGGAACTGCAACCATCAGGCGGGAAGAGGCAGCTACAGGGGGGCTATAAGAGCTCCTCTGACGAGGGGGATTCGGAGAGGGCCCACCCCAAGCAGAAGTTGAAGATCTCGAGGGAGAAGGAAAGCAGCACCATGCTTCCAGGTGACGGGAGGCGTCCTGAGACTCCCTCCGATACCCAGTCACGTGCTGCTGGGGCACTGGAGGGCCCCCCGGAACTTCCAGGCGGGAAGGAAGAAACAGTGCGTTCCCAGCCTGACCCAGAGCCGGACCCTCCTGCCTCCGTACCCTCGACGGGGGGATGCCACCTGGAAGGCAGCGCGGACGGTTTCCTCAGCCCGGAGAGCGTCCAGCAGTTAGCCTGGGCAATGGGCATGAAGGGACAGATGGAGGGGCTGGACCTTGGACTTGGGGAGGGTACTGCGGTCACTGCCCACAATGGGGGTACGAGTTGCGAGCATTAATGTGCGCAGTGTCAAGTCCACCGCAAGATGTGTATCCACGTTGGCCTACCTGACCACCATCAAGGCGGACCTCCTGTTTCTGCAGGAGTGCGGGATACCGCACCTCGGCAGGTATGGGAAATGGTCCGGCGCCTGGACCTGTGGGCCTTCGATCTGGTCGGGGGGGTAATGACTGTCGCTCCCCGGGCCTGGCTATTCTGCTGCGGGGGCGCGACTTCACCATCTCTCAAGTTCAGGAGGTGGTGGGGGGGGGGCGCCTCCTAGTGGCTGACGTCACCTACAGCTCCCCTGAGGCTGATCAACGTGTACGCCCCAGCGGTACGGAATGAGCGGTTGGCCGTCCTGCAGCGGCTTCCACCCCTGCTGGCTACGTCCAGGCCGGTCATCCTAGGCGGAGACTTCAACTGCATCATCGATGCAGATGGAAGATCCGGCGTGGGGACAACAGGTGGGGGGAGTCAACTGGATGTCCCGTCCAGATTCCTGATGGGCACGGTGAAGGACGCCAAGCTGCTCGACGTCTTCAGCACCCCTGCAGACGGAGCGCAGCGGAGGTACAGCTGGTCGCGGCCAAACGGGTCTATTCACTCAAGGATAGACTTCCTGTTTGTGTCACGGGCGCTCTCGGTCAGGTCCACCGGCATCGAGCCGGTGTTCTTCTCTGACCACTGCCTCCTACTGGCCGACTGTCACTTCCTGGACGACCAGCCGGCCGGCAAGGGGACATGGAAGCTCAACATGACTCTGTTGACCCCAGAGAACGTCGAGGAGCTTAAGAGGGAGTACGCCGGTTGGAGAACCGTGAAACCCCTCTTTGAGTCTCCGGGTGACTGGTGGGAGACGGTGAAGGAGAACATCAAGAGGTTCTTTGTCCTCAAGGGCGTTCGGAAGGCGAGAGAGAGGCGGGGAAAGCTGTCGCGACTCCAAAAAAGGGTGCAGAACCTGCTCCTTCTGCAGTTGATGGAGGTCGATGTCACAGAGGACCTCCACGAGGTGAGGGGCCAGCAAGCCTCGCTCTTTGCCGCGGAGGCCTCCAGGATAATCTTCCGGTCCAGGGTCCGCTCCGTGGAGCGGACGAGACGTGCTCGCGTTTCTTCTTTCAGAAGGTGCACAAAGAGAGCTCTGTGCCCTGCCAGCTGAAGGAGGACGACGGCTCGGTGACGTTGTCTCGGCCCGACATTTTGAGGATCAGCAGATCCTTCTATGCCGGACTGTACGACACGAAGCCCACGGACAGCACGGCCTCCAAGTTGTTCCTGTAGTCTATCACGGAGGTCTTAGACGACGGCACGAGGGAGTGGCTGGACCGGCCGATATCCCTGGACGAGCTGACCAGAGCCCTCAAGTCCTTGGAGAGGAATAGGACTTCCGGGAGCGACGGCTTACCGGTCGAGCTGTATTCCGCTCTGCGGGACCTGGTCGGCCAGGACCTGCTGGAGGTGTACGATAGTGCGCTTCGGGCAGGGGAAATGTGCAAGTCCATGAGGAAGGGCATCATCACCCTCATTTACAAGAGGAAGGGGGAGAGGGAAGAAATTAAGAATTGGCGTCCCATTTCACTATTGAACGTGGACTACAAAATCCTGGCCAAGGTCATAGCCAACCGGGTCAGGTCTGTCCTGGAGTCGGTGATTCACCCTGACCAAACCTGTGCTGTGCCGGGCAGGAAGATCGCTGAGAGCCTCGCGCTCATCAGGGATACGATCGCCTACGTACAGGACAGGCGGGTGGACACCTGCTTCGTCAGCCTGGACCAGGAGAAGGCCTTCGACAGGGTCTCTCATGCTTACATGAGGGACGTCCTCTCCAAATTGGGGTTCGGGGAGGGCATCCGCAATTGGATCCAGCTGCTCTCTGCCAACATGGTTAGCGCAGTCTCGATCAACGGGTGGGAGTCAGATCTGGAGTCAGGCAGGGCTGCCCGCTCTCTCCTGCCTTGTTCGTGTGCTGTGTGGAGCCCTTCACCGCATCCATCAGGAAGGACGTGAGCCTGAGGGGCGTGACTATCCCAGGCAGCGGAGGCCTTCAGGTCAAGACCTCCCTGTACATGGACGATGTCGCCGTCTTCTGCACCGATCGTCGGTCGGTGAGTAGACGATTGGACATCTGCAGCCAGTTTGAACTGGCCTTGGGTGCCAAAGTCAATGGGGTAAGAGCGAGGTCATGTTCTTCGGGAACTGGGACGATTGCTCCTTCATCCCCTTCACCGTCAGGACAGACTACTTGAAGGTGCTGGGTGTTTGGTTTGGTGGAGCTGGGGCGTGCACTAAGACTTGAGAGGAGCGTATCACCAAACTGAAGCAGAAGCTGGGCAGGTGGACGCTCCAGTCCCTCTCCATCGCAGGCAAGAACCTGGTTGTCAGGTGCGAGGGGCTTTCGGTACTGTTGTATGTGGCACAGGCCTGGCCTATTCCCTGGACCTGCGCCGCTGCGGTCACCCGGGCCATCTTCCACTTCATTTGGGGGTCGAGGATGGACTGGGTCTGCAGGGACACCATGTACAAAGACCTGGAAAATGGGGGAAAGGGCGTACCGAACGCCACCCTCGCCCTGACGGCTACCTTTGTGTGCGGCTGCATCAAACTGTGCGTAGATCCTCAGTACGCAAACACCAAGTGTCACTACTTACTGAGGTTCTACCTGTCCCCGGTGTTGCAAAGGATGGGCCTGGCCTTGTTGCTGCGGAATGCTCCGAGTAGTTGGACCGTTCCGTACCTCCTGTCCTTCGTGGAGAAATTTTTGAAAGGAAACACCTTTGACCACAAGGCCTTCAGGCAGTGGTCAGCACGTAGTATCCTCGAGACCCTTCGGGAAAAGGAGAGGGTGGATCCCGTCGTGTGGTTCCCCACGCAGACTGCCAAAGTTGTTTGGCAGAATGCCTCATCGCCAGAACTTTCAAATAAGCACAAGGACATTGCTTGGCTGGCGGTGAGAGGGGCTCTGCCAGTGAGATCCTTTATGCATGCCCGGAATCTCTGCGCCACCGCACGCTGCCCTCGAGGTGGCTGTGGGGGGGAAGAGACTGTCGATCACCTCCTTCTGGAGTGTGCCTATGCGCAGGAGGTCTGGAGGGGGATGCAGTGGTATTTGTCTAGTTTCGTCCTGAGCAGCTCCGTGACGTGGGACTCCGTGCTGTCCGGGCTGTTTCCCGGGACGCACACTGAGACCAACATCAACTGCGCCTGGGGGACCATCAATGCGGTGAAAGACGCTCTTTGGTCTGTCCGCAACTTGCTGGTCTGCCAGCTGAAAGAACTGACCCCGACCGAGTGTTGCAGACTGGCGCACTCCAAGGTCCAGGACTACGTGCTGAGGGACACGCTAAAGCTTGGGGCAGCCACCGCCAAGGCACGGTGGGGAAAGACCATGGTATGAAACCCCTCGTCCAGATTAGAAAAAAAGGGCCCTATCTGGTAACTGGGCCCAGCTGGCGCCTTCCCCAACTGGTCAGGGGGCCAACGGGGACTGTGCGGGGAGACGACTGCCGGGGTGTTTTCTTTGCTTTGTTTTTGTTTTCTTCTTTGTTTGTTTTTTTTCCTTTAGTTGGTGTATGTACCCCCTGGGTAACCTGGAGCGGCTTGCATGACTGGGTAGGTGTGTAAATATGTTTTATTTTTTGTACATCTTACGAATAAAGTATATTTTTTCAAATAAAAAAAAGTGACGAAATGTCTGAAAACTAAACTTCCAGCTCAGCGAGCAAACTCACATCCAGATCATAACAAGTTATCAAGGTGGTACCATGTTGATGGGGTTAGATTTCCATGTGCAGTGGGGTTCTATCTGTTAGTGTTGGCATGGTTTGTTCTCTCCATGTGGTGGGATTATGTATCTCTGTATTGATGGGGTTTGGTCTCTCTGTGTTGGCAAAGTGTTATCTCGCTGTCCGTCCATGTTGGTGGGGTTTGATCTCTCTCTGCAGTGGGGTTTAGACTCACCATGTTGGTAGATTGTGTTTCACTGTGAAATGGGATTTTGCCTCTCTACGTTGGTGGGGTTTACTCTCCGTGCGTTGTTCTATGAATCACTGTTTAATAGGTGTTCTTTGTCACAGGCCTCTGTCTTGCTGGATCTGCTGTTTCCTGTCATAGTGACTCACTGTGAGGACAAGAGGAGTCCAGTTCTGTCCCGTGCTTTTCAAGGTAAGTTGTTCTGCTCAATGTTGTCTCCGAGTCGCATAACCTTGATGCGGCTGGGCGGTTCCATACACACCAATCCATGTGTGTCACATGAACTTCTTTATTATTGGAGAGGTTATTGTTTCTGAGAACTTGCAGAGCCCCGTTATTCTTAGTCTTTATGCCATTTGGCCCGTTGAGTCCATGTTAGTTCTGTGTAGAACTATCCAGTCAGTCCCATTTCCTCATTTTATCCACGTAGCCTTGCAGGATGACACAGTGGCTCAGTGGTTAGCACTACTGCCTTACTGAGCCAGGGACCTGGGTTCAATTCCTCTGGCAACTGTCAGAGGACAGGCAATTGTCTTTGTGGATTTGCTCCGGGTGCTCTGGTTTCCTCCCACAGTCCAAAGATGCGCAGGTTAAGTGTGTTAGCCATGGGAAATGTAGGGTTACAGGGATGGGGTGGGTCCGGGTGGGATGCCCTTCTGAGGGCTGGTGTGGACTCAATGAGCCGAATGGTTGCTTCCACATTGTAGGGATTCTATGATTTGCAGCGGCTTGGTGGTTAGCACTGCTGCCTTACAGTGCTAGGGAGCCTGGTTAGATTCCAGCTTTTAGTGACTGTTTGTATAGAATTTGCACATTCTCCCATGTCTGTGTATGTTTCCACAGAGTGCATCGGTTTCCTCTCTCAGTTCCAAGATGTGCAGGTTGGGTGGTTTGGCCGTGCTAATTTTCTCCATAGTGCACAGATTAGGTGGCTTAATCATGGTAATATATGGACGTACGTGGAATAGTGTAGGTTAGATGGGCTTCAGATTGGTATGACAGGTTGGCACAACATCGAGGGCCAAAGGACCTGTACTGTGCTGTAATGTCCTATGTTCTATGTTCTATGTATGCAGCTACATGGAGATAAGGTGGAGGGTCGGTGGAGACTCAGTGGGCCAAATGGCTTCTTTCTTCACAGTAGGGTTTCTATGATCTATGAAGTTTAATTTCCTAAAGTGTCCATTCAGTTTCCTTTTGAAATAATTTCTCATCTTCACTTCTGCCAACCTCAGGTTTCCATTTCATTACCATCTTTACTTTGTAAAGAAGTTCTTTCTCACATCCACTTTATATCTTTTGTGCAGAGCCTTAAACGTCCCCTACTCCTTGTACCTGTAGGTAATAGGAATATCTTTTCTTTGTCTACTTTATCCAAATGTGGTCTCTTGCATCTTGGGAGGATTAACATGGCAAGGGAATATACATTGAATGGTAGGACCTTAGAAAGGACAGAGGATCAGAGGACCTTGGTGTGCATTTCCACAGTTCCTTGAAGGCTGCTGGTCAAGCAGGTAAGCTGGTTAAGAAGGATGAGGTAAACTTACTTTTATTAATCAAGACATTTTTTACAAAAGCAGGGAGGTCATTATGGAGCTGCATACAATGTGAGTAAGGCTACTGCTGGCACACTGTGTACTGGTCACCGCACTAGGATATGATTACACTAAACAGGGTGCAGTGTAGATCCTCATCCAGCTCTCTACCTTGTTATCTCAGATTCACCAGGATGTTGGGCTGGAATGACTCAGCTAAGAAGAGCCTCTACTTAGACTATGGCTGTTTTCCTTAGAGCAGAGAAGCCTCAAGGGACATCTGGTAAAGTGTACAAAATTGTGAGGGGCAGAGACAGGGACAAAATATTTCCCTTGACTCAGGGGTCAGTAAACAAGGTAAGAAGCAGGATGCTCAGAGGGTACTTGAGGAAAGATAGTTCATCCTGAGGGTGGGACCTTGAACTGCCTGAAAGGATAGAGGAGACAGGAACTCATAAGGCATTTAAGATCTATTTAGTTGAGCACTTTAGATGAACTACACAGCCAACTGCTGGAAAATAGGATTGCACTGGATGGAGATAATGGGAACTGCAGATGCTGGAGAATCCGAAATAACAAAGTGTGGAGCTGGGTGAACACAGCAGGCCAAGCAGCATCTCAGGAGCGCACTCCTGAGATGCTGCTTGGCCTGCTGTGTTCACCCAGCACCACACTTTGTTATCTTGCACTGGATGGATGTTTGATGATTTGTGCAGACCCTATGTGCCGAAGGCTCTTTGTCTGTGCTGCAAACACTCTTGTATTTCAAATTTGTCATAAGCTCATAGACCTTAATCAAATTCCCACTCAATCTCATATGACCCAAGGGGAACAAACTCAGCTTCTCCAAATTAACCTAGGTAGCAAAAAAGCCAATGCTTGGAACCATTCCAGTAAATCTGCTCTGTGTACTGTGGAGCACCCTTACATCTTTTCTAAAGTATGGTGATCAGACTAGATTCAGTAGTGTGTCATTGAAAAAGCCAGCACTTACTGTTTTTCTCTAATTGTCCTGGGGAAAGTGGTGATGAATCACTCTTGAATTGTTGCAGTCCTTGGGATGTTAGGTACGGTGCTGATGGCCAAGACTTTCATGATTTTGACTCAGCATCAATGAGGGAACAGCAGTGTAGTTTTAAAACAGGCTTTTGTGTGGCTTAGAGAGTCAAAATGTTCCCCTGTATTTGTTGCCTTTGTCTTTCCAGGCATGGTAGAGGTTATAGGTTTGGAAGGTGCTGTTGAAGGAACCTCAGTCAGTTATTACAATGCATCTTGCAGATAACATACACAGCTGCCACCTTATGTTGGTATTAAAGAGAGTGAAGCTGGCGGTATGCTGATCAGACAGGCTCTTGGATGGTGTTGAGCTTCTTGAGTGTTGCTGCTGTAGTCATCCAAGCAAGTGGAGAGCATTCTGTCACACTTCTGACTTGTACCTTACAGATGGTGGACAGACAAAGAGTTACTCACCACAGAATCGTCAGCCTCAGGCTGCATTTGTAGCCTCAGTATTTAAATTGCTAATCCAGTTCAGTTTCTGGACAGTGGTAACCGCAAGATGCTGTTTGTGAGGAATTCAGCCATGGCAGTGTAATAGAACACCAGTGGCAATGGTTAGATTCTCTCTTGAAGATAATTATGGAGTGTGTTTGATGTTTGTGTATTGCAAATTGTCCCTAATCAATCCAAGGCTGGTTAGAGACAAAAAAACTGCAGATGCTAGAGTCCAAGCTAGACAAACAGGAAGCTGGAAGAACGCAGCAAGCCAGGTCGCATCTGAAGGAAAGGAGTAGTCACCGTTTCGGGTATTGCCGTCCTTCAGAAGAAGGGTAACACCTGAAACATTGACTGCTCCTTTCCTCTAGATGCTGCCTGGCTTGTTGCATTCTTCCAGCCTCCTGTTTGTCTACCAAGCCTAGCTGTGGTCTGTGGATGGCTCCTTAAGGACATGGAATATTTCATTTTCTGACAAGTCATGATTGGTATTGAACATGGTGTAATGAACAACAAACATTTCAATTCTGATCTTATGATTGAAGGGTGGTTGTTGACGAAGCAGCTGAAGATGGTTGTGTCTGGGATTGTACACTGAGGAACTCTTGCAGGGACGTCCTAGAACTGAGATGGTGCTTTTATTTACTGCTTTGTCATGATTACAATCCAAAAATAGGAAAAAAGGTTGTCCAGAAGACAGTTGGTAGATGGAGTATGAGTCTGCTTACTTTGGTGGGAAAGATTGGAAAGCAGGATAGAGATTATAATATCCTGTCATATTTGAATTTCAAAAGATTAACATGCAAGTACGAGAGGTACTTCCCGCGGGGTCTCTTGTACTTCAAGCATCTCTTCCTTCCGCATCGTCATCCCCCTTCTCTCTTTTGGTATCCTCGGTGTTATGACCTCGCTGAAGGTCTCGTTTTCTCAGATGAGCCTGAGATCATCTAGTTGGAAGAATTTTTGTTGAGGAAAGGGGTGGCATGGTGGCTCAGTCCAAAGATGTGCAAGTTAAGTGGCTAGGCCATGTTAAATCGCTCATTGTGTCCAGGGATGTGTAGGTTGGGTGGCTTAGCCATGGAGAACGCAGGGCTACAGTGATAGAGTAGATGGTGGGTCTGTGTGTGATGATGATTGGTGTGGAATGGGCAAATGGCCTTCTTCCACATTGTAAGAATTCTGTGATTCAATGGAAGGTGATATTACTGAAACATAAGAATCTGTGAGGTTGACAAGATAGATACTGATATGTTCCTCTTGGTTAAGAGAAACTTCAAATCGGGAAACAGTTTCAAAATAATGTCCATTTATAATGGGGATAAGGAATTTCTTTTGTCAGAATTGCTAATCAATTGAATTCTATATTTTTTGCCTTTCAATTACTTTTTATTCAAGCTGACACTGACCTTCCTGTTCCATCGCCTTAATTTTGTCAACTAGCCTTTTGAATGATACTCTGTCAAACATTTTTAAAACATCCACATAGATAACACTCCCCTCATCAAGAGATAACAAGGTGTAGAGCTGGATGAGAACAGCGGCACAGGCAGCATCAGAGGAGCAGGAAAGCTGCTGTTTTGGGTCTGGAGCCTTCTTCAGAAATGGGGAGGGGAAGGGGATTCTGAAATAAATTGAGAGGGGGGAGGCGGATTCAAGATGGATAAAGGAGCAGGTAGGTGGAGAGGAGATGGACAGGTCAAGGAGGTGGGATGATGCTGGTAGGTAGGAGGTGGAGGTGGGGGTTGCGGTTGGGGTTGGGGTTGGGGCTGGGGTTGAGGTGGGAGAAAAGACGGACAGGTCAAGGAGGCAGGGAGGAGATGTGCTGGTTTTGGGATGCGGTCGGGGCCAGGGCGATTTTGAAGATTGTGAAGTCCGCGTTGATATCATTGGGCTGCAGGCTTCCCAAGTGAAATATGAGGTGCTTTTCCTGCAACCTTCGGGTGGCATCATTGTGGCACTGGAAGAGGCCCAGGATGGACATGTTGGAGTGGGAGTAGGAGGGGGAGTTGAAGTGGCTCACGACTGGGAGGTGCAGTCGTTTGTCACGAGCAGAGTGGTCTCCAAGCCTCCGCTTGGTTTCCCTGATATAGAGGAGGCCACAACCGGAACAGTGGATATGGTATACCACATTGGCAGATGTGCAGGTGAACATGTGTAAAATCTTCTTGGGGCCTGGGATGGGGGTGAGGGGTGAGGTGTCAGGGCAGGTGTAGCACTTCCTGCTGTTGCAGGGAAAAGTGTTGGGGCTGCTGGGGAGTGTGGAGCGGACAAGGGAGTCACGGAGAGTGCGGTCCCTCCAGAAAGCAGATAAGGTTTGGGGGGGCGGGCGGGGGGAGGGTAGGAAAATGTCCTTGCCAGTGTGGTCAGATGGCAGGTGGCAGAAGTGGCAGAGGATGATGCGTTGGATCCGGAAGTTGGTGGAGTGGTATGTGAGGACAAGGAGGATTCTGTTATTGCGGGGAGGGGGTGTGAGGGATGAGCTACAGGTAACATGAGAGATACGGTCGAGAGTATTTCTGACCACTGTGGAGGGGAAGTTGCGACCCTTGAAAAACGAGGACATTTGGGATGTCTGGGACTGGAATGCCTCATCTCGGGAGCAGATGCGGCAGAGGTGAAGGAATTGGAAATAGGGGATGGCGTTTTTTTCAGGAAGGTGGGTGGGAGGAAGTATATTCTAGGTAGCTGTGGGAGTTGGTAGGCTTGAAATAGATAAGGATTTCCACGTGGTTGCCAGAGATGGAAACAGAGAGGTTCAGGAAGGAGAGAGAGGTATCGGAGATGGTCCAAGTGAACTTAAGGTTGGGGTGGAAGGTGTTAGTAAAGTGGATGAACTGTTCAAACTCCTTGTGGGAGCACTTGGCGGTGCCGATACAGTCAGTAATATAACGCAAGAAGAGGTTGGGGATAGGGCCAATGTAGATTTGGAAGAGGGATTGTTCCACGAATCCTACAAAGAGGCAAGCATAGCTTGGGCCTGTGTGGGCCACCCCCTTTGTCTGTAGGAAGTGGGAGGAATTGAAGGAGAAGTTGTTAAGGGTGAGGATGAGTTCAGCTAAGCGGATAAGGGGTAGGTGGAGGGGGACTGGTCAGGCCTGCAGGACAGGAAGAAACTGAGGTCTTTTAGACCATCTTTATGGGGAATGCAAATGTATAGAAACTCGACGTCCATGGTAAAGATGAAGTTTTGGGGAAGGTGGAGGGTGTGGGTGGTGTCATGGATGTAGTTGGGGAGTTCCTGGACCGGGGGTAGAAAATGGAGTCAAGATAAGTGGAGGTAAGTTCAGTGGGGCAGGAGCAGGCAGAGACAATGGGTCGACCAGGATAGTCGGTTTGTGGATTTTGGGAAGGAGGTAGAAATGGGTGGTGCGGGTTGGGGAATGATGAGGTTGGAGGCTCTGGGTTGGGGGGTCATCTGAAGTGATGAGGTTGTGCATGGTCTGGGAGATGATGTTTTGGTGGACGGGGGTGGGGTCATGATCAAAGGGGCGGTAGGAGGAGGTATCAGAGAGCTGGCCTCGGCGATGTAGAGGTCAGAGCGCCATACTACAACTACGCCACCCTTGTCCCCACCCCCGATCGGCAAAACATCATCTCCCAGACCATCCATATTTTAGGTCAGACAATGCATGTTAGGCACCTTGTTTAGAATCTGTTTGTATTTTAAAAACCGAAAGAACTGTGGATGCTGTAAATTAGGAACAAAAACAAAGTTGCTGGAAAAGCTCAGCAGGTCTGGCAGCATCTGTGAAGGGAAAAACAGAGTTAACGTTTCAGGTCCCATGACCCTTCCTCGGAATGTTCTGAAACGTCTAGGCCCGAAACATCAGCCTTTCTGCTCCTCTGATGCTGCTTGGCCTGCTGTGTTCATCCAACTCTACACCTTGTTATCTCAGATTCTCCAGCATCTGCAGTTCCTCCTGGTTCTGAAACACTAACTCTGTTTTTTACTTCACAGATGCTGCCAGACCTGCTGAGCTTTTCCGGCATCTTTGTTTATGTTCCTGTTTGTCTTTTAGCTTGGTGTCAGACTATTGTTATTTCCAAAGTAGGAATTTATAAAACACCATATACACCTCCAACCTCTCCTCATAGCTAATGCCTTCCATACCAGGTAACATCCTGGTAAATCTTTTCTGTACCCTCCCCAAAGCCACCACATCCTCTGGCAGTGTGGCAATGAGAATTGAACACAATATTCCAAATGGAGCCTAACTAAGTTTCTAGAAAGCTGCAACATTACCTGCCAATTTTTGAACTCAGTGCCCCAGCAGATGAAGGCAAGCATGCCATATGCCTTGTTGAGTATCTTTTCCACCTGCATTGCCACTTTCAGTGACCTGTGTACTTGTATACCCAGAATCCCTCTGCCTATCAGTACTCTTAAGGGTTCTGCCATTTACTGCATATTTTCCATCTGGATTAGACCTTCCACAATGCATTATCTCACATTTTTCCAGATTAACTTCCATCTGTAGTCTCTCTGCCCAAGTCACCAACTGATCTGTATCCCTTGAAGGTTCTTGTCGCTATCCGCGATTCCATCAACCTTTTGTGCCATTGGCAAACTTACTCATCGGATCAGTTATGTTCTCCTTGTGTTATATATATTACAAACAGCAAAGGTCCCAACACTGATCCCTGAAGAATGCCACTTGACACAGTCCTCCATTCAGAAATGCACCCTACCACTGCTACCCTCTGCCTTCTATGACTGAGCCAGTTTTTTTTTAAGATCCATCTTGCAAGCTCACCTCTTGCCCAGTGCAACTCTGGCTGTTGAAGGTGAAGCTGTTGTGGTTGAGGATGAAGTGGATGAGTTATAGGATGGCATTTGGAAATTGGCAGTGGTGGTATTGAGTATTGAGGCCTGCTATGGGGATGCTGGTGTAGAATGCTGAAATGTTGCTTGTGACACACACACACACACACACACACACACACACACACACACACACACACACACACACACACACACACACACACACGTGTGAATTTGTATTTTCAGATACATTTTGTTTTTAAAGCACACAATTTATAGACAGTCAGTCAATATGGAATGTTATGAATTCCTACTTTAGAAATAAAACCAGTCTGACTCCAAAATGTCACCTCTTCATTGCACTGAACTTTTAGTTCTGTCAGAACTGTGACTTGAAAGAAATTTGGAGATTTACATGTAAATGTTAATCAATTAAAACTTTCTAACTGATTGAAGATTTAACAGCATCTTAGATTTGTTTAGTACATCCTCATCAATGGTGTGAAGGTTTGATCTTTTACTTATAAATTCTGTGTATGATACTACCTCTCTGACTAACACCTGAAGAAGGACTGAGGCTCCAAAAGCATGTATTTTCAAATAAATCTATTGGGCTATAACCCGGTGTCGTGTGATTTCTGAGCTAATTAAATGGATCAGAAGCCATTAAGGTTGAAACAATGGCAGCAATAAGTAGATAAAAATTAGAAAAGCAGCTGGAATAAGGGAAATAACAGAAGAGGTCATGAAATTTGGAAAGAATAAAACCTCAGTTGGCAGGCTAAAGACCTGAATTTGGAAACAGAGAAACTTGGGAACAGGAATAGACCAGTCAACCACTCAAGAATGCTCTGTCATTAAATAGGATCATGGCTAACCTGTGGCCTAACATCATACACCTGCCTTGGACCCATATCCCTTGATACCCTGGCTTAATTAAAATGTTTCTATCTCAGATTTATATTTAACAATTGAAGGAGCATCAACTACCATTTGAGGAAGGGAAATTAAAACCTCCACTGCTCTTTGCATGTAGAAGTGTTTTCTAACATCTCTCCTGAATGGCCTGCTCCTGATTCTTAGACTATACCCCCTGGTTCTGGAATCTTCAACCAGTGGAAATAGTTTTATCCTTATCGACTCTGTCTTTCCTTGTTAATTCCCAAAGACCTCAATGAGATCATCATTTAACCTTCTAAATTTGAGAAAATCAAGACCTAACTCGTCTAATCTCTCTCATAAACTAACTGCTGAAGTCTTAGAATCATCCTTGTTAAAATTGCATTGAATTCCCTCCGGGGCCAAAACATTCTTCCTAAGGTGTGGTGTCCAGATCTGCTCCCAACACTCGGGGTCTAACCTCGGTTTTATGTAACATCTGCATCATTATATTCCAACCACTTAGATATGAAGGCCAGCATTCAGTTAGCCTTCTTGCCTATTTTTGCATGCCTTGTTGGCATTTTAAAGAGTTATGCACCTGAATCCCCAAACTGTATTGGATATCAACTATATTTAACTTTGTGCCTTTTAAAAATATCCTGATCCATTCCTTTATCAGTCCAAAATGAAAAACCTCATACATGCTTATTTTAAAATGCATCTGCCAAAGTTTTGCCCATTCGCCTAGCCTATCAATATCCTATTGTAATTTTATACTGCCATCAAAACTGTCTGCAATACTGCCCAATTTTTTGTCATTAGCAAATTTTGATATTTGACTTTATGCCATTATCTAAGTCATTAATGAAAATTGTGAATATTTGAGACCCAGCACATCCCTGTGGGCACTACTAATCATGCCCTGCAAATTTGAGTATTAACCCAGTGTTTCAACTCTTTGCCACCTGCCACTCAACTAATTTCCGATCTATGTCAGTAATTTGACCTCAGTTCTGTGGGTTTCCAAGTTAGATAACAACCTCTAGTGTGGGGCTTTATCAGAAGCCTTCTGGAAGTCCATATAAACAACATCCATTGACTCTTTGAGATAACAAAGTGCGGAGCTGGATGAACACGGCAGGCCAAGCAGCATCTTAGGAGCACAAAAGCTGACATTTCGGGCCTAGACCCTTCATCAGAAAGGGTCAAATCAAATTTCTTCTGATGAAGGGTTTAGGCCCGAAACATCAGCTTTTGTGTTCCTAAGATGCTGCTTGGCCTGCTGTGTTCATCCAACTCCACACTTTGTTATCTCGGACTCTCCAGCACCTGCAGTTCGCATTATCTCCATTGCCTATTTTCTGTCCACCGCGTTTGTCACCCCTTCAAAATCTTTGAGGTTTTCATATGACCATATCAATTGATTATCCAAGCATTGAAAGTTTGAAGCAGGTGGTATTGGAAGAGGAGTTTGACAATTGGGTGTGGTGTATTCCCATTCCTCGTTGATGTTTGTGCAAAAGCCATGATCAAACATTTGAAGACATAGAATCTTGGCAGGTGAATGATAGCATCAGTTAGATTTGCAAATAACAAAACCTAGAATGAGCACAGAAAAATAAAAAGAAACCAGGTGTTCTTGAGGTTTTGAATTAAAGTGAACATCAGCAAAATCCAAAGTGATGCATATCTCAGGTGCACAAATTCAACTATTCAGGCAGTAAATACTTGTTTGGTAGACAAGATCTTGACTGTTGCTGAAAAATTTTGCGAAAGCTTTTCCTCTTGCATTCATCTCAACAATTTGCAAGATATGCCAAAGTGACAGAAAGCTAAGAGTTATACTTTGAGAAGAGAGTGCTGATTGGTTGACGGATGAAATCTGAATGGTAGATGTGTTGCTGGGCTGAATAAAGCAATGAATAATGATTGACAATTGATAGTCAAAATTTGTTTAAATTTTAAAACAGGCAATTAGACTTGTGGTTGCCTTTCTTGATTAGGTGATGTACAAAGAGCAAAGAAAATTACAGCACAGGAACAGGCCCTTCGGCCCTCCAAGCCTGCGCTGATCCTCTATCTCAGCCTATTTTCCAAGGATCTGTATCCCTCTGCTCCCTGCCCATTTATGTATCTGTCCAGATACATCTTAAATAATGCTATTGTGTCCACCTCTACCCCCTCTGCTGGCAACGTGTTCCAGACACCCACCACCCTCTGCGTAAAGAACTTTCCATGCATATCTCCCTTAAATTTTTCCCTTCTCACCTTGAAATTGTGACCCCTAGTAATTGACCCCCCCCACTCTGGGGAAAAAGCTTCTTGCTATCCACCCTGTTTGTAGACCTCAATCAGGTCCCCCCTCAATCTCCGTCTTTCTAATGTAAATAATCTACTCAACTTCTCTTCATAGCTAGTGCCCTCCATACCAGGCAACATCCTGGTGAACCTTGTCTGCACCCTCTCCAAAGCATCCACATCTTTTTAGTAATGTGGCAACCAGAACTGTACACAGTATTCCAAATGTGGTCGAACCAAAGTCCTATATGACTGTAACATGACCTGCCAACTCTTGTACTCAATACCCTGTACGATGAATGAAAGCATGCCGTATGCCTTCTTGACCGCTCTATTGACCTGCGTTGCCACCTTCAGGGTACAATGGACTTGAACACCCAGATCTCTGTGCATCAGTTTTCCCCAGGGCTTTTTCATTTACTGTATAGTTCCCTCTAGAATTGGATCTTCCAAAATGCATCACCTCACATTTGCTTGGATTGAACTCCATCTGCCATTTCTTCGCCCAACTCTCCAATCTATATTCTGCTGCATTCTCCGACAGTCCCCTTCGCTAGCTGTTCCTCCACCAATCTTCGTGTCATTTGCAGTGTACCTGCATTCTATGTTTTTGTGATGTATGAGGCAGGGTGGCTCAGTGGTTAACACTGCTGCCTTACCGTGCCAGGAACCCGGGTTTAATTCCAGACTCGGTTGACTGTCTGTGTGGAGTTTGCATATTCTTGCGTCTGTGTGGGTTTCCTCTAGGAGCTCCAGTTTGTTCCCACAGTTCAAAGATGTGCAGGCGAGATGTATTGGACATGCTAAATTGCTCATAGTGTCCAGTGATATGTAGGTTAGGTGTATTAGCTATGGGAAATGCAGTGTTACAGAGGTGAGGTATTTGCATACTGGGAATGGACTTTGCAGTCAGTGTGGGTGTGAAGGGTAATGTGGAAGAACCTGCTGTTAGGAAATGGTCGGCCCCGAACACTACACTACTGTGGTGTTTCCGTCTCTGCTCTCTCCTCTAGCCAAAAAAAAGAGACAAAGTTCAGAGGAGAGAAGACAGCTGAGGGGAAGGTCGGCAGCAAGAGTTCCAGCAGGTACATGAATGTGAACCTAAAGAGCTTCTGGAAATTTGTTGATAAGTTGCACTTAGGCTTTAAGAAGTTGTTATTGGAGCAGAGAATATCAGCAGCTTCAATTTAATTTTAAAAATATTTGATATTGTAAGGATTAATTAAGTTAAAGGGGTAAGACATGGCAGGAGAGCTCCAAGTCATAATCGGCTGCTTTTGCTCGATGTGGAAAGCCAAGCACATTTCCTCTACCCAGGACCTTCATGTTTGCAAGAAGTGTCTTCAGTTGCAGCTCCTGGAAGCCCGAGGTTCGGAGTTGGAGACAAGTCTGGGTCAAAGAAAGAGTAGGGCCGATCAGGGATAGGCTAGGGAATTTGTGTGTGGAGTCTGAGGAGGTAGGGGAAGCCCTAAATGAGTTTTTTGCTTCTGTCTTTACGAAACAAACGAACTTTGTAGTGAATGAAACCTTTGAAGAGCAGGTGTGCATGCTGGAATGGATAGAGATAGAGGAAGCTGACGTGCTGAAAATTTTGTCACACATTAAGATTGACAAGTCGCCAGGCCCGGACCAGATTTGTCCTCGGCTGCTTTGGGAAATGAGAAATGCAATTGCTTCGCCACTCGCGAAGATCTTTGCATCCTCGCTCTCCACTGGAGTCGTACCTGAGGACTGGAGAGAGGCAAATGTAATTCCTCTCTTCAAGAAAGGAAATAGGGAAATCCCCAGCAATTACAGACCAGTAAGTCTCACGTCTGTCGTCTGCAAGGTGTTAGAAAGGATTCTGAGGGATAGGATTTATGACCATCTGGAAGAGCATGGCTTGATTAAATGCAGTCAACACGGCTTTGTGAGGGGCAGGTCATGCCTCACAAACCTTATCGAGTTTTTTGAGGATGTGACTAGAAAAGTTGATGAGGGTCGAGCTGTGGATGTGGTGTATATGGACTTCAGCAAGGCATTTGATAAGGTTCCCCATGGTGGGCTCATTCAGAAGGTCAGGAGGAATGGGATACAGGGGAACTTAGCTGTCTGGATACAGAATTGGCTGGCCAACAGAAGACAGCGAGTGGTAGTAGAAGGAAAAGATTCTGCCTGGAAGTCAGTGGTGAGTGGTGTTCCACAGGGGTCTGTCCTTGGGCCTCTACTGTTTGTAATTTTTATTAATGACTTGGATGAGGGGATTGAAGGATGGGTCAGCAAGTTTGCAGACGACACGAAGGTCGGAGGTGTCGTTGACAGTATAGAGGGCTGTTGTAGGCTGCAGCGGGACATTGACAGGATGCAGAGATGGGCTGAGAGGTGGCAGATGGAGTTCAACCTGGATAAATGCGAGGTGATGCATTTTGGAAGGTCGAATTTGAAACCTGAGTACAGGATTCTTGGCAGTGTGGAGGAACAGAGGGATCTTGGTGTGCAGATACATAGATCCCTTAAAATGGCCACCCAAGTGGACAGGGTTGTTAAGAAAGCATATGGTATTTTGGCTTTCATTAACAGGGGGATTGAGTTTAAGAGTTGTGAGATTTTGTTGCAGCTCTATAAAACTTTGGTTAGACCGCACTTGGAATACTGCGTCCAGTTCTGTTCGCCCTATTATAAGAAAGATGTGGATGCTTTGGAGAGGGTTCAGAGGAGGTTTACCAGGATGCTGGCTGGACAGGAGGGCTTATCTTACGAAGAGAGGTTGACTGAGCTCGGGCTTTTTTCATTGGAGAAAAGGAGGAGGAGAGGGGACCTAATTGAGGTATACAAGATAATGAGAGGCATAGATAGAGTTGATAGCCAGAGACTATTTCCCAGGGCAGAAATGGCTAACACGAGGGGTCATAGTTTTAAGCTGGTTGGTGGAAAGTATAGAGGGGATGTCAGAGGCAGGTTCTTTACGCAGAGAGTTGTGAGAGCATGGAATGCGTTGCCAGCAGCAGTTGTGGAAGCAAGGTCATTGGGGTCATTTAAGAGACTGCTGGACATGCATATGGTCACAGAAATTTGAGGGTGCATACATGAGGATCAATGGTCGGCACAACATCATGGGCTGAAGTGCCTGTTCTGTGCTGTACTGTTCTATGTTCTATGTCACTGTGGAGCATTCACAAGACAGAGAGTATTGTGAATAGCATGTGTAAAGGGGTGGTCACACCGCAGACTCATACTCCACAAAGCAGGAAGGGAATGGGTGATCACCAAGCTGAGCAGGAGGGCTAAGCAGGCAGTGCAGGAATCTCCTGTGGCTACTCCCCTGCAAAACTGATATACCGTTTTGAGTACTGTTGAGGGGAATGGCCTCTCAGAGGATAACAGTAACAGCCAGATTCATGGCACCGTGGTTGGCTTTGCTGCAGGGGAAGGGAGAAATAGACATAGAAATGCTATACTTATAAGGGATTGTTATTTAAACACTTACCTCGAAGCCAGCGGTCTTTTCTTCAGCAGAGCGCGGCGGGAGCTGGGAGGAAGTGAAGTCGGAGCAGAAAGGCAGTTGGGAAGGTAAGTGATTGCTATTTAAACACTTACCTCGAAGCCAGCGGTCTTTTCTTCAGCAGAGAGTGGCGGGAGCTGGGCGGAAGTGAAGTCGGAGCAGAAAGGCAGTTGGGAAGGTAAGTGATTACCTCGAATTTAGACACTTACCTCGAAGCTCCAGGTCCTACACAGTAGGGCCTCCCTCCTCCTCTAACCTAAGTAAAAGCCCACAGACTTGCAGCAGGAAGATTGGGAGCATCGATCAGAGGCCTACAGGTGAGTGAGTCTCTGCTTTAAAGATTAGCAAATACCTACCTTGACCGGCGGAGCCCTCCATTCCTGTTTCAGCAGCAGAAAGAGCGGGAGCTCTAACCAAGAAGGACTCTCGTGTGTTGTTAAGGGAAGGCTTTTCAATGTATATTTTTTGTGTATTGTGTAATTGATTAAACGTCTAATTGCTTAATTGAAAAAGAGTGTAGCAGAGAAGTACTAGAAAGCATTTAATACATAAATTGTAAAAGTTAACTAAATAAGTAGTAGTGCCTGGACAGGTGATGTGCTGTAGCTGTATGATGTGGGAGCTGGCTGATCCCATTGTGAACGGCAGCGACCACATCTGCAGCAAGTGTTGGTTGCTGGAAGAACTCTGGATCAGAGTAAATGATCTGGAATCTGAGCTTCAAACTATGCGGCACATCTGGGAGGGGGAGAGTTACCGGGACACTTTGTTTCAGGAGGCAGTCACACCCAGTAGATTAAATAATTCAAATTCAGAAAGTGTTCAGGGACAAGGTGTGACTGTAAGTGAGGCAGGTAGGGGGATTCAGAGTTCAGGAGTGCAGGAGCCTCAGCCCTTGACCTTGACCTTGACCAACAGGTATGAGATTCTTGCTCCCTGTACGGATGAGGAAAAGGACTGTGGACAGGATGAGCCAGTTGACCACGGCACCCTGGTGCAGAAGGCCATTCAAGAGGGGGGAGCAAAAAGATAGGTAGTTGTTATAGAGGGACAGATAGTATCCTATGCAAGCCGGATCGGGAGTCCTGCATGATGTGTTGCCTGCCTGCTGCCAAGGTGCGGGATATCTCCGAACGGCTCGAAAGGGTATTGGAGCGGGAGGGGGAGGATCCAGTTGTTGTGGGCCACATTGGGACTAACAACATAGGCAAAGCTATGGTAGAGGACCTGTTCAGGGATTATGAAGCACTAGGAAAGAAATTGAAGTACAGGTCCTCAAGGGTCATAATCTCCGGATTACTGCCTGAGCCACGTGCTAATTGGCACAGGGAAAAGAAAGGGAAATAAACACGTGGCTAAGGGATTGGCGTGGGAAAGAGGGATTCCATTTCATGGGCCATTGGCATCAGTTTTGGAACCGGGGGGATCTGTACCATTGGGACAGTCTGTACCATTGGGACAGTCTCCACCTGAACCGATCTGGAACCACTGTTCTAGCGAAAAGGATAAATAGTGTGGTCAGTAGGACTTTAAACTTCTGAGTCGGGAGGAAGGGAAAGTGAAAGAGACAGGGAGTATGGAGTTAAATGGAAAGATAAGCAACAGGATAACATGTGTACAGGTGGATTTAAGCTCGAGGCAGACTAGGAATACAGCAAAAAGGAAGGATAGCTTAAGACATTTTAGGATTTCCAACCTGTCTAATAATGATAAGAAAGTTGGCATTAAGGCACTTTATCTAAATGCTTGTAGTATTCGCAACAAAGTAGATGAATTAACAGCACAAATCCTCTAGAATGATTATGATGTGGTAGGCATCACAGAGACATGGTTGCAGGGAGCTCAGGACTGGCAGTTAAACATCCAAGGACTCACAACATATCGAAAAGACAGGGAGGTGGGCAGAGGGTGTGGGGTTGCCTTGTTAGTTAAGAATGGAATTAAATCTACAGCACTGAATGAGATAGGGTCAGAGGATGTGGAGTCTGTGTGGGTGGAGTTGAGGAACCACAAAGGCAAAAAAACTATAATGGGAGTTATGTACAGACCTCCTAACAGTGATCAGGACCAGGGGCGCAAGATGCACCGGGAAATAGATAGGTCATGTCAGAAAGGCAAGGTCACGGTGATCATGGGGGAGTTCAATATGCAGGTGGATTGGGTGAATAATATTGCCAGTGGATCCAAAGAAAGGGAATTCATGGAATGTTTGCAGGATGGCTTTTTGGAACAGCTTGTGATGGAGCCCACAAGGGAGCAGGCTATTCTGGACTTAGTGCTATGTAATGAGCCAGACTTTATCAAAGACCTTAAAGTAAGGGAACACTTAGGAGGCAGCGATCATAATATGGTAGAGTTCAGTCTGCAGTTTGAAAGAGAGAAGGCAAAATCGGATGTAATGGTGTTACAGTTAAATAAAGGTAATTACAGTGGCATGAGAGAGGAATTGACGAAAATTGACTGGAAGCAGAGCTTAGCGTGGAAGACAGTAGAGGAACAATGGCAGGAGTTTCTGGGTGTA
Source organism: Stegostoma tigrinum (assembly GCF_030684315.1). Taxonomy (NCBI): domain Eukaryota; kingdom Metazoa; phylum Chordata; class Chondrichthyes; order Orectolobiformes; family Stegostomatidae; genus Stegostoma; species Stegostoma tigrinum. Next base: position 50,842,048 of record NC_081379.1, on the reverse strand, counting down.
ATTGAGGACCCAGTACAGAGGTTCATCCCAAAGAAAAGAAAGATTATCCGTGGTGGGATTAGGCAGCCATGGCTGACAAAGGAAGTCAGGAAATGTATCAAAGAAAAAGAGACAGTCTATAAAGTGGCCAAGAGCACTGGGAAATCAGAAGATTGGGAAGGCTACAAAAACAAACAGAGGATAACAAAGAGAGCAATAAGGAAGGAGAAGATCAAATATGAAGGTAGGCTAGCTAGTAATATTAGAAATGACAGTAAAAGCTTTTTTCGATACATAAGAAATAAACGAGAGGCAAAAGTAGATATTGGGCCGCTGCAAATTGATGCTGGAAGGCTAGTGATTGGAGATAAGGAAATAGCTGAAGAACTTAATAATTACTTTGCGTCAGTTTTCGCAGTGGAAGACATGAGTAGTATGCCAACAGTTAGAGTCAGGGGGCAGAGTTGAGTATGGTAGGCATTACAAAAGAGAAAGTGCTAGAAAAGCTAAAAGGTCTAAAAATTGATAAATCTCCTGGCCCCAATGGACTACATCCTAGAGTTTGAGGGAAATGGCTGAGGAAATAGCGGAGGCTTTGGTTGTGATCTTTCAAAAGTCACTGGAGTCAGGCAAAGTCCCAGACGATTGGAAAATTGCTGTTGTAACCCCCTTGTTTAAGAAAGGATCAAGGCAAAAGATGTAAAAATTATAGGCCGATTAGCCAAACCTCGGTAGTTTGTAAAATTCTAGAATCCTGGAAGTGCACGGTCAAATTAGAACAAGTTAACATGGATTTAGTAAGGTGAGGTCGTGCCTGACAAACCTGTTAGAATTCTTTGAAGAGGTAACAAGTAAGTTCGACCAGGGAAACCCAGTGGATGTTATCTATCTAGACTTCCAAAAGGCCTTTGACAAGGTGCCTCACAGGAGGCTGCTGACCAAGGTGAGGTCCCATGGTGTTCGAGGTGAGCTACTGGCTTGGATTGAAGATTGGCTGTCTGACAGAAGGCAGAGAGTTGGGATAAAAAGCTCTCTCACGGAATGGCAACCGGTGACGTGTGGCGTCCCGCAGGGTTCGGTGTTGCGGCCGCAGCTGTTCACCTTATACATTAATGATCTGGATGAAGGGACTGGGGGCATTCTGTCGAAGTTTGGCAATGATACAAAGATAGGTGGACAGGCAGGTAGGACTGAGGAGGTGGGGAAGCTGCAGAAAGATTTAGACAATTTAGGAGAGTGGTCCAGGAAATGGCTGATGAAATTCAATGTGAGTAAATGTGAGGTTTTGCACTTTGGACTATTTTCTAAATGTTGAGAAAATTGGCAAAGCAGAAGTACAAAGGTATCTGGGAGTGTTTGTCCAGGATTCTCTAAAGGTTAACTTGCAGGTAGAGTCCGTAATTAAGAAAGTGAATGTAACGTTGTCGTTTATCTCAAGCGGGTTGGAATATAAAAGCAGTGATGTGCTTCTGAGGCTTTATAAAGCTCTAGTTAGGCCCCATTTAGACTGTGTCCAGTTTTGCGCCCCACACCTCAGGAAGGACATACTAGCCCTGGAGCATGTCTATTGGAGATTCACACGGATGATCCCCGGAGAGGTAGGTTTAACGTATGATGAATGGCTAAGGATCCTGAGTTATACTCATTAGAGTTTAGAAGGTTGAGGGGAGATCTAATAGAAACTTACAAGATAATGTATGGTTTAGAAGGGGTGGACGCTAGGAAGTTGCTTCCGTTAGGCAGGGAGACTAGGACCCGTGGGCACAGCCTTAGAATTAGAGGGGGTAAATTTAAAACTGAAATGAGACGACATTTCTAAAGCCAGGGCTTGTGGAATTCATTGCCACAGAGTGCAGTGGAGGCCGGGACATTGGATGCCTTCAAGGCAGAGATCAACAAATTCTTAATCTCAGAAGGAATCAAGGGCTACAGGGAAAGTGCAGGAAAGTAGAGTTGAAGTGCCTATCAGCCATGATTTAAATGGCGGAGTGGACTTGATGGGCCGAATGGCCTTACTTCCACTCCTATGTCTTATGGTCTTATGGATTCAGTTGTAAGGGGAATAGATAGGTGTTTCTGTGGTGCAAATCAGAGTCCAGGATGGTGCATTGCCTCCCTGGTTCTTGGGTCCTGGATCTGTTGGAGTGGTTGTATGACATTCTGGAGGGGCAGGACAGAAAGCCAGTAGTCATGATATATGTTGGTACTAAGGACCAAGGTTAAAAATAGGATGAGGTCCTCAAAGCACAATGTAGAGAACTAGGAATAAAGTTGAAATGTACAACCTCAAAGGTAAGTTACCACAAGATTACTAACAGCGCCATGAGCTAGTCAGAGTAGAAACAGCAGGATATATAGAATGAACACGTGGCTTAAAAGGTGGTAGGGGGAGGGCTTTAGATTTGTGGGGCAGTGGGACTGGTTCTCGGAGAGGTGGGACCTGTGCAGACTGAACCGGTTACACCTGCGTAGGACTAGGAGTGATGTCCTTGGGAGTACGTGGTAGATTGTTTGAGGAGGGTTTAAACTAGTGTGGCAGGGGGATGGGGACCAGAGGAGTAGGGCAGTATTTGCAGAAATTGAAAGAGAATTAGAAACCCAAGGTGCAAACCAGACTAAGAACATAAAACATAGAACAATACAGTGCAGAACAGGCCCATCGGCCCTCTATGCTGCGCCAACCTGTGAACTCATCTAAGCCCGTCCTCCTACACAGTCCCATCATCATCCATATGCTTATCCAAGGACTGTTTAAATGCCCCTCACGTGGCTGAGTTAACTACATTGGCAGGCAGGATGTTCCACGCCCTTACCACACTCTGAGTGAAGAACCTGCCTCTGACATCTGTCTTAAATCCATCACCCCTCAATTTGTAGCTATGGCCCCTCGTACATGCCGATGTCATCATCCTCAGAAAAAGACTCTCACTGTCCACCCTATCTAATCCTTTGATGATCTTGTATGTCTCTATTAAATCCCCTTAGCCTTCTTCTCTCCAATGAGAACAGACCCAAGTCCCTCAGCGTTTCTTCATAAGACCTTTGCTCCAGACCAGGCAACATCCTGGTAAATCTCCTGTGCACCTTTTCCAATGCTTCCACATCCTTCCTGTAATGGGGTGACCAGAACTGCATGCAGTATTCCAAGTGAGGCCGCACTAGTGTTTTGTGCAGTTGCAGCATGACATCTTGGCTCTGGAACTCAGTCTCTCTACCAATAAAACCTAACACACTGTTAGCCTTTTTAACAGCACACTCAACCTGTGGGGCAACTTTCAGGGATCTATGTACATGGATACCAAGATCCCTCTGCACATCCACACTACCAAGAATCTTTCCATTGAACCAGTATTCTGCCTTCCTATTATTCTTCCCAAAGTGAATCCCCTCACATTTATCTGCATTGAACTCCATTTGCCACCTTTCAGCCCAATTCTGCAGTTTATCCAAGCCTCCCTGCAATCTGCAACATTCTTCCACTGTCCAACACTTCACCGACATCAGTGTCATCTGCAAACTTACTAACACATGCACCTATGCCTGCGTCCAAGTCATTTATAAAAATGACAAACAGCAGTGGTCCCAAAACAGATCCTTGAGGCACACCACTAGTAACCAGACTCCAGTCTGAATATTTTCCATCAACCACCACTCGTTGCCTTCTTACAGAAAGCCAGTTTCTAATCCAAACTGCTAAATCTCCCTCAATCCCAGTTGGAAAGGACTTAAACAAGGAATTTGAAGAGCTAAAAGAGGTCATGAAAAGTCATTAGCGACTAGGATTAAGGAGAATCCCAAGCCTTTTTATACATATGTAAAGCAAGAGCTTAGCCAGGGATAGAATTAGACCACTCAAGGACAAAGGAGGGAATCTGAGTGTGGACCCAGAAGAGGTAGGTAAGGTCCTAAATGAATACTTCGTGTCAATATTCACCAAAGAGAAGGAATTGATGGAGGATCATCTCAAGGAAGGGAGTGTCAAGTTTCTAAGCCAAGTTGCTATTAAAAAGGAAGAGGTGTTTTGTTTCTTAAAAAGTATTAAGATAGATAAGTCCCTGCGTCTTGGTGGGATATATCCCAGAATATTGAGGGAGGCAAGAGAAAAAATTGCTGGAGCATTGACAGACATCTTTCTACCCTCTTTGCCCACAGGTGAGATCCCAGAGGACAAGATAATAGCCAAGTTGTCCGATTGTTTGGGAAGGGTAATAGGGATAATGCAGGAAATTACGGGCCTGTGAGCCTTATTTTGGTGGTAGGGAAATTATTAGAAAAGATTCTCAGGGGCAAGGTCTTTATGCATTTAGAAGCAAATGGACTTACTAGTGATAGCATGGTTTTGTGTGGTTGACGTTGCACCTTGCTAACTTGATTGAGATTTTTGAGGAGGTGACAAAGATGATTGATGAGAGACAAGTGTTTGATATTGTCTATGTAGACTTTAGTAAAGCCTTTGACAAGGTTCATCATGGCAGACTGGCACAAAAGGTGAAGTCATGTGTTATCGGGGGTAAGCTGGCTTACTCATAGGTAACAGAGGGCAGTGGCGGAAGGATGCTTTTCAGACTGGAGAGCTGTGACCAGTGATGTTCCACAGGGATAATGGGGGGACATCAGTTTGTGATTTGCATAAATGATTTGGAGGAGAACGTAACTGGCCTAATTAGTACGATTGCAGATAATACAAAGATGGTGGCATTGCGGTTAGTGAGGAAGATTGTCAGCGATCCATCAGGATATAGATCAGTTGGAGGCATGGGCAGAATCTTGGAAGATGGAGTTTAATCCAGACAAATGTGAGGTGATACATTTTGGAAGGTCAAGTACAGGTGGAAATTATACAGTGAATGGCAGACCCCTTAGGAGTATTAATATGCAGAGGGATCTGGGTGTGTGCGTCTAAAAATCACTGAAGGTGGCAGCGCAGGTAGATAAGGAAATAAAAAAGGCCTGTTGCCATTTTGCCTTCATTGGAAGGGGCATTGAGTATAAGGATGGGTAAGTTATTCTTCAGCTTTATAGAACTTCAGTTAGGCCAAACTTGGAATATGCATACAGTTCTGGTCACACTACCAGAAGGATGTGCTTCGGAGACGATACACAAAATGTTTACCAGGATAAGCCTCATGCAGGGGATTTTAACTATGGATAGACTGGGTGTGTTTTCACTGGAATGCATGAGGCTGAGCAGTGACCTGATGAAAGTTTATAAGATTGTAAATGGAATGGATCATGTAGAAAGTATGAAGCTTTTTCCCGGGGTGGTGGGATCAGTTGCTAGGGGACACAAGTTCAAGGTCTGGGATGGGCAAGTTTAAAAGAAATGTGAGGGGCAGGATTTTCACACAAAGAGTGATGAGTGCCTGGAACGCGCTGCTGCAGGAGGTGGTGAAAGCAGGTACAACAGCAGCATTCAAGAAGACATGGATGAATACATGAATAGGAAAGGGATAGAGGGATACATATCCTGTAAGTGAAGACAGATTTAGTTTGGAAGGCAAAATGTGTTGGCCCAGATTTGCAGGGCCAAAGGGCATTTTCCTGTGCTGTATTGTTCTTTGTTCTTTTTGTTTTTGTTCTTGCTGCATTCCACCAGTCAGACAAAGAACCAGTTATGAATACAGTACTTTCTTTTAACTCAGCCGGTCATCTGTCTGTGCTAATTTGTTACACCCCCATCATAAGCTTTTATTTTCTTAAATAATCTTTGATGTAGCGCCACACCTCAAATGGTTTCTGGAAATCCAAGTGTAAAATATCGACAGGCTCCCACTTATCTATAATGCACGTTACTCCTTCAACAAACTGTAATAGTTGCTTAAACATGATTTTCCTTTGACAATATCATGTCTGATTCTTTCTGATTACCTTGAGTTATTTGAAATGTGTAGCTGTATTCTTTTTAATGATCAATTCTAACACCTGCAAATTAACTGGTAGAAAGTTTCCTGTTGTCTGATTCCATTCCTCTTGACTAGAGGGGTTATATTGCTCTTTTCCAGTCTGATAAAACTTCTTTTGAATCTAGGAAATTTTAGACAGTTATCACCAATGTACCTACTAGCCCAAATGAAACCTCATTAAAGAAGCCAGAATGAAGCCCATCTGGATCCCGAGACTTGTCAGTCTGCAGCTCCATTGGTTTGCATAGTACCACTTCTCTGATAATTGTATTTTGCCAAGTTCTTATCTCTTTTTAAAAAAAGAATTTCTTATCTTCTTGCCAAACTCTTATCTCCTTTACACCTGCTGATTTACAGTTATTGCTGAAATGTTTATTATGTTGTTTGGGGCAGAGGCAAAGTAGAATATTTGTTCATTTCATCCACTATTTCCATATCTACTTTTTATTGCCATTTTCACATTCTGGGGGACCATCACTCACTTTACTTACTCTATCTCCGTTTCCACCGAAATACCTGTAGAAAGTCTTATAATTTATTTTTACATTCCTAGTTAGCTTCCTCTGGCACTCGAATTTCTTCCCCTGACTTACCTTTCTGGTATTCTTTAGCATTCTTTATGTTCTGATTAATCATTTGACTTACCACTCATTTTTGTGCAATTTTATATTCCATTAAGCTTGATATCTTCCCTAACGTCTTTGGTTAACCGCAGATGGTGGGCCCAACCTGCTCATTGTTCATTCCAGAATGCGCTGTGCCAAGAAATTTTCTCTGAAGTGTTCTATGAATTCATCATGTAGGCAACTACTACCTGTCTTAATTTTTATGAAAAGATTAAAATGAGCCATGATAATTTCTATCCCATTAACACATGCATCCAGTATTTTTTCTTGTATGCTTTGTCCCACATTATGGTTACTATTGATCACTCTTTTTGCTTCTATTCCTCGTCTCCAGCTCAATTGATTCTACATCTTGATCTCCTGATCAAGGTCATAACTAACAATTGCACAGATGCGTCATTGCTAACAGTTCCATCCCCCCGCTCCCCAGCATAACCTAGCATTTTATTTTTCTTGACTGTGATATACCACTTTACATATATTCAGGGCCCAATCCTGTTATCCTGCAGCCATGTCTCCATAATGGCTAGCAGATAATATTTATTTACTTCATCGTGTACTATCAATTCATATACTTTGTTCTGAACGTTGCGTACTTGCAGATACAGGGGCTTTGGATTTAGCCTTTAGTTATCTTTGTAGCATCTAGTCTTGATTATTGAAATATTTCTAATGTTTTATCCCTCTGCCCCTCCTGCCATTCTCTGATCTTAATTTCACATTTTACTATTTTCCCGTCTTGTCTCTACAATTTGATATGCCACGTTTGTTCCCTTGTCCCCACTATTTATTTTGAAATCTCTCCATCTCTTCGGTTACACAGTTTGAAGAACACTGGCCCAATCACGGTTCTGGTATAGATCATCCCAATGGTACAGCCCCACGTTCGCCCAATCCTGTTCCCCGTCACCAACAAACTGATCTCATTTCTCCCAGACCAGTCTTTGTGTTCATCCATCCAAATTCATGTACCTTGTACCAACCTGGTAATAACCTAGAGATTTGAGCTCCTGCTTTTTAGATTAGTGCCCATCTTGTTTTGTCTATGCAGAATCTATTTCCTAGTTTTACTTATAGCATCCTGACCGAAATTTTTAATTTTTCTCTAGTCATAAAGGAGGTGGTAGTGGACTAGAGGACAGCCATTTCACTTTACAAGAAAGGTGGTAGAGATAGATCAGTGAGCTATAGAGCCATTAATCTAATATCACTGTTAGACTATTGGAGAAAATAATGAAGGATAAAATTAATCTCCATTTAGAAAGGCAAGTTTGATCACAGGCAGCCAGCATAACATTATCAGAAAGGTGTCAAGCTTAACAAACTTGGTTGAATGTTTTTGAAAAGGTGACCAGATGTCTGGATGAGGGTAGTGCAGTTGATGTAGTTTACATGGATTTCAGAAAGACCTTTGCCAAAGCAACAGTGGGAGACTGATAAAGAAGATAAAAGCACATGGGCTATAGGGTAAGTTAGCAAGTTGGATCCAAAATCAGCTTAGTGGTAGGAGACAGTGTGGTGGTAGAAGGCTGTTTGTGTCTGGAGACTGTTGTCCAATGGCATTCAACAGGGATTAATGCTGGGCTCCTTATTGTTTGTGATATTCATAAGTTGGAGGGATGATAAAGTAAGTTTGCAGATGACATAAATATTAATTAGGATTGACAGTGAGGAGGAAGGTCTTGCGTTTCAGGAGTACATAAACTGATTGGCCAAATGAGCAGATAGCATGTAATTCTGATAAATGTGAAGTTTGGAAAAAGGAACACGACGAGGGAGTAACTCAATAAATGGCAGGAAACTAGGATGCTCAAAGAAACATTGTTCACAGAACCTTGAAGATGGCAGGACAGGTTAATAGGGTAGCTAAGCAGGCTTGTGGGACTTATTAGAGATAATGGGGACTGCAGATGCTGGAGATTCCAAGATAATAAAATGTGAGGCTGGATGAACACAGCAGGCCAAGCAGCATCTCAGGAGCACAAAAGCTGACGTTTCGGGCCTAGACCCTTCATCAGAGAGGGGGATGGGGGGAGGGAACTGGAATAAATAGGGAGAGAGGGGGAGGCGGACCGAAGATGGAGAGTAAAGAAGATAGGTGGAGAGAGTGTAGGTGGGGAGGTAGGGAGGGGATAGGTCAGTCCAGGGAAGACGGACAGGTCAAGGAGGTGGGATGAGGTTAGTAGGTAGCGGGAGGTGCGGCTTGGGGTGGGAGGAAGGGATGGGTGAGAGGAAGAACCGGTTAGGGAGGCAGAGACCGGTTGGACTGGTTTTGGGATGCAGTGGGTGGGGGGGAAGAGCTGGGCTGGTTGTGTGGTGCAGTGGGGGGAGGGGACGAACTGGGCTGGTTGAGGGATGCAGTAGGGGAAGGGGAGATTTTGAAACTGGTGAAGTCCACATTGATACCATATGGCTGCAGGGTTCCCAGGCGGAATATGAGTTGCTGTTCCTGCAACCTTCGGGTGGCATCATTGTGGCAGTGCAGGAGGCCTCCTGCACTGCCACAATGATGCCACCCGAAGGTTGCAGGAACAGCAACTCATATTCCGCCTGGGAACCCTGCAGCCATATGGTATCAATGTGGACTTCACCAGTTTCAAAATCTCCCCTTCCCCTACTGCATCCCTCAACCAGCCCAGTTCGTCCCCTCCCCCCACTGCACCACACAACCAGCCCAGCTCTTCCCCCCCACCCACTGCATCCCAAAACCAGTCCAACCGGTCTCTGCCTCCCTAACCGGTTCTTCCTCTCACCCATCCCTTCCTCCCACCCCAAGCCGCACCCCCCGCTACCTACTAACCTCATCCCACCTCCTTGACCTGTCCGTCTTCCCTGGACTGACCTATCCCCTCCCTACCTCCCCACCTACACTCTCTCCACCTATCTTCTTTACTCTCCATCTTCGGTCCGCCTCCCCCTCTCTCCCTATTTATTCCAGTTCCCTCCCCCCATCCCCCTCTCTGATGAAGGGTCTAGGCCCGAAACGTCAGCTTTTGTGCTCCTGAGATGCTGCTTGGCCTGCTGTGTTCATCCAGCCTCACATTTTATTATTGTGGGACTTATTAGTTGACTACTACCTAGTACTAGCCTGATCACCACACTGTAGAAATGAGGTGATTGCACTGGTGAGAGTGCAGAGGAGATTCACCATGATGTTGCCTGGACTACAGCATTTTAGTTATGAAGAGAGGCTGGATAAATTCCAGCTTTTTTTGGAGTAGAGGAGGTTAAGGTGGGGGGGACCTGATAGAGGTGTGAAAGATTACAAGGAGTATAGATAGGGTGAAAAGAAAGCAGCTGTTCCTCTTATTTGAAGGGTCAAGAACAACGAACACATCTAAGAAGAAACACAGGAAGTTCAGAAAAATACTTGGATGAACACTTGAAGTGTTGTAACATTCAAGGCTTATGGGCCTAGTGCTGGAAAATGGGACTGGTGTAGGTAGCAATCTAATTTTGGCAATATAGACTTGATGGACCAGATGGCATCATCTGTACTGTATGATTCAATGGTGGGCTTGGGAGTGACAGGGTCAGCTGTGCCAGGATCAGGATTGGGTCAGGGTTGGCACAGTGTCAGGAGTGATAAGGATGTCACAGGTTCACAGTTGGAACAGGTCATGCCATTGTTGGGAGTGATGGGATCAGAGCAGGGTTGGGTTGTGTTGGTGGCGGTGAAATGATGTGACATTGGTGGAAGCATGATGCTGTTTTGTTTGATTTCAGTGCTGACTCTGTGGCTGAAGTGTATAAAGTCGAATATTGGCAAAATGTGGAGACTGCGTGCTGGGAGGCTGCTTGATCAACATTCAACTTTTACCACCCAACTATTGGAGCTGATGTGGCACAGGATTGAAAGCCCAGTAAGTAAATGCCAGGATTCAAGTGTGGGTCAGAGTGGCATTGAGAAGATAGAGCAAGCAGGATTGGGATGATTGTGTTCTCTGGGGTGTGTAGTAATCACAACATTTCTGTGCAAGCTGCACACTGGCAGATGCACCGATGTCAGCACACAATAAATTTAAAGGCCTATGTACTAAGTTCATCCACTCCCTCCAGTAATAAAATCAAGGGCACATTGAGGTGGAGAGGAGAACAGAGACAGAAAGAGAGACAAGACAGTAATGGGAAGAGAGGAATAAAGAACAGGACAGAATGGATCTATTGCAGGAGCTTTCAATATGTAGATTGGTAATTATTTATTAGGGAAGAATGCTGATGGATTGAGAACAAAGGCAAATAAACAGTGTTAAACTGCAGATGAAGCATGTTCTAACTAAACTGGCAAAAGACCATGAATTGTTTACTCTATATTTACGCTATGCTGTACCTGTCCTGGGAGTGTTTCATGGGAACAATATAGTTGGGGCTTTAATTTCAATTTAAAAGGGTAGAGTAAGCTTTACTTTATGTTTAAAAGGGCAGAAGGAGTTTTACTTTGTATTTAACCCTGTGCAGTCAATTTTTTTGGTGAGTATTTCATGAGGACAGTGGAGAGAGATCTTTACTCTGTCCCTAACCCTGTGCTGTCCATGTCCTAAGAGTGTTTCATGGGACAGTGTAGAGAAAGTTTTACTTTCGCTTGAAAAGAGTAATCTTTACTTTCAGTTTAATAGGATAGAGAGCTTTACTTCCAGTTTAAAATTGTAGTTGGAGTTTTACACTGTATCTAACACTAAGCTCAGTGCTAGGAGTTTTTAATGGATGCAGTGTAGTTTGTTACTTTCCATTAAAACAATAGAAGCAACTCTACTAAAGAGTAGAGAAGGATTTACTCTGTATCTAAGTCCTTGCTGTAGGTCTCGTGGAAGTGTTTGTTAGGGATAATGTAGAAAGAGCTTTGCTCTTTATCTAATGCTGTACTATACTCCCCTGAGAATATTTGATGGGGACTATGTCAAGGGTGCTTTGTATTCAGTTAATGTTAATGTAAACTCTGCTTTCTCCATAGATTTTGCCAGACCTGCTCAGTTTCTCCAGCTGTTTCAGTTCTTGTTACAGAGGGCTTTACTTTTAGTTTAGTTTCAAGTGAAAAGCTTTACTCTGCATCTTACCCTGCACTACACATGTCTTGAGAGTGTTTGATAGAGAGACAGTTTGGAGGGAGTTTTACTTTCAGTTTAGAGGAGTAAAGGCATTTTTACTTTCCGGTTAAAACAGTAGTGAGAGCTTTACTCAGTATTTGACTCTGCGCAGTATCTGTGCTGTGATTGTTTGATGGGGACAGTGTTAAGGGAGCTTTACATTCAGTTTAAAAGAGTAGAGGGAGCAGTACTCTGTATACAACTCCTTGCTGTCCCTGTCCAGAGATTGTTTGACGGGGACAGTGTACAAGGGGCATTACTTTGCATCTAAATGTGTCCTGTCCCTGACCTGGGAGTGTTTGAAAGAACACTGTTTTGGGAGCTTTAACTTCAGTTTAAAAGACAAGCAGGAGGTTTACTATGTGTCTGACACCGTGCTGCCCTGTCACAGAGTTATACAGCGTGGAACCAGTTCATGCCGAACCAATCAAGTCCCACCTGCATGCTCCTGGTGCATATCCTTCCAAATCTTTCCTATTCATGTCCTTATTTAAAAGTGTCTTTTAAAAGCTGTAACTGCCTACATACACTGCTTCCTCAGGAAGTTCATTCCACATATGAACCACCCACTGTGTAAAAAATTTGCCCATCATATCTTTTCTAAATCTCTCTCCTCTCATCTTAAAATTGCGCCCCTAGTCTTGAAATCCCCATCCTATGGCAAAGACACCTACCCAAACCCCTGATGATTTTATAAACCTCTGTAAGGTCATCTCTCAACCTGTTATGCTCCAGTGAATATGTCCTAGCCTATCCAACCTTTCTTTATAACTCGAACCTTCCACACCTGACAACATTCTGGTAAATCTCTTCTGAACTCTCTCCACCTAATAATATTCTTTCTAGAACTGGGCGACCAGAACTGGATACAGTGCTGCAGAAGAGGCCTTAATAATGCCCTGTACAACCGCAACATTATGTCCCAACTCCTAAACTCAAAGGACTGAGCAGTGAAGGCAAGCGTGCCTTTTTAACCACCCTGTCTACATATGAAAGAAACGTCAAAAAAATTGTGCATCTGAACCCCTAGGTCCCTCCGTTCTAGAACTCTACTCAAGGCCCTACCATTAATTGAATAAGCCCTACCCTTGTTTGTAGAATGCAGTACCTTGCATTAATCCAAATTGAATGCCATCTGCCATTTTTCATCCCATTGACCCATTTAATCAAGATGCCCTCGTAATCTTAGAAAACCTTCTTCAACTGTCCACTATCCAACCAATTTTGGTGTTGTCCACAAATTTACCAACCATTCCTTCCATATTCCCATCCAAATCATTTAGAACATAGAGGATAAAACAGAACAGCACAGCACAGTGCATGCCCTTCGGCCCACAATGTTGTGCCGAACTTTTACCCTAACGTAAGGTCTATTTATATAAATGACAAACAAAAGAGGACCCAAAACGGATCCGTGTGGAACACTGCTGGTGACAAGCCTCCAGTCTGAAAAGCAAGCCTCTGCCGCTACTCTGTTTGGTGCTGTTAAGCCAATTATGTATCCAATTGGTAAGCTCGCCTTGAATCCCGTGTGACCTAATTTTACGAATAAATCTGCCATGCAGAAGCTTGTTGAAGGCTTTAGTAAAGTCAAAGTAAACAACCTTTATTTTCTGCCCTCATCGATCTTTTTGGTAACTTCCTGAAAAAACTCAATCAAGTTGGTGAGAGACAGTTTTCCTCGTACAAAATCATGCTGACTGTCCCTAATCAATTTTTGCCTCTCTAAATGTGGGTGTATTCTATCTTTTGTGATTACCTCCAACAATTTAGCCACAGCTGAAGTCAGACTCACAAGTCTATATTTCTCTGGTTTCACCTTACAACCCTTCTTAAACAAAGACACAACGTTAACCATCCTCCAGTCACTAGGCATCTCACCCGTAGTTTTAGATGATGCAAATATTTCTGCAAGGGTCTCACAATTTCCTCCCTTATTTCCCACAACGTTCTGGGATACATGAGATCAGATCTCAGATATTTATCCACCTTTACATTCTCTAAGACCTCTAGAACTTCCGCTTTTGTAATGTGAACTGTTTTTAAAACGTCAGTATTTATTTTCCTGCGTTCTCTCGCTTCCATTTCTTTCTCCACAGTAAAAACTGACACAAAATATTCGTTTAATATCTCTCCCAGCTCCTGAGACTCGACGCAAGTATGACGTCCTTGATCTTTAAGGGGCCCTACTCTCTCTTTAGTTACCTTCTTACTCTTAATATACTTGTAGAATCTCTTTGGATTATCCTTAAATTTATCTGCCGGTGCTATCTCATACCGCCTGTTTACTTTCCTGATTTCTTTCTTAAGAATGCTTCTATACTCTTTGTATTGATTCAGAGATTCATTTGAACTCAGTTGTCTATGTCTAAAATAAGATTTTATTTTATTTTTGACTAGAACATTAATATCTTTATTCCTTGATTGTTCCTTAATCTTATCAGCCCTACCTCTGACTCTAACAGGAACATAATGCCTCTGAACTCTTGTCATCACATGCTTGATTGCCTCCCACTTGTCCCATGCCATTAAAATTTGCCTTACTCTAATTTAAAACTTTAACTTTTAGGAAAGGCTTATCCTTTTCCATAATCATTTTGAAACTAATAGAATTATGATTGCAAAACGCACATTGTTCACCTACTTTTACTTAAATCACCCGCCCTGTCTTTTTACAACAAAGAACAATACAACACAGGAGCCGGCCCTCGAGGCCTGTGCCAATACATTTTGCCCTTCCATACTAAAGCTGTCTTCACTTACAGGATATGTATCCGTCTATCCCTTTCCTATTCATGTATTCATCCATGTGCTTCTTGAATGGTGCTGTTGTACCTGCTTCCACCGCCTCCCTCAGCAGCGCGTTCCAGGCACTCATCACTCTTTGTGTGAAAAATTTGCCTTACACATTTGTTTGAACATGTCCCCCACCACCACCTTGAATCTGTGTCCCTAGTAATTGACTCCACCCTGGGAAAAAGCCTTATACTTTCACCTCTACCATGCTATTGATAATCTTATAAACTTCTATCAGGTCACCACTCAATCTCTTGTGCTCCAATGAAAACAAATCCAGTCTCTCCACATTTCCCTCGTGGGTAAAATTACTCATTCAGGCAACATCCAGGTAAACCTTTTCTGTACCCTCTGTAAAGCATTCACATCCTTCTGGTAGTGTAGTAACCAGAACTGTATGCAATATTCCCCAAGGGTGGCCTAACTAAAGTTCAATAAAGCTGCAGCATAACTTGTCTGTCCTAATACTCAGTGACCCTTCCAATGAAGGCAAACATGCAACTGGCCTTTTTTTTCACTGGCTTATCTACCTACACTGCCACCTTCAGTGATCTGTGAAACTCCACACCCAGATCCCTCTGCATATCAATACTCCTAAGGTTATGCCATTCACTGTATAATTTCTATCTGTACTTGACCTTCCAAAATGCATTACCACTCATTTGTCTATTTTATGCCCAAAAGAAGGTCAAGGTTTGCTCATTCCCTGGTAGGAGCAACCACATATTGATAAAGAAAAAATTTTTGAACACTTTTAACAAATTCTTCACTATCCAAGCCTAAGGTGAAGATAGACCCAGTCAGTCTTTGGAAAATTAAAATCCCCCATTATGACAACCTTATTAATGATTACATATATCTGACATCTCTCTACATATTTGTTTCTGAAATTCCACCTGACTATTGTGCGGGACTATATTGTATCCCATCAAGGTCACGTTTCCTTCCTTATTTCTAATTTCTACCCATATAATTTTGAGTTTAAAAGAGTGGAGATAACTTTACTGTGTTACTAACCTCATGCTGTACTGCTCAGGATATATTTAATGGGTTAGCATAGGAGAGATTTTACTCAATCTCTGAGGTGGACAAACAGGAGGCAGGAACAACACGGCAAACCAGGCAGCATCTGGAGGAAAGGAGCAGTCAGCGTTTCGCGTATTGAAGAAGGGTAATACCTGAAATGTTGACTGCTCCTTTCTTTCAGATGCTGCCTGGCTGACTTGTTCTTCCAGCTTCCTGTTTGTCTACCTTCGATTCCCACATCCATTCTTTTGTCTCTTACTCTGTATCTAATCTGTGTCATAACTGTCTGGGGATGGGGATAGTGTAGAAAATGCTTTTACTTTTTGTTTAAATGAGTAGATGGAGCTTTACTCTGTATCAAGTCCTGTACTGTACCTGCCCTGAGAGTGTTTGATAGGGATATGTAGTGGAAGCTTCACCTTGTCTTAACCCTATGCCGTACTTGCCCTATATTTACACTAATCTGGAGGTACATAGGCTGCTTGTTGGTCCCAGGCTACTTGATAGCATCAGATTACTCATCAGGGGTGGCACGGTGTCTCAGTAATTAGCACTGCTACCTCATAGCACCAGGGTCCTGGGTTCGATTCCAGCTTTGGGCGACTGTCTGAGTGGGGTTTGCACATTCTCCCTGTGTCTGTTTCGGCCTCCTCCAGGTACTCTGGTTTACTCCCACAGTCCAAAGACATGCAGGATGGATGGATTGGCATGAGAGAATGTAGGGTTACAGGGATGGGGTACGGGTCTGGGTGGGATGCTCTCTGGAGAGGTGGTGTGGACTTGATGGGCCAAATGGCCTGCTTCCACTTTGGAGGGATTCTATGAACTTCACTCAGACTTGGGATTTATGCAGGGAGCTGCTGAAAAGTCTGGAGTTCGTGGTTTGTGTAACTGATGCCCTGCAATGTTTTTATTGTTGGCAGGTGGAGGGTCTGCTGGACTCTGTACATTGTTCTTTCCGCCTGTTCTTTGATATTTACAGACAAGAGTGCAGCCACTTTGGGGATGTGGATCTGCCCCTCTACTCATCCATACTGCATCGTCTTAAAGCCCTCCCATGGCAAGTGAAAGCCAAATATTTGCTCCTCTCCTCTCTCGTCTCCTGCTTTGGTGCCGATAAGGTTTGTATCTGGTTGCTTGTTTGGGCTTTCACCCAAGTCATGAAACATCCCCGATTATTTGTTCTCCATCAGCCCTATGAGCTTCCTCATCACTAGAACCCTTTCCTCTGATGTATGCATGATTTCTTCTGGTCCAAAGGCTTGTTTCTCCAACCCTTGCTGCCTCCCTTCCTTAATTAGAGGCAGGTATTTGCCCCTAATTATTACCCTACCCCTTCCACCCTTTCAAGCCAGTGTTTGCATCTCATTTGCATCTGAAGATGCCTTTATTCTTTATTCTGTCCAGCTGTTGAGATTCGGGTTTCTGTCAATTGTCCCAACGTCGCCCCGCCACCCATTAGTGCCAGGGTTTCCATCCCTAGTCATTGACCTCGCTCCAACTGTTCCAGCTAAAGTTTCCAGCCTCCATTGTTGTACAGACATAAAATAGGAGGCGGAGAAGGTTATTCAGCCCTTCAGACCTCTTCCACCATTCATTATTATTATGTCTACTTATCATACTTCATAGCCTATTCCTGCTTTTCTTCCATATTTGTTTATCCCTTTAGCCCTATTTAGTATCCTACTGCCCCTTCAAATCATACAATGTTCTGACCATTCTGAAGAAGGGTCATTGAACCCAAAAAGTTAACTCTGCTTTCTATCCACACATGCTTCCAAACCCACTAAGTTTTTCCCAACAATTTCTGTTTTTGTTTTTGATTTCCAACATTAGCAGTTCTTTGTTTTTGAGTTACTAAGGTTTTGGCCTCAACTGCTTTCTGTGATCGTGAATTCCACAGGTGCACTATTCTCTGGGTGAAGAAATTTCTCCTCCTCTCAGTCCTAAATAGTTTAACCCTTATCAATTAACCCTGCTCAGTCACAGGAGTGTGTACTATCTACAAGAAACACTGCAGAAACTCACCAAAGATCCCTAGACTACACCTTCCATACCCATGACTATACCTTTTAAGAGATCAAGGAACACCACCACCTTCAAGTTCTCCTCAAGCCATTCATCATCATGACTTGGAAGTATATCATTGTTCCTGGGTCAAAATCCTGGAATTCCCTCTCTAAAGTCATTGTGGGTCTATTGACAGCACATTGACTGCAGCATTTCAAGAAGGCAGCTCACTAACACCTTCTCGAGGGTAACGAAGGAGGCAATAAATGCTGGCCCAGCTAGCAATGCCCACATTCCCCAGGGATAAATTAGTCTGTGACTCATGGTTCTGCCATTTGGAACATCCGTCCTGCACTCAGCCTGTCTAGTGCTTTTAGAATTTATAGATTTCTGTGAGGTCTCCACTCATTCTTCTGCAGTTCGATAAATATAATCCTAACTGATTCGACCTTTCCTCATACATCAGTCCCACCATCCCAGGAATCAGTTTGGTAAACCTTTGCTGTGTTTTCTTTATAGCAAGATTATCCTTCCTTAGATAAGGAGACCAAAACCCAGATAAAGAGACCAAACCAAGGCCCTATATAATTGTAGCAAGACATCCCTGCTTTTTGACTCAAATCTTCTCAGCATACAGGCAGATATACCATTTGCCTTCTTTACAACCTGTTGCAACTATATGCTCACTTTCAGTGACTGGTAAACAAGGATATCCAGGATTAGTTGCACATTCCCCTCTCTCAATTTGCACCCATTTGGATAATGATCTGCCTTCCTGTTTTTGCTGCCAAAGTGAATAACTTCACATTTATCCACATTATGGATGAAAAATGGGAGAATTTCAAAGAGAGATGAATAGGGTGTAAGCCAGATACTTACCCATGAGAAATAAATATGGGGTATCCAAAGTTAGAATACTGTGGATGACTGAGGATATTGATGAGAAAATAAGGAAGAGAAAGGAGGCATATGATGCATGCAGGAATAATCATAGCAATAGAAATCAGGATGAGTATCTCAAATACAGGCTTAGGCTGAAATAAGGAAGACTAAGGGGAAATATGAGGAAAGGATAGTAGGCTGTGCTAAAAACAAGAGTAAGATTTTCTTCAGACATATTAAAAGTAAAAGATTAGTGAAGGATAGAGTGGGGCCCATCAGGAATAAGCAGGGTAAGCTGCTAACTGAAGCAAAGGAAATGGCAGAGGTACGAAATGAATATTTTGCTTCTGTGATGATGGCTGAGTTGAAAATGTGGATGCTGAGCAACTGACAGTATAGGGAAACATAAAGAAGAGGTGCTAAAAAGGCTGGCAGCACCCCAGGTAGAGAAGCTGCAAGCCCCAGATGGGATCCATCCCAGATTGTTGAGAAAGGTAAGCGATTAAATTACGGAGCTGTTAACAGACATTTTTAAGGTATCGCTGAACACAGGATTAGTCCTTGAGAACTGGAGATTTGCAAACATGACAACATTGTTTAAAATAGGGGCAAAGGATAAGCCAGAAAACTATAGATCCGTCAGCTTGACGCCAATATTGGGAAGACTGATGGAGGCCGTAGTGCGGGATGAAGTAAATATACACTCAGAAAAGTAAGTTAATACTAGACGACCAACGTAGCTTTATCAAGGGCAGGTCATGTCCGCCAATTTAATTATTTGATGAGATGATACAAGCAGTGGATGAGGGTAGTGCTATAGATGTATGTTTTACTTTCAGAAAGCATTTAATGCCGTGCCATGTGGCAGGTTGGTGAGCAAATGTTTGAGGGGTTGATTCTCCGGCATTGGCAGTTCCTGTTACCTTAGCTACCCTCCCACTTGTAGGAACTCTCCTGTAGTCAATAGAATCTTGGAAGATGATTGCTAGTGCAACCATTATTTGTAGGGCCACTTCCCTATGTACTGTGGGATGTTCATTATCTCAGCATGGGTATTTATCAGCCTTCAATCCCATCAAATTTCCCAATACTGTTTCCCTACTAACACTGATCTCCTTCAGTTCTTCCCTCTTGTTAAACACTGTTCCCCAGTATTTCTGGTTTCTTATTTGTGTCCTTTGTGAGCACAGACCAAGGTATGTATTCAGTTTGTCAACCATTTCTTTGTTCCCTATGAGAGGGACTGGAAGGAGCCTACCTTTGACTTCATGAATCTTTTTCTCTGAACAATCTTATACAAAGTTTTACATTCAGTTTTATGTTCCCTTCAACCTTACTCTACTTTCTAATTTTCCTCATTAGCTAAAGTATTATAGAACATAGAAAAAAGAACATTACAGCGCAGAACAGGCCCTTCAGCCCTCAATGTTGCACCGACCTGTGAACTAATCTAAGCCCATACCCCTACACTATCCCATCATCATCCATATGCTTATCCAAGGACTGTTTAAATACCCCTAATGTGGCCGAGTTAACTACATTGGCAAGGCAGGGCATTCCACACCCTTACCACTCTCTGAGTAAAGAACCTGCCTCTGACTTCTGTCTTAAATCTATCACCCCTCAATGTAGCTATGCTCCCTCGTACAAGCTGAAGTCTTCATCCTCGGAAAAAGACTGTCACTGTCCACCCTATCTAATCCTCTGATCATCTTGTATGTCTCTACTAAATCCCCTCTTAGCCTCCTTCTCACCAATGAAAACAGACCCAAGTCCCTCAGCCTTTCTTCATAAGATCTTCGCTCCAGACCAGGCAACATCCTGGTAAATCTCCTGTGCACTTTTTCCAATGCTTCCACACTCCTCCTGTAATGGGGCAACCAGAACTGCACGCAGTATTCCAAATGAGGCCGCACTAGCGTTTTGTACAGTTTTTTGTACGACTCCGGAACTCAATCCCTCTACCAATAAAACCTAACACACCGTAAGCCTTTTTAACAGCACTATCAACCCGGGGGGCAACTTTCAGGGACCTGTGTACATGAACACCAAGATCCCTCTGCACATCCACACTACCAAGAATCTTTCCATTGACCCAGTATTCTGCCTTCCTATTATTCCTCCCAAAGTGAATCACCTCACATTTATCTGCATTGAACTCCATTTGCCACCTTTCAGCCCAATTCTGCAGTTTATCCAAGTCTCCCTGCAACCTGCAACATTCTTCCACACTGTCCACCACTCCACTGACTTTAGTGTCATCTGCAAACTTACTAACCCATGCACCTATGCCTGCGTCCAAGTCATTTATAAAAATGAACAAACAGCAGTGGTCCCAAAACAGATCCTTGAGGCACATCACTAGTAACCAGACTCCAGGCTGAATATTTTCCATCAATCACCATCAATCGCCTTCTTACAGAAAGCCAGTTTCTAATCCAAACTGCTAAATCTCCCTCAATCTCATGCCTCCACATTTTCTCCAATAGCCTACCATGTGGAACCTTATCAAAGGCTTTACTGAAGCCCATGTACACCACGTCAACTGCCCTTCTCTCATCCACATGCTTGGTCACTTTCTCAAAAAACTCAGCGAGGTTTGTGAGACACGACCTTCCCTTGACGAATCTATGTTGACTATCTCCAATCAAATTGTTGCTTGCTAGATGATCATAAATCCTATCTCTTCTAATCCTTACTAATACTTTTCCTACAACAGACATAAGACTCACAGGTCTGTAATTACCTGGGTCATCCCTGCTGCCCTCTTGAACAAGGGCACATTTGCAATCCTCCAGTCCCCTGGTACTAAACCTATAGACAAAGACGACTCAAAGATCAAGGCCAAAGGCTCAGCCACCTCCTCCCTAGCTTCCCAGAGAATCCTCGTAAAAATCCCATCCGGCCCAGGGGATTTATCTACCTTCACACCTTCTAGAATTGATAATGCCTTCTCCTTACTAACCTCAATCCTTTCAATTTTAATAACCCGTAACTCAGTCTTCTCCTCTACGATATTCTTCTTTTCCTGAGAGAAAACCGATGATAAATGTTCGTTTAGCACCTCTCCAATCTCCACAGGGTCCACACACAACTTCCCACTTCTGTCTTTGACTGGCCCTGTTCCTACCCTAGTCATCCTCTTATTCCTCACACACCTATAGAAATCTTTAGGATTCTCCTTTATTCTACCTGCTAATGTCTGCTCATGCCCCCTCCTTGCTCTTCTTAACACTCTCTTTAAATCCTTCCTAGCTAATTTGTAACTCTCCATCGCCTCATCTGAACCATCTCAACGTCACGTAAGCCTCCCTCTTCTGCTTAACAAGAGGTACAATTTCTTTAGTAAACCACGATTCCCTTACCTTATCGCTTCCTCCCTGCCTGACAGGGACATACCTATCAAGGATATGCAATATCTGTTCCTTAAACCAGCTCTACATTTCGATTGTCCCATCCCCTTCATTTTGCTACACCATTCTATGCCTCCTAAGTCTTGCCTAATCACATTATAATTGCCCTTTTCCCCATCTATAACTCTTGCCGTGTGGCATGTTCCTATCCCTTTCCATTGCTAAACTAAACGTAACCGAATTATGGTCACTGTCTCCAAAGTGCTCACCTACCACTAAATCAAACACCTGGCCTGGTTCATTACCATGTTCCAGATCCAGTGTGGCCTCCCCTCTTGTCGGCCCTTCGACATATTGTGTCAAGAAACCATCCTGCACACATTGGACAAAAACTGATCCATCCAACACACTAGAGTTAGAGCATTTCCAGTCAATGTTGGGAAAGTTAAAGAGTCCCATACTGACCACCCTGTTCCTTTCACTCCTGCCCAGAATTGTTTTGCCAATCCTCTCCTCCACATCCCTGGAACTTTGCGGAGGCCTATAAAAAACTCCCAGCAGTGTGGCCTCTCCTCTCCTGTTTCTGACATCAGCCCCTACCATCTTAGTAGATGAGTCCTCATCAAAAGTTCTTTCAGCCACCGTTATACTGTCCTTGACTAACAAAGCCACACCTCCCCCTCTTTTACCACCTTTCCTGATCTTAATGAAAGACCTAAACCCTGGAACCTGCAACATCCATTCCTGACCCTGCTCTGTCCATGTCTCCGAAATGGCCACAGCATCGAAGTCCCAGGTACCTATCCATGCTGCAAGCTCACCTCGCTTATCCCGGAAACTCCTGGCGTTGATGTAGACATGCTTCAAACCAGCTTGCTGTCTGCCAGCACACTCCTGTGACAGTGAAATCCTGTCCATGTCCTCCCTACTCTCATCCTCCTGTGTACTGAAACGACACCACAATTTCCCATCTCCCTGCTGAGCTAGTTTAAATCCTCCCGAACAGCACTGGCAAATTTCCCGCCCAGGATATTAGTACCCCTCTGGTTCAAGTGGAGACAGTCCTGTTTTGTAGAGGTCCCACCTTCACCAGAATGAGCACCAATTGTCCATGTAGCTGAAGCCCTCCCTCCTGCACCATCCCTGCAACCACATGTTCAGCTGAAATCTCTCCCTGTTCTTTGTCTCGCTATTTGTCACGGGTAACAAACCAGAGATGACCACTCCGTTTGTTTGAGCTCTCAGCTTCCACCCTCGCTCCCTGAAATCCTGCCTGACATCCCTATCCCTCTTTCTACCTATGTCGTTGGTACCTATGCTCGTTGGTACTTACCTGCTCCCACTTCTCATGTCTGTTGATATTTTTTGCCAATTTCTACACCACTTCCTCGAATCTAATACTAACTTTGTAAGCCATGGTTTGGCCATCTTTCCTATTTTACTTTTTGATCAAACAGGAATGAAAAGTTGTCTTCATCCATGTACCCTTCGATTTCTTGCCATTGCCTTTCTGCTGTTAACCTATTCAGTAGTGATCCCTAATCTGTTATAGCCAACTCACATCCCATATCATTGTAGTTTCCCTTCTTTACATTCAGGGCCCTAGTTTCAGAATCAGCTTCAGTACTGTCCATCTGAATGAAGAATTCAGTTGTGTGGTTTCTCATTTCTAAGAAACCTTGCATAATTAGGTCGTCAATTATTCCTTTCTCATGACACATTACCCAGTCTGGAATGGCCTGGTACCTCAATGTCCAGGTCCAGAAAACTATTTCATTTACATTCTCGGAATTCCTCCCCTACAGTATTGTTACTAATTTGATTTGGCCCAGCTATATGCAGCTTAAAGGCACTTATAATTACAAACGTTATGATGATGCATGTGTCTCAAATATCTGTTTAATGCCATTTTCCAACATCTCCCCTCCAGTTTGGTGATCTATACACAAGCCCCACTAATATATTTTGTGTCTCCGCATCATTGAGCTCCACCCACATTCCACATCATTGCAGCCAATATCCTTCCTCACTGTTACATTAATTTTTTCTTTAACCAGAAATTCATCTCCACTACTGTTTCCTTTCTGTCTGTCCTTCCTAAACACTGATTACTGGTTGATATTCATTTTCCATTTCTGGCCACCTTGCAGCCATGTCTCTCTAATCCTGCCTATACCTTACCCATTCACATCTATTTGCACAATTAATTCCTTCATGTTATTGTAGATGCCATGCGCATTAAGGCACAAAGCCTTAAGGCTTGTCTATTAAACATTACTGGTCCTGTGCCCATTATTTTTCACCTTGTATAGGTACCCTCTCCTCTGCCATTTTAGTTTAAAGTCTTCACATCCCCTCGAGTAAATACCTCCTCAGGACATCAGTCCCGATCTTTCCCAGGTGAAACCCATAACACCCTAAGATAAAGAAGCAGAATTAGGCCATTTGGCCCTTTGAATCTGCTCCGCCATTTGGCTATGCTGATATGTTTCTCAACCCTATTCTCCTGCCATCTCCCAGTAACCCTTGATCTCCTTTCCAATCAAGGATCTATCAATCTCAGTCTTAAATGCACTTAATGAATTGGCCTCCGCAGCCCTCTGCGACAATGACTTCCACCCTTTGACTGGAGAAATTTCTCCTCATCTCAGTTCCGAAGGGTCACCCCCTTCACTCTGAGGCTGTGCCCTTGGGTTCTGATCTCTCCTACCATGGAAACATCTTTTCCACATCCATTCTATCCAGATCTCTCAGTATTCTGTAAGTTCTACTGATATTCCACACCCCCCTCACCCCAATCCTTCTGCAGACACAGAGTCCTCAGTCACATTCAATACAATAAGTCCTTCTTCCTCAGGATCATTCTTGTAAAGCTTCTCTGAACACTTATCTCCCAACCTCTCCAATGCCAGCACATTTATCCTTAGCTTTGGGGCCCAAAACTGCCACCGTATTTCAAATGCTGTCTGACTATATTCCTACATTCTAGTCCTTTTGAAATGAATACTAACATTGCATGTCAGAGCAAAGAACAGTACAAAACAGGAACAGGCCCGTCGGCCCACTGGGACTGCACCGACACATGATCCCTTTCTAAACTAAAAACCTTTTGCCTCTACCTGGCCCATATTCCACTATTCCCTGCATATTCGTACATCTGTCAAAATGTCTCTTAAGCACAACTATTCTTTCTGCCTCCACCATCTCCTCTGGTACTTACCATCCTCTCTGTAAAAAAAACTTGTCAAGTCTCCTTTCAACTTTCCCCTAGGAGTTGGGACATTAAAGATGTACAAGTCATTGGTGAGGCCACACTTGCAGTATGATGTACAGTTTTAGTCACCCTGTTACAGGAAAGGCATAGTTAATCTGGAAAATGTGCAAAGAGGAATTACAAGCATGTTGCTAGGAATAGTAGTCCTGAGTTCTGAGGAGAGGTTGGCCAGGATTGGGCTTTATTCCTTGGAATGTAGGAGAATGAGCGGTGACCTTACTGAGGCGGATAAAATCATGAGGGGATTAGATAGGAAGAATGCACTTAGTCTTTTTCCCAGGGATGGGGAATGGAAAACTAGAGTGTACAGATTTAAGGTGAGAGGGGGCAGATTTAAGGAGGATGTGAGGAGCAACTTTTTCACATAGAGAGTGGTGCATATTTGGAATGGGCTGCCAGAGAAAGTGGTTGAGACAGGCACAAAAACAACGTTTAAAAAACATTTGGGTAGGTACATGGTTGGAAAGTGTTTGGAGGGGGACATGGACCAAATGCAGGCAGTTAGAAATGGCTGAGTGGGCACCAGAGTCAGCATGGACCAGTTTGGGCCGAAGGGCCTGTTTCCATGCGGTATTACACTCTGACTTTAAATCTATGTCTCCACTAATCGACATTTCTACCCTAGAAAAAAGACTCTGACTATCTGTTTGACCTATGCCTGCCATAATTTTGGAAACTTTTATCAGGTCAGCCCTCATCCTCCAATACTCAAGTGAAAACAAAATCAAGTTAATAGCCCCCAGACCAGGCAACATCCTGATAAGCCGTTTCTGTATCCACCCCAAACCCTCCACATTCTTTTTGTCATATGGTGACGGAACAGTATGCAATATTCAAAATGTAGCCTAATTAAAATTCTACACAACTTTAGCATCACTTGCCAATTTTTATACTCTGTATTTCAACTGATGAAGGCTAGCTTGCCATATGCCTTCTTGAATACCATATCCTCTTGTGTTGCCACTTTCAGGGAACTTTAGACCTGTCTGCCTAGATTTGCTCATTCCTAGTTTATCCAAATCCTGTTGCAGCCATCCCAATTCCTCAACACTACTTGCCCCTCCACCTATTTTTGTGCCATCTGCAAATTTAGCCAGAATACCCACAGCTCCTTCATCTTCCTTCATATATAATGCGAGTAGTTGTGGTCCTAACACTGAACCCTGCAGAACTCAACTGGTTACCAGCTACTGTCCTGAAAAAGACCCCTTTATCCATGCCCTCCTGCTCCAGAATGTTCTGTAACTGCTCTGAGATGACCTTGGCCCTAGCACCCGAGAAGCAATGTAGCATCTCAACTGCAGACAGAAATCCCTTACAATTGAACCCACATTTAACTACTGCATTCCTACACTTCACTCCTCCCCTGTGTGTCAGGGCCAACCCTGACGCTATGAATCCGGTTTCGCTGCTTTCTCCTCAGAGGCCTTCCCCTCAACGGTACCCAAAGTGATGTATCTGTTTTGTCAGTGAATAGCTATAGGAAACCCCTGGGCTGCTTCGTCGTCACACATTCCCTTCCTACTGTGGAGTTTTAGCATGTAATGTGACCATTTCTCTTTATGTGATAATGGGAACTGCAGATGCTGGAGAATCTGAGATAATAAAATGTGAGGCTGGATGAACACAGCAGGCCCAGCAGCATCTCAGGAGCACAAAAGCTGACATTTCGGGCCTAGACCCTTCATCAGAGAGGGGGATGGGGTGAGGGTTCTGGAATAAATAGGGAGCGAGGGGGAGGCGGACCTCCGTTACATTGATGACTGTATCGGCGCCGCCTCTTTCTCCCCAGAGGAGCTCGAATAGTTCATCCACTTCACCAACACCTTCCACCCCAACCTTCAGTTCACCTGGGCCATCTCCAGCACATCCCTCACCTTCCTGGACCTCTCAGTCTCCATCTCAGGCAACCAGCTTGTAACTGATGTCCATTTCAAGCCCACCGACTCCCACAACTACCTAGAATACACCTCCTCCCACCTACCCTCCTGCAAAAATTCCATCCCCTATTCCCAATTCCTCCGCCTCCGCCGCATCTGCTCCCACGATGAGGCATTCCACTCCCGCACATCCCAGATGTCCAAGTTCTTCAAGGACCGCAACTTTCCCCCCACAGTGGTCGAGAACGCCCTTGACCGCATTTCCCGCAACACATCCCTTACACCCCGCCCCCGCCACAACCGCCAAAAGAGGATCCCCCTCGTTCTCACACACCACTCCACCAACCTCCAGATACAACGCATGATCCTCCGACACTTCCGCCATCTGCAATCCGACCCCACCACCCAAGACATTTTTCCATCCCCACCCTTGTCTGCTTTCCGGTTAGACCACTCTCTCCGTGACTCCCTTGTTCGCTCCACACTGCCCTCCAACCCCACCACACCCGGCACCTTCCCCTGCAACCGCAGGAAATGCTACACTTGCCCCCACACCTCCTCCCTCACCCCTATCCCAGGCCACAAGATGACTTTCCATATTAAGCAGAGGTTCACCTGCACATCTGCCAATGTGGTATACTGCATCCATTGTACCCGGTGTGGCTCCCTCTACGTTGGGGAAACCATGCGGAGGCTTGGGGACCGCTTTGCAGAACACCTCCGCTCAGTTCGTAATAAACAACTACACCTCCCAGTCGCAAACCATTTCCACTCCCCCTCCCATTCTTTAGATGACATGTCCATCATGGGCCTCCTGCAGTGCCACAATGATGCCGCCGAAGGTTGCAAGAACAGCAACTCATATTCTGCTTGGGAACCCTGCAGCCCAATGGTATCAATGTGGACTTCACCAGCTTCGAAATCTCCCCTACCCCCACCACATCCCAAAACCAGCCCAGTTCGTCCCCTCCCCCCACTGCACAACACAACCAGCCCAGCTCTTCCCCTCCACCCACTGCATCCCAAAACCAGTTTAACCTGTCTCTGCCTCCCTAACCTGTTCTTTCGCTCACCCATCCCTTCCTCCCACCCCAAGCCGCACCTCCATCTCCTACCTACTAACCTCATCCCACCTCCTTGACCTGTCCGTCTTCCCTGGACTGACCTATCCCCTCCCCACCCCCCCACCTATACTCTCCTCTCCGCCTATCTTCTTTTCTCTCCATCTTCGGTCCGCCTCCCCCTCTCTCCCTATTTATTCCAAAACCCTCACCCCACCCCCTTCTCTGATGAAGGGTCTAGGCCTGAAACGTCAGCTTTTGTGCTCCGGAGATGCTGCTGGGCCTGCTGTGTTCATCCAGTCTCACATTTTATTTCTCTTTATGTGTTATCCATGTACACACACTGCTTTGTGAATGCTCTGCAGTGACCCCAGCTGCTGCTCCAACTCCAGCTCTGAAGTTTTTTCTTTTAAGAAGCTGTAGTTAGAGACATTTCCTGCACATGTGATGGCCCCAGGCCCTCGAAATGTTAATGGCTTCCCTCATAGAGCAAAAGTGGCAAACTGTGCTCTCCCTCCGTGATTTACCCCTTGGGCAGATGTTTCATATGTTATAATATCAGTTATTTTAGGCTCTTATTCGCTGGTACTCATTAATATAGCATATACTCCTTGCAAGCTATAAACCATAAAAGAAAAGCAACACGCATGTCTTCTCCCCAGCACAGGAATTCCTACTGTGCTCTTAATTTCCAGAACTAAACACTTACTCTGGCTACACCTTACCTTTTTGCCTTTGTCTTGGCCACAGAAAATGGTCCCTGTGGTTCAGTGGTAGACAGCTGAATTTATGAGGGGAATGGGAGCTAGGATTTGGGACCTGCTGTTTCAGTCTGGTGCTTTTTCTGACAAAGAGTTTTGTTTCCAGATCCTGGGAGATTACGAGGAGCTTCCAAAACATTTGTTCAACTGCCTTTCAACAAATCACTTGTGCTCTGTAGCCTCTGAGCTCTACCGGACAATACTGCAGCAGCACAGGTTGGAGTGCACCTTGACCCAGGGAACCCTGTCTGAACAGGAGCTGGCAGAGAGTTGGGCTCAGTCATGGCTTCAAATGTTGGCTGAGGCTTTAACCTCTGACATCCCATTATATCAGCTGAACACAGCCAATTATTTCCTAGGAAAAACACTGAAGATCTTCCCAGCATCGTTCCACCTACTGGCTAGGGCATTTGATGGTAGCCATTCTGAACATCGCCTTGGCTGGATCACCTTAGTCAGCGCAAAGCAGATGACTTCTGGGTCCCTGCCCATGGAGGCCGACACACTGAGGAATTTGAGGGCCACCCTACATTGCCTGGATGACCGTGTGCGCCTCCGTGCTCTTGCTCTGCTATGCATCAGCCCTAAAACCAATCAGGCACTGAGTTCGAAGGCCATGAGTCTACTGAAGGAGTTCTTACCTCTCAACTTGAATTGCAGTTCCTCTTCATTCAGACAGTTGCTTCAGGTTAGTGTGAAGAAAGCCCTGGTGAGGATCAGAGACAGCTGTCTTCTGAACCTTCGTGCACTGAGAAGGTCGGACAACAGCAAGAACGGAGGAGAAGGATACCCAGGAGCAGCAGCCATTGTATTTGAGGGTGTTGGTAAGTCAAAGTTTTCTTTAGTTGTTGTGACTTATGGTCAGCACGAGCCTTATTCTGTAGACAGGTAGGAGGAGACAGGTCTTGCAGTCTCAGGACTTGTCCCTGGATAACATGAATTAAAACAACAACAACTTGCATCGATGTAGTAAAATGCTCCAAGGTACAAGGAGAATTAATTCATAGAAATTCCACTAATCATAAGATCGTAGCTGATCTGGTGTGGGTCGCAGCTCATTCTCTTGTCGTCACCTCACACACGCACTCCTTATCTATATAACTCAGCCTTGAATTAATGCAGTGACCCA
Organism: Stegostoma tigrinum; assembly: GCF_030684315.1. Lineage (NCBI taxonomy): Eukaryota > Metazoa > Chordata > Chondrichthyes > Orectolobiformes > Stegostomatidae > Stegostoma > Stegostoma tigrinum. The sequence goes on along the minus strand of NC_081379.1, from coordinate 50,812,284 downwards.
ACCTCAGTGGTAGAAACTAGGACATGGTTTTAAATGATCTAACAGACACTTAGCTCACGAATACAAACAAATACTACATTCACATCAGTGTCTGGGCCAACATTAACCTATTCAATTACAAAGAGTCAAATGCTTCTATTGGTTTCAAGTGGTTCCAAGTAAACTTGAATCTGAGACCTTTATCCCTTCAGTTTGTTTGCTATGATACAGTGATGATATATTATGTAGTATCTTAAAAGCATACTTACATTCAAACTGAGACACCTAAAACAATTAAGATCAGTGAGTACGAGTTAGTGTTACTTTAAGGAACAGCTTGATTTCACAGACCTCAAGTTTACAGAAAAAGTAGGGTGTAAGAAACCAGCTAGAAAAGTGTGGGAATAGTCAAGTCAAAGGTAATAGGATTTCTGCAGCTGATGGACTGAGATGGCTGGATTTGGACAATGTTACAGAAGTGATAATAGACTGCAGGAAATAATCAGGATTGACCAGAAGCTCAGCCTTGGAATCAAATATGAGACTAACATTATGAGTAGTCTGCTCCCGCCCAGCGTCAGGGAGAGATATTGCTGATGGTTTAGAAATGAAGTTTGGTTTTCTTCCTACTGTTTAATTGGAGGACAGTTCTACACATGCCTTACTGGATATCAGATAAACAGTCTGACAGTTCAGCAACAGTAGAGGAGGTGAGAGAGCTAGTGATGAAACAGAAGTGAATGTTTTCAGCATAGATGTAAAAATACTTGCGTATTTGGATGATGTTAACTTGATGGGAAGTAGGGCAGAGGCAACGTTAAGGAGAAGGCATTGCAAGAGTTTCCCTAAGTACAATTTCGAAGGATTGGGGAATAGTAAGAGCTGCCGATGCTGGAGCTGGAGGACAGATTGGGACTGAGTGAAGACAGTTTTCACTGGCTGGTCAACAGAGAAAGGACAGTTTGGTCTGCTATGTACCATGGAAGAGAGTGCTTTAAGGAGACAGTTGACAGAGTGTGGTTTCTCTGAATTCCTGGTTGATCCTGGAATATTGATTAGTTTTAGTAAATCAGAGCAGGGCACCAGAAGTTTCATGGATGGATCTGGCAGGCCAAGCCATTTGTCTGCCATGTACACCCCAAGTCTGCATCCTGTGGTCTTAATGGAGCAGAGGTAAGGGGCAGACTTAAGGATAGAAAGATGAGAGATAGCAGTAGAAGACTGTATGACACATGTGCCTGAACTCAGGTGGTCGATCTCATCCACGCTAATATTCAGAACGTCCAAACTAGCACCAAATGACTGGGTCAAAAAAGGTGGAACTTGCAGCTCCCCACAGTTAGATGCGTATGAGTATCAGTTGAACACAGGTGCATTTCAGTCTCCCACATGATCCACAAAATGCTTGGACTCTCCTTCCAATGAGCGACATCATTTCTCCAAGTTTTATTTGGGTGCAGTTTTGAAGGAGGGGTATCACCATGTCTATTGAGGTTTCTGGTTCTGCATTCTCTCCTTCCTACATTTGAGGCCTACTATGGGATTACAAGTTTCAAAATGCTGGATATGGGGTTAAAAAAGTTTAGTATGTTTGCAGAGTTGCATGATCACTCATGGACATGTGGAGTTATTCACAGATAACAAGGTGTAGAGCTGGAAGAACACAGCAGGCCAAACAGCATCAGAGGAGCAGGAATGCTTTCGTTGGGCCTAGATCCTTCTTCAGAAATGGGGGAGGGGATGGGGATTCTGAAATAAATAAGGAGTGAGGGGGAGGCGGATAGAAGATGGATAGAGGAGAAGATAGGTGGAGAGGAGACAGGTCAAAGAGGTGGGGATGGAGCCAGTAAAGGTGAGTGTAGGTGGGGAGGTAGGGAGGGGATAGGTCAGTCCAGGGAGTATGGACAGGTCAAAGGGATGGAATGAGGTTAGTAGGTAGCAGATAGGGTTGGGGCTTAAGATGGGAGGAGAGGACAGGTGAGGGAGGTGGGGACGAGCTGGGCTGGTTTTGGGATGCAGTAGGGGGTGGGGAGATTTTGAATCTTGTGAAGTCCACATTGATACCATTGGGCCGCAGGGATCCCACGCAGAATATGAGATGCTGTTCCTGCAACCTATGGGTGGCATCACTGTGGCACTGCAGGAGGCCCAGGATGGACATGTCATCTGTGGAATGGGAGGGGGAGTTGAATTGGTTCGCGATTGGGAGGTGCAGTTGTTCAGTGCGAACCGAGCGCAGGTGTTCTGCAAAGCGGTCCCCAAGCCTCTGTTTGGTTTCCCCGATGTAGAGGAGGCCACACCGGGAACAGCGGATACAGTATACCACGTTAGCAGATGTGCAGGTGAATATCTGCTTGATGTGGAAGGTCTTCTTGGCTCCTGGGATGGGGGTGAGGGGGCAAGTATGGGGGCAAGTGTAGCACTTCCTGAGGTTGCAGGGAAAAGTGCTGGATGTGGTGGGACTGGAGGGGAGTGTGAAATGGACAAGGGAGTCCCTGAGAGAGTGATCCCTCCGGAAGGCAGATGAGGGTGGGGAGAGAAAATTGTCTTTGGTGGTGGGGTCAGATTGTAGATGGTGGAAGTGTCGGAGGATGATGTGTTGGATCCGGAGCTTGGTGGGGTAGTATGTGAGGATGAGGGGGATTCTGTTTTGATTCTTATTGCGGGGAGTGGGTGTGAGGGATGAGTTGTGGGAAATGCGGGAGACACGGGTCGCGGGCGTTCTCGACCACTGGGGGGGGCAGTTGTGGTCCTTGATAAATGAGGACATCTGAGCTGCATGGGAGTGGAATGCCTCATCCTGGGAGCAGATGCAGTGGAGGCGAAGGAATTGGGAATAGGGGCTGAGATTTTTGCAAGAAGGTGTGTGGGAGGAGGTATATTCTAGGTAGCAGTGGGAAACTGTGGGATTGAAATGGATATCGGTTTCTAGGTGGTTGCCAGTGATGGAGACAGAGAGGTCCAGGAAGGAGAGAGAGGTATTAGAGATGGGCCAGGTGAACTTAAGGTTAGGGTGGAAGGTGTTGGTGAAGTGGATGAACTGTTTGAGCTCCCCGTGGGAGCGCGAGGCGGCGCCGATACAGTCATCAATGTCGCGGAGGAATAGGTGTGGTTTAGGGCCTGTGTAGGTACGGAAGAGGGATTGTTCCATGTGACCTACAAAGAGGCAGGCATAGCTTGGGCCCATGCGGGTGCCCTGGCCACCCCTTTGTCTGTAGGAAGTGGGAGGAATCGAAAGGGAAGTTGTTGAGGGTGAGGACGAGTTCAGCTAAGCAGATGAGGGTGTCAGTGGAGTGGGACTGGTCGGGCCTGCGGGACAGGAAGAAGTGGAGGGCCTTTAGCCATCTGTATGAGGAATGCAGATGTATAGGGACTGGACATCCACAGTGAGGTGTCGGGGACCAGAGAATTGGAAGTTCTGGAGGAGGTGGAGGGTGTGGGTGGTGCCACAGACGTAGGTAGGGAGTTCGTGGATCAAGGGGGAGAAAACGGAGTCCAGATAGGTGGAGATAAGTTTGGTGGGACAGGAGCAGGTGGAGACAAAAGGTTGACCAGAGCAGGCAGGTTTGTGGATTTTGGGAAGGAAATAGAAGCGGGCGGTGCGGGGTTGGGGAGCGATGAAGTTGGAGGCTGTAGGTGGGAGGTCACCTGAGGTGATGAGGTTGTGGATGGCTGTGTGATGATAGTTTGGTGGACGGGGGTGGGGTCTTGATCAAGGAGGCGGTAGGAGTGGGTGTCGGAGAGTTGGCAACTGGCCTCGGTGATGTAGAGGTCAGTGCACCATACTACAACTGCACCTCCCTTATCGGGTTTTATGGTGAGGTTGGGTTTGGCGCGGAGGGTTGCATGTTCTGCGGGGGAGAGGTTGGAGTGGGTGAGAGGGGTGGAGAGGTTGAGGCGATTGATGTCTCGGAATTCCCGACGGTATCAACGTGGACTTCACAAGCTTCAAAATCTCCCCTCTCCCTACCACATCCCAAAACCAGCCCGGCTCGTCCCTGCCTCCCTGACCTGTCCTTCCTCCCACCTATCCCCTCTTCCCACCTCAAGCCCCACCCCCACCTCCCACCTACTAACCTCATCCGCCCCCTTGACTTGTCTGTCCTCTGTAGACTGACCTATCTCCTCCCTACCTCCCCACCTACACTCACCTTTACTGGCCCCAACCCCACCTCTTTAACCTGTCTGCCTCCTCTCTACCTATCTTCTCCTCGATCCATCTTCTATCCGCCTCCCCCGCTCTCCCTATTTATTTCAGAAACCCATTCCCCTCCCCCATTCTTGAAGAAGGTCGAGGCCTGAAATATCAACTTTCTGCTCCTCTGATACTGCTTGTCCTGCTGTGTTCATCCAACCCTACACCTTGTTATCTCAGATTCTCCTGCATCTGTAGTTCCTACTATGTCTGGAGTTATTCACAGGTTGGATTAAGCTTTCTGGTGTGAGAGGGATATGAAATAACTCCACAGAGGCCAGTCTTGACCCTTTACTTCTAATGAACAGTCCTTAACTGTAATACTGTCTCTTCAGAGTCAGCTCTCCAAGTGCCAGAATTTCTCTCAGTCCTTTTTTCTCTGTCAACTAAGGCCCTCTGACTGGACCAGATTAACAGATCTATTCAGGGAACTCGTATCCAGAAGTCCAGCTGGCTGACCTCATTACAATCACTGCAGGTACAGCATGATCTTTAACATGTCTTCCTACTGCATAGTCACTTTCCAAACCAACGCCTCTAATACATGGTAGCTATGATGATATTGACTATTGGTACTGACTCTGCAGCCAAAAGATCAAATGCAGGAATGGCGAAGTGAGATGCACCCAGCCTATCCCATCTGAATGTTCTGGCAGTCCAGGAGTTCCTAGAATCATAGAATCCCTACAGTGTGGAAGCTGGCCATTCAGCCCATCGAGTCTACACTGAACCTCCGAAGAGCATCTTAGTCACACTCACCCCCCTACCCTAGACACTACAAGCAGTTTAGCTTGCCAGCCTGCTTAACCTTTACATTTTTGGACTGTGGGAAGAAACAGGAGCACCTGGAGGAAACCTTTGCAGACACAGGGAGAATTTGTAAATTCCACACAGACAATCACCCAAGACTGGAATTGAATCCAGGCCCCTGGTGCTGTGAGACAGCAGTGCTAGCCATGAGTTGGGTAGTTTGTTTCTATGTATGCCACACTTTCTCACATTTATGGCACTGTATACCATCCAGTGTCCAGAAGATGCAGTAACTACCTGGTACTGGACAGTGAACTCACTCACATGTCCTTCTCCATGCTACCTCCGCAAAGACTTGGCCCTGAAAGGGAAGTACACGCTTACCTTCAAGGAGGCCAGGCTCCGGCAAGATCAGTCCCATTTCTGACCTCAAATTAATTACTTCTAAGGAAGTAGAGAGCAAGATGAATAGAAGAATGATGGGAGGATTTATATTACAGGACAAGTTTGCCTTGGAGGGTGGAGGGTGGAGAGCTAAGCTGTACCTTCTGTGATTAATCAAGTCTCTGCTAAGATCTTACTTTACTTGAGAAAGCTGGAACTGTCCATACTCCTCCAAAAGCTTTTCTGAATGGAACTGAAGAAGAAGACATCATTCAGCCAGCTCCAGGGGAGTTTATTCGTGTGCATGACCTCAGCATTTTCAGGAGACCATACACATTTCTCAATCTTCTGTTTTAACAAGCACCTTTTATCCACCACACCCCATCCCAATAATGTGCCTTCAATATCAGAAAAGTAGACGAAGCACCTCCCTCTTAATGTGAATGTTGCTCCTGCAGGCTTCTGCCATTAATTCTATTTCTTGCTTCCAGTATTTACCCCTCCCAGTCTGTGGAGTCAATAGCAGAACTTGGAAGTCTTCTCCCTTGCAGGTTGCTTTACATATAAACATCATTGCATCTTTTTCCCCTTCACTTTTTTTTCATTTTCTTACCTTTCAGCTTACTAACCTTTGCTCCTTCTTTCTCCTTTATCCCTTGTCTCCCTCTTTTCCTTTCCTCTTTCCTTCTAGAGGGAAATTAGGAGGGACGAAAGGAGACATGAAATAGTTTTGGCATATAGGGTTAATGAGAATCCAAAGGGTTTCTATAAAAATATTAAGGATAAAAGACTAACAAGGTAGTGAATAGGGCCTCTTAAAGATCAGCAAGCCTGCCTTTGTGTGGAAACCACAGGAGATGATGGAGATACTAAATGAGTATTTTGCATCAGTGTTTACTGTGGAGAAGGATATGGAAGATAGAGAGTGTGGGGAAAAATGTCCATATTACAGAGGAGGTGGTGCTGGATGTCTTTAAATGTGTAAAGGTGGATAAATCCCCAGAACCTGATCAGATGATTTAAAAGGGATCCAAGGGGCAATGTTTTTCACTCAGAGGGTGTGCATGTATGGAATGAGCTGTTAGAGGACGTGGGGGGAGGCTGGTACAATAATAACGTTTAAAAGGCATCTATGTGGGTAGATGAATAGGAAGGGTTTAAAGGGATATGGGCCAAATGCTGGCAAATGGGACTAGATTTTTATAGGATATCTGGTCAGCATGGACAAGTTGGACTGAAGGGTCTGTTTCCATGCCATACACCTCTATGAGTCTAGAACTCTGTGGTTAGCTCGAGAAGTGATTGTTAGTCCGCTTGCTAAGATATTTGTAATGGTGATAACTACAAGTGAGGTGCCGAAAGACTGGAGGTTAGCTTACCTGGTTCTAGTATTTAAGAAAGGTGATAAGGAAAAGTCAGAATACTATAGACCGGTGAGCCTGACGTCAGTGGTGGGCGGGTTATTGGAGGAAAGCCTGAGGGACAGGATTTACGTGTATTCGGAAAGGCAAGGACTGATTAGGAATAGTCAGCATGACTTTATGCGTGGGAAGTTGTGCTTCACTGACTTGATGGTTTTTGAAGAAGTAACGAATAGAATTGATGAGGGCAGAGCAGTGGACGTGATCTATACAGATTTCAGTAAGGTGTTCGACAAAGTTCCTCATGGTAGACATTGTTAGCAAGATTAGATAATATGGAATAAAAGGAGAACTAGCCATTTGGATATAGATATGGCTTGAAGGTAGAAGACAGAGAATGGTAGTGGAGGGTCACTTTTCAGACTGGAGGCCTGTGACCAGTGGTGTGGCACAAGGATCGGTGCTGGGTTCACTGTTATTGCCCTTTATATAAGTAATTTGGATATGAAAATAAGAGGTATGGTTAGTAAGTTTGCAGATGACACCAAAAATTGGAGGTGTAGTGGACAGCAAAGAAAGTTACTTCAGAGTACAATGGGACCTTGATCAGATAAACCAATGGGCTGTGGCGTGGTAGATGAAGTTTAAGTTAGATAAATGTGAGGTACTGCTTTGTGGAAAGGCAAATCACGGCAAGACTTATATGCTTAGTGCTAAGGTCGTGGGGAATGTTGCTGAACAAGGAGACCTTGGAGTACAGGTTCATAATGCTTTGAAGGTGGAGTTATAGGTAGACAGGATAGTGAAGGTGGTGTTTGGTATGCTTGCCTTTATTGGTCAGTGCATTGAGTATAGAAGTTGGAAGGCCATTGTTTAGGCCACTTTTGGAATACTGTGTGCTGTTCTGGTCTCCTTGCTATAAGAAGGATGTTGTGGAAATTGAAAGGGTTCAGATAACATTTATACAGAGGTTGCCAGAGTTGGAGGATTTGAACTATAGGGAGAGGCTGAATAGGCAGGGGCTATTTTTCTGGAGTGTCAGAGGATGAGAGGTGACCTTAAAGAGATTTATAAAATCATGAGGATCTTGGATAGAGTGAATAGATAAGATCTTTTCCCCAGAGTTGGGGAGTCCAAAACTAGAGGGCATAGGTTTAAGGTGAGAGGGGTAAGTTTTGAAAGGGACCTAAGGGGCAGTTTTTTCATGTAGAGGGTAGTGCGTATATGGAATGAGCTGCCAGAGGAAGTGGTGGAGACTGGTACAATTACAACATGTAAAAGGCACCTGGATGGGTATATGAATAGGATGGGTTTAGAGGGATATGGGCCAAATGTTCGCAAATGGGACTAGATTAATTTAGGATATCTGGTCAGAATGGACATGTTGGACCAAAGGGTCTATTTCCATACTGTACATCTCTCTGATTCTGTCTATGACTCTAATCTTCTCTTATTCTTAGCTCCCCTTCCTTTTTTTTCTCTGTCTCTGTCACTGCTTTTCCACACTGTTCCAACTATTCAGCACGATGCAGGTGTACCAGTGCTTGTTCTCCCTATCCAGAAATGACTACATCACTCCAGAGGATAAGGTAATGAAAGATGATGTTCGAGCCCAGTTTCTCCTCACACATTTTTATATAGTGAGGTTTGTATTATCCAGCACTCACCAGGAGTGGGTAGTGCTGGTAAATCAAAAACACTATGTAGCACTTAATACCTCAGCTATTTGGGAGACTTTTCGCAGCTGGTTCTTTTACAATAGCTGCAGACTGACAACACCTGTATTTTCCACAGAACTTTGACATTTGTTAAGATCATTTAAAACCTGTCAATGTTAAAAACACATGGCAGTAAATATTCTAGACCATCAGGGTAACACAGTCAGCTTGTCATTATGATAAAGGCAGAGCTTGAGTATTACAAAGAATGAGTTTTAAACAAGATCAAAGGTTAGTTTTATTACACAACTACTGTTGAAGTTACTTGTTAAAATATATGTAGGTAAAATGCAGACATGGATAAAAGATATTTGTAAAAATGACAGTAAGGTCAATCTGTATCGTTACTTTTCCTGACTGCTTTTGAAGATTTCTGTTGCCCAGCTGAGGGAATTGTAAATCTGAAGCCAAAGTTCTGCACCTGCTCTAATCTCTGTGGTTGAATAGTTCGGGTGTTGCTTATACATGTGAACTGCGCACAACAGGCTCAGAAAACACATGAAGCTTTCTTTGCTTCACATTTACAACACTGCAGTTTGTAGCCTCGTTTGATACAGAAGCCCTTTCTGAAAACATTAAATGCTGGAGATCACAGCGGGTCAGGCAGCGCCCATTGAGAGAGAACAAGGTAACATTTCGAGTCTACGTGACACTTTATCAGAGCAAAGTGAAGTGTGGTGGGGGCAGCATTCATGCTATAGTTGGATGGGTGTGGTGGAGTCTAGAGTGCTGGGGGAGAAGGGATGTTGATCGTTCAGATTATGTGATCGGAATGTGAGACTGACAGAACAATTGTATGTCTAACTGCCAGACTTGAAAGGATGAACAGTCCTACTAGGGTGCAGAGAGGGGAGAAAGGACATGGTGACATAGAATATAACAAGTAAAGCTGAAAGAAAGGGGAGGAATGGGAGTTGGTTTACAGTTTGAAGCTGTTGAACTCTATATTAAGTCTAGAAAGCTATAACGTGCCTAGTCTGAAGATGAGATGTTGTTCCTGCAGTTTGCTCGGTGATTCACTGGAGCACTATAGCATGCCAAGGACAGACAAGTGGGTATGTGAGCAGGATACTGCGTTAAAATGACTGGCTGCAGGAAGTTCGGGGTTATGCTTGTGCACAGACTGGAGGTGCTCTGCAAAGTGGTCACCCAGTCTGCGTTTGGGTTCTCCAGTATAGAGTAGGCCACATTGGGTGCAGATTGGAGAAGGGACAGGTGAAATGCTGCTTCACCTGGAAAGACTGCTTAGGCCCTTGGATAGTGAGCAGGGAGGAGGTGAAGGAGCAGGAATTGCACCTTCTGGGCCATGTGGGAATGTGCCGTGGGAAGGGGTGTGGTGTTAGTAGTCGATGAATGGACTGGGAAGTCCCAGAAGGAATGATCCCCGCAAAATGCAGAAGGGAGAGTGAGGGGCAGGTGTGTTTGGTGGCGTTCTGCTGGAGTTGTCTGAAATGGCAGAGGATGAGTGATGGGAAGGGACATGAGCAGAAGCTCAGGTGATAGGTTGGATTTGGTTGAGAGCCCTGTCAAACACAGTAGGCAAAAAACATGGTTATAAAAGAAGCGAGTCAGGTCAGCAGCGCAGTTTTGGAAGGTGGCATCATCCAACCAGATGCAACTTAGGTCCAAGGAACTGGGAGAATAGAATGGAATCCTTGCAGGATGTGGCATATGAAGTGCTGTAGTGAACATAGCTATGGCAGTCAGTGGCTTTAAAGTGGATGGCAGTGGACAGTTTATTCCCCAAAATGGAGATGGAGAGGTCAAAGAAAGGAAGGGAAATGTTGGAAATGGACAATGTAAAAGTTATAGACAGGTGGAAATTGGAGGCAAAATGAACAAATTTTTCAAGTTCCAGTGGGAGCATGAAGTGGCGCCAAGGCAGTCGTTGATGTTCTGAGAAAAAGAGTTGTGGGAAGCAGTCAGTGTAGGTCTGGAACAAGGAACAAGTTCTACATACCCAATAAAGAGGCAGGCAGAACTGAAGTCCATGAGGGTGCCCATAGTCACTCCTTTGACTTGGCAGGTGTGAGATGAATTACAGGAACAATTGTTTGGTGTGAGAACAAGTTCACCCAGATGGGGAAGAGGATTGTTCAGGCCTCTGGTCAAGAAAAAAGCCGAGAGTTTGCAGACCATCCTGGGGCGTAGTGAAGATATGGAGGGATTGGGCATGCATGGTAAATGGGAGATATTTAGGGCCAGACAACTGGAAATTGTTAATATGGTGGAAGTTTTCAGAGGAATCATGGATGTGGGTGGGTGGGGTCTTGACAAATAGAGGATGGAGTCAAAGTAAGAGGAAATGAGCTCAGTGAGGCGAGGGGCTCCACAATGGGCTTCCACAAGATGGTTTACTTCTTCTATGACTGTCGTTTCCTGCCCACTGTGGTTGACAAGGCTCTCAATCACATCTGATTTATCATCTGTGCCCCGCCCTTGCCCCTTGCCATCACTCTCAACAGCGTGATCATATCCCCCTTGTCCTCACTTTTCATCCCACCAGCCTCTGCATTCAAAGGATCATTCTGTCCATTTCAGACAACTCCAGCAGAATGCCACCACCAAACACATCTTCCCCTCACTCCCCTGTCTGCATTTCACAGGGACCGTTTCTTCCAGAACACACTAGTCCATTCATTGATGACGAACACCCTTCCCCACTTCCCATGTAACTACAGAAGATGCAACACCTGCCCCATCACCTCCCCTCTGCTCACTATGCAAGGCCCTAAACAGTGTTTCCAGGTGAAGCAGCATTTTAACCTGTACCGCTTCCAGTCTTGTCTATTGTATTCACTGCACCCAGTGGAGAAACCAAATGAAGATTGAGTGACCATGTGTTTTGAGAAGATTCGTAGCTCAGGTTGAGTTTCTGGATGTGAGTGACCACTTTGCAGAACACCTCCAGTCTGTGTGAATGCAGGAGCCTGTCCTTCCTATCACTGGTCATTTTAACACAGCATCCTGCTCACGTGACCACTTATCTGTCCTCTGCATGCTGCAGTGCTCCAGTGAATTAGAAAAATAAGATCTCACCTTCAGACTAGGCACTTTACAACCTTGGACTTCATATCGAGTTCAACGCCTTCAAATTGTGAACCAACCCCCACTCCTTTCTTTCCTTTTAGCTTTAATAGTTACATTCTCTGTGACCCATGTCCTCTCTCCCCTCTCCCCACTCCAGTGGGACTGTCTGTTCTTTCAAGTCTGGCAGTTGGATGCACCATTGTTCTGCCTTTGTCACATTCAAATCACTTAATCTGAATTATCAACATCCTTTCTCCCCCAGTACTGTACATTCTACCTCTCGCTGCAACAATACCACAAATGCTGCCCCCTCCACACTTCATTTCAGCTCTGATGAAGTGTCATCTAGACTTGAAACATTAGCTTTTTTTTTTCTCCATAGATGTTGCCGGATCCATTGTGATCTCCAGGATTTGTTGTTTTCAGAACAGATTGCAGCATCTGCAGTAATCCGCTTCTACATGGAACTCATTTCACTGGTTTGCCTTCCTTTATCTCTCTGATGAGATCTCTCTCTCTCTCTTTCTGATTGTTACTCACAGGATTCTTCTGAAATTCTGCCAAAATGTTTCAAAACCTATGGTGATTACCATCCCTGAACTGTTGTATCATGCTTCCATATTAAACAGTAAATCTGTCTATCGCTGTCAACTTTTAATTACCTCAGCCAATAATATGGATTGTTCTCAGGTTGCAGTGAGCTCGGAGGAGCTCTTCACACTTCCAGGGAAATTATTGTTAGCTAGTTTCTGTAACCTTTCAAAATGTTCATTGAATTACAGAAAGATGTCTTGGGATCTTTTTCCCTGAAATAGGTACAGTATATTCCCAATGCCAGCTATTATGATTCCAAGCAATTGTAATATTTGATAGTTCATTTTCTGTTTCTGTTTCTGCTTTCTGTTGGTTTTTTTTTGTTAAACAAGCTCTATGTTCCATATTAAGCAATTTAAAATTCCTTGAATGAAACCTGGCTTGATAGGCCATACATTTAATTTTCACATCGGTTAACATGTTGATTAGCCTCTGAACCCTATTCAGATGAGGTTGCAAATATTCTTTAACAACTGACCATATGTTTATTGCACATAAGAGGAAATCAACGAACGGAGTTATAAATATACATATACATGACGACTATTCAAAAGATCTTTATATGAATAGCAAAACAAAGTTTCAACCTGTTTCCACAACACTTGTTTCAGAGACTCAGTACTAGAGAAATATCACCCTCGTTTCAGCTGTCCGAGTTTGCTGACATAAACCTGCCAGAATTCTATTAGCCGAAACGTTCTCAGATCTAGTAAGTTGAAGACTTCTATCTCAGATCTCCCATCTTGGAAGCTCCACAATAAAACATTACAGCTGAGAATGAATAGTTCCCTTGAACTGATTTGATTCACCTGCAAGCCAAAACTGATCTGGTGGTTCTGAACCGAAACTTTGAACTTTCAGTTCACAGTCAAAGATAATTGCCTTAATGTGGTTACATTGCTTATCATAAACCCAACAGTGTAAATATTTTATCCATTAACATCGCTGGGTTTTTCCCACTATCATGACTACATGACTACATGCTTGCTTGAAACTGATGTATTTGGTCATTTGTTCAAATGACCTAGTGAGCTTTTAAAAAATACCCTCGGAACTGATTCACCTTCACTTGTCTCTAGTTTGAATTCCAAGCCCAAACACCTTTCATTACACAGTTTAATTCATAAGAGAAGTTATGTAGCTTCTGGGAGGCATTTTTTGAATTTTGTGACCATTATAAATAGAGTTGGCGTCTTTTCAAAATATGTATTATGACTACATTCATAACAACTGTTTTCTCACCCCTCTTCATCCTGCACTCCTTCACTGGCTGTGGACAAACTGAGAACAGACCTGATCTCTTGTCATTTGGATTGTTACAGGTTTTGTACAGTGGCTGCTAGAGCTGAGTGTATCTTCTCTGCTGCCAGGCCTGAACTACCAGAGGAAGAAGACAGCATTACTGCTGATGGAGGCCCTGCTGGAGACCTGTACAGACAGCTGGAGCCCAAACAAAAGGAAAGGACAGCCACCTCGTAAGAATCAGGAATACTTTTTGTTGGTTGACTGATGAGAAGTTACCCAATACCATTGGGAAAATCCTCAGCACCTTCAGGAAATGAGGACGCATGTTACTTAGAATCCCTACAGTGTAGAAAGAGACTCTGAAGAGCATCCCACCAAAACCCAGTCTCCTATCCTATCCTCATAATCCTGCATTTACCATGGCTGATCCATCATGTCTGCACATCTGTAGAGACTACAGGCAATTTTAGCGTGACAATCCACCTAACCCACATATCTTTGGACTGTGGGAGGAAATCAGAGTAACTGGTGGAAGCCCACACAGACACATTCAGCGTATGTTAAACCTAGGGGCCACAGTAGGTGCTTTCTCTGTGGGTAACATTCTGCAGCTTAGCTTAAAGCTGAGATTCAGGACTTATTTTGGGGTTCAAATGAGTTGATAGCCAGAGACTATTCCCAGGGCAGAAAAGGCTAACACGAGGGGTCATAGTTTCAAGCTGGTTGGAGGAAAGTATAGAGGGGATGTCAGAGGTGGGTTCTTTACACAGAGAGTTGTGAGACCATGGAATGCGTTGCCAGTAGCAGTTGTGGAAGCAAGGTCAATGGGGACATTTAAGAGACTGCTGGACATGCATATGGTCACAGAAATTTGAGGGTGCATACATGAGGATCAATGGTCGGCACAACATCGTGGGCTGAAGGGCCTGTTCTGTGCTGTACTGTTCTGTGTTCTATTCTCTGGCTGTATTATATGTACTTGTGAATCAGATTGACGTGGGGCAAGTGATTAATACCCACATCTCTATCTTCTCTACCTAATGAGGCAGACTTACTTGGTCACCTGATTGGTATCAGGCTTCTTTGATGAAATGAAATGAAATAAAAGCGGAGAATGTGGTGAAAGCTCAGCACATCTGGCAGTCTCCATGGAGACAGAAACAGAGTTAATGTTTCGAGTCCAAAATGACTCTGAAATGAGCTGGAAATTACCATGTTTTATAGAAGACATGCGTGAAACAAATGAAGAAGATGCCTAGAGCAAAAGACAAATGAAGTACTAATAGTGGTGAAGGAGCAATTAAGATATAAAAAGGAGTGAATGCTACATGTGAAAAGGAGAAAATGGGTCTGCTCTGCTGACAGCGAAGCCACCAAGATAGACAAAAGAGACAGAATGAGGGTTGGGGCTATATTTAGAATGGAAGAGAAAGGGTATAGCCTGAAGGTGTTAAATGCAGTATTGATCCCTGAAGTCGTAAAGTGCCAAAATGGAAAATGAGTTGTACTTCCTCTGGTAACAAAGTGTGGAGCTGGATGAACACAGCAGGCTTAGCAGCATCTCAGGAGCACAAATGCTGACGTTTTTGGCTTAGACCCTCCAGCATCTGCATTCCCCATTATCTCTGATCACAATTTGTACCTCCTCTGGCTTCTGTTGTGCTTTATTACACCTCTGCAGCAGACCCAGTATGGAAAAGTTAACATGGGAGCGAGGAAAGTTGGGCAGAAAAATACAGGTAGAGTTTAATACGGGCAAGAGTGAGCTGATGTATTTGGAGAGGAAATGCAAGAGGAGTGTATACAGTAAATGGTGACACTTAGGAGTATTGATGTACAGGGGAATGTTGGTTTGCAAGTCCATAGCTCTCTGAAAATGGTAACACAAATGGATAAGATGTAAAGAAGGCAAATGGCATTTTCACCTTCGTTGGTCAGAGCATTGAGTACAAAAGTTGGCAAGTCATGTTGCAGCTGTATAAAAGCTTAGTAAGGCCATGTTTGCAGTCCTGTGCACAGTTCTGGTTGACACACTTAAGAAAGGTTGTGGAGGCTTTGGAGAGGGTGCAGAAGCAGCTTGCCAAGATTTTACTGGATTAGAATGTATTATCTATAAGGAGAGGTTAGACAAACTTGCATTGTTTTCTCTACGGCGTCGGAAGGGTGGATAATTGGAGTCTTTTTCCCAGGATGGAAATGTCAGATACAATGGGGCGAAGATTTAAGATCGGGCGGAAAAGTTTGAAGGAGATGTGCAAGGCGGATTTTTTACACAGAAAGTGGTAGGTGCCCAAGAAAGGTGGTGAAAGCACATATGGTAACCACATTTGAGGCATTTAGACTAATACATGAAAAGACAAAGAACAGAGGGATATGGACCATAAGCAAGCAGATGGAATTATTTTAGAATGAAATCATGGTCAGCACAGAAACATTGGGCCACAGGGCCTGTTCCTGTGCTGTACTGTTTTGTGTTCAAGGTGATTTATTGAAATAGTAAGAAACTGGAAGGCCAGGGCCATTCTTACAAACAGAGTGGAAATGTACAGCTAAAAGGCCACACAGTCTGCATTCGGTCTCACCATTGTAAGGGAGACAGCACAATGTGTAGTGAATATAGTAGACCACATTAAAAGAAGTGCAAGTAAATTGTTGCTTCACCTGGAAAGTGAAAGAGTAGCCTTCAATATTGAGGAGAGAACAGGTGAAAGAGCAAGTGTTACCCTTTTGCAATTGTATGCAAAAATGCCATGTGATGGGGAGAGGTGATGAGAGAAAAAATGTTAGGGCTGATGAAGGAATGAACCCCCATGTCACGGAACCAACAGTCCCTGCAGAATGTTGGGAGTGGAGTGGAGAGGAATGTGTGTTTGATGTTGTTCTCCTGCTGGATTTGGTGAACATGGCAAGGGATGATTCCTTGAAAGTGGAGACTAATAGGGTGAAAGCTATCGCTGTTCCTTGAGGAGAGAGCTGGGTGAGGGCAAAAGTTCGAGAAATAGGTTGCATTTGGCTGACGGCCATGTCAACAAATTGATGACAACAAATTCTTTGGTTGAGGTCAAAGGAGGACATCGCAGAGGCAGCCATGTTAAAGGTGTTATAAACAGAATAAATGCAACTGAGACAGAGAAACTGGGAGAATGGAATGGAGTCCATTCAAGAAGAAAGTTGTGAGGAAATGTCGTCGAGGTGACTGAAGGTGTCATTGAGTTTGTTGTGGTTATTATTGAGCAGTGTATCCCCAGAAGTAGAACAGTGAAGTCAAGGAAGGGGAGGAATCAGAGGTGGACCAGGTGAAGGTGAAAGCAGGATGGTAATTGAAAGCATGGATCTTTCCAATTCCAGATGACAGCAGAAAGCAACAAAAATGACATCATTCATGTGCTGAAGAAAGATTGATAGGCGTGGCCCAAGTACGACTGCATCATGGAACTTTCCACATGTCTCACAAAGAAACAGGCATAGCCTGAACCCATATGGGTATCCATAGCCATACCTTTGATTGGCAGGATACCACCACCAAACATACCCTTCCCTATACTGCCAGCATTCTGCAAGGACTGTTCTATTGAAATGGTCTAGTCCACTCCTCCATCAGTCCTAATACTTCTTCCCTCACCAATTCTAACATAGCCCACCTTTCCATGACATCTTCCCATACAATTGCAGAAGGTTTAACATTTGCCCTTTCACCACCTCTCTCCTCAATGTCAAAGTCCCACTCACAGCTTCCAGGTGAAGCAGCAGTTTACTTGTACTGCTTTCAAGCTAATGTAACTACACAATGTGATCACTCCACACAGTGCGGACTCTTTTACATTGCAGACGTAGACTGGTTAGGCACTTTGCACGACAGGTCTTCTGTCTGTAAGGATAGTCCTGATCTTTCATTAAATCTCCATGCTCTCGAGATAAGACTTCTGCCCAAGGCCTGCTGCAGTGTTTCAATAAAGCTCAATGCAAGCTGAAGGAAGAGCACCTAATTTTTCACTTAGGCAGGTTACATCCTCTGGACTCAATATTAAGTTCAGCAACTTCAGAGAATATCCAGTATCCCCCATTTTAATTGCAACACCCCCCCCGACTCCATTTCTGGTCTGTATCTTATTGGCTCTGCATTCAGCAGAGCAGATCCATTTTCTCCTTTCCACACTTTCATTCATACCTATTTAGTCTGTCACTCCCTTAGCGTTCCCTTTGCCTTTACTGTTAGCACCCTCACCAGCTGTTGCACTCATTCCCTCTGGCCCTCTGTTAACAGCATAAAAACACAATTTTTCTACTCTTTTCAGTTATGAAGAAGAAACACATTGGTCTTGAAACATTAACTGTTTCATTCTCCACAGATGATGGCAAACCTGCTGAGTTTCACCAGCATTGCAGGGATTTCAGCCTTTTTTTACATAGGTAGTTTATTTCACCCAGTGGAATCTGGAATGCACTTCCTTGATAGGTAGATGAGATGCATGATCTCACAATCTTTAAAAAGTACTTAAATGAGCAATTGTCATGTTGTAACATTTAAGGAAATGGGCCAAACGCATGAACGTGGGATTAGTGTAGATTTAGAAGAGTTTTTTGTCAGTGCAAACTTGATGTGCTGAAGGTCCTCTTCTGTACTGTATGATTCTATGATTTCCAGATTCCACTATTTTTATTTCAGAGACACAGCTCAGGGATATTCACCTCTATCCCGAATCACTACCTCTGCCTGAATCAGCAGTTTCACCATCTCAATGTCCTGCTTATCTTTGTGCTGAGCTTTCTGTCCATCAGCGAGACCTATTTGCAACTACGTGATACTGCCACCTCAGCTCCATTTCAGCTCACATGCTGCTGAAACAATTTTCCATGCTTTTGTTCCCTTCAGATTCACCCATACATTATCCAGCTCTTCCTCTACAAGATCAGTGCATCCGGAGTCCAAGTGAAAGCAACTCCAATTTCCCCATCACTTGTCCTCTTTTCAAACTTCATGAGCTGCAACATCTTACTGGAAATTTCTGTGTTTAAAACTCTTCATCACCTCACCCCTCCCAACCTCATCAAATCAGTGGGTCACCCTCATAATTCCTGATCCCCTGACTCTGCTGTTTTTGTGTATCATCCATCACTGCCCTGTCGCTTTCCCCATCCCAGTTCCTTCACTTAACTGTTAAAGCCACAGTTTGAGCTACCAGCCAGTCTATTAATTCTGCCACTTCTCCACTTTAAGCGCTGTCTTAAACTCATTCCTTCAGCCTCTGGCCCTCCTAACATCTCCTCCTTTGCCTCAGAGTCTACTAGTTCTTTGATGAATTGCTTCACGAAACATTTCCATGTCAAAGAGCTAACTCAGTGTGAGTATTTGTGAATTGCCAGATATATCATTCTACATTTTTCTACTAAAACATATACACTTTGTCACAGATCCAAAATTCCTCCTAGTGCTTACCTTTTCATGAATTCTGTTCACCCACTTAATCTCCCACTGCACATTGTATGGCCAATAAATGATTGCCCATCCTTCTGTCCAAAATAAAATGTGTTGCATAATATGGGTTAATTGCATAATAAGTTATGTCCTTTGTGTCTGTATACTTGGTACTGTAAAAAATATAATTCAATATCGTCCAGGCCACTGATTCACAGCCTTGTTATTGTCATTTTATAACAGAGGACATGACTGAGTTATTGAACCTGGCAAGACAGAGTGGGAGCTGGGATTTCTTCTCGCAATCCAACCTACAGATCCTGTTAGGTTGCTTGATGGATGGCACAAATGAGGTGAGGCTTGAGTCTGGCTCAGTCGCTGGGGAGTTTATTCTTGGTGAGTCTGGCTCACTCATAGGGAATTTATTCCTGTCAGCTTTGTTTAGTCACTGGGGAGGTTACTCCTGATCAACCTCACTCAGAAATGGGAGAATTTATTCCTGGTCAGACTGAGAGTCACAGGGAAGGTTATTTGTGCTGAGTCTGGCACAGTCACTCGGTGAATTTATTCCTGATGAGCTCAGTCACTGATCAGTTTGGCTAGACAACTGAGGATTGTATTCCTGACTTTGGGGTAAGGTGTTGTTCCTGGTGAGTCTAGTTCAGTCACTGTGGCTTTATTCCTGGCCAGTCTGGTTTTGACACTAAGGGCTTCATCCCAGTCTGGCTCAGTCAATGCAGACTTGGAAAATTCTTAGTGAGTCCAGCTGTATCCTTAACTAGGCTTTGTGTTGTTTTCTTTGATGTTGACGAAGTCAGCTTCTTTCACACTGATATGGAGGTGCCTGTGTTGGACTGGGATGTACAGGGTCAAAAGTCAGACGACACCAGGTTATAGTCCAAAGATTTCTTTTTTTTAAATTCATTCTTGGGATGAGGATATTGTAAAGATCACAGAATCATAGAATCCCTACAGTGTGGAAACAGGCCCTTTGGCCCAACAAGTCCACACCAACCCTCAGAACATCCTACCCAGACCCATCCCCCTATAATCCACCTAATCTACACACCCCTGAACACCAGGGGCAATTTAGCATGGCCAGTCTACCTACCCTGCACATCTTTGGACTGTGGGAGGAAACTGGAGTACCCGGAGGAAACCCCTGCTGGCACGGGGTGAATGTACAAACTCCACACAGACAGTCTCCCAAGGGTGGAATCGAACCCGGGGTCCCTGGCGCTGTGAGGCAGCAGTGCTAACCACTGAGCCACCTTGCCGCCCAAAGAATGGTTGCTGGCCATTTATTCCCCATCCCTAAGTGCCGTGAGGGCAGTTAAGCATCAACTGCGTTGCTGTGGGCCTGGAATCACATGTAGGCCAGACCAGGTAAGTATTGCGGTTTCCTTCCCTAAAGGACATTAGTGAACCAGATGGGTTTTTCTGACAATCAACAATGGATTCATTGTCATCAATAGACTCTTAATTCCAGTTTTTTTTATTGAATTCAAATTCCACCATCTGCTGCAGAGCATTATTTGGGTCTCTGGATTAACAAACCAGCAATAATACCACTAGGCTATCACCTTCCCTATAGTTACTTGAAGTCACAAGTTTTTGGCACTTCACCTGACAAAGAGGCGACACTACAAAAACTTGTGATTTCAAATAAATCAGTTGGTCTATAATCTGGTGCCATGTGACTTTTGACTTCGTTTCACTCTAATGGTTGTTTGTTCAGTTTGACTGAGGATATCCCCTGAGCATCACATATTCCTTTTGTTAAGATCAATGTAACAAGGGTCGCTGTTTCTGTTTCTAGCCTGACTCCTCCATTGATCACAACAAATTTTAAATTTAACCAGGTCGTGTTATGCCCAGTTATATAGCTGCTGTATTTCCAAAGCAAATCTACTAAAAGATACAAAGATTATAAGCAAACAGTTTAAGTGATGTAAATATATCTATACCATTTTAAAAAAAACTAACATAGGTGCTCAAGTCTGAGGAGAAACATAAAAATGGAATCTCTACCGAGTCTTAACTTTAAGTTACTTTGGCAAGTACTAGTTAAACTCATTAAAATAGGACAAGTCATGGACTGTTCCGAGTGGTGTTCTGATTCCAAAGCTGTTCTGCACACGCATGCTGTATCTTCCTGGCTGAGTTGCAGTTTGCTGAATTCCTTTTTGCTTTAGACGGTGAGAGAGATTCCAGTGAATCCTCTCCAAGAGGTTAAAAATGACTTCTGGTGTATTTTCAGCTCACACTTTGCTGAGAGAAATTGCAAAGAAAGAGGGATGGAGCAATGGGTTAACAAGTTGTGGAGCTGGATGAACGCAGCAGGCCAAGCAGCACCTTAGGAGCAGGAAAGCTGACATTTTGGGCCTAGACCCTTCATCAGAAATGCATTTGCTGTTCATCCAGCTTCACACCTTGTTATCTTGGATTCTCCAGCATCTGCAGTTCCTGTTATCTCTGGAGCAATGGGTCGTTGCTTTTCATGCAGGTCAAGTTCTCTGACAATGATTTCAGAATGCAATAGCCCATTCAACTAGGCTAAATTACCTGTGCATGTTTTCATGAACTGTGACACCATTGCAGCTCCCTGCTCCTTAGAGGTGTAACATAGTTGCCCATGTTTAAAAATTCATTTATATGGGTCCACATATTCTTCTTAAAGTATTTGGATCACACCTCTTCATAACACTGCACTCTGTTCCTTATTGACGCTTTTACTGCCATTCACCTATCATTGTTACTTCTGTTTCAGATCAGGGAACTGGCTTCTAAATTGCTGGTGAATTACCTTCCCGTGCTCCTAGCCCAGCCTCTGGCTGCTGCATTGTTTGAACACGCTGTGAAGATGTTGTGCAGTTCCAGGGTGTCCCAGGCTGAGGCTGGAGCCCTAATCGTGAAAACAGCTCTTCAAAAGTTAGTATTTAACAGGACACAGTGAGTACCAGGGAATGTCGTCATTGTTGTGATTGGGAAGAAGAGGGTTGGGGCATGTTTGTTTCTGAGTGAGGTGGCTTAGGGATTGGCGGGGGGGGTGGCGGGGTTTGCTGGGTAGTGTTGTTAACTGTTGGTAACAATTATACCATGCAGAACAGGAGCAGGATTCAACCATTCAACCCCTCAAACCTCTCAGCCATTCAGTGTTCATCAGTGTCCTTAGAACATAGAACAATACAGCGCAGAACAGGTCCTTCGGCCCTCGATGTTGCACCGACCTGTGAACTAATCTAAGCCCATCCCCCTACACTTTCCCATCATCATCCATATGCTTATCCAAGGACTGTTTAAATGCCCCTCATGTGACTGAGTTAACTACATTGGCAGGCAGGGCGTTCCATGCCCTTACCACTCTCTGGGTAAAGAACCTGCCTCTGACATCTGTCTTAAATCTATCACCCCTCAATTTGTAGCTATGCCCCCTTGTTTAAGCTGAAGTCATCATCCTCGGAAAAAGACTCTCACTGTCCACCCTATCTATTTCAAGGAAGGAAGTCTGCCACCCTCACCTGGTCTGGCCTACATGTGACTCCAGACACACAGCATTAACTGACTCTCAACTGCACTTTGAAATGCACTCAGTTGAATCAATCGCTACAAAGTCTCAACAAGAAAATGAAACTGGATGGACCACCTGGCACCTAGACCAGAAAAGGCAATGGCAGGAGTAGCCTTGTTGACTCTGCAAAGTTATCCTCAGTAACATCTGGGGGCTACAGCCAGGATTGTCAGAGGTGTTTTACAGACTGGACAAACAACAGCCTAAGATAGTCATACTCACAAAATCATACCTAGCAGACAGGATCTCAGAGCCCACTGTCATTATCCCTGGATTTTCTGTCCCCCAGCAGGACAGACCCTGCAAAGGTAGCGGCACAGTGGTACTGTTGATAGTAAGTTGCCCTCAATGTTGCCTCACCATTGACTCTGGACCCAATGAAACCCCATGACGTCAGGTTAAGACATGGACAAGGAAACCTCCTGCTGGTTACTGCATACTGTCTTCCCTTCATTGATGAATCAGTATGACTCCATGTTTAACAACCGTTGGAGGAAGCACTGCGGGTAGCAGGGGCACAGAATGTACTCTGGAAGGGAGATTTCAATGTCCTCCACCGAGAGTTGTCTTACTGACTGAGCTGTTTGGGACCTAAAGGACACAGCTATTACGCTGGGTCTGCAACAGGTGATGAGGAAACCAATAAGAGGGAAAAAAACATACTTGACCTTATCCTTCCCGATCTGCTGGCTACAGATCCATCTGTCCATAACAACATTGGTAAGAGTGACCACCGCACAGACCTCTTGGAAACAAAGTTGAAGTTGTTCCTTCACATTGAGAATACCATCCATCCCGTTTTGCGGCAGATCACCATGCTAAACAGGACAGAATTCGAACAGCAAGTCAAGACTAGGCATCCATGAGGCACTGTGGGCCATCAATAGGAGCAGAATCGTACTCCACAATCTGCAAACTCATGGTCCAGCATATCCCCTACTCAACAATTACCATCAAGCCCAAAGGTCAGCCCGAGTTCAGTGGAGAGTGAAAGAAGACTCACTAGGAGCAGCATCAGGCATAATCAAAATGTGGTGTCAATCTGGTGAAACTACAAAACAAAACTATTGTGTGCCAAACAGCATAAACAGCAAATAACAGACAAATGATCGAAGTGATCCTAAACCAATTGATCAAATCTTAGCTCTGCAGTTCTGCCATCCAGTTGTCATTGGTGGTGGACAAGTAAACATCTCACTGGAGGAAGAGGCTCCAAAAACATCCTCAGCCTCAATAGTGGAAGAGCCCAAGGCAAAAGATAAGTCTGAAGCATTCGCAGCAATCTTCAGCTGGAAGTATTGAGTGGATGATCCATCTCTGTCTCCTCCAGTGGTGCACAGCATGCCAGTGTTCAGCCATTCTATTTATTTAATATCAGGAAACAGCCAGAGGCATTGGATACTGCAAATGCTATGGGCCCTGACAAAATTCTGGCGGTAGTACTGTAGACTCATGCTCCAGAACTTGCTGCATCCCTAGCCAAGCTACAATGTTGGCATCTACCCAAACCTGGCCAGCTATCACTGTTCCTTCACTGTCGCTTGATGAAAGTCCTGAAATTCCTCCTTAAGGACATTGTGAATCTACCTATGACACACAGACTGCAGCAGTTTAAGGAAGCAACTCACCACCCCCTTCTTGATGGCACTTAGAGACAATTAATAAATGCTGGCTCAGCCAGTGATGCCCAAGTCCCATGGGACAATATGTAAAAGACAAGATCATGGTTGATCTGATTGTATCCACAAATGCGCATTCCTGCATACTCCTTTCACCGTTTTGCTTAATAAGAATTCATCTACTAATACCTTAAAAATATTCATAGAGCCATAGAATTGTAATGCATGGAAACAGACCCTTCATCCAATTTATCCGTGCCAACCAGATATCCTGAATTAATCGAATCTCATATGCCAAACATTTGGTACATATCCCTCTAAACCTTTACTATTCGCATACCCATCCAGATGCCTTTTAAATGTTGTAATTGTACCAGCCTCCACCACTCCCTCTGGGAGCTTATTCCATACATGCACCACCATCTGCATGAAAAAGTTGCCCATTAGGTCCCTTTTAAATCTTTCCCCTCTCACCTTATACCTATGCCCTCTAGTTTTGGACTCCCCCACCCCAGGGAAAGGACCTTGTCTATTTACCCTATCCATGCCCCTCATGATTTTATAAACCTCTGAAATATCACCCCTCAGCCTCCAACACTCCAGGGAAAATATCCCAAACCTATTTAGCCTCTCCCTGTAGCACAAACCCTCCAACTCTGGCAATGTCCTTGTAAATCTTTTCTGAACCCTTCCACGTTTCACAATATCCTTCCTATAGCAGGGAGATCGGAACTGAATGCAGTACTGCAAAAGTGGCCTAACCAATGTCAACAGCAGCAACATGACCTCCCAACTCCTATACTCAATGCCCCAACCAATAAAAACCAGCATACCAAACGCGTTCTTCACTATCCCATCTGCCTGCAACTCTACTTTCAAGGAACTATGAACCGCTCCTCACGGTCTCTTTATTCAGCAACACTCCTCAGGACCTTACTATTAATTGTATAAGTCCTACCCTGATTTGCCTTTCCACAATACAGCACCTCACATTTTTCTAAATTAAACCCCACCTACCACTCCTCGGCCCATTGGCTCCTCTGATCAATATCCTGTTTTACTCTGAGGCAACCTTCTTCGCTGTCCACCACACCTCCAGTTTTGGTGTCGTCTGCAAACTTACTAACCATATCTCCATTGTTCACATCCAAATTATTTATATAAATGATGAAAAGCAGCGGACCCAGCACGGATCTTTGTGTCACAGCCCTGGTCACAGGTCTCCAGTCTGAAAAGCAACCCTCCACCGTCACCTTCTGACTTCTACCTTCGAGCCACTTCTGTCCCAAAATGACTAGTTCTCCCTGTATGCCATGTAATCTGATTTTGCTAACCAGCCTATCATGGGGATCTTTGTTGAATGCCTTACTGAAGTCCATATAAATCATGTCCACTGCTCTGCCTTCATCAATCTTTTACATTACCTCGCCAAAAAATCATTCAAATTAGTGCAACACAATTTCCCATGCACAAAGGCATGTTGACTTCCCATAATCAGTCTTTGACATTCCAAATACATGTGAATTTTGTTCCTCAGGATTCCCTCCAACAACTTGGCCACCACCGATTTCAGGCTCTACCAGTCTATAGACCAGATACCAGTCTGTTGCTCCATGGCTTTTTCTTACCACTTTTCTTTAATAGTGGTGCCACATTAGCTAACCTGTGCCACTTCACCTGTGGCTTTCAATGATAGAAATATTTGAACAAGCCAAAGAGTCTGTTTCTGCTCCTTATTATGGAAAGAGTTCAACAGACTCATGACCCTCAGAGAGAAAACATTTTGTTTCATCTCTGTTTTAAATAAATGAATCCTTCCTTTAAAACTGTAACACCACTTACGGATTCTCCCACAAAAGGAAATATCTTCTCCACAGTTGCCTTCCTAAGACTATTCAGAATTTTATATATTTCAGTGTCCTGTTCTGAATTTGTGTGGATACAAGTCAAGCTATCCAACTTTTCCTCATGACACAACCCACCCACTCTAAGTGCTAATGTAGTAAACCTTCATTGAATTGCCTCCGAAGCATTCACATCCTGTCTTAAATAAGGTGACCAGTATTGCACAAAGTACTTTAGATGTGGTCACACCAATGGCCTGTAATAACACAATTACAGTATTGTTTCAAATGGCGACAATAGACAATAGGTGCAGGAGTAGACCATTCGGCCCTTCGAGCCAGCATCACCGTTCATTATGATCATGGCTGATCATCCACAATCAGTATCCTGTTCCTGCCTTATCCCTATAACCCTTGATTCCACTGTCTTTAAGAGCTGTATCCATCGCTTTCTTGAAAGTATCCAGAGACTTGGCCTCCACTGTCTTCTGGGGCAGAGCATTCCATATGTCCACCACGCTCTGGGTGAAGACGTTTTTCCTCAACTCTGTTCTAAATGACCTACCTCTTATTTTTAAACTGTGTCCTCTGGTTCTGGAGCGACCACTTGGCCCATCATACCTGCCCTGGCCTAATCATCTAGTCCAATCTGTTATCTAGTGCCAAACCTTTGTCTTTTCCCTGTAATCCTGCACACTATTACTATCCAAAACAACATCCAGTGAATATCTTGATGGAAGCTATCTCCAGCACATTTCCAGACCCTAATAACTCCCTGTGTGAACAAAGTATTTTTCTTACATCACCATTGCTTTATTTATATGTCATTTTAATTCAATGCCCTCTCATTCTTGTTTTATTCAACAAGCAGAAACAGCTTCAACTTGTTGGGCTGAAGGGCCTGTTTTCATACTGTAGGGATTATATAAACAAAAAAGCTTCACCCTGTCCATTCTGTATAGCCTGCTGTTGATTTTGAAAATGGCAGTCAGCTCTCCTCTCAGCCATTTTCTCTCCTGGGGAAAACACTCCCAACTTCTTCAATCTATCTTCATAACTTGAAGCTTTTCATTCCTGGAACTTTCTTCTGAACTGATTCTGCGCTCTCCCCAGTTTATTCACATCTTTCCTTTGATCAGGTGCCCACAATTGTACACAGTACTCCAGGTGATGTCTAACAAGTGCCTTTTACAAGTTCAACATCATCTGTCTGCTGGTGTGGTCTATTTCCGATTAACAAAGCTGAGCACACTGTAGTACACTACTTACTGGTCTGTTCAGCTGTTCTGCCACTTTCAATGATCTGTGCGTGTATTTACACTCAGCATTCCCTGCTTCTGCACTACCTTTAGAATTGTACCCTCTATTTTATATTGTCTTTCTGACTAAACTGCATCACCTCACACTTCTCTGCGCTAAATCTCATGTGCCATCTATCGGTCCACTCCACCAACTTGTCACTGACATTTTAGAGTTCCACACTGTACTCCTCACAGTTTACAAATCTTTCAAATTGAGTGCCATCTGAAAACTTTGAAATTGTCCTCTGCACACCAAAATCTAGATGAATATGTATAGATGAAGGTAGTCTAGTTGATGTAGTTTATGTGGATTTCAGCAAAGATTTTGACAAGGAGAATTACCAAGAAGACAAACGCACATGGGATACAGGATAATTTGATGAGGTGGATTCAAAATGAGCCTAGTTGTAGAGACTGAAAAGTATGAGGTGACGCACTTTGGAAGGAGTAAGTTGACAAGGAAGTATTTAATAAATGGCATGACACTAGGAAGATCTTTGGAACAAAGAGATCTTGGAGTGTTAGTCCAGAGGTGCATGAAGGCAGAAGGCCATGTTAGTAGGATAGTGAAAAACGCATAAGAGATACTTGCCTTTGTCAGTTGAGGCATAGATTATGAAAGCAGGGAACTCATGTTAGAGTTGAATGGAGCTTTGGTGAGATCACAGCAAGAGTATTGTGAGCAGTTCTGGGCACCACATCACAGGAAGGATGTGAATGTACTGAAGGGATGCAGAGGAAATTCACTAGGATGCTGCTTTGAATGGAAAATTTAAGTTAGGAGGAAAGGTTGGATAGTCCTGCCTTGTTTTTGTTGGAGCAGAGGAGATAAAGGGTCAATCTGATTGAGGGTTACAAGATGAAGAGGATATGGACAGAGTGGATGAGAAGCAGCGCCCCTCAGTTGAAGAGTCAGTCAGAAGAGGACACAAGTTCAAAGTGAAGGGCAGGAGTTTGGGGGATATGAGGGAAAACATTTTTAACTCAGAAAATGGTGATTGTCTGGAATGCGCTGCCTAGGAGAGTGGTGGAGTGAATTGCCTCACAGCCTTTAAAAAGTACCTCGATGAGCATTTGGCATTTCATAACAGTCAAGGGTATGAAACAAGTGTTAGTAAATCGGATTAGGTTGAAATTCAGATGTTTCCCACATGTAAGTGCAGACTTGATGGGCCAAGAGAGCCTCTTCTGCCCTGGTATGATTCTGATTATCACGAAAAACCAAGGTCCCATTTAGTAACAGAGATAATGGGAACTGCAGATGCCGGAGAATTCCAAGATAATAAAATGTGAGGCTGGATGAACACAGCAGGCCAAGCAGCATCTCAGGAGCACAAAAGCTGACGTTTCGGGCCTAGACCCTTCATCAGAGAGGGGGAATGGGGTGAGGGCTCTGGAATAAATAGGGAGAGGGGGGGAGGCGGACCGAAGATGGAGAGAAAAGAAGATAGGTGGAGAGAGTATAAGAGGGGAGGTAGGGAGGGGATAGGTCAGTCCAGGGAAGACGGACAGGTCAAGGAGGTGGGATGAAGATGTGCAGGTGAACCTCTGCTTAATGTGGAATGTCATCTTGGGGCCTGTGATAGGGGTGAGGGAGGAGGTGTGGGGGCAAGTGTAGCATTTCCTGCGGTTGCAGGGGAAGGTGCCGGGTGTGGTGGGGTTGGAGGGCAATGTGGAGCGAACAAGGGAGTCACGGAGAGAGTGGTCTCTCCGGAAAGCAGACAGGGGTGGGGATGGAAAAATGTCTTGGGTGGTGGGGTCGGATTGTAAATGTTGGAAGTGTCGGAGGATGATGCGTTGTATCCAGAGGTTGGTAGGGTGGTGTGTGAGAACGAGGGGGATCCTCTTTGGGCGGTTGTGGCGGGGGCGGGGTGTGAGGGATGTGTTGCGGGAAATACGGGAGACGCGGTCAAGGGCGTTCTCGATCACTGTGGGGGGAAAGTTGCGGCCCTTGAAGAACTTGGACATGAACTTGGTTCACCTGCACATCTGCCAATGTGATATACTGCATCCACTGTACCCGGTGTGGCATCCTCTACATTGGGGAAACCAAGCGGAGGCTTGGAGACCGCTTTGCAGAACACCTCCGCTCAGTACGCAACAAACAACTGCACCTCCCAGTCGCAAACCATTTCCACTCCCCCTCCCATTCTTTAGATGACATGTCCATCATGGGCCTCCTGCAGAGCCACAATGATGCCACCCGAAGGTTGCAGGAACAGCAACTCATATTCCGCCTGGGAACCCTGCAGCCTAATGGTATCGATGTGGACTTCACCAGTTTCAAAATCTCCCCTTCCCCAACTGCATCCCTAAACCAGCCCAGTTCGTCCCCTCCCCCCACTGCACCACACAACCAGCCCAGCTCTTTCCCCCCACCCACTGCATCCCAAAACCAGTCCAACCTGTCTCTGCCTCCCTCACCTGTTCTTCCTCTCACCCATCCCTTCCTCCCACCCCAAGCCGCACCCCCATCTACCTACTAACCTCATCCCACCTCCTTGACCTGTCCGTCTTCCCTGGACTGACCTATCCCCTCCCTACCTCCCCACCTATACTCTCTCCACCTATCTTCTTTACTCTCCATCTTCGGTCCACCTCCCCCTCACTCCCTATTTATTCCAGAGCCCCCACCCCATCCCCCTCTCTGATGAAGGGTCTAGGCCCGAAATGTCAGCTTTTGTGCTCCTGAGATGCTGCTTGGCCTGCTGTGTTCATCCAGCCTCACATTTTATTATCTCCCATTTAGTAACCCCTGGGTTACTCCATTACAAACCTTCCTCCAGATAGAAAGTGGACAGCAACTGGAGATATTTTTCAATCAGTCAGACGGTTCTGTATCCACATTGCTACAATTCCCTTTATACCATGACCTACAACTTTCCTCATAAATCTCTTATTGTATAAGCACTGTATAAGCGTCTTTTGGGAATCCATGTATACCATCTCATCAGTTTTACCTTCATCAACTCTTTCCATTTCTCCTTCAAAAAACTTCAACAAGTCAGTTAAACACAATTTCCCCTTCAGAAATCTGTGCAAACTCTTCCTAATCAACCCACTTTTTTTTATGCGATTTCTGATTCTATCTCAAATGATTTTTTCCAGACATTTTCCCTACTACTGACATTAAACTAAGTGGTTTGTAAGTTAAGCACAATGTCTCTACTTTTGCATTCATTTCCTCTTGCAAATAGCTTTGCTGATTATTTGCTGTGCTTGTGTACTAACATTTTGCTATTCACACAGATCTCCATGCAGCTTAGAGCTCTGAAATCTTTTCCCATTTATGTAATATGCTTCCTTTTTATTATGGGGTGTGATGGTTTATATCAGTGGTGTGAGAGGGAGAGCTATTCTGCATTTGAAACTCAGAGCAGGATTAGAGTGGGCTAAACTGCAGAAATTAATTGTATTTGATGCTTAGAATCGGGGAGGGTAAGCATGAAAACTGTTAGAAGGACTAGCGGAATGCTGACCATGGTATTTGGAGCAGGAGAGCAAGAAGTGTAGTGTGGTAGCTGTAAGGGATTCAAAAATTAGGGAACAAGAGAGCATCCTTGCTAAGTGGGATTTGAGTCCCTACAAGGCTTGCTTTCTTGGTGCTAGGACGAGAGATATCTCCAACTGACTTTGGAACAATAGCAGAAATTGTGATTGTGATCTTGTTGGAAGAGACGTGAAATCCTGTTTGCACAGTACCAGGAGCTAGGACCTCAAAAGCTGTGAATCTCTTGATTGTGTTCAGCATTGCATTCTTCAACAACAGAGCCAAAATAGATATCATGGATTTTTGCAGATAATGCGTCAGTTGGTCAGAAGGCATCTTCAATTTTTTATTTTGTCTGTATCTTTTCTTCCAGGTCTGACATATCAGTTTTGCTAGGTGTGGTTGCTCATGGGGAAGCCACTGAAGATGCCTGCTTCCACCCATTGATCTTCGTAACTTATCTACATCAGCAGTTGGTCGAGCATTACAGAGTGGCTTGTACAGATCTGCTGCAAGCTGCCAAAACCAAGCCACTACATGGTAAGGAGCTGCCTTGTACAGACCATTTGAAATGAATTGAATTCGCTTTATTGTTCCATCTACTGAAATGAATACAATGAAATGTTTACAAGTCACCACTTACCATGCCATCTTAGTTACAAGATATCTCGGTACAGATTCTTCTTGGGTAAAAAAATAGAAAATTAAAGAAATGAAAAGTCCCGCAGCATTACAGATCATAGGAATAAATTAGAAAATAGAAAAATAACAAGTTAGAAACTACAGTCCTTCCAACTCCATCCATGTTGGTACCTAGCCTCCAAGCTTTCGTCATGCCTTGACTCCAGATTGTGCCAGGCTTCACCTTGAGCCTGTTGAGGCTGTAAGTCCATGCTGAGGCCATACTAGGCCTCAAGACCACCATGCCACGACAAGAGACTGCCACACCAAGGAGGATTATGAGGCAGGTTAGGAAAGGAAGCCACGGACAAAGTGGTGAAAGTGCTCCCAGAGTACATCTTCAGGCTCTGAATATGAGTCCCGCATGCCCCATGGTGGAGAAAGACCCCAGAACAGTGGGCTCTGAGCCACCATCTTACCAGTTACACCGCTGGACAAAGCGTGAACATTACTGGGTGTGGGGAATGATCTGCAAAGCCTTCATCTGGAGATAATGGGAACTGCAGATGCTGGAGAATTCCAAGATAATAAAGTGTGAGGCTGGATGAACACAGCAGGCCAAGCAGCATCTCAGGAGCACAAAAGCTGACGTTTCGGGCCTAGACCCTTCATCAGAGAGCTTTTGTACTCCTGAGATGCTGCTTGGCCTTCATCTGGAGTTATGCTTCACTGGTGGAGAGAGATAGAATAGCCTTCATTATCACAAACACTTGAATGAATGCAGTGAAAATTTTGTAATGTCACCTTTCGGCACCGTCTTAGGTATATGGTGCTTCAGTACAGTTGCTTTAAGTGTCATCACAGAATTGAAACAGTAGACAAAATAGAGTAGCATGGGAGTACAAAGTCTAAAAAGTCTACAATGATAATAAAAAGAGTTTAAAGTACTGAAGTTATTGTACTTTTTCACTGAGTGTCTGCCCACTGGGCTTCAGAACGTAAGGCCATGCTGCCTGCGCGCGCTGGCCTCTGTCCCATACTCGCTTCCAGGACTTGTTCCCCTGGCCGGCCTGGGCTCATTCTGCTCCTGCTGTGGGCACTGGCCACAACTCACTTCGGAGACTCAGGCCACAGCCTGCCTTGCTCCTGCTCTGGGTTCTGGCCACGACTCGCTTCTGGGACACGCCTTCCACGTCAGCCTGGGCTTGATCTGCTCCTGCTCCAGACTCCAGCCATGACTTGCTTCCAGGACTCACCTCCTGGGTTGGTTCAGGCTCGGTCTGCTCCCGCTCTGGGCTGCAGCTGCCACTCGCTTCCCGCGCTGGCCTGCTGTCCAACTCGCCTCCAAGTGCTGGGCTGGTCTCGGACTGCATTCTCCATTCCCTTCAGGTAGGTTAGTTTAAGAAGTTAAAGGTTGTGGTGGGGATTGGGGGTGGCGGGGTGGTGTTGGGGAAGAACAACTGCAGCAAAGAGGGGAAAAGGAAAAGGAACTGGTGAACAGAGGAGCTCTGGTTTTACATGAGTCCTAGTGGCGTGATTACCAAGACACATTTTCTCATTCTCCTCACATTGGTAGGAGCATAGTTGCTTAGAGTCAAAAAGGTCTACAGCATGGAAGCAGGCGCCTTGGCATAACTTGCCCACGCCACACAGTTTTCACTGTTAAACCATTCCCATTTGCCTGTGTTTGGTCCACATCCCTCCATACTAATCTCATCCATGTACCTGTCTAAATGTTTCTTAAATGACGAAATTGTATTCGCTTGCACTACTATCTCTGATAGCCTGTTCTAGACACTCACCACCCTCTGTGTGAAAAAAACTGCCCCTCTGAACCCCACACTAGAGAAAAGTTGTTGGCAATCTACCTTATCTATACCTGTCATGATTTTATGGACTTGTGGAAGGTCACCTCTCAGTCTCCTACGATCCAGGGAAAAATAGTCCCAGGCTATCCAGCCTGTCCTTATAACACAAACTTTCCAATCCAGGTAGCATCCCAGTAAATCTTTTCTGCACTCTTTCAAGTTTAATAATATCATTTCTGTATTAGCGTGATCAGAACTGCATGCTGTACTCCAAATGTAGCCTCACCAATGTCTTGTACAGCTGCAACAAGACATCCCAACTCCTATAGTCAGCGCTCTTACTGATGAAAGCAAGCATTCCAAAAGCCGCTGTCACTACCCTGTCATAGAGGTCTACAGCATGAAAGCAGGCCCCTTGGCATAACTTGCCCATGCCACACTCCACCTGCAAGGAGCTAAAAACTTGTATCCCTAGATTACTTTGTTCTATAACACTCCCCAGGGCCCTGCCATTGACAGTGTAAGCCCTGCCCTGGTTTGACCTACCAAAATGCAACTCCTTGTACTTATCTAAATTTAACTTCATCTGCTATTCCTCAATCAACTGGCCCAGTTGATCAAGATCTCACTGTATTCCCAGATAACTTTCTTCACTTTCCACTACACTCCAATCTTGATGTCCCCTACAAAATTACCAAGTATACCTCCTAAATTCTCATTCAAATCATTTATATGAATGATGAATAATAACAGACCCAGGGCACATCACTCATGCCTCCAGTGTGACAAACAAGACTATATCACCATCTTCTGTCTTTTACCATCAAGGTTTTGAATGGAATTGGCTAGCCCTCCCTAGATCCAGTGCAATTTAACCTTACTGAACAACCGACCATGCGGTACCTTGCCAAAGTCCTTACCAAAGTCCATGCACACAACGTGTACCACATTGCCATCATTCTTGATCATCCCATGATCTCCCATGAACAAAGCCATGCTGACTATCCCAAATGAATCTTTGCCTCGCCAAATGCCAGTAGATCCTGTTTTTCAGAATCCACTCTAACAACTTAGCCACTTCAAAGATTAGGCTAACAAAGTGTGAAGCTGGATGAACACAGCAGGCTAAGCAGCATCTCAGGAACACAAAAGCTGACATTTCAGGCCGAGACCCTTCATCCTCTCTGACGAAGGGTCTAGGCCCAAAACGTCAGCTTTTATGCTCCTGAGATGATGCTTGGCCTGCTGTGTTCATTCAGCTTCACACTTTGTTATCTTGGATCCTCCAGCATCTGCAGTGCCCATTATCTCAAAAATTAGGCTCACTGGACTTGGTTCCCAGGCATTTTCTGGATATCCAGGTAATGTTCTGGAGACCCAGGGCTTGAATCCCA
This sequence comes from Stegostoma tigrinum, assembly GCF_030684315.1. NCBI lineage: Eukaryota > Metazoa > Chordata > Chondrichthyes > Orectolobiformes > Stegostomatidae > Stegostoma > Stegostoma tigrinum. The sequence goes on along the minus strand of NC_081379.1, from coordinate 50,777,964 downwards.
CCACAGCAGATGGCGGAATTTGAATTCATTGCAAATCTGGGATCACGAGTCTAATGATGACCATGTTGATGGTTGGAAAAAACAATCTGGTTCACTAAGGTCCTTTAGGGAAGGAAATTCCCATCCTTCCCTGGTCTCACCTACATGTGACTCCACACCCACAGCACTGCTCACTGGGGTGAGCAATAAATGCTGGCCTAGCCAGCGGTGTCCTCATCCCATGAATGAATTAAAAATACAATTGGGGCCAGCTGGGTGGAGCTTAGAAATAAAAGGAAAAGGGCAATTACCTTGCTGGTATCATTACAGACCTCCCAGCAATCGGAGGTAGAGGAGCAGATATGTAAATAAATCATACAAATATGTGAGAGAAACAGGGTTATAGTTGTTGGGGATTAGAAACTTAGTAACGTTAACTGGAATGGCTTTATTGTGAAAGGATCAGACAAAGTGGAATTTTTAAAGTGCATCCAGAGAAATGAGAACAAATTACTGAATGTGTGGCACAGTGGAGAAAGCGGTTAAAAAGATGCAGAGAATCTTGGATTTTGGAAATAAAGGCACCTGGTAGAATGGCCGTTTAGCAGGCTTCCAGATCTGTGCACTTTTGCATCTTGTGCAATGCATATCTGACTTATGTGGGACTTTGAGGTATTTGTGTCTTTTCACAGTAGCATCAGGTTCCCAGTAAATTTGGGAAGCTGTGGTGGAATGCGTGAGCGTGCAGATGTATCAGCTAGAAGGCCCACAATGGTTCTCCCAAACATTATCCCAGCTTATAACTACCTGTCTGCCCTGAGACCCTTTCCGACTCACCCCAGATCTCCACTTCGCCCAGTCTCAACCCCATGGTGAGCAAGAGTGACAGGAGGAAAGTGACGAATTGTTCAGGCAATGAGTGGGCCACAAAAAAAAAGTAGCAACTCGGAAGCTGTGTAGTGAATTCACGTTGATCATGGGGGACTTCAATATGCAGGTGGATTGGGTGAATAATGTTGCCGGTGGATCCAAAGAAAGGGAATTCGTGGAATGTTTGCAGGATGGCTTTTTGCAACAGCTTGTGATGGAGCCCACAAGGGAACCGGCTATTCTGGACTTAGTGCTATGTAATGAGCCAGACTTTATAAAAGACCTTAAAGTAAGGGAACACTTAGGAGGCAGCGATCATAATATGGTAGAGTTCAGTCTGCAGTTTGAAAGAGAGAAGGCAAAATCGGATATAATGGTATTACAGTTAAATAAAGGTAATTACAGGGGCATGAGAGAGGAATTGACGAAAATCGACTGGAAGCAGAGCCTAGCGGGGAAGACAGTAGACCAACAACGGCAGGAGTTTCTGGGTGTAATTGAGGACACAGTACAGAGGTTCATCCCAAAGAAAAGAAAGATTATCCGGGGTGGGATTAGACAGCCGTGGCTGACAAAGGAAGTCAGGAAATATATCAAAGAAAAAGAGACAGCCTATAAAGTGGCCAAGAGCACTGGGAAATCAGAAGATTGGGAAGGCTACAAAAACAAACAGAGGATAACAAAGAGAGCAATAAGGAAGGAGAGGATCAAATATGAAGGTAGGCTAGCTAGTAATATTAGAAATGACAGTAAAAGCTTTTTTCAATACATACGAAACAAACGAGAGGCAAAAGTAGATATTGGGCCGCTCCACATTGGTGCTGGAAGGCTAGTGATTGGAGATAAGGAAATAGCTGAAGAACTTAATAATTACTTTGCGTCAGTCTTCACAGTGGAAGACATGAGTAGCATGCCAACAGTTAGAGAGAGTCAGGGGGCAGAGTTGAGTATGGTAGGCGTTACAAAAGAGAAAGTGCTACTGGCTTGGATTCAGGATTGGCTGTCTGACAGAAGGCAGAGAGTTGGGATAAAAGGCTCTTTTTCGGAATGGCAACCGGTGACAAGTGGTATCCCGCAGGGTTCAGTGTTGCGGCTGCAGCTGTTCACCTTATACATTAATGATCTGGATGAAGGGACTGGGGGCATTCTGGCGAAGTTTGCCGATGATACAAAGATAGGTGGACAGGCAGGTAGTACTGAAGAGGTGGGGAAGCTGCAGCAAGATTTAGACAGTTTAGGAGAGTGGTCCAGGAAATGGCTGATGAAATTCAATGTGAGTAAATGTGAGGTTTTGCACTTTGGAAAAAAGAATACAGGCATGGATTATTTTCTAAATGGTGAGAAAATTGGCAAAGCAGAAGTACAAAAGGATCTGGGAGTGTTGGTCCAGGATTCTCCAAAGGTTAACTTGCAGGTAGAGTCCATAATTAAGAAAGCGAATATAATGTTGTTGTTTATCTCAAGAGGGTTGGAATATAAAAGCAGCGATGTGCTTCTGAGGCTTTATAAAGCTCTAGTTAGGCCCCATTTAGAATACATACTAGCCCTGGAGCCTGTCCAGCGGAGATCCACACGGATGATCCATGGAATGGTAGGTTTAACGTGTGATGAACGGCTAAGGATCCTGGGATTGTACTCATTAGAGTTTAGAATGTTGAGGGGAGATCTAATAGAAACTTACAAGATAATTTATGGTTTAGAAGGGGTGGACACTAGGAAGTTGTTTCCGTTAGGCGGGGAGACTAGGACCCGTGGGCACAGCCTTAAAATTAGAGTGGGTAAATTTAAAACTGAAATGAGACGACATTTCTTCAGCCAGAGAGTGGCGGGCTTGTGGAATTCATTGCCACGGAATGCAGTGGAGGCCGGGACGTTGGATCCCTTCAAGGCAGAGATCGACACATTCTTGATCTCAGAAGGAATCAAGGGCTACGGGGAGAGTGCAGGGAAGGGGAGTTGAAATGCCCATCAGCCATGATTTAAATGGCGGAGTGGAACGGATGGGCCGAATGGCCTTACTTCCACTCCTGTGTCTTATGGTCTGATAGAATTCCACTGAACTAATGTGTGAAATTTGCCTTTGAGAGGAAGGAACTTGGGTTGGACACAACTGTCCCAAACTTAAGTAAGTGTATTTATTTACAAAGAAATGAGGGCAGAGCTAGCTGGAGTGAACCGGGGAGGATCTTAGCAGCAAAAATGGTTGTGAACTAATGTCAGATGCCTAAGAAAATTACTCCTGTCTTTCAACAACAATTCGTCGCAATGGGAAAGAAGGATTCTAGGAGGAGATAAGAAAACCACGGCTAACGAGGGAAGTTAAGGATAGCATCAGTTTGAAAGATAACCTATACAATTTGGCAAAGACAAGTGGTAAACTAGAAGAATGTGAAACTTTTAACAATCATCAAGATAGAACAAGTAAAGACAGGCAGAAAATAAACTTTAAGGGTGAACATACAGGTAGTAATGATAGATAGCAAGAACTTCTTTAAATATATAAAATGGAAGAGACAGAGATCAAAGTGAACATAAGCCCCTTGGAGAATGAGGCTTGGGGTAAGATAATAGGACCCGGGAAGTAGCAGAGGAGTTGAATATATACATTGCGTCTATCTTCACATTAGAATATACAAATGGTATTCCAAATTTGCGAGATAAGAACAAGTAAGAGGAGAGGAAATAACTACAAAACTATCACTAGAAGAAAAAATGCTAGAGAAACAAATGAGGCTAAAATTTCATAAAATCCCTTGGAAGCTGAGGGATACTTCATAGGATATTAAAGGAAGTAGCTGCAGATGCACAGATAATAATCGTTCAAGAGTGAGACGCCGTGGATGACTCAAGAATTCTGCAGAGGGCTGGAGACAAGTTAATTGAAAAGTGGAATATAGTATGGGAATTTGGAGATTATCTACTTTAGCAAGAGGAATAGAGGAACTGAATATTATTTTAAATCGAGGAAGACTGCAGGTAGGTGCAACATACAAGAATTTGGTGGCCCTTGTGCATGAATCCCAAAAAGGTAGCATACAGATTCAGCAGGTAATAGGAAAGGCAAATGTTTTCAAAGGGAATGGAAATATGAAAATAGGGAAGTCATCGGTGTCGTACTCATTGTGGTTTGGGAGATCATCAAGAACACATCAGTCTTTTCTTAAGTATTGTGGACTGTCACTTTGCCAGTCCAATCATGTGATGCTGCCATTGACTATTTTACAAGGCTAGATCAGTGCCTTACGCAGTCAAAGGTCAAGGTGGAATCCTGGCTGGCCTCCCATCTTCCACCCTTAATAAATCATCCAAACTCTGCTGTCCTTGATTAACTTGCATCAAGTTCTGTTTCTCCTTGTCACCCACAAACTACATTTGTCCCTGGGAAAGCAACACTTCACTTTTAAACTTTTCATTTTTTTGTTTATGGCCTTATCCCTGCGTATCTCTACAACTATATCCAGTTGCACAATTCGCCAAGATATTGATGTTCTTCTAATTGTGGCCCTTTGTGCATCCCCAATTCCTTCAAAGTTGGCACCTGTGCTTTCGGTTGCTTATGCCCAAGTTCTGAAATTCCTTCCCTATACTGCTCTGCCTCTCTGCTTTGCGTCTTTAAGATGCTGCTTAGATCCCACTTCTTTCATTTACCCTAACGTCTCTGTATACCACTCAATGTTAAATACTATTTAACAATTCACTTGTGGAACTTTTTATGACAAATAAAACATGCTATATAAATGCAAGTTATTGTTGGGAGGCTGTTTTACAAAGTCTACTCAGTTACAAATGATTGAAAACGTGCACAACATAAAATGTATTATTGCCAATTCTAACTAACCAAGGAGCTCGGTTGCAGTCTGTGAAGCATGAAGACAAACTGGCTTCAGTTTGAATTGAACTTTGGTTGAAGTTATTTACCATGTCTGGTAGGTTTGATATTGGCGCTGAGGAAATGTTTGACAGAGGTACCGGAGATTCTGAGTTCACTGCGGCTGCAACCTCTCAGAACAAAGTGGAGGCTATTCATCAGTCAGCTGATGGACACCCTGAGTAGCATTAGCCACTTTCTTCTCAATACTTTGGCTGGGACCCACCAATTCTCTTCCTGGGGCCAAGGTAAGAATTACAGTACTATTTTAATTTCTAATACTTGCCGCACGAGGTAAATTTGTGTTTGCAAAGATGGACAGATATTGCCTTGGGGAAAAGCTGCCCTTGTGGACTGAAATGAGAAGGAAACTGTTTTTATAATAAAAGAATTGCTGGAGTATTGCTATCTGTTTTGAACGCAAGTAACCTGACGCTTAATGCAAGCAGCTTGTTGGAACAGTGTTTGACGTGTGGATGCAGATGAACTGGAGCCCAAGGGATTGTGTACAGATAGAAGTTTGGTTGGTCCCATACCTTAAGCCTTCTGCCTGCCAACTAGATGATTGGTTCTCAGGTAGCTGAACAGCTTGGGGCTGTGAACAAGATACAGAGAAGCTTTTCCAACCTCTGTCAGCTCAAAAGATATCCTTGTTAGCTGAATTAAAAACAACGTTAAAACTGAAAAAAAAGTTGGTGTAAGCTGTGACTTTTAATTGATAGTTAAAGACCTTTAAGAAGTGATCCAGTCACCCTGTACCTCCTGAAAATCAATGGAAGCATCCAAAGAGGGAAGGCCAAGTAGAAACCTTCTGATCAGCAAGAACCAACTCCACAAATCTTGAACAAAGGCTGTTGACCTGCAATTTCAGTTTATCTATTTGTGAATGTGAGAGGGAGAGAGGGTGTAGATTATAACAGGAATGGAATTTTAATAAATTGTGTTATCTGCTGACTACTTATAGTTGTTTACCTGTAACTAGAGTTTAATTACTTATAATAACCAGTACAAAGAACATAGAAAATTACAGCACAGGAACAGGCCCAGTGCAAGCCTGCACTGATCGAGATCCTCTGTCTAAACTCATCACCTATTTTCTAAGGGTCTGTATCCCATTGCTCCCTGCCCATCCATGTACCTGTCCAGATACATCTTAAAAGACACTATCATGTCTGCATCTACCACCTCCGCTGGCAACGCGTTCCAGATACCCACAACCCTCTGCGTAAAGAACTTTCCACGCATAAAATTGTTACTAAGTATAAAACCTGGTGAACAGAGGTTTGTAAATCAGGTAAACGGAGGGGTTTTGTGGATTTATTTGACAGTCTTTAACTTTTGTGATGACTCCGGGTATAGCTGGTTTCCAGCAACTGAAATTTCCAGTGATTTGTGACAATAAATAGTCATTTTTTGTTAGGCACTGGAAGCTGGTTCATTCTTTCTGTCAACCTGGGTCAAAAAGACAGGTAAATTGAGGTATTCTGCAAACTCTTTTAAAATCTAACTTTTGTGATGAATCTGGAAGTACTGGAGCTTGATTTCCCACCCTGTGAAGCATGGCAGTAGTAGAGAACTATTCCCGACATTATGCTGGATTCCCTTTGAGGTTTAAGACAATGATGTTGTTGATTTGCTCACTATACTGGCTTGTTTTCATTCAGACATTTTGTCACTATGCTAGATGATGTAATCAGTGGAGTCTCAGATGAAGCAATGTAATTCTCCTCCTCTTGGAATTTATACTGTCTGGTCCGTTTTGGTGAGTAGTGTCATTTCTGGTTTTGATCTGTATGGGTTTGTATATGGGGTCCAATTCTATGCGTTTGAAAGCAACCCACACTGTTCAAATCCTCAACGTCCACAGCAACCACCCCAAAGCTCACAAACAAAGCTACATTAGGGCACTATATAACTGGGCCAGGATACACTGCAACACTCCGGAACTACGCAGGAAAGAGGGAGAGCACCTGCACAAAATCCTCGCTATGAACGGATAACCCCACAACTTCATCCGCAAATGCCTACTAAACAGGCAACAACAGGAGTACACAGTCTGCCCTCACACACTGGCTGCACTGCCCTAATTCAAGAACATATTGGAACTGACAACAAAACTCCTAAGACCACAAGGAACCATGGTAGCCCACAAGCCCACTGCCATTCTATGACAAACACTCACAAGACCACATTCCCACAACATGCAGAACCAATGTGGCTTACAAATGCTATGCAATGACTGCCACAAACATTACATCGGACAGACAAGAAGGAAACTAGCCATCAGACTATCAACTGGCAGTAAAACGGCATGATGAACTACCAGGGGAAGGCCATAGCAGACAGGTCTCTACACTGAGCCTGACCCTGTGGCAAAGATGGGAAGGGGAAGAACAGGAGAGCAATTGTAGTGGGGGATTTAGTAGTAAGAGGCACAGACAGATGGTTCTGTGGATGTGAACAAGATGAAAGGATGGCATGTTGCCTCCTGGGTGCTAGGGTCTGTGATGTCTCGGATCATGTCTTCAAGATCCTTAAGGGGGAGGGTGAGCAACCAGCAGTCATGGTAGACATCAGTACCAATGATATAGGTGTAAAAAGGACTGAGAATATGAAAAACGAGTACAGGGAGTTAGGTTGGAAGCTGAAGTCCAGGACAAACGGGGTAGTTATCTCTGGATTACTACCAGTGCCACGCTATAATGAAGTAAGAAATAGGGAGAGAGTGCAGCTAAACACGTGGCTACAGAGCTGGTGTGGGAGGGAGGGCTTCCATTATGCAGATAATTGGAGCACATTCTGGGAAAGATGGGACCTGTACAGTAAGGATGGGTTGCACCTGAACCGGAAAGCCACAGATATCCTGGAAGGGAGGTTTGCTAGAGCTGTATGGGATGGTTTAAACAAGATTGGCAGGGGGTGGGGAACCGGATTGGTAATTCAGAGGATGAGGTATTCAGCCTTCCAACAGACACAACAGGGAGCGAGGTTGATTATAAAGAAATGCGGTCAGTGGAGCATAATTGCAGACATGAGCTGATTTGAGCTGTGTGTACTTCAAGGTGAGAAGTAAGGCGGATGAACTTACAGCATGGGTCAGTACTTGGAACTAAGATGTTGTGGCCATTACAGAAACTTGGGTAACTCAGGTATAGGGATGGTTGTTGGAAGTTCAGGATTTAGATGCTTTAAAAGAAATAGGGAGGGTGGGAAAAGAGGCAGGGGAGTGGCATTGCTACTCACGGCTGGCATAGCAGCTACAGAAAGGCAGTTCGAGAATAATATGTCGACAGAGTCAGTTTGCGTTGAGGTCCAGAACAAGAAAGGAGCAGTCACTTTGGGGTTTTTTTACAGTCCCCCAATAGTTGCAGAGAAGTAGAGGACCGGATTAGGAGGCAAGGTGCAGAAGTCACAGGGTTGTAGTCATGGGTGTCTTCAATTTTCCAAATATTGATTGGACACATTTTAGTTGTAACAGTTTGTATGGAGTGGATTTTGTCCAGTGCGTTCAGGAAGGATTCCAGACACAGTGTACAGATAGACCACCACTTTGGATTTGGTGCTTGGCAATGAACCGGGCCAAGTGTTAGACCTGTTGGTAGGAGAGCATTTTGGCATTAGCAATCATAACTGTTACTTTTACAATAGTCGTGGAAAAGGATAGGTATGTACAGCAGGGTAAGGTTTATAATTGGGGGAGAGTAATTACGCTTCTGTTAGGCAAGAACTGGGTAACATAAAATGGGAACAGATGCTGTCAGGGAATAGCACTACTGAAATGTGGAGATTGTGTAAGGAATGCATACTGCATGTGCGTGATATGTTTGTTCCTAGCAGGCAAGGAAGATGCGGTTGAGTGAGGGAGCCTTAGTTCTCAAGAGAGATCGAGTGACTGGTTAAGAGGAAGAAGGATGCTTATGTAAGGTTTCGGAAACAAGGCTCGGAAAAGGCTCTAGAGGGATACAAGTTATCCAGAAAGAAGCTGAAGAAAGGGCTTAGGAGAGGTATAAGGGGGCACGAGAAAACCTTGTCAGATAAGATCAAGGAAGACTGCCAGGCTTTTTACATGTAAGTGAGCAATAACAGAATGATCAGAGAAAGGGTAGGGCCCCTCAAGGATTGTAAAGGGAATATGTGCACTGAGTCTAAAGAGATGGGAGAGGTCCTTAATGAACACTTTTCTTCAGTATTCACAAGAGAGGGATGCACTTGTAGAGGAGGACAATGTGAAACAGACTGGTAGGCTAGAGGAGGTGGATGTTAGGAAGGAAGATGTGCTAGGAATTATGAGGAATTTGAAGATAGATAAGGCCCCTGGGCCTGATCGGATTTATCCAAGGATTCTATGGGAAGCGAGGGAAGAGATCGCAGGGCCTTTGGCGATGAGCTTTTCGATCTCATTGTCCGCAGGTTAGTGCCGGAAGTTAGGAGAGACAAAAATCATTCCAAATGTTCAAAAAAGGGAATAGAGATAATGGCGGAAATTATAGGCCGGTTAGTCTTACATCAGTGGTGGGCAAATTATTGGAAAGAGCTCTAAGAGATAGGATTTATGATGATTTGGAAAGGCACAGTTTGATTCGGGATAGTCAGCATGGATTTGTGAGGGGTAGATCATGCCTGATAAACCTTATTAAATTCTTTGAAGAGGTGACCAAACACGTGGATGAAGGTAGGGCAGTGGATGAGGTATACATGGATTTAAGTAAGGCATTTGATAAGTTTCCCCATGGTAGGATTGGCTGACTCTTAGAAGACAAAGGGTGGTAGTAAATGAAAAATATTCAACATGTTGCTTAGATACAAGTGGTGTACCACAAGGATCTGTTCTGGATCCTCCTCTATTTGTGATTTTTGTAAGTGATTTGGATGAAGGATGAATAGTGGATTAGTAACTTGGTGGACAATACAAAGGTGGATCGAGTTGTGGATAGTGCGGAGGGCTGTTCTAGGTTACAAAGGGACATTAATAGCATATAGAGCTGGACTGAGAAGTGGCAGGTGGAGTTTAACCCATAAAAGTGTGAGGTGATTCATTTTGGAAAGAAAAACTTGAAAGCGGAATACAGGATTAATGGAAAGATTCTTGCCAGTGTGGAGGAGCAGAGGGGTCTTGGGGTTCATGTCCACAGTTCCCTGAAAGCTGCCACCCAGGTGGATAGAGTTGTTAAGAAGGCGCATGGTGTGTTCGCTTTTATTAATAGAGGGATTGTGGTCAAGAGCCATGAAGTTATGCTCCAGCTGTACAAAAGCCTGGTTTGGCCACAACTGGAATATTGGGTCCAGTTCTGGTCGCCTCATTACAGGAAAGATGTGGAAGCATTGGAAAAGGTGCAGAGATTTACCAGGGTGTTGCCTGGAACGGAGGGAAGGTCTTACGAGGAAAGGTTGAGAGAGCTAGGGCTTTTCTGTTTAGAATGAGAGATGACTTGATAGAGGTGTACAAAATGATCAGAGGTATAGATAGAGTGGGCAGCCAGAGACTTTTTCCTAGGGTGGAGGTAGCTGTTACGGGGGAGCATAGTTTTAAAGTAAGTGGAGGTAGATGTAGGGGAGACATCAGAGGTAGGTTCTTTACTCAGAGAGTGGCTGGCACATGAAATGCATTGCCGGAGAGGGTAGTGGAGTCAGCCTCAATTAGGGACATTTAAGTGGCTATTTGATAGGTATATGTATGATCGTATAAGGTAGGAGTGGAGGTTAGATCGACCTTAGGATTAGTGTAAACGTTCGGCACAACGTCATGGACCGATAGGCCTGTAGTGTGCTGTACTGTTCTATGTTCTGTGTTCTAACTCTCCTCAAATCAGTACATCAGGCAATGAAGGCCGTCAGTTTAACTGGGACTAGGTAACTGTAGCAGCCCAATCCAAACATAGATATGCAGAGGAATTCCTAGAGGCATAGTTTTCCACCTATAATGCAATTAACAAACATATGCAATTGCACCCCATGTACAAACCCAAACAGATCAAAACCGGAAATGACAATACTTATTATAACGGACTGGACAGTATAAATTCCAAGTAGAGTAGAATGACATTGCTTCATTGGAAGCTCCACTGATGATGCCACCGAGCATGGTGACAAAATGTCTGAACAAAAATAAGCCAGCTCAACGAGCACATCAACATCTTCACCCACAACTTGAGCTACAGATCTTCGCCAAAACTTTCTGAGGGTTTTTGACAGAACCAGAACTTCAGAAATTAAATGATGAACAGGGTGTTTCGAGTGAAGTACACCAGCAGAGGGTAAGTGAACAGGTATAGCATCAGAGAGCAGAGTATTTACATAGACTGTCAGAGATAGCATGGGTATACCTTAAGATCATGAGACATAGGAGCAGAAATTAGGCCATTTGGCCCATCAAGCCTGCTTCGCCATTCAATCATGGCTGATAAGCTCCTCAACCCCATTCTCCTGCTTTCTCCCCATAACCCTTGATCCCGTTGATAATCAAGAACCCATCTATCTCAGCCTTAAATGTACTCGATGAACTGGCTTCCACAGCCTTCTATGGTAGTGAATTCCATAGATTAACCACTCTCTGGCTGAAGAAGTTTCTCCTTTTCTCCATTGTAAAAGGTCTTCTCTTTACTCTAAGGCTGTGCCCTTGGGTCTAGTCTCTCCTGCCAATAGAAGCATCTTCCCAACAACCACTCTGTCCAGGCCATTCAGTATTCTGTAAGTTTCAACTAGATCCCCCTCATCCTTCGAAACTGCAATGAGTCTCGTCCCAAAATCCTCAAATGTTCCTCATATTTCCTAGGAACATTCTTGTGAACCTCCTCAGAAGCCGCTCCAGGACCAGTACATCCTTCCTGAGATTTGGGGCCCAAAACTGTGTACAATACTCCAAATGTGGCCTGACCAGGACCTTCTAAAGCCTCAGTAGCGTATCCCTGCTTTTATATTCAAGTCCACTCAAAATAAATGCCAACACTGCATTTACTTCCTAACTGCTGACTCAACCTGCAAGTTTACCTTGGACTAGAACTCCCAAGTCTCTTTGTATTTCAGACTTCTGAATTTTCTCCCCATTCACAATTCATTATAAGCTAACATGTTTGTGGACTTTGGGAGATGCCATAGAGTCACCGTCATAGCGATCTATAGCACAGAAAAAGGGCCTTTTCTCATCTAATGTGTCCATGCTGGTCAAAATCAATCAGCGAACTATTCTAATTCCACTTTGCAGCACTTGGCCCATAGCCTTGTATGCCTTGGCATCACAGCGTCTATCTGAATACTACTTAAGTGTTAGGAGGAATTCTGCTTCTACTGCCCCCTCAGACAGTGAGTTCCAGATTCCCATCACTTGCTGAGCTGTTAACTGACAATCATCATTAATTGATACAGTCTGCATGGCAAACATCTACACAAATCAGAATCTATTTGCCAACCAATGCAGTTTACATTTATGCAGTATGAATGTTGGTTCCTTCCCTTTGAATTGATATTTTTTGTCAATTGTCCTGATGAGTGCAAGATGCAAGACCTCTACAAATTGCCTTTTTTTAAGCAATACACAGATTCTGTACTACCAAATGACTAGCCATATATTCAGTCCCTTTATCCAAAGTGCTGACTGTAACAAAAACAGAAATTACTGGAAAAGCTCAGCAAGTCTGGTAGCATCTGTGAAGAGAAATCAGAGTTAACGTTTTGGTTCGAGTGACCCTTTCTCAGAACTGATGGTAGCTAGGAACAAGTCACTTTATATGCAGAAAGTAGGGTGGGGGTACGATAGGGGCTAAGGAGTAAACGATAGGTGGGTATAGAACCCAAAGAGAGAGAAGAACCTTTGTAATGAATAAAGGAACGGATAACATCTGGCTAGGAGGGTGTTTAGCTATTAATCGGGGCTGATAGTGGCAAACAATGGGTTGTGTGTCATAACAAACTATGTGATGATAAGGCCTGGTGTGTGGGGTAAGGACATGCGAGAGCTCAGCCCCTCAAGTTATTGAGCGATATTGAGTCCAGAAGGCTGCAGGGTCCCCAAGTGGAAAATGAGGTTTGTTTTTCCAGCTTGCGCTGAGACGGAGATGTTGGCCAGGGAGCAGTGTGTTGTGTTGAAGTAGCAGGCAACTAGAAGCTTTGGATCTTTCTTGTGGACAGACCTATAGTTATAAAGGCCAGCATTCCATTCTCTTTCTTGATTATTTCTGTACCAGTTTGTGATATTTTAACAATGAACCCCTAAGTCTTTGGACATCTACTGTGTTTAATGTCATATCATTTAGAAAATATCCTAATCTATGCTTTGTTACTCCAGAATGAATAACTTCATGCTTGCTTACATTGAACTCGATCTGCCAGAGTTTTGCTCATTCACTTAGTATATTAATATCCCTTTGTAGTTTTATGCTGTCATTTAAACTGTCTGCAATACTGCCTAACCAAGTTAGATATATGACTTTCTAGGCCATTATTCAAGTCATTAATAAGTAATATGAATAATTGAGGCCCTGGCACAGATTCTTAAGGGACATCACTGGTCACATTCTGCCAAACTGAGTACCACTGTTGTCAAGTCTCACTTTCAAACAATTTGGACAACTCCAACCAGTATGTTATGAATGAATTTGTCCAGGTGTCCCTCAATACTGAAGCAGTCAAATCAAAATGAACACAAGCCCAGCACCAATGTAAAGCAGCCCCAACTTTATTAGGATCAGAGATAATGGGAACTGCAGATGCTGGAGAATCCAAGATAACAAAGTGTGAAGCTGGATGAACACAGCAGGCCAAGCAGCATCTCAGGAGCACAAAAGCTGACGTTTCAGGCTGAGAAGAGTCTAGGCCCGAAACGTCAGCTTTTGTGCTCCTGAGATGCTGCTTGGCCAGCTGTATTCATCCAGCTTCACACTTTGTTATCCAGCTTTATTAGGAACAAAGTTACAGTAATCTTTAAGACTAAACACATTTTTTCTAATCCTATTTTGCCTCTTAAGGTTGCAATACTTCCCCAGTCTCTTGTAGATTTATGCAGCTGCTGTCTCTCTCTGGCTCCGTCTTTGGGTCTGCGAAGCTGCTTTCTTTCTCTCTCTCTGTCTTTATCTCTGGATGGTCAGCTGGCCTCTGCCAGTTGTCAGAGATAGTAGAAACTACCGATGCTGGAGTCTGAGATAACAAGGTGTGGGCCTGGATGACAGCAGGCCAGGCAGCATCAGAGGAGCAGGAAATCTGAAGTTTTGGGTCTGGACCCTTCTTCCGAAAATATTCTGAATTCATTTTCATTTTCTGAAGAAGGGTCCAGAACTGAAACGTCAGCTTTCCTACTCCTCTGAGGCTGCCTGGCCTGCTGTGTTCATCCAGCTGTACTCCTCATATCTCTGCCTGTTGTCAGGCTGGTCTCCTGAGAAGGCTTCAGAAGATTCCAGGAGCTCCACGGGTGAACTGTGTTTTTATACCTTATAGATGGTTTACTGGTACTTTCGATTGTTTTGACCAAACAGGGAGATACAGTTAGTTTGAAACAGAGTCAAAGTCAATCATTTGGAAGGCATGCTACTGCTACTTTCTTTGTGTAACAGAACCTGGCACCTTTCTTTTTGGGCACCCCTTTGTTTAGTCAATAAATTGTTGGGAGTATATCTGTCCAGTATAACCATTGCCATTCATATTATGCTAATGTCATTAGCACCTGGCCATTGTGTTTGCACTGTGTCTGGTGTGTTGGTTTTGAGACGTCAGAGTTTTACTTGGCCAATGTACCCAGCATCCATTGAATTACAGCCAGGTTAGTACCTCCCTGCCTCTCTATCTCACTTTTCTCCTTTAAAATGCTCCCTAGAATCTACCATTTTACCCAAGAATTTGATTGCCACTTCTCATTTTCATGCTTTGTTTTATAATGCTTCCATGGAGGCTCTTGGAACGTTTCATTACACTAAAGACACCAAATGGTGAAGTGAAACAAACTGTCAGATACATGAAGTGTCATATCGAGGAGCTCTAGCAAAACCTGAGCCAATGGGAAAATTCTCCACTGGTTAGAGTCAAGACGATAGGAAGATAGTTGCTTGGAGGTCAGTTGTCTCAGGTGCAGGACATTAATACAAGAGTCCTTGTATTACAAGAGTACATGGGTGGTGTCGGACGCTTAGTTATCCTAAAATCATTCACATTCTTGGCTCCTTGGATGCTGAAGCAGTGTACAAATGCTCAGTGACCTTGACAACAACATCCAGGTTTGGTCTGACAAGTGGGAAATAACATTCATTCCACAAAGGAGAGAATCTAATAATGAAGACGTTGTCACTGAATCTCTCACAGTCAACATCCTTTGGAGTTATCATTCACCCAGAAACAGAACTGGACTAGCCATATAAATACTGGGTCTTCAAGAGCAGGTCAGACACAGAATACTGCAGTGAGTAACTCATGTCTTGTCTCCCCAAAGCCTGTCCACCATATGCAAGGCACAAGCCTAGAGTGTGTTGGAATACTCCCCATTTACATGGATGAGTGCAACTCCAATATTCAGGAAGCTTGACACCATCTAGGACACAAGCAGTAAACTTGATTGGTAGCCCATGTGTCATCTTTAACATTCACTCCTTTTCTTGGCATGGTGGCAACAGCTTTACTGCAGTAATTTGCGAAGGCCCCTGTGACTGCAGCTTCCCAGACAGTGACCTGTCCCATCTGAAAGGACAAGGACAAGGACAGCAGATACATGGGAACACCGCCACCTGCAAATTCCCTTCAAAGCCACCCACTGTCCTGACGTGGAAATATATCACCCATGCTTGAACTCCTTCCCCAGCAACATTGTATGTGTCCGTGCACCAAATGGACTACAGAGGTTCAAGAATGCAGCTCACCGCCACCCTCTCCACAGCAGTTAGGGATGGGCAATAAGGCCAACACTGCCCACATCCTGAGAATGAATAAATAAATTATCTAAATACAGTTGTTGGATTTTTGCTACAGTGTGTGATCATCGTTATTCATAATGACTTTTCGTGACACATCTATTTAGTTAACTGAATTTAAATTCCCCATTTACCAGGCTGATGATAGGAATTAAAATCTTTCTCTCTAGATTATTTGGCCCAGCCTCAGGATTACCATTATGTAACTAACCACTATCATCCCAATTCCATTATATTTTAGAAATATTTTATAATTTAGCTGATTGAGCTCCTGTGTATAAAGCACAACCCAGTATCTTATTCCGTTTTTGCACCACTGAAATTTTTTGATTAGTTTTGGAAATAACAGCACAGAGGCTGATATCCTGTCATCAAGTCACTCTTTATTTAAATGTACATAGTATACCAGCCGTGGGCAGCCAGCTCAGAGTCAGTCCCTTAACTGAGGAGATTCTGAATCCTGTTAATGTCGCTCAGACAATGCTTCTGATTGGCCCAGGTTAACAACCCCAATCAAGGATCTCATAGTCAACAAGATCCACCTGGCACCAATTGCTACATCCCTCTCCTTAACCAGGTGTGGGGATGTAGGCCTAGTTTTTCTTCTTGTATTGTTTCGTGCGATGTTCTCACTCTAAGCCTGGTTCCTCTGACTCGGACTCTAACACGGGTGGCGTGTAGCACGTTGTAGCCCGTCTCTTGCATCTAGAACGTCTTGAAGAGTTTTTCCTCTTCTTCCGGGTGTACCAATATTAAAGCTGCATCTGTCTTAGACTCTGAGGTTTCTTCAACGCTAGGTAGAGGGGGAAGAACCCATGGTTTTTGACAGTCCGTCTGCCTGTTGTGAGGGGCCAGGTGTGTTTTGCTTCTGTTCCATTCATGAGTTAGCAGCTTTTAGGTGATCCAGGTTTGTTCAGGACCATCTCACCTATGCAAACTTTGTAAGTCATGGGATTTGACATTGTGTCAATTTTGCCTTGTACCCAAACAAGGCCAATTCCATGGCTCTGGCACTAAATTTTGTTCCCTGAAGTAAATGATCTCTCTTGCTTAGAAGAAGCGTGTGGCCAGCATTTGCATTCCAGTTGCCACTTCACAACCCTCTCCACCCTGCACCCCCCCACCCTCATCCTACCCCCTCCCCATAAGCCTGGGATTGAACCTGGTATGGAGTTTTCTCCCCATCAGCGACTCTGCTGGAGCTATCCCTGTAGTTGCAAGAAGAGTGGTTCTATAGTCCAACACAAACCGGGACAATTTGGTATCGAGTGCTGCTGTAACCTGTTTCTTTATGCTTGCCTTAAATGTTTGGACCATTCTTTCTGCCAGACCATTGGATGATGGCTGGTATGGAGTTATCCTTAAGTACTGAACGCCATGCAACTTCAGGAAATACTCGAATTCCCTGCTGCTAAATGACCCCCCATTGTCTGTGACTGATATTTCCAGGAGTCCATTTATCGCCATCAATCTCACAATTTTTCTTTCAACATCCCTGAGTTTTCTGAGTGCACTCTCTGCATGTCTAACTACTTTGAATGGGAATGACCAGGAACATTGGACCCATGAAAGGACTGCATAGTTGACATGTAAATGAGTCCTGGGTTTACCCAGACATGCGCATGAATGTGGGGATACGGGTGATGGCAACATTTGTCCTTGTTGGCAGTTTGGGTACTGCCCTACAAATGCAGCTATGTAGGCATCCAACTCTGGCCACCAAACATAGATTCTTGTGAACATCCTCATCTTGGAAACCCCTGGATGACCCTGGTGAAGTTCGGCCAATAGCTGGCAGCAGCCTTTACTGGGAATAATCCAATAATCCCTCTTGCTGTCCATAATAATATACTATCCTCTATAGTGATCTGGTCTTTCTAGATCCAGAAAGCTTTCAGTCCTGTTTGTGATGGCCCTTCCAGTCCCTCATTACCGCCAGCTATTTTAGTTTTACTGTGACAGGACCTTTTTGCATCCACAGTCGGATATTGTCAGCTGCGACTGGAGGGTTGTTCAGGAAGTTTAAATCCAGAATGGACTTTTCCAAGGAGGGCACCAGTGCATCTGCTAGTGGAAGCGGCTCAAGGTAATTGCATTAGTCACCAGGCTTCCTGGACAATGTTCCAGGTTGTACACGATGAGAATAAGGGGGCCACCCCTGAATTCAGAAGGAAGCTATGGGCAAGACCCCTTTGTCTTCTTTCAGTAGCCCTATTAGGGGTTTGTGTTGTATAATTATGACAAATTCCCATCTGTAAAAGTACTGGTAGAACTTTCTCACACCAAAATGACTGCCAAACCTTCCTTCTCTATCTGGGTGTATTCGTGTTTGGCGTCAACCAAAGTCCAGGAAGCGTACGCTATAGGGTGTTCCTTTCTGTTGGACTGCTGGTGAGTCAACACTACCTCAATACCATTGGGGGCAGCATCGCATTTCAGCACCACCTCTTGCATCGGATCATAGCGGGCCAACACCTCAGATGATGATAGCTGCTTTTTCACTTCCCTGAAGGCTACTTCTTGGCTATGCAACAATTTCCAAGTCCAACCCTTCCTCATTAGCAGGTGTAGGGGTCCAAGATAGAGGCCAGGTTACGTATGAATTTTCCGTAATAATTCACTAAACCAAGGAAAGCCCTAAGCTACTGTACAGATGTGGGAGCCGGGCACCTTTGATTGCTCTCACTTTCTCATCTCAACAGGTGTAACCTGGTTTTGTCGATTCTGTAATTCACGTAGGTCACTTGGGGCACCTGACACAAGTTTTTAACCCTCGGAGGAATATGCCTGCCTGGGAGAAATGCTCAAGCATTATGTACAAATTCTGCAAGTGTTCTTTATTGGTCTTCCCTGATACGGGCGTGTCATCTAGATAAATGGCAACCTGGGGTAGACTTTGTAAAATGTCTCCACGGTTCACTGGAAAAGACTGATGATACCCCACATAACAGTCATGTATATTGGTATTAATTGTAGTGCACTTCTGGGACTCCTTATCTCGTTGCAGTTGGAGGTAGGCATGGCTGATGTCCAGCTTTGTGAAAGACAGCCCCTCCACCAGTTTTGTGTACAAGTCCACTCTGCGATGTATTGGGTAATTATCCACCTGTAAGAAGCTGTTTACCATTTCTTAAAATTCTCACAAAGATGAACTGAGTCATCAGGCTTTAAAAAACAGTTTGATGATTCCTTTGCTTTCCAGCCTCCAGATTTCCACCTCTACCATTGCCCGCAAGACAGATGGCACTGGATGGGCCTTGCAAAGTCATGGAGTTGCTTCCTGGTCAGCATGTGACATTACTTTGACCCCTATGACAGTCCCTAGCCCTTTCTGAAAAAGTCCTGGGTATTTCACTCGGACTTCACGAGGCAGCCATCTTCTAGTTGAAAAATGCCTAGGTGAATCTTTCTTAACCAACTCCACCCCATTAGGTTTGGGCCTGAGCCTTTCACTACTATCAGTGGTAACTACATCAACTGCTTGTCCTCAGAGACCAGAGCCAAAGTCATACCCTTAATCTGCAACAGTTCCCCAGCGTATGTTCTCAGTCTGGCTGAGGTGTTGTGCAAACTGAAGGGTTGGAGTCCAGACTGAATCTTCTTAAAGTCAGGTTCTGCAACCACAGATACAGCCATACCAGTATTGACCTCCATGAGAACTGGGTGATCATTTAACCAAATTTTAATTGGTTCTGATTTGGATGGTGCTGAGCAATTGAATTGTTCCAATCTGCATGTAGGTGGATTTGCCAGGGTACACATTCTCCTGGATACTGACCTATGGGTTTTCTTACTCAAGTCAGGCCTTGTTGCAATCCTTTGCTGTTTTGAGTATTCATACTGGCAGCAGGCCAGATCCTGAAGAACGTTTTGGCCACTTAGCTGAGGTTCGACTTTGTTGTGGGGTTCTGCTGTGGGCTGACCAGTGGTCCCTCTGCTTGGGATTATGTCTTGCATAAGGCTATCCAATTGCCTTCACTCACGTGGTGTTCCCTAAACTCACTTGGATGGGTGAGGGTGTCTACTTCTATTAGAATGCCCACTAGTTCCCATGCTCCACATGCCACATTTTCTAATGACAATTCCAGTTGTAGTGCCTGTTTGAAGTCCCATTGAGCTTCAGCTAGTCGGTGCTTTTGCAATGGTTACATCATTAATCCCACATACTAAATCATCTCAACATCTCATTCAGGGTTAACCCAAAATCACATGCCTCTGCTAGTCAACTTAACCTCAGAAATCTCAATTGGCCTTCCTCCAGTTCTCTAACAGCCGAATAAAACCAACAGTACCTTAGAATTAGAGGTTTAGGGTCACTATGTTTCTTAAGCAAATCTGTTAACTCCTGGAAGGTTTGAGTTTCTGGTACCTCTGGAAAGTTAAATACCTTAACTGAAAATGCTGTATGTCTGCAAACAGTCAGAAAGATTATTGTTGCTTTTCATCCGCCTCAATGTCAGTTGCCCAGAAAAAATATTGCATTCTTTCCACATAATGGGCCCAGACTTTGATGGCAGGATCGAACAATTCAATGTTGCCAAATAAAGGCACGATGCCAAAAATGCTTGCCCAAACTCAAAGTTGACTGTTGCCAGCAAGTGGTCTTCAGGCACAAGAGACACTAACAAAAAATGAAACCAGATGGGTCCAACACACCACACTTCTACAGATTACCCAAAATTCATAAACCAGGAGCCCCCCTCAGACCCATAGTCTCACTACCTGGAACACCAACCTACAGATTAGCCAAGGAACTACATCAAAGACTAAAACACCTAGTAGAAGACTCCCACCACGCCACCCAAGAATTCCTGAACACCAAAGACTCCAAGAAAGAAGAGGATGAAATAATGATCTCCTTTGACATAACAGTCCTGTTCACATCCATCAACATCAACTTGGCCAAAGAAACACTGACCACACTATTAGAAGAACAGAAGATACATACACCAGACACCACCAACCGCATCAGCAAGGACAACATCATCAAGCTAGTGGACCTATGCCTCACCACCCACTTCACTTTCAATAAAAAACCTACAGACAAACCAACGGTACACCCATGGGATCTCCGATATCAGGGTTCTTAGCAGAGGCAGTAATGCAGAGACTCGAACAAACAGCTCTGCCAATCATCCAACCCAAACTTTGGGTCCACTATGTCTGCCGTCCGTCCGTCCGTCCGTCCCTGGGCTGCGCACATTCTGAATCCCATGTATATTGGTCAGCCAGGGCTCCCTGATCAGCTCAGGTTAAAAACCCCAATCAAGGATCTCATTAATGAGATCCACCTGGTTCTAATCACTACATATGTCAAACTGGCACCAGGTGGATCTCAGGTATCAATGGATTTTATATGTAAACTACCCAACTAAAGAATAGATTTCAGCTGTTAACAGGTTTCTGGGTCCTATAGATCTGTGCCCCAGAGTAAATGTCTTCATGGTAAGAGAAGATAGAGCCAATCTTTGAATTTTCTTTTTTTTCCAGGTACAGCTCCTTCCCTTGCTGATATGGGAATTGCTATCAAGGCTGTAATAGCTGTGGGAAAAGGTCTGGAAAGCAATGCTGGGGAGGATTCAGTGCTGCTAACCGAGGATGACAAACTGATCCAAACCTGCTGCTGGGTTACCCTGCGGGTAAGTTCCTCAGTGAATCTGGTACCTGTGATATTAACCACCGTGGACTAGGAGGCAGTGAAGCATGGGAACATGGTGCATTGTGAATTGTCCCTCACAAAAGGACATGGACTAATCTCTTCCATAGACCGTGATTCAGTGTGTTTGCTATTTCAATAATTTACCAAATTATAGGTGAACAATTCAAGAAAAAAAAACTGAAGTCTACAGCAGGCTGGGAAAGAGATCAAAAAAAAGGGATGGAGTGTGCATAGTAAATCATGCGAAGATGGAGTCACCACAAGGGAAGAAAAGGGATATCAAAGTAAACAGTATAAGTTTCTGTGAAGATGTGATGAAGTGATAAAAACAGAAGCAGGTGACAGTATAATCAGAGAAATGTGTAGTATGGAAGGAGGCCATTTGCTCCACTGGACCTGTTTGAAACAAGTTCACTTCCTTAGAGTCTCCTTCTGCCTTTTCTCCCTAACTCAGTGAGTTCCTCATCTAAACGATAGTAAAAGCTTCTTTCAATACATAAGAAACAAACGAGAGGCAAAAGTAGACATTGGGCCGCTCCAAATTGATGCTGGAAGGCTAGTGATGGGAGATAAGGAAATAGCTGAAGAACTTAATAAGTACTTTGTGTCAGTCTTCACAGTGGAAGACGTGAGTAATATCCCAACAATTAGGGAGAGTCAGGGGGCAGAGTTGAGTATGGCAGGCATTACAAAAGAGAAAGTGCTAGAAAAGCTAAACGGTCTAAAAATTGATAAATCTCCTGGCCCTGATGGACTACATCCTAGAGTTCTGTGGGAGGTGGCTGAGGAGGCGTTGGTTGTGATCTTGCAAAAGTCACTGGAGTCAGGGAAAGTCTCAGATGATTGGAAAATTGCTGTTGTAACCGCCTTGTTTGAGAAAGGATCAAGACAGAAGATGGAAAATTATAGGCTGATTAGCCTAACCTCGGTTTGTTGATAAAATTCTAGAATCCATTGTTAAGTATGAGATTTCTAAATTCTTGGAAGTGCAGGGTTGGATTAGAACAGGTTGGCATAGATTTAGTAAGGGGAGGTCGTGCCTGACAAACCTGTTAGAATTCTTTGAAGAGGTAACAAGTAGGTTAGACCAGGGAAACCCAGTAGATGTTATCTATCTAGACTTCCAAAAGGCCTTTGATAAGGTGCCTCATGGGAGGCTGCTGAGCAAGGTGAGGGCCCATGGTGTTCGAGGTGAGCTACTGGCATGGATTGAGGATTGGCTGTCTGACAGAAGGCAGAGAGTTGGGATAAAAGGCTCTTCTTTGAAATGACAATCAGTGACGAGTGGTGTCCCGCAGGGTTCAGTTTTGGGGCCACAGCTGTTCACTTTATGTATTAATGATCTGGATGAAGGGACTGGGGGCATTCTGGCAAAGTTTGCCGATGGTACGAGGAGGTGGGGAAGCTGCAGAAAGATTTAGACAGTTTAGGAGAGTGGTCCAGGAAATGGCTGATGAAATTCAAATGCGAAATTCAAATCTATGCCAACTTGTTCTAATCCAACCCTGCACTTCCAAGAATTTAGAAATCTCATCCTTAACAATGGATTCTAGAATTTTACCAACAAACCGGGGTTAGGCTAATCAGCCTATAATTTTCCATCTTCTATCTTTGGAAAAAAGAATACAGGCATGGACTATTTTCTAAATGGTGAGAAATTTCATAAAGCCGAAGTACAAAGGCATCTGGGAGTGCTAGTCCAGGATTCTCTAAAGGTTAACTTGCAGGTTGAGTCCATGATTAAGAAAGCGAATGTAATGTTGTCATTTATCTCAAGAGGGTTGGAATATAAAAGCAGCGATATGGTTCTGAGACTTTATAAAGCTCTAGTTAGGCCCCAATTAGAATACTATGTCCAATTTTGGGCCCCACACCTCAGGAAGGACATACTGGCACTGGAGCCTGTCCAGTGGAGATTCACACGGATGATTCCTGGAATGGTAGGCCTAACATACGATGAACGGCTGAGGATCCTGGGATTTGTACTCATTAGAGTTTAGAAGGTTGATCGGAGATCTAATAGAAACATACAAAATAATGCATGGCTTAGAAAAGGTGGACACTGGGATATTGTTTCCATTAGATGGGGAGACTAGGACTCATGGGCACAGTCTTAGAATTAGTGGAGGTCAATTTAGAATGGAAATGAGGAGACATTTCTTCAGCCAGAGAGTGGTGGGCCTGTGGAATTCATTGCGACGGAATGCATTGCAGGCCGCGACATTAAATGTCTTCCAGACAGAGATTGATAAATTCTTGATCTCGCAAGGAATTAAGGGCTACGGGGAGAGTGCGGGTAAGTGGAGTTGAAATGCCCATCAGCCATGATTAAATGGCGGAGTGGACTCGATGGGTCAAATGGCCTTACTTCCACTCTTATGTCTTATGGTCTTATGGTCTAAAGTACTCATCCAACTCCTTAATGATATGATTTATAAATCAGCTTCCACTGTTTTCTCACTGGTGGGAAGAATTTTCCATTAAGTTCTTTTTCAGCATTTTGAAAATGTCTACTCTGTCATCTTTGGTTCTCTGTGCTGAAGAGAACAATCAATGTTTTCAACCTCTATTCACCCCTCTGGTGGTAAATCTCCTCTGGATCCTCTCTATGACTGTTGTTGATTGCAATTATCCACAAATCCGAGTTGAATTGAACCGGTGATTTATAAAATTCCAGCATGCTGTCCTGTTCCATGTAACTCCTGATAAATCCAAGAAACTCTTCTTTTTTTAAAACACCTTTCAGTTGCTTTTCTGAATTGTGTATGGACACTAAGGACTCTATTGCTCATTCATACTTTCCAAAGTGGTACCATTTATAATACAGTGCCTTTCCATGTCAGTCTCATAGAACATAGAACAGTACAGCACAGAACAGGCCCTTCAGCCCACAATGTTGTGCCGACCATTGATCCTCATGTATGCACCCTCAAATTTCTGTGACCATATACATGTCCAGCAGTCTCTTAAATGACCCCAATGACCTTGCTTCCACAACTGCTGCTGGCAACGCATTCCATGCTCTCACAACTCTCTGCGTAAAGAACCTGCCTCTGACATCCCCTCTATACTTTCCACCAACCAGCTTAAAACTATGACCCCTCGTGCTAGCCATTTCTGCCCTGGGAAATAGTCTCTGGCTATCAACTCTATCTATGCCTCTCATTATCTTGTATGCCTCAATTAGGTCCCCTCTCCTCCTCCTTTTCTCCAATGAAAAGAGACCGAGCTCAGTCAACCTCTCTTCATAAGATAAGCCCTCCAGTCCAGGCAGCATCCTGGTAAACCTCCTCTGAACCCTCTCCAAAGCATCCACATCTTTCCTATAATAGGGCGCCCAGAACTGGACGCAGTATTCCAAGTGCGGTCTAACCAAAGTTTTATAGAGCTGCAACAAGATCTCACGACTCTTAAACTCAATCCCCCTGTTAATGAAAGCCAAAACACCATATGCTTTCTTAACAACCCTGTCCACTTGGGTGGCCATTTTAAGGGACCTATGTATCTGCACACCAAGATCCCTCTGTTCCTCCACGCTGCCAAGAATCCTATCCTTAATCCTGTACTCAGCTTTCAAATTCGACCTTCCAAAATGCATCACCTCGCATTTATCCAGGTTGAACTCCATCTGCCACCTCTCAGCCCATCTCTGCATCCTGTCAATGTCCCGCTGCAGCCTACAACAGCCCTCTACACTGTCAACGACACCTCCGACCTTTGTGTCGTCTGCAAACTTGCTGACCCATCCTTCAATCCCCTCATCCAAGTCATTAATAAAAATTACAAACAGTAGAGGCCCAAGGACAGAGCCCTGTGGAACCCCACTCACCACTGACTTCCAGGCATAATATTTTCCTTCTACTACCACTCGCTGTCTTCTGTTGACCAGCCAATTCTGTATCCAAGCAGCTAAGTTCCCCTGTATCCCATTCCTCCTGACCTTCTGAATGAGCCTACCATGGGGAACCTTATCAAATGCCTTACTGAAGTCCATATACACCACATCCACAGCTCGACCCTTATCAACTTTTCTAGTCACATCCTCAAAAAACTCGATAAGGTTTGTAAGGCATGACCTACCCCTCACAAAGCCGTGTTGACTGTATTTGATCAAGCCATGCTCTTCCAGATGGTCATAAATCTTATCCCTCAGAATCCTTTCTAACACCTTGCAGACGACAGACGTGAGACTTACCGGTCTATAATTGCCGGGGATTTCCCTATTTCCTTTCTTGAAGAGAGGAATTACATTTGCCTCTCTCCAGTCCTCAGGTACGACTCCAGTGGAGAGCGAGGATGCAAAGATCTTCACAGGTGGCGAAGCAATTGCATTTCTCGCTTCCCAAAGCAGCCGAGGACAAATCTGGTCTGGGCCTGGCGACTTGTCAATCTTAATGTTTGACAAAATTTTCAGCACATCAGTTTCCTCTATCTCTATCCATTCCAGCATGCACACCTGCTCTTCAAAGGTTTCATTCACTACAAAGTTCGTTTCTTTCGTAAAGACAGAAGCAAAAAACTCATTTAGGGCTTCCCCTACCTCCTCAGGCTCCACACACAAGTTCCCTATGCTATCCCTGATCGGCCCTACTCTTTCTTTGACCATTCTCTTATTCCTCACATAAGTGTAAAATGCCTTTGTGTTTTCCCGGATTCCTTCTGCCAAGCCTTTCTCGTGCCCCCTCCTGGCTCTCCTCAGACCATTTTTGAGCTCCTTCCTTGCCTGCATGTAATCCTCTCTAGCTGAACTTGACCCTAGCTTCCTCCACCTTATGTAAGCTACCTTCTTCCTTTTCACAAGAAGCTCCACCGCTCTCGTCATCCAAGGTTCCTTTATCTTACCCCTTCTTGCCTGTCTCAGAGGGACATATTTACTCATCACTCCCAACAACTGTTCCTTAAACAGTCTCCACATGTCTATAGTTCCCTTACAATGGAACAACTGCTCCCAGTCCATGCTTCCTAACTCATGTCTAATCGCATCATAGTTTCCTCTTCCCCAATTAAATATCCTCCCATTTTGCCTAATCCTCTCCTTCTCCATAGCTATGTAGAATGTGAGGCAGTTATGGTCACTATCACCAAAATGCTCTCCCACCACAAGATCTGATACCTGCCCCGGCTCGTTTCCGAGCACCAAGTCTAGAATGGCCTCTCCCCTCGTCGGCCTGTCAACGTACTGCGTTAGGAAACCCTCCTGAACACACCTTACAAAAACAGCTCCATTCAAATCTTCTGCTCGAAGGAGGTTCCAATCAATATTAGGAAAGTTAAAGTCACCCATTACAACAACCCTACTGCGTGCACACTTTTCCAAAATCTGTCGACCTATGCTTTCTTCAATCTCCCTGCTGCTATTGGGGGGCCTGTAGTAAACCCCTAACGAGGTGACTACTCCCTTGCTGTTCCTAATTTCCACCCATACTGACTCAGTAGGCAGATCTTCCTCGACAATGGAAGCTTCTGTAGCTGTGATACCCTCTCTGATTAGTAGTGCTACACCCCCTCCTCTTTTTCCCCCCTCCCTATTCTTTTTAAATGTTCTAAACCCTGGAAGATCCAGCAACCATTCCTGCCCATGAGAAACCCATGTCTCTGTTATGGCCGCAACATCATCGCACCAGGTACTGATCCATGCTCTAAGTTCATCACTTTTATTCCTGATACTCCTTGCATTAAAGCAAACACACTTTAACCGATCCCTTGGTTCCTTCCCAGGAAAATCCTTCCCACTAGCTGGTCTACCTCTTGCTACTGCCTCACCTGCATCAACGCTCACCTCTGGTATACAGCTCAGGTTTCCACCCCCCTGCCATACTAGTTTAAACCCTCTCGAACTACTCGAGCAAACCTTCCACCCAGGACATTGGTCCCCTTCCAGTTCAGATGCAACCCGTCCTTCTTGTACAGGTCCCACCTTCCCCAGAAGGCATCCCAATTATCTACATATCTGAAGCCCTCCCTCCTACACCAGCTGCGTAGCCACGTGTTCAGCTGCGCCCGCTCCCTGTTCCTCACCTCGCTATCTCGTGGCACCGGTAGTAAACCAGAGAACACTACTCTGTTCGTCCTGCTCTGCAGCTTCCATCCTAACTCCCTGAAATCACTTTTTATATCCTCAATCCTATTTCTGGCTATATCATTTGTGCCAATATGTAACACGATTTCTGGCTGTTCGCCCTCCCCTTTTCGAACCTTATACACCCGATCGGAGACGTCCCGGCACCCTGGCACCAGGGAGGCAACATACCTTCTGGGAATCCCGATCTTGACCACAAAATCTCCTGTCGATTCCCCTAACTATCGAGTCCCCTACCACGAGTACTTTTCTATTCTGCCCCCTTCCCTTCTTTGCCACAGTGTCAGGCTCAGTGCCAGAGAACTGACTACTATGGCTTTCCTCTGGTAGGTCATCCCCCCCAGCAGTACCCAAAACGGTATACTTATTGCTGAGGGGAATGCCCACAGGGGATCTCTGCACTGTCTGTCTGTCCCCTTTCCTCCCCCTAACTGTAACCCATCTATCCTCGTCCTGAGCCTTAGGAGTGACCAACTCCCGATAACTCCTCTCAATTACCCCCTCTGTCTCCTGAAGAGCAATCTTTTTGTGCTGCTCCATGTTGATCTTAACCTACCACGCTTCGTCCTTTTTCCATTATCCCGTCACCTTAGAGTTCACAACTATCTTCACTGCACCTGATTGCTTTGCCATAATTGTTAATTTTACAATGTCACTCCTGGA
Organism: Stegostoma tigrinum; assembly: GCF_030684315.1. Classification (NCBI taxonomy): domain Eukaryota; kingdom Metazoa; phylum Chordata; class Chondrichthyes; order Orectolobiformes; family Stegostomatidae; genus Stegostoma; species Stegostoma tigrinum. The sequence goes on along the minus strand of NC_081379.1, from coordinate 50,749,960 downwards.
GTGAGATTGTTTATAAAACTTGCTGGACCCAACTTTGACCTAATAACCATCCATCCTCCATTGCCGTGGATTTCCTGCCACTGAATCCATGATGTCCATTTCTCCTTAATTTTTTGCAGCTTCATAAAAGCCTGCTATGTGGCATTTAACCAAACATCATCTGATAGTCCATTAACTCACTGCCTTGAGCAACTTCTCTGTTATATCAGCAAATAATTCTCTGAAGTTACTCAGACATAATATTCCTTTAAGAGGAGAGACAACAAGGTGTAGAGCTGGATGGACACAACGGGCCAAGCAGCATCCGAGGAGCAGGAAAGCTGACATTTCGGGTGTAGACCCTTTTTCAGAAATAGAAGAAGGGTCTAGGCTGGAAAGGTCAGCCTTCCTGCTCCTCTGTTCATCCAGCTTTACTCCTTGTTGTCTCAGATTCTCCAGCATCTGCAGTTCCTACGATCTGATTCCTTTAAGAAGGCTGATTTTCATGATTTAATCTAGACCTTTCCAAATCAAGTAAGATTAAAATTTTGCACATGCTGCAAATCTGAAATAAAGACAGAAAGTCCTGGTGAAGCTCAGCGGATGTGGCAGTACCTGTGGTTAATGTTTTGAAGCTGGTGTGAATTTATGGTTCTGAAGAAAGGCCATACTGTAATGTAGAACAGTACGTCACAGGAACAAGCCTTTCAGCTCACCATATGTGTGCTGATCATAATACTATTTTAGACTAATCCCATCTGCCTGCTTATGGTCTGTATCCCTCTATTACACGTTTGTTCATGCGTCTTTCTAAATACCTCTTAAACCTTGCTATTGTATCTGCTTCTACCACCTCCCCTCGAAATGCTTTCCGAGCACCTATCGCCCTCAGCATATAAAAAACTGTCCTTGCACATGTCCTTTAGACATTTGCCCTTCTCACGTTAAATTCTGTGGCATTTGACAGTTTCATCTTGGGAAAGAGACTTTGACTTTCCACCCTCTTCATGCCTCTCATAATTTTATATACTTCAGTCAGGTTGTCCCCTCAGCTCTGACGCCCTAGCAAAAACAATCAAAGTTTGTCCAACCTCTCCTGCAGCTAATATGCTCCAATCCGGGCAACATCCTTGTAAACCTCCTTTGCATCCTGCCCAAAGTCTCCACATTCTTCCTATAGTATGGCAGTTAGAACTGTGCAACAGTACTCCAAAAAAGACCTGACTGAGCTTGTATACAGCTACAACGTGATTTGCCAACTTTTATACTCAATGTCCCAACCAATGAAGCCAAGCATGGTGTATGTCCTCTATACCATGTTATCTATTTAAGGTGGCACGGTGGCTCAGTGGTTAGCACTGCAGCCTCACAGCGCCAGGGATCTGGGTTCGAATCCAGCCTCAGGTAACTGTCTGTGCAGAGTTTGCGCATTCTCCCTGTGTCTGCGTGGGTTTCCTCCGGGTGCTCTGGTTTCCTCCCACATCCCAAAGATGTGCAGGCTAGGTGGATCAGCCATGCTAAATTGCCCGTAGTATTCAGGGGTGTGTGGGTTATGGGGGATGGGTCTGTGTGGGATGCTCCAAGGGCGGTGTGGACTTGTTGGGCAAAGGGCCTGTTTCCACACTGTAGGGGATCTAATCTAAAAAAAAATTGTGTTGTAACTTTCAGAGAGCTGTAGTCTTGGACCTCAAGATCCCTCTGTATATCAATGGAGCTAATTTACCATATACTTCCTACTTATATTTGACCTCCAAAAATGCATGCCTCAAATGTCCGGATTCAGCTCCATTTGCTATTTTTCTGCCCAACTTTCCAACTGATCTATATTATGTATCTTTTGATTAGCTTCCTTACTATCCACAACTAATTTTCATGTTGTCTGCAGTCTCACTAATCAGACCGCATATATTTTCATCCAAATTATTTGTACATGCTACTAGGCATGGTGGCTCAGTGGTTAGCATGTTGGGTTCCCTTTTAGGAGATTCCTACTCATTTGATACAAATGCAATACGCCAACTTCTGTGAACAGCCACAATTTATTTAAGCAAGTACAAGCTTTTGGAGGATCACTTAACAATCTTCGCAGGGCTTGAGGAGCCGTGTCAAGCGATGTTGTCCAATAAGGGAACTGTCTTCCCTGTATATAGGATTTTGCATCACAGTCAGTCATGTATGCAAGATACAATTTTTTACTTCCCCCGTAGTTATATGCCTAGCAACAGTGATAGTAGATGATTTAATCACCTAACATTAGAAGCAAAGATCAGCTGCCCAAAAACAATGTGTACAACTAGACAGTTCCTCACTTCTCAATCACCGCTGTAGACAGTTCCGTATCTTTTTAGCCTTAGTTCAACACTTGCAGAGGGCAGAGTATAATTAGATTACCACATTCTGTCTGTGAGACAATAGCACCCACGACGCAGCTTAGCACCTAATTTCTTACATGTCAGCAGAACAAATATTCATCCTTTAACATTTCAAGCACTGCTGCCTCTCAGCGCCAGGGACCCGGATTCAATTTCACCCTCGGGCGACTGTCTGTGTAGAGTTTGCACATTCTCCCGTGTCTGCGTGGATTTCCTCAGGGTCTTCCAGTTTCCTCCCACAGTCCAAAGATGTGCAGGTTACGTGGATTGGCCATGCTAAATTGCCTGTAGTGTTCAGGGGTGTGTACGTTAGGTGGGTTTATAAGGGGTGAGTCTGGGTGGGATGCTCTGAGGTTCGGTGTGGACTTGTTGGGCTGAAAGGCCTATTTCCACACTGTAGGGATTCTATGATTCTATGAAAAACAAAAAAAAATCCCACCTACTCCTTGCGGAACACCACAGGCCACAAACCTCCAGTCAGTAAAACACCTTTCCACACTGCCTTTTCTCTTCTATGACCAAGCCAATTTTGTATCTAACTTACTCACCGTGGATGCCATGTGACTTAGTCTTGTGGACCAGTCTACCATGAGGGATCTTGGCAAATGTTTTAGTAAAGCTCATGTAGACAACATTCATTGCCCGATCCTCATCAATCATCCTCATCACTTCCTCAGAAAGTTCAGTGAAATTTGTAAATCAGGACCTTCCCTGCACAAAACTATGCTGACTATTCCTTATAAACCCATTTGTGTCCAAATACCAGTAGTCCTGTTCCTAAGAACCATCTCCGATAATTTCCCTGCCACTGATTTAAGGCTCAGCAGGCTATAATTTCCTGGATTGCATTTCTTAAACAAAGGGATAACATTGGCTATCCTCCAATCTTCTGGCACGTCAACTTGAGATACCAAGGATACAACGATCTCTGTTAAGTACCCACCAATCTCCTTCCTCACCTCTCTCAGTATCATGGGATAGGTCCCATCCAATGCTAGGGATTTATCTAAATGTTTTTCAAGACACCAAACACTACGATTTTCTTTCATATCAATATGCCCTAGAATATCAACATACTCTCCCCCCTAAATCTAACCAGGGTCCTTCTAGGTGAATACCAATGCAAATTACTGATTAAGAACCTCACCCACCTCCTTTGGCTGCATGCATAAATTCCCTCTTTTGCTCATGAGTGGACCTATCCTGTCCCTAGCTACTATCTTGCTCCTAATATAAAATGCATTGGGATTCACCTTAATCCGACCTTCAAAGAACATTTTTTGGCCCTTTTTGCCTTTATAATTCCTTTTTAAAGTTCTTTCCTATTTCCTTTATAATTTCTAAACGATTTTGTCTGATTTCAGTTTCCTAAACCTTACATATGCATCCTTTATCTTTTTTGACTAATGTTTCAAAAGCTCTTGTTTCTGAATCATGCCATCCTTATTTTTCATCCTCACAAGAACATGCTGGTCCTGAACTCTTATCAACTGGCCCTTAAAAGACTGCCACATGTCAGATGTGGATCTACCCCAATCAGCTGCCCCCCCCCAACCTAATTTATCCAGTTCCTACCTAATACTGTTGTAACTAATCTTACCTCAATTTAGCACATTGACTCAAGGACCACTGTTATCTTCACCCATAACTATCTTAAAACTGACAGAATTATGATCACTGTTCCTAAAATGCTTTCCTAGTAAACTTCGATCACCTGGCCATTCCTCAGTGCAAGGTCTAATACTGACCCTTCCCTAGTTGAATTATTTACATATTGTTTCAAGAAACCCTCTGGTTGCAGTTGGACTCAACATTAAATTTGCTATTCTCTCCAGATGCTGTCAGACATGCTGAGTTATTCCAGCACTTTCTCTTGCCAAATTAAAGTTCGTTTTATTCTTGATAATAGTTTAAATCACTTTTTCCTAACCTTGTTAGTTGATTTGCCTGTAGTTTTCCTGGTTTGCACCCCTTCGTTATCTTGAATGGTGATATAATGTTAGCCACCTTCAGTCTGATGACTTTACTCCTATTTCGAATGAGGACTGAAAGATCCCCACTCCTACCACCCACCAGTGTCTCCGTTACCTTTACTTGTTGCAGAAACCTCTTGTGAACAAGTTCCAGTCAACTGTGATGCTTTAACGGTTGAATAACTTAGATATCGAGTTCTTTTCCCTTTAGATTATACCCAGCGTTGATGTTTAGCAGTTGGAAACTCTGGTTTCATTCTTTTAATTCACGTTTGTTAAGTTGGAGTCTGGCCATCATTCATAATAATATTTTGTGGTGTGCGTGCATATGATGAGACTCTGGAAAGTAGCCAGCACACACCTGGACTCACATCAAAGCAGAAGTTGAGGGAAGGTGTGATAACTTTTTTTTGCTTGTTGACAGGAGATAGGGCTGCTGCTGGGATACCTGGTAGAGCTTGAACTTCGCCCCCATACCTCTGCAAGTTCGGCTCACTTGCTCTCCATGGCACAGATACAAAACACCGCAGGAATTTTCCTGGACATGCTTCTGAAATGTCGGCACTGGGTAAGTGTTAATGATTCAAGGAGACTGAGGCGACTGGAGAAAGATAATACTACATTGCTGACACAGTAACAAAACTGGGGATATCACAGTATTACTGAGCAACTATTTTGACAACAGTGTTCAGACTGGGATAAAATGTATAAACACAGAAAAACAACAGTAAAAAAGCTCAAAGGAGGAAAATACTAAAAAGGCAAAATTAATATCTCTTTACTTGCATATGTGTAATATTCAGAACAAAGTAAATAAATTAAGTACACACATGCCGGTTAATGATCTGTCATCATTGCAAAGACATGATTACAAGGAGACCAAAGTTAGGAACTGAATATTCAGGGGAATGTGACTATTTGAAAGGCCAGGCAGAAAGGAAAGAATGGTTGGATAGCATTGTTGGTAGAGGATGGAATAAGTACAAAACCAAGAAATGGCCTTGAATCGGAAGATGTAGAATCCACATAGGTTGAGATAAGAAATAAAAAGATGAAATGGAAATAGCCTATAGCACCCCCAACAGTAGATATACAGTGAGGCAGACAATAAATCAGAAGATAATGAAGCCATACAAAAAAGCAGCGCACTAATCATGGGTGACTCCAATCTTCACATAGTTTGGTATAGTCAGATTGGCAGAGATAGCCATGAGGAAGAATTCATAAAGTGTATACAGAATAATTCCCTAGGGCAATATGCTGGTGATGCCTAATAAGGCAACTTTAATAAGTAATGCCAGAGTGAAAGATCCCCTCAGAGGCAGTGACCATAATATGATAGAAATTAGCATTCAGTTTGAGAGTGAGAAACACTAGCCAGAAACAACTGTGTTATGCTTAAACAAGGATAATTGCAAAAGAATGAGGGCAGGGCCTGGACTGGGAAAGGCCTTTAGCAGCACAGATCAGTTGAAGAACAGTGACTGACGTTTAAGAAAATAGTTCATGGCTCACTGCAGAGATATATCCCAGTGAGATAGAATGATTAGGAAGGGATAAACCAACCATGGTTAACCAAGAAAGTTAAGGATATGGTCACATTGAAAGAAAATAAACTGCACAATGTGAAAAAGATTCATGTTAAACCAGAGGATTGGGAAAGATGTAAAAATTAGCAAAAGATGACCAAATGAAAAGACGGAGAAGATAAATTTTGAGGGTAGGCTTGCAAGTAATATCAGGATAGACAGCTCGAGCTTTTTTAAATGTATGAAAAGGAAGGGAGAGGCTGAAATGAACCTAAACCCCTTAGACAGTAAGGATAAGATAATATTGGGCAACTGGAGGAGAGGAAATAAATACAATAATTATCACTCAAGAAAAGATACTTGGGTAACTTATGGGGCTAAAGACCCATAGGTTCCCTGAACGTGGTGGGATGGATTCTAGGATATCAAAATAAGTAGCAATAAAGATAGTGACTGCACTGTTAGCAATCTTCTAAGAGTCCTTAGATTCTGGAAGAAACCCAGAGGAAAGAAAAACTGTCAACGTATAACCTTTATTTTGAAAGAGAAGGAGGCAGAAAAGCAGGTAAGGATGGAGGATTAGCTAACTAATCAAAGACTAGGGAGTTGGGATAAATGGGGCATTTCAGGATGGCACCTACAACTAGTCTAATGTTCTGGCTGCATTTTTTGCAATGTATGTTATTGATTTGGATTGGAAATGTCAATGTGCTGTTGCCACATTTGCAGATGACACAAAAATAGTTGGAAAGGCAAGTGATGAGGGTGACAAAGAGTCTGCAGAGGGATATAGGTGGATTAAGAAAGTGGATAAAAAAACCAGGCAAATGAAATATAATGTGGGGTTATGCATTTTGGCAGGAAGAATAAAATAGAGATGAAAGTATTCAAGTGGAGAAAAACAGCAGAAAGTTACAGACTAATTTGTGAGTCCTTGTGTATAAATCACAAAATGCTAGCATCCAATTTAGCTGTTAATAGGGAAAGTGAATGCAAGTTGGCCATCATTTCAACGGGAATAGAGTATAAGAGGAGGGAAGTTTTGCTAAAACTACATAAGATATTAGTCAAACCAAGCTGGAATGCTGTGAACAGTCTAGGGACTCTTATCTAGGGAAATGAATCTAAGGACACTAGCTTTGGAGGCAATCCAGAGAAGGTTCACAATGCTGATACCACGTATGGAAGGACTGTTTTATGAGGAGACATTGAATTGGTTGTTACCTGTACTTGTTTAGAAGAACTTAAAAGAATGAGAGATGATCTTATTGAAACACACAAGATTCTTAAGGGATTTGTTAGGTTAGATCTGGAAAGGTTATTTCCCCTGTGGACAAGGACATAAACTCAGAATAACAGATTTCATATTAAAGAAGAATTTCTTCTCTCAGAGGATTGTGGATCTATGGAATACTTTACAGCAAAGAACTGTAAAGGGTGGATTATTCTGCATATTTAAAGCTGGGATATATCAATTTTTAAGGAAAGCTAAAGGTATACTGGCCTTCATAGCAAGAGGATTTTAGTATCGGAGTAAGGATATCTTGCTGGAATTATACAGGGCCTTAGTGAGGCCACACCTTGAGTACTGTGTGCAGTTTTGGTCTCCTAGCCTGAGGAAGGGCATTCTTGTTATAAGCGAGTCAAGCAAAGGTTCACCACACAGATTCCTGGGTTGGTAGGACTGACATAGGAGGAAAGACTAGATTGACTCTATGACTAGCTTGTACTTACTGGAATTTAGAAGAATGAGGGGATATCTCATAGAAACATATAAAATCCTGAATAGACTGGACAGGCTAGTTACAGGAAGAATGTTCCCGATGTTGGAGAAGCCCAGAACCAGGGTCACAGTCTAAGAATAAGGGGTAAGCCATTCAGGACTGAAATGGGGAAGAATTTCTTCACTCAGCATTGTGAACCTGTGGAATGGTCTCCCAAAGAAAGCTGTTGGGGCCAGTTTACATTAGATATTTTCAAGAGGGAGCTGTATGTGGCCCTTGTGGCGAAAGGGATCAAGAGGAGCAAGCAGGAATGGGATACTGAAATTGCCTGAACAGCTATGATCATATTGGACGGTGGTGCAGACCTGAAGGGCTGAATGGCCTCCTCCTGCACCTGTTTTCTATGTTTCTATGTTAAAAGTCAGGGAATCAAGAGTTATGAAGCTAAGGCAGGAAACTGTAGTTGACAGTTATCATGCCAGACAAGATCTCATGGAATGGCAGATGAAGCTTGATGGGCTGAATGGCTTACTTCTGCTCCTAAGTTTTATGGTCTATTAACGGTCCAAGACTTCAAGCACAGTCTCTGAAATATTGGCTCATCATTCCATACCTGCCTAGAAGAGCCATTCATCCAGGTTCAACTTTCTAGTTTTTATTCTGTAGCTTTATAGATTATAGCAATATTGTAGAAATACTTTTTAAGGGTTACTGGACCCAAAACAGTGACTCTGATTTCTCTCCACAAATGCTGCCAGACTTATTGAGTTTTTTCAGCAATTTCAGTTTTTGTTTCTGATTTTCAGCATCCGCAGTTATTTTGTTTTTTTACAATACTGTGGGTGCTGGAAATCGGAAATAAAAATTAAAGAGTGCTGGAAATGTTCTGCACATGGAGTCTTTTGCAGTCCCATCGAGTCCATTTCTCTGTGGAGCAATCCAGATGTTCTCATTTCCCCATTGTATCCCCAAAAGTTCCCTTCAGTGCCCATCCAATTTCCTTTAGAAATTATTCTTTGCCCACTTCTGTCACCCACCCAAGCAATGAGCGTTGCCACTTGCTGTGTGAATTCATTCCTCCTTACGCCCCCATAGCCTTGGATGAGGAGGAATTTTGTCGGGTAACAGTGCTGGGGGCTTGGGTGAGAGAGATGGACCCTTTTACAGCTACTTAAAACTGCAACAAGCATGGTTATGGGGCTGCAGTCTAAAGGAGTTATCTCTGCCCTATGATTCTAATATTTCACAAACGTCCATACTCCCTGATGGCAATATGTGTAGGGTCCCTCTCTTTTGTGAAAACAGTTGCAAAATATTAATTGAGCTCCCTTCCAATGTCCTCCACCACACATTAGTTACTTTCATTGTTCCCAAGAGGCCTGACTCCCACCTTCAGTTATCCCTTCACACTTCATGTAAGTATTAAAAATTTTTGGGTTTTTCTTGATTTTGATTTGCCCACTTTTTTCATACCTTGTTTGCTTTCTAAACTTCATTTTTAATTTCAGCTTTAAAATTTTATACTCCTCTAAGTTTTCTGCAGTGTTCAACACCTATATTTCATGAGCTTCTCTTTTTATTTCTTTGTCTTCTCCTTTAACTCCTTTGACATCCAGAAGCTACAGGAATTATTCATCCTGCTCTTTATTAAGGGCACATATTTCCTCAGAACCCTCACTATGTGTCCTTGAATGTCTCCCACTCATCTAGCGCTGATTTACTTTTAAATAGCTTTTTGAGGCTCTCCTTAGTAAAATCACAAATCGGGTTTGAAAAATGAGCTTTACCCCAACTGAAAACTTAGATTCCTTGTCTGTCTTTATGTTCTTTTCTGTAACCACCGTGAATTTAAGTGAATGAGGATCTCATTCATCAACATGTTTCCCAACTGATGTCCCTTCTACTCGCCCAGCTTCATTGCTTAGTCTAGAAACACCCCTTCTCTCGCTGGCCATGCTTCATATTATGTAAAGACATTCTTCTGAATGCTCTCAAAGAATATTCCATTCCTTTTCACACTAATTCAATCCCAGATCATGTTAAGTACATGCAGATGGGACTAGATTTATTTAGCATATCTGGTTAGCATGGACAAGTTGGACCAAAGGGCCTGTTTCCATGCTGTATATCTCTGTGACTCTACGAGTGACTGAGATCCACCAAGGCAATTGCTCTCGAGATAGCAGGAACTGCAGATGCTGGAGAATCTGAGACAACAAGGTGTCGAGCTGGATGAACACAGCAGGCCAAGCAGCATCAGAGGAGCAGGAAAGCTGACGTTTTGGGACTAGACCCTTCTTCAGAAAATGCTAAGACTAATACTGTATTGGTATTGCTTTTCTCGGAGATTTGCTGACGTATTTGCTCTTCCACACTCCTGATTGTTTGAGGGCCTAGAAATAGGAGAAGTGCACCAATAGTCATGTCCACAAACCATCACAAAATGTCTAAATATATAAAATCCTAGTGAAACCACTAAAATAAGCAGTGTGGCTGACTGATTGCTACTCAGGACAAAAGCTGTTCACACCAGGATTTGTCAGTAACAGTAAAATAATTCAATTTATTATAACACTTTAACAAAACAAAACACAGAGGAAAACAAAAGGATTTCTAATTTGTTAACTTAAACTATACCCTATCAATGACCCCAATTTACACACACATAAGACATGTCGTTTAACACATACATTATGGGTTGAAAAATAATATAGATAGAATAAACAAAATTCTGATAATCAAAAGTCCAGACACAAGATGGAAATTCATTTCCTCACATTCATTTTGATGTTTGTAATAATGACACGCCATACTCTGTCGGGTTACGGATCAGATCTTTTCTTGATTTTTTTTTTCTTTACAAGCTTCTTTCTGTCCTTCTGGGAAAACCAAATCCTTAGGGACTTTTTGGAGCTGTACAAAATTGTATTAGGTACATAGGGAGAAATCTTTCATAACTTTGGAGCCATATCGTCTGCTTTCTATTTTCATTATAACGTAACCCTCACTCTATGCCTGTTTGTACCTTGTTGGCTGCTGTCAGATCTACCGTTTTTCCATTTTGTTCTCTGCTTTTATTTAATATCATCAAAGAAATCTGATAGCAATCAGGTGACCAAGTAAGTCTGCCTCATTGGGTATAGGAGATGGAGATGTGGGTATGTAATCGCTTGCCACATGATTCACAAATACCTGTAATACAATAAAGGAACCCTGAAGTGAGCCCTGAATCTCGCCTTTCAGCTGCAGAATGTTAGTTACACAGGAAATGCCTATTGTGGCCTCTGCATTTAGGATTCACTGAACCTGGCAGCAACTGGTCCAAGAAATATTTGTTTCTCATTTCCTGAAGGTGCTGAGGTTTTTCCAACGATATTGGGTAGGTTGCCATCACCCACCCCTCAATGGGTGTTCATGGTCCTTATGAGGTGGCTGTCCATTCCTCTTGTTTGGGCTCCTGTTGTCTATATCAGGTCTTGAGCAGGGTCTCCATCAACAGTAATGCTGTCTTCTTCCTCTGGTAGCTCAGACTTGGCAGCAGAGAAGAGACACTCAGCTCTAGCAGCCACTGTACAAAACCTGCAACAACCCAAATGACAGGATTAGGACTGGACTGGGTGCCACATTATGGGAGAGATGTGAACACACTGGAGAAATGCAGAAACAATTTACTAGAATGGTTTCGGTATGAAATCTTTCAGCTATAAGGATAGATTGAAGAAGCTGGGACTGTTCTCATTTGAGAGAAGAAAGCTGAGTGGAGATCAGATTGAGATGTTCTAACTCCTGAATGGGCTGGAATCAGGAGACTGGATAAGGCTCATAAAAGAGAAAAGAACTAGAAAGCACACATTTAAAATGGTGTGTTAGTGAAGCAAGGGTGATGTGAGAAAAAAATACTTTTACACAGTGTATAGTTAATGACTAGAATGCACTGCCTGGAAATAAATGTAGAAACTTAAAGACATAGAGGATAGAAGGCCATTCAGCCCTTAAAGCCTGCTCTGCCATTCATCATGATCGTGGCTGATTGCCCAACTCAGTAGCCAGTTCGGGATACTGAGCCCATTTGCTCCAAGCTGGCCAAATCCTTTTCCAACTCTTCTTCTTTTCTTCTCTCTTCAATTTGCTGATGTCACAGGGAGGTTGTAGAGGTGGCAGTGCCTGGAGCAGGGACTCCTGGCTGCTGTAGGCCTAGAGCCTGAACTCTTGCTGACAAGGTTAGGGTTAGGGTTAGGCTGTGGCGGTGGTGCCCAGAACTGGAATTCCTGGCTTCATTGTTGATGTTGTTGCTGTATTCGGTCTATGAAGCTGAACTCTATTTAAGTACTTTCTTCTTATTTTTAGAATGGCGCCGGACTGTTGCAACAAAACACGTTTCACTGTATCTCCTTAGATATATGTGACAATAAATCATTCTTTCATTCACTTTGTCTACAGCCAGTGATGGAGTATAGGGTGGAAGGGGATGGATAGATGTGTAATTATAATATTACATATTTCAGAACAAAGTCTAATCTCTTCAAAATGGACGCAGAATCCTATAAACTGTGTCCCAGAAGCCATATCTCTTGTGGATTGAACTGTCTGATGAAGGGTGTATTACATATTTATACTTTTGAATTTGGGTTCAAAATAGAGGCCGGTGGGGGTGAGTTAATTATGAGAGTTTTAAGTGCAAAAAATCAATAGACTGAACCAAACACATCAGTACCAAGAAATCATGTGATTGCAGTCACCTGCCTAAGAGAACCGCTATGGTGTTAATGAATAAAAAGTGACACTGTTGGGTTTTTTATTATTCATTAACTGGATGAGGGCATCACTGGCCAGGCAGCATTTATTGCCTATCTCTAATTGCCTAGAGGGCAGTTCAGAGTCAACCACATTGCTGTGGGTCTTGGAGTCACATGTAGGCCAGACCAGGTAAGGATGGTAGTTTCCTTCCCTAAAGGACGTTAGTGAACTAGATGGGTTTTTTCTGACAATTGGCAACAGATTCATTGTCATCATTAGATTCTTAATTCCAGGTTTATTTTATTGAATTCAAATTCCACCATCTGCTGTGTCTGGATTCAAACCTGGGTCCCCGGAATGTTATCTGGGTGTCTGGATTAACTGTCCAGCAATAATACCACTAAGGCCATGGCTTCTCCAACGTTTATGACAGGCAGAGTAAACTCATGCAGGCAATTAGCTTAGTTTGACTTTAGAACAGAAAGTTCAACACTTTAGTTCAGGAAAACACTCTAAGTCAAATACAGTCGCACGTCACACACCTGCACAGTGAAACACAATCATACAGAGCATACTCAGACACTGAAGCACCATCACACTGCACCCACCCAGATCCTGAAACACAGTCACACAGAGCATACTCAGACACTGAATCACAGTCACATGACACACACCCAGATCCTGAAACACAGTCACACTGAGCACAAGGAGACACTGAAACACAGTCACGTGGAGCACACCCAGACACTAAAACACAGTCTTCAAGTTATAAAGTGCAGAAACAGTCCCTTTGATCCAACTCATCCATGCTGACGAAGTCTCACTTGCTTGAGTTCAGCCCATGACCCTCTAAGCCTTTCCTGTTCATGTACTTGTCCAAGTGTTTTTTAAATGTTGTAGCTGGACCTGCATCTACCACTTCCTATGGCAGTTCATTGCTCATACATGTTAAAAACTAGCCCCTCGGGTCCTTTTTAAATCTTTCTATCTTGCATTTAACAATATGCTCCCTAGTTTTGAATTCCCCCATCCTAGGGAATAGACCTTTGTTATTCACCTTATCTATGCCCCTCATGATTTTATAAACCTCTGTAAGACCACCCCACAAAATCCTATGCTCCAGCCTCTGTCCATAACTCAAACACTCCAGTGTTGGAAACATCCTGGTGAATCTTTTCTCAAGTATCTCCAGTGTAATAATATCCTTCCTACAGCGTGGAGACCAGGTCACCAAAAGCTGCCTCACCACTCTCCTGTACACAACATAACGTCCCAACTCCTATATGCACTGGTTGACTAATGAAGGCAAGTTTGCCAAATGCCTTCTTATTCATCCTGTCTGCCTGTGAGACGACTTTCAAAAAACAATGTACCTGAACCTGGAGATATCACTGTTTGACAACACTGGCCAGGGCCCTACCATTAATCGTATAAGTTCTGCACCTTATTCGCTTTACCAGAATGCTGGACTTTGCATTTATTCAAACTAAACTCTATCTGCCACTCCTCAGTCCATTAGCCCAATTGATCAAGATCCCCTTGCATTCTTAAATAACCTTCTTCACTGTCAACAATTTTGGTGTCGTCCATATAGACAGTAAAGAAGGTTTTCTGAGATTACAGAGGGCTCCTGATCAAATGGCTCAATGAGGTGAAAAATGACAAATGGAGTTCAGTCTGGATAAATGCGAGGTCTTGCGTTTTGGTACAACAAACAAGGCTAATACAGTTACTGGTAGGGCTTTGGGTAGTGTTGTAGAACAGGGCGACCTAGGAGTGCAGGTACATATTTCTTTGAAGTTTGCATCACATATCGATAGGGTGGTTAAAAAGGTGTTTGGTATACTTGCCTTCGTTGCTGTCTTTTGAGTATAGGGGTTGGGAAGTCATGTTAAAGTTGTAGGGGACATTAGTGAGGCCTCCTCTAGAATATTGTGCCCAGATTTGGTTAGCCAGTTGTAGGAAGGATATTATTAGGCTGCAAAGTATTCAGAAGATATTTACCAGGATGTTGCTGGTATGGAAGGTTTGAGTAATAAAGAAAGGCTGAATAGGCTGAGATGTTTTTCACTGGAACATAGGAGATTGAGAGGCAACCTTATAGAAGTTTATAAAATAATGAAGGGTATAGATAGAGTTAATGGCATTTGCCCTTTCCCTGGAACAGTGGATTTCAAGACTAGGTATCATATTTTTTAAGGTGAGGGAAGAGACATTTAAAATTTTTAAAAAGGGCAAATTTTTACACAGAGGGTGGTTCAGGTGTGGAATGGAATCTCTCAGAATCCCTTCCAACAACTTACCCACCACTGATGTCAGACTCGCGGGTCAATGTACATACAGCGCAACCAGACACTGAAACGCAGTCACATAGAGCACAGCCAGACACTGAAACGCAGTCACATAGAGCACACCTGACACTGAAACGCAGTCATATAGAGCACACCCAGGCCCTGAAACGCAGTCACATAGAGCACACCCAGACACTGAAACACAGTCATATAGAGCACACCCAGACACTGAAACACAGTCACATAGAGCACACCTGACACTGAAACTCAGTCATATAGAGCACACCCAGGCACTGAAACGCAGTCACATAGAGCACACCCAGGCACTGAAACACAGTCACATAGAGCACACCCAGACACTGAAACACAGTCACATAGAGCACACCTGACACTGAAACGCAGTCATATAGAGCACACCCAGGCACTGAAACGCAGTCACATAGAGCACACCCAGGCACTGAAACACAGTCACATAGAGCACACCCAGACACTGAAACACAGTCACATAGAGCACACCTGACACTGAAACTCAGTCATATAGAGCACACCCAGGCACTGAAACGCAGTCACATAGAGCACACCCAGGCACTGAAACACAGTCACATAGAGCACACCCAGACACTGAAACACAGTCACATAGAGCACACCTGACACTGAAACTCAGTCATATAGAGCACACCCAGGCACTGAAACACAGTCACATAGAGCACACCCAGACACTGAAACGCAATCACATAGAGCACACCCAGACACTGAAATGCAGTCACATGGAGCACATCCAGACACTGAAACGCAGTCACATGGAGCACACCCAGGTACTGAAGCGCAGTCACATGGAGCACATCCAGACACTGAAATGCTGTCACATGGAGCACACCCAGACACTGAAACATAATCAAAAAGCACACATTGATGCATGAAACCATTAGATGTAGCTGTCACCAACCTGCCTATGAATGTTTGAACTAATTAGCTTTACTGTTTCTTTCAGGGAGTAGTGGAAGGCTGCAGTGCTGGATTCACCAAATTCTGTGCAGCCCTTCTGAAGCAACAGTCTCCAGAATTGCAGTCTATTCCTCGACAGATCTTGGAACAGGTATGTTCGAGCAAATGACTCTGTGACACAAATGTACACAAGTTCATTGTTCTTGATTTACTGCCCTCTTACAGTTCAGCTTGATGCTACCTTGTGCAGTGGATAGGGCTGGGTGCAGCCTGCCCTAATGGAGTTGCATTTTCACTGGTAGCTTAGAACTGTGATTGAGCACAGGGAGTCTCAGCACCACTCTGGTGCAGTCAAATCACTCCCAATGTGAGCAACTGTCCCTGGGCCCCTAAATAATTGACACTATTTGGACCTCCCTGTCCTGGGATGCATCCCAGGAATTTACAATAGTCCCATGTTCCAGGAGCAAAAACAAAGTTGCTGGAAAAGCTCAGCAGGTCGGGCAGCATCTGGCACCAGACTATAGGAAAGATATAATTGCACTGGAGGGACTGCAAAGAAAATCCAACAGGATGTTACCTGAGATGGACCATTTCAGCTATGAAGAGAAGTTGGATAATTGCTGAATCCTTCAGTATGGAAGCAGACCTTCAAGTCTGCACTAACCCTCCAAAAGCATCCCACCCAGAACCCCCCCCAAGCTGTCCCCATAATGGATGTGAGTTTGCTCGCTGAGCTGGAAGGTTAGTTTTCAGACGTTTTGTCACCATTCTAGGTAACATCATCAGTGAGCCTCTGGTGAAGTGCTGGTGTTTTGTCCCGCTTTCTATTTATCTGTTTAGGTTTCCTTGGGTCGGTGATGTCATTTCCTGCATTGGTGATGTCATTTCCTGTTCTTTTTCTCAGAGGATGGTAGATTGGCTCCAAATCAATGTGTTTGTTGATGGAGTTCCGGTTGGAATGCCATGCTTCTAGGAATTCTCATGCGTGTCTCTGTTTGGCTTGTCCTAGGATGGATGTGTTGTCCCAGTCAAAGTGGTGTCCTTCCTCATCTGTATGTAAGGATATGAGTGATAGCGGGTCATGTCGTTTTGTGGCTAGTTGATGTTCACGTATCCTGGTGGCTAGTTTTCTGCTTGTTTGTCCAATGTAGTGTTTGTCACAGTTCTTGCAAGGTATTTTGTAAATGACGTTTGTTTTATTTGTTGTCTGTATAGGGTCTTTTAAGTTCATTAGCTGCAGTTTTAGTGTGTTGGTGGGTTTGTGGGCTACCCTGATGCCAAGAGGTCCGAGTAGTCTGGCAGTCATTTCGGAAATGTCTTTGATGTAGGGGAGAGTGGTTCTGGTTTCTGAGCCCGTTTTGTCTGTTTGTTCGGGTTTATTGCTGAGGAATTGGTGGACTGTGTTCATAGGGTACCCATTCTTTTTGAATACGCTGTATAGGTGATTTTCTTCTGCTCTGCGTAGTTCCTCTGTGCTGCAGTGTGTGGTGGCTCGTTGGAATAATGTTCTAATGCAGCTTCGTTTGTGGGTGTTGGGATGGTTGCTCCTGTAGTTCAGTATTTGGTCCGTATGTGTTGTTTTCCTGTAGACGCTGGTTTGAAGTTCCCCATTGACTGTTCGCTCTACCGTGACATCTAGGAATGGCAGTTTGTTGTTGTTTTCCTCCTCTTTTGTGAATGTTATGCCAGTAAAGGGTATTACTGATGGTCTTGAATGTTTCCTCTAATTTGTTTTGTTTAGTGATGACAAAGGTGTCATCCACATAGCGGACCCAAAGTTTGGGTTGGATGATTGGCAGAGCTGTTTGTTCGAGTCTCTGCATTACTGCCTCTGCTAAGAACCCTGATATCGGAGATCCCATGGGTGTACCGTTGGTTTGTCTGTAGGTTTTGTTATTGAAAGTGAAGTGGGTGGTGAGGCATAGGTCCACTAGCTTGATGTTGTCATTGCTGATGAGGTTGGTGGTGTCTGGTGTATGTGTCTTCGGTTCTTCTAATAGTGTGGTCAGTGTTTCTTTGGCCAAGTTGATGTTGAAATGATGGTCTCCTTTGACGTACCAGCCCTGTTCACATCCATCAATAAATCCGCTACGTGAATTGTCAGTCAACATACCCATTTCCAACCTTATAATGGAGAGAAAGTCATTTATGATGCAGCTTAAGGTAATTGGGCCTAGAACACTGCACTGAGGAACTCTTGCAGACGATGTCCGGAAAATGAGATGATTAACCTCCAACATCTTCCTATATGCCAGGTATGACTCCAACCAGTGGGGAATTTACTCCTGATTTACCCCCAAGGCTCATTGATGCTGCATGCAGTCAGATGCTGCCATGGTGTGAAGGACTGTCTCTCGAACCTCATCTCTGGAATTCACCTGTTTTGTTCCTGCTTGGATGAAGAGTTTAGTTGAGTGGCCATGGCAAAACCCATACTGACCATTTGTCATCTTCCTTTGTGATCAACAAAACACTATCACAACCCCTTTTACCACTTTACTGATGATAGAGAGTATACTGATGGGGTGGCATTGTCTAGGTTGGATTTGTCTTGGTTTTTTTCCACATTTTCAAGTAGATGCCAGTATTGTTGCTATACTGGAACAGCTTGGCTAGGGGAGTAGCAAATTCTGGAGCGCAAGTCTTCAGTACTGTTGCCAGAATGTTGCACAAGAATCATGAGCCCCTACAATGTAGGGACAGGCCACACTAACTTTCTGAAGGGCATCATACACAAATCTATTCCCCCACCAAATATTTCCCATGGAAAACACCTACACATCCCTGGTCACTATGGGGCAATTTAGCATAGCGTGTCCATTGCACATCTTTGGACTGTGGGAGGAAACCCACATACACTCAGGGAGAATGTGCAAACTCCACAGAGGCAGTCACCTAGGGCTGGAATTGAACCGAGATCCCTGGTGCTGCAGTGCAGCAGTGCTTACCACTGAGCCACAGTGCCGCCCTGTAGCCTTTGTATCCAGTGTCTCAACTGTTTCTTGATATCACGTGAAATGAATTGAATTGGCTGAAGACTGGTATCTGTGATGCTGGAGACCATTGGAGGAGGCCGAGCTGGATCACCCACCAGGCACTTCTGGCTAAAGATTGCTGTAAATGCTTCAGCCTTATCTTTTGCACTGATGAGCTGCAGCATAATTTGTCTATCCTTATACTCAATGCCCCTTCCAATGAAGGCAAGCATGCCATAGGCATTTTTTACTACTTTATCTACCTGCATTGCCACCTTCAGTGATCTGTGGACTTGCACACCCAGATCCCTCTGCATATCAATACTCATAAGGGTGTGCCATTCGCAGTGTAGTTTCCACCCGTTCCTGACTTTCCAAAATGCATCACCTTGTCTGCATTAAACTCCACCTGCCATTTTTCTGCCTGTGCTTCCAAATTAACTATATCCTGCTGTATCCTCTGACAGTCCTCCTCACTATTCATTACTGTACCAATCTTTGTTTTGTCTGAAAACTTACTAATTAGATCAGCTATGTTTTCCTCCAAATCCTTTATGTCGTCATGAACATGACCTTTCCGAGGTCCCAGCACTGATCCCTGTGGAACACTTCTTGTCACAGCCCTCCATTCCGAAAAGCATCCTTCCATCACTACCCTCTGTCTCCTGTGACTATGCCAGTTCTGTATCCATGTTGCCAGCTCACCCCTGATACCATGTGACTTTTTGTAGCAGTCAGTCATGAGGGACCTTTTCTGAAGTCCGTTTAGACACTATCAACCGCCTATCTCTCATCAATCATCATCGTCACCTCCTCAAAAAAACTCGATCAAGTTAGTGAGGAATGATCTCCCCTGCTCAACCATTCCCTTTATCACTAATCAGTCCATTTGCTTCTAAATGTTCAAAGAACTTGTCCCTCAGAATCTCTTCCAATAATTGTCTTACCACTGACGTGAGGCTCACAGGCCTGTAATTTCCTGGATTATCCCTGTTACCCTTAGCAAACAATGGGACAACATTGGCTATCCTCCAGTCCTCTGGGACTTCACCTGTAGGACCGAAGGGTCTGTTTCCACGTTGGAAACTGGCAATTGCCTGTGTGGAGTTTGCACATTCTCCCTGTGTCTGTGTGGGTTTCCTCCGGCTGTTCTGGTTTCCTTCCACCATCCAAAGATGTGCAGGTTAGGTGGATAGGCCATGCTAAGTTGCTGATAGTGTCCGGGAATGTACAGACTAGGTGGATTAACCATAGAAAATGCAGGGTTACAGGGTTAAGGGATGGGTCTGGATGAGATGCTTTTCAGAGGGTCGGTGTGGACTTGATGGGCTGAACACTGTTTTGCAGTGTAGAGATTCTATTTTTTAAAAATTCCAGCAAGTTAAACATGATTTACTCTTTTTAAATGTCACCTTTCATTAATAACCCCTCGTTTGCTCAAGACACAGTTAATTTTGTCCTGAGTTCTCATTTCAAGAATTTAACTGACCTGGAGTAGTTGAGCTTGCGTGTACAGCACTTTTTGAACACATGATAATATTTGCAATTTTCCCATCATCTTGTATTTTTGCTGATTCTAAAGAGGACTGAAAAATAATGGCCAGTGCAGATATATTTCCTCCAGTACTGGTGTCTTATTGACTTGAAGTTGAGACAGCTTGCCCAATAACATCTCTTTCTTAATTGTAAACTCCCAGATATTGGAATTATCACCTTTATGCACAGGATCCTCTTCAGATGTTTGTTTGCCTTCCCTTTATCCATTGTAGGATTATACCCTGACTGTTCCTGAACTATCACTTCTTTAAAGCTAACTCATTGATCAGTTACAGTTTTTCCCTACTCCCATTTATTTTGCCCTGATCCATTCCTATGCCATTGAAGTTGCTTTCATCCAATTAGTTATTCTTCTTCTGGACTTTTTTTTGTCCTTTTCCATAACCATCCTAAACCTCCTGATACACCAAGCATTGTGCTTAAATCAATTGTTTGTCACTTGTTTCTGTTTCTGTTTATTCCAGGGCTTGTCAGGTCTGCGGAGCCCTCGGAGCAGTTCGATTACCAGAAGGGCAGCTGGCTTGCCAATGCTGTTACTGAGCGTTGTGGCTGGAGAAGACAGCGAGACACAACCTCTACTCCAGTATTGCATGAAAACATTACTAGATATTGCCAACACTCCTCTGTCTAGTGGTTGGGATCAGACAATTGACCTCCCTCAGGTCAGTCAATATATATGGAAGCCAGGAGGGAATACAGTGAGTTAAGGGCAGCATGTCAAAAATGTTGAAAGTAGGTAGTGGAACCCAACAGGTTATTATACTTGGGCCATATTTGATAACTCTGTATTTCAGTGATTTAGAAACAGATCAAGAGTAGGTAATGTCAAATTTGCAAGTTATCAGAATTGTAGGTAGGTTAATTTTTCAGTCCAAAGTTGATAAGTTGGGCAGTGGCTAAAACTTGTCAAATGGAATTCAGTGTCAGTCAGTGTGAGGAAGAAACTCGGTGCTATGAGGATGCAAAGAGATCTGGGGAACAGGTTTACATAACATTAAAGACAGTGTTTGAAGTGGATAAGGCTACGAAGGAAAGTTTGTGAGATTTTTGGTTTTACCTCAAAACGTACAGGATAGTAGAGTCAAAAGGTAATGATTAGCTAACATAAAAATTATTAAACTTCAATTACAGCACTCTTGGGCAATGTTTGTTCCACACTGTAAGGAGGATTTTGATGCTTTTGAAAAGGTTTAACATATATTTGCCTGGGTGCTGCTTGGCTGAGGAAATACAACAGAAGAAAGAGATTTTAAATATTGAGTCTTTTTAATTGAAACAACATCAGTCATAGGACACTATAATTGAAAAACTTATTATGATGAAATGATAGGTTGAAGGTAGAATCAAACATATGAACTAGAGGAGATTGATCAATGCCTTAACTCCATCCACCTTCTTTCTCTCCTTTATCTTTTGTCCAGCAAAATCTATTGATTGCAGATTTAAAACTGTGAATTGAGCCCCTAACATTTAGTGTGTATTTTTGGGAGAAAGTTCCACATTTCCAGCAGCCTTTGTATGATGTGACATACTCATAACTACTTTACTGAATAGTCTGACTTGGATGTTAAGATTATGATTCCCCCATCCTAGACTCCAACTTTAGTGAAATTGTTGCTTGTTATCTATAGTATCAATTCCTTTCAAAATCCAAAAACTCCAACCATAATACTCCTAACTCTCATACATTCCAGTATACAAATACTGAGGCTTGGACTCACGGACTCAAAATGCAAGCAGGATCTGAATCAGAAAATCCCACCCCTATTCCTGATCCCATTTCTGCTGGTGGGAAATAGGGGTTTGGGTGTGACTCATATTTGAGGGAAACCTAAATTCAGCAGAGCCATTTGAGTTCAGCGCTAAGTTCATACAGACCCCATTCTCAGCAAAGCAAGGACCTTAAGCTGCACTACAGATTTTTAGAGTAGTCATAAATGTCCTTGAAGGGCACCAACAACTATTCAGTTGCAAATCTGCTGGTGTTTAAAAAGAAAAAATAAATACACCCTGTGTGTCAATGTGTGATTAAAAAGAAATCATTTCTGGAAGTTAGAATAGTTATTGTTGACATTACCTTCAGGGCAATCATTATACCATTATTAATGTTTGACTGCTTTCCAGAATCAATAGTTATCCCAACAAGGGGGTCTAAAACATATTAATTGACAGCTCAAAGATGTCATTAAAGGATGAAACAAAAAAAAAACAAAGAGCTGCAGATGCTGGAATTCAGAAACAAAAATAAAAATTGCTGGAAAAACGCAGCAGGTCTACCAGCACCTGTGGAGAGAAAGTAGAGTTAGCATTTCAGGTCCATTGACCCTTTTTCAGAACTGATTGCAGCTATAAACAGGTCTGCTGTATTCACTGCACACAATGTTGTCTGCTGTACGTTGAGATGAAATGCACACTGGGTAACTGCTTCGCAGAGCGCTTACACTCTGTTCGCAAAATGACCCTGAGCTTCCTGTTACCTGCCATTTCAACACACCACTGTGTTCCCTGGCCAACATCTCTGTTTCACACTTGCTGTTTTGCTCCAGTGAAGCTCAGCACAAACTGGCAGAACAATTTTCCACTTGGGGACCCTATAGCCTTCAGGACTCAATACTGGATTAAATAATTTTAGGGCCTAAGCACCTTCTGCCATGTCCTTATCCCAACCCCCATACACCAGGCCTTGCCATCCCATGGGCTGCTACCACACACAATTTAGATTTTCATTGAATTCAAATTCCACCTCTGGTACAAGTATGTAGCATTCGAACCCATATCTCCAGAACATTATCTCAGAGTCTGGATTAACAGTCTAATGATAAAATCACTAAACCATCACCTCCCTTTATGGCTATTTGACAGATTGGATCCAAAATTGGCTTAGTGGCAGGAGGCAGGGTGTGCTGGTTGAAGGGTGTTCTTTTGTGACTGGAAGCTAGTGTCTAGTGGCATACTGCAAGGTCCCGTGCTGAATCCCTTGCTGTTTGTAGTGTGCATGAATGGTTTGGTCACAATATAGGAAGTTTTATTGCGAAGTTCACAGGATAACACAAAAATTGGTGATGTGATAAATAGTAAGAAGGAAAACTTTAGTTTACAGGACAACGTTGAAGGGTTTGAACAGTGGCAAATGGAGTTTAATCCTGAAAAATATGAAGTGATACATTTTAGGAGGACTAAGAAGTCAGGAAATACTTGACAAATGATAGAAAGCTAGGTGATAAGGAGGATCAGCTTGTTCATGTCCATAGACCCTTGAAAGTAGCAGAACAGTTGGATAAGATCATTAAGAAGGCAGATGAGATTTCTTGGCTTCATTACTTAACAAATAGAATAGAAAGCAAGGAAGCTATGTTGGACCTGTGCAGAACATTGGTTAGGCTTCTGCTGGAGTACTGTGTGCAGTTCTGGTCACTACACTGTAGAAAGGATGTGATTTCACCAGAGAGGGAGCAAGGGAGATACACCAGGATATTGCCTGGGCTGAGGTTTTTCAGCTTTGAAGAGAGGCTGGATAGGCTAGGATTGTTTTCCTTGGAGCAGAGAAGTCTCAGATGGGATCAGATTGATGTCTAAAGATTTAGGGGCATAGATAGGGTTAATAGGAATAAACCTTTCCCCATAGAGGAGTGAGTCAGAATTTGGGTGAGTATTTTCTTCATACCTAGAGGGTGGTGGGTACCTGGAATCCTCTGATTGCAAGGGTGGTAGGAGTGAGAACCATCAAGACATTTAAAAAGTATTTTGATGATCAGGGCCAAGTGCTAAGAAATGGGATTAGAGAGGATACGTGTTTGATGACTGGTGTGGGCATGTTGGGCCAGGTGGTCCTTTTCTGTGCTGCAATACTCTGACTCAGTCCATACACTCTGTCTTCTGCACCAAACTAACCCATAACCAAGTCAGTAATTTTCTTCTGTCCCAGTTTTACCTCACAACCTTTTATTGTAAACTAATAAATGGAGGCACTAGAACACAAGGGTCATAGTTACATAATTTTGAGAGAGAGATTCCCATTCTCACGGTACTTGACAGCCAATGATGCAAGGTTGTGTTCGGTGTCTGTTATTTTGGAAGAGTGGCAGCCAGGTAGCCCACAGCAAGCTCTCATAAATAGCAATGAGATAGTGACTAGATATTCAGTTTTGTAATGTCAGTTGAGAGATAAATATTGGCAGAAACACCAGGGAAAATTCTCCTGCTCTTCAATGATGTATATGTGTAGCTAATTGGAATAGAAGGAAATCACAAGTTGATGGAATGATGACCTGTGGAATTTAAGAGTTAAAACCTGGCAGGGGGGTGATGGATTGTGTAATTATTTAAGATGAATTTGAATAAGTGAACGAAGCAAAAGGACATGAATTATCACAAGATACTTACAACACCGGAAGAGGCTGTTTGGTCAGTTGTATTTTTGCCAGATTTCTGAACTAATAATTGAGCAAATCCCGCTGCCCTGTCTTTTACCCATTCCCTTGCAATTTATTTTTCTTGATCAAATAAATACCTTCTGAAAATCACAATTAAAATTTTCAACACGCCCCAGGCAATGCATTCCAGATCCAACCACTGACTGTGAGAAAATGTTTCCTCCTGTAATGCCTTTGGTTATTTTGTCATTTACCTTAAACTGTGTTTTCTGGTTCTTGACCCCTCCACTACTGGGAACAGTGTCTCTGTATCAAGGCTGTTCATAATGCTCATGATTTTGAATATCTCTAGCAAGTCCTCTCTCTGCCTTTTCTTCCAAGAAGACTAGCCCCAGATTTTCGACATAACTGAAGGCCCTCGTTCCAGGAGCAGCTCTCATAAATCTGTTCCACACACACCCTAATACTTTCACATTCTTCCAAAAGACCATGGCACAGAATTGGATGTAACTGTCCATGCTGCCCAGTGTACACGATTTAAACTAGTCTCATTTGCCTATGTTTGGTCCGTATCGCTCCATACCTAACACATCCTGTACAGCCCAAATGTTTCTTAAATGATAAAATTGTGTTCACTTCCACCACTACCTCTTGCAGCCAGTTCCAAACACTCATCACCCTCTGTCTGAAGAAAATGCCCCTTTGGAGCCTTCAGTACCTCTTCTCTCTCACCTTAAACCTTTGCCGTCTAGTTTTAGGCTACCCTACCATGGGGAAAAGCTGTTGGCCATCTACCTTATCTATGATGTGCAGGTCCTAGTGTTGGAATGGGGTAGACAAAGTCAGGAGGCATGCGACACCAGGTTATAGTCCACCAGGTTCATTTGAAATCAAAGCTTTCAGAACACTGAATCTTTGTCACCGAACAAAGGAGCAGTGCTCCAAAAGATTACAATTTCAAATAAACCTGTTGGACTATAACCTGGTGTCATGTGACTTCTGACTTTTTACCTTATCTATGCTTCTCATAATTTTATAGACCTCTGTAAGGTGACCTCTCAGTCTCCTACGCTCCAGGGAAAAGAAGTTCCAGCCAATCCAACCTCTCCTTATAACTCAAACCTTCCAGTCAAGGTAGCATCCTAGTGAATCCTTTCTGTATTCTTTCTAGTTTAATAATATCCTTTCTGTAGTAGGGTGACCAGAACTACATGCTGTACTCAAAGTGTGGCCTCACCAACCTTTTGTACAGCTGCAACAAGATGTCATAACTCCTATACTCAGTGCTGTGACTGATGAAAGCAAGCATGCTGAAAGCCTTGTTCACCATCCTGTCTGCCTGTGACTCAATTTTCAAGGAGATATGAACCTGTACCCCTAGATCTCTTTGTTCTATAACCTTCCCCAGGGCCCTACCATTGACTGTGTAAGTCATGCCCTGGTTTGCCTTACTAAAATGCAACACCTTGTATTTATCTAAATTAAACTCCTTCTGCCATTTCTCAGCTCACTGGCCCAGTTGATCAAGATCTCACTGCATTTCCAGATAAACTTCTTCATGTCTATTATACCACCAATCTTGGTGTCATCCACAAACCTACTAGCCATACCTCCTAAATTCTCATCCAAATCATTTATATAAATGATGAATAACAGTGGACCCGACACCGACCCCTGTGGCACTCCATTGGTCACAGGCCACTTTGTCAATATTATTTTCTTCTGTGCTTCTCCTCTCAGTTTGTTGTGTTTGGCCTGGCTCTCATGTGAAGAATTTACTGAACATACATCATATTCTCTGACTCCTTCATCATCCAGGATTCTTGGCTTTGGCTCCTGCAGTTTTTATTCTTGGGGAAGTTGTGCAGTTTGTTCCTGATCGTCTTCTGAAAAATTAGCAATTTTTCATGTCAATCTCTTTAAAAGCCTCTTCACCAACGAGCATAAACTGGCTGTTTTGTTATTTCTGGGTTTGTCCCTATACCATTTTTGGGCAAGGGTATAACTTTTCCAAATCTCTAGTTCTGTTGTATCACCTCCGTATCTGAGGAAAATTGGAAGATTATGGGCCAGAAGCTCCCAATTTCCATTTGTACTTTCTTTCCTCAGTATCCTGGGATGCATCTTACTGGTAGCATGTCAACTTTTGTTACAACCAGTGTATCTGTTACCTCCCTTTATTCATTTTTGAACATCTCACTGTCTCACTTATGCCCTTTCTCAAACTGTCTGGCAACGTATTCTTCCTTGATGAATGTGATATTTGGTGTCTTATCCATGTCTTCTGTCTGCACTTGTAAATTCCCATTAAGGTCCCTAAGAGGATCCACTCGCCACTTGCTACTCTTTTACTTTTTTCATGTCTTTAGAAGACTTTTCTTGTAATTGTTACAGCACAGCACATTTTGTCCATTATATCAATTGTATTTATGATTGGCCAAAACCTGTCCACAAACTACAAGACACAAGTCAAGAGTGTTTCGGAATACGCCTCACATATCTGGATACATGCAACCCTTGAGGTTCGCCAGCACCAAGGACAAACCAGCCCATTTTATAGACATCCCATTAACCAATTTCAACTTTCATTACCATCACCACTTGATGCACAGTGGCAGCAGCGTCTGCCATTCACAAGATGCACTTTAGCAACTTAACAAATCTCCTTCAAGAGCACTTTCAAAATCCATAACCTCTACCACCTAGAAGTACAAGAGTGGCAAATGCATGGGAATACCACCACCTGCATGGTCCTTTCCAAAACGTATGCTAACCGTGAACTGGAAATATCACTCCTTCACTGTTTCTGAGTCACAATCTTGGAACTCCCTTCCAAACAGCATTGTCAGTGTCTCTGCACCAGATGGACTGCAATGGTTCAAAGATGTCTCACAGTGACATCTCAATTACAGTTAGGGATAGATAATAAATGCTATTCGTGCCAGCAATGACAAAGCCCATGAAACAAAAAAAAAATGCAATGTAACAGCTTCCATGGTTAGTATTACAGGCCCAATTCCAATGTAAAATTCCATTGCCTTACATTATTGATTGGTCAAACTAGGTCGATTAAGGCAGCCTTGAGGAGGAATTCATTGAATGTATCCGCGATAGCTTTCTTGAATAATATGTAATGGAACTGACAAGGGAGAAAGCTATCCTAAATCTGGTCCTGTGTAATGAGACAGGGATAATTAATGATCTTATAGTTAGGGATCTTCTTGGAAGGAGCAATCACAGTAGGGTTGAATTTAGGATACAGATGGAAAGTGAATGGAAAAAATCCAATACAAGGGTCCTGTGCTTAAACAAAGAAGACTACAATAGGATGGGAGAGGAGTTGGCTAAAGTAGAAGTGGAAAAGTAAAGAGGAAGCAAAGACTGTATGGTGGAACAGTGGAGGACTTTCAAAGTAAATTTTCAAAGTTTAAAGTTTTCAAGCTCTGGTTGTGGAGCTGTACCAGAAGTGGTACCAAATACCACAACAAACTGAGGCATATAAATAACAAGCGGGACAGAACACCATCGCTTCACCAGGGGCACCGTGATGATGTTACTTAGCAGGGTGATGAAACATTTGCAACCGAACCGAGTAGCTCAGTGAGCATGTCTATAATTTTTCATAGTGCTCAGCAAAAATATATACCAGTGAAAGGGAAGGACTGTAGGAAAAGGAGTAATCAGCCATGGATGTCTGAGGAAATAAAGGAGGTATCAGATTGAAAGAGAAGGCATACAAAGTGGCAAAGACCAGTGGGAAACTAGAGGGTTGGAGAAACTTTAAAAGTCAACAGAAAGCCACAAAAAAGGCTACAAAAAAAGAGTAAGATAGGTTATGAGACTAAACGAGCTCAGAATAGAAAGACAGATGGCAGAAGTTCCTATAAATATATAAAACAAAAAAGAGTGGCTAAGGTAAACATTGATCCTTTAGAGGATAAGAAGGGAGATTTAGTAATGGGAAATGAGGAAATAGCAGGGGCATTGAACACTGGAGGACACAAATAACTTGCCAGTAATTGATGACCAAGAAACTGAGGTAGGTAAGGATCTGGACGTAATCCATTATCACGAAAGAGGTAGTGTTGGGCAAGCTAATGGAGCTAAAAGTAGACAAGTCTCCTGATCCTGATGGAATGCATCCCAGGGTGCTAAAAAAAAACAGAAGCATTAGCAAATATGCTCGTGGTAATTTTCCAAAATTTGCTGGTCTCTGGAGCAGTTCTAGCAGTTCGGAAAACAGCCAATGTGATGCCATTGTTCAAAAAAGGAGGTAGACAAAAGACGAGCCTATCACAGGCCGGTTAGCTTAACTTCTGTAGTGGGGAAATGCTTGAATCTATGAACAAGACATTTAGATAAAAATTGTCCCATTGGGCAGAAGCAGCATGAGTTCATGAAAGGCTGGTCACGCTTGACAAATTTGCTGCAATTCTATGAAGACATTACGAGTAGATGGGACCCAGTAGATGAAGCATATCTGGATTTCCAAAAGGCATTCAACAAGGTGCCACACAAAAGGCTACTGCATAAGATAAAGAAGCGAGGTGTTACAGGCGATGTAATAGCATGGGTCGAGAAGTGGTTGACTAATAATAAGCATAGAGTGGGGATATATGAGTGCTTTTCTGGTTGGCAAACAATGGTTAATGGTATGCCTCAGGGATCAATGTTGGGACCACAGTTATGTTCAATTTACTTACATGATTTGGATTTGGGGACCTTGTGTAGTATGTCAAGGTTTGCGGATGACACTAAGATGAGTGGTAGAACTAAGTGTGCAGCGGACTCTGAAAGTTTTCAGAGGGATACAGATAGTTTAAGTGAGTGAGCAAAAGTCTGGCAGATGGAATTCAATGTTGATAAATGTGAAGTCATCCATTTTGGTAGGAATAACAGTAAAAGGGACTATTATTTAAACAGTAAAAATTACAATGTGCTGCTGTGCAGAGGGACCTGGGTGTCCTTGTGTATGAATCGCAGAAGGTTAGTTTGCAGGTGCAACAGGTAATTAAGAAGGTAAATGGAATTTTGTCCATCATTGCTACAGGG
This sequence comes from Stegostoma tigrinum, assembly GCF_030684315.1. Classification (NCBI taxonomy): domain Eukaryota; kingdom Metazoa; phylum Chordata; class Chondrichthyes; order Orectolobiformes; family Stegostomatidae; genus Stegostoma; species Stegostoma tigrinum. The sequence continues at coordinate 50,720,450 of NC_081379.1, read as the reverse complement.
ATTCAGTTTAAAAGCAGGGAGGTTATGTTGCAGCTGTTTAGGATGCTGGTGAGGCCACACCTGCAGTACTGTGTGCAGTTTTGGTCTCCTTACTTGAGAAAGGATGTACTGGCACTGAAGGGGTACAGAGGAGGTTCACTAGGTTGATTCCAGAGTTGAGAGGGTTGGCTTTTGAGGAGAGGCTGAATAGACTGGGATTATATTCGTTGGAATTTGGAAGAATGTGGGGTGATCTTATGGAAACATATAAAATTATGAAGGGAATAGATAAGATAGAAGCCGGAAGGTTGTTTCCACTGGTGAGTGAAACTAGAACAAGAGGGCATAGCTTCAAAATAAGGGGAAACAGATTTAGGACTGAATTGAGAAGGAACTTCTTCACCCAAATGATTGTGAATCTGTGAAATTCCCAGCCCAGTGAAGTAGTTGAAGCTTCCTCATTGAATGTTTTTAAAGCTAAGGGAGATAGTTTTTTTGAATAGTAATGGAATTAAAGATTATGGTAGGAGGGTAGGTAAGTGGAACTGAGGCCATGAAAAGATCAGCCATGATCTTATTGAATGGCAAAGTAGGCTCAAAGGGCCAGATGACCTACTCCTGCATCTGGTTCTTATGTTCCTCTGTACATGTAGAATAACAGGAATCGAGGACTGTGTTAGATACTAGAAGTTAAATAAACTTCTGTAATTTTTCTTTCTGATATTTCTTTTGCTCGCTTGTCGACCATTGGCCTGATTCTAGCTGTTTGTCTCATGATTATGTTTTCCAGGTTTGTTCAGTTCATACATTAAAAACTCTGACTCAAAGTTCAGTTCTGGGATCTGCTGTATTAACATACACCAGTGACATGGCTACCCTGTGCCTGCAAGGGCTCAGCTCTGCATCCTGGGCCATGCGCAATGCAGCTATTCAACTTCTCAGTGAGTTTTATGCTGTTCTTTTCTGTCTGGAACCCTCCTGTTCACAATCTTTCATCTTCTTGTTACTCTCCTTTCTTCCCTTGGTGTCTCTTGGCTGCCTAGTCTCCTTCCATCTTCCTCTCCCCCTGCTTTTCCTGCCCTCAGTCATTCCCTGCCCTGCATGTTTGTCCCAGACTCATTGCTACCCTGGATTGCATGGTTTCCTCTTTCCTCTCTATTCTCCACTTTCTTCCTCAGTACTATGTGATAATAACACTGCCATGGATCTGTGTCTCCTTCCTCACAGGTACTTTAACCTGTCACGTGTTGGGTAAGAAATGTAGTGGAGATGACTCTGCATGGAGCGGAGTGACAGCGTGTGCATTCTTCTTGCACTACCCAGAATTGAAGAGCCTTCTCCTCAAAGAGTTGTATAATGCAACAAACCAGGATTCTGCCACTGTAGGAGGGCATTTTCACCTCTACCCCTCACTCCATTCCATTCTCAACCTGTTGGCGAAACTCCAACCAAGTGTAAATGACACAAATGGGTAAGGCAGAGAGACATTTACCAGTGGATGAAGTACTGTAATACATATGAATACTTTCTGAATCCTGATAAATTTGGTGGTTATTTACCTTTGAAATTTCAGGGATTTGATGATTACAAACTGGCATGAAAGCTGATGCATGGCATAGAATAGTGAGGCACGCTTGAGGGGGCTGAATGATGTACTCCTGTTTCTATTTCTTATGTTCTTTTAGAATAAAATGCTATCACTAACTGTATTAAAAACATAGTACACAATAATATGCCATAATAATTTGACATGTGAAGCTGTCAACACCTTTTAAACTTACATCAAAAAGTTCTCAATTCTAGACCAGCCAAATTTCAATCAGTCATGTGTTCTCTGAGATTCCCTAAACGGTCACCTACTTCCATCAAAATAATGGAGGTTCTGAAATACCTAACCCGTTACTGAAGATTGCAAAGGAGTGATCGCTGCATGCAGCCACACAATCTGCACCATGAAACTGTAACAATCTTTTAGAATGGGATTGGTGGTAGGAACCTCTTGAATCGGAAACTGCCCACCATTTTTGATTTCCCCAACTTCCATTCCAGTTTCAGATTTTATCTTTCAGTGGTTGAAAACCATTCTGCTATGCCCATTGTATTTTCCCTACGTCAGGGTTACACATCACAGATAATACCTCGTGATGTCTCTGACTCTGCATCATTGATAAATACAGAGTATACTTCAGCCATAGAATCCCTAGAGTGTGGAAGCAGGTCATCTGGCCCATCGAGTCCACAATGACCATCCGAAGAGCATCCCTATGACCTGCATTTCCCATGGCTAATCCATCTCATCGGTATATCCCTGGACGCTATGGACAATTTGACATGGCCATTCCACCTAACCTGCACATCTTTGGACAGTGTGAGGAAACTGGAGCACCCAGGGGAAAGCCACACAGACAGGGGAGAGAATGTGCAAACTCCACACAGACATTGGTTAAGAATCCCTGAGCAAATTCCCTTTCTGGTCCTGAATTGGTTCCACTCCATTCACTATTTATATATATATATATCTATAGAGGACTTTGGGAGTGTTTTTATATAACTTCAAGTCTCTTCTCATATTTTCTCTTTGCTTCCCTTATTTGTTTTTTTCTACATTCATACTTCTTCTCAGTTGCATTGTCCACCTGATGTATGTCAGCACACTCTGTCTTCTTCATTTTAATCTGTCTCTAATTTGTCATGCAAAGTTTTCCCTACCTTTCTCCTTCACAATAATATACTTTGACTATGCCCGAACCATCTTTGAACATCAGTAGGAATAAGCTATTCAACCCATCAAATCTGTACAACCATTCAGTTAGATCATGTCCAATCATCTATCTCAGTGCCATATCTGTAGATGTCATTAGTATTGAGAAATCTATCAATTTCTGTCTTCAACATGCTTAATAATCAAGTTTCCACAGCTGTATGGAATAGAGAATTCCAAAGATTCTTAACTCTCCTTAGTGAAGATGTTTATCCTTATCTCAGTCATAAATGGAGATTTACTCTGAGACTTTATCCCTTGGTTTTAGACTCTCTAGCCAGGAGAAACATCTTATTTACATCCACTTTGTCACACCTTGGAGGAATTTTATCATTTTCAACCTGTCATTTTTCAAAGCCCTACTGAAGACAAGATCAATTTCCTCAATATCTCAAGATGATCCTGCCATCCCAGGGATCAATTTGGTGAATCCCCATTTCCCTCCTTCTATTGAAGCTATATCCTTTCGTAGTTAAAGAGATCAAAACTTCACACAGTACACCAGGTGCAGTCTCACCAAGGCTGTATACAACTGCAACAAGATATGTTTGCTCCTGTGCTCAAATCCCCCTACGATGAAGGCAATAAACCATTTGCCCTTTCAATTGCTTGCTGCACCTGCAAGCTAGCTTTTCATTGTCTCATAATTAAGCACACCAAGAGTCCTTTTAGAATCTGCATTTCCCAACCATTCACTATTTAAGAAATACTCTGTCTTTCTACTTTTTAATTGCCAAAGTGGATAACTTCACACTTCCTTGCATTATATTCTATCAGCTTTATTGAAGCCCATTCACTTAGCCTGTCCAAATCGTCTTGAGGCCCTCTTGCAACCTGCTCACAACTTACATTTGTGCCCTGTTTGGTGCTATTAGCAAATCTGGAGATAACACAATCGGTTCCTAACATCCAAATCATTTGTGTGGATTATGAACAGCTGTACACCTAACAATAATTTTTGAGGCACCACGAGTAACAGCCTGTCATCCGGAGAATGATCCATTTTTTCTAACTAAACCTGTCGCCTGTGTTCCAGGGATCTGTATCCTTCTGCTCCCTGCCCATTCATGTCTAGATACATTTTAAATGATGCTATTGTGCCCACCTCTACCCCCTCTGCTGGCAACGCATTCCAGGCACCCACCACCCTGTATGTAAAGAACTTTCCACGCATATTTCCCTTAAATTTTTCCCCGTCACCTTGAAATCGTGACCCCTAGTAATTGAGTCCCACACGCTGGGAAAAAGCTTCTTGCTATCCACCCTGTCTATACCTTTCATGATTTTGTAGACCTCAATCAGGTTCCCCCCTCAAGCTCCGTCTTTGTAATGTAAATAATCCTAATCTACTCAACCTCTCTTCAAAGGTAGCATCCTCCATACCAGGCAACATCCTGGTGAACCTTCTCTGCACCCTCTCCAAAGCATCCACAACCTTTTGGTGATGTGGTGACCAGAACCATATGCAGTATTCCAAATGTGGGCGAACCAAAATCCTATACAATTGTAACATGACCTGCCAACTCTTGTACTCAGTACCCCGGCTGATGAATGAAAGCATGCTGTATGCCTTCTTGACCACTCTATGGATTTGCATTGCCACCTGCAGGGTACAATGGACCTGAACACCCAGATCTCACTGTGCATGAGTTTTCCCCAGGGCTTTTCCATTTACCACTCTTCCATTTATCGCTCGTTTATATTCTGGGAATGGTCTTTGCAGTCAGCATGGGTGTGAAGAGTGTTGTGGAAGAACTCGCTGTTGAGGAACAGTTAGCCCCAAACATTACAATACTATAGTGTTTCCGTCCCTACTTTCCTCCTCTAAACGAAAGAAGAGAGGCAAGGTTCAGCAGAGAAGAGACAGAACATGGTGAGAGGAAGGTCGGCAGCGAAGTTCCAGCAGGTAAAGGAGCGTTTCTGGAAATAGCTTATGGGAACTGGTGTTAGTGAGTGACAGGTAAGTTTTGAGAAATTGTTATTGGAGCAGAGATTAACAGAAGTAGAAGAAAAGAATTTGACATTGTAAGGATTAGTAAACTTAAAGGGGTAAGATATGGTAAAACAGGTCCAACTTATAGCCTGCTCCTCTTGCTTAATGTGGGAAGTGGGGCACATTTTCGCTGCCCAGGACCTTCATGTTTGCACAGAGTGTCTCCACCTGCAGCTCCTGGAAGCCCAAGTTTTGGAGTTGCAGAGAAGTCTGGAGTCACTGTGGAGCATTTGCAAGGCAGAGAGTATGGGGGATAGCATGTGTGGAGGGCTGGTCACACCGCAGGCTCATACTCTACAAGGCAGGACGGGAATGGGTGATCACTAAGCTGAGCGGGAGGGCTAAACTGGCAGTGCAGGAATCTCCTCTGGCTATTCCCCTGCAAAAGTGATATAACATTTTGGGTACTGTTGTAGGAATGGCCTCTTGGAGAATAACAGCGAAGTCGAATTCATGGTGCCATGGTTGCAGAGAGAGGGAGAAATAGCCATAGAAATGCTATAGTTGTAGGGATTCAATTGTAAGGAGAATAGATAGGTGTTTCTGTGGTCGCAAATGAGAGTCCAGGATGGTGTGTTGCCTTCGTGGTGTTTGGATCGTGGATCTCTTGGAGCTGCTGCAGGACATCCTGGAGGTGGAGGGAAAACAGTCAGTGGTCGTGATACACATTGGTACTAACAGCATAAGTTAAAATGGGGATGAGTTCCTAAAAGCAGAATATAGAGAATGAGGAAAATAGTTGAAATGTTGCATGTCAAAGGTAGTTATGTAAGGACTTACTATCAGTGCCATGAGCTAGTCAGAGTAAAAACAGCAAGATTTATAAAACGAACACATGGCTGAAAAGATGGTGTGAGAGGGAGGGCTTCAGATTTATGGGGCATTGGGACCGGTTCTGGGGAGGTGAGACCTGTGCAGACTGGATGGGTTACACCTGGGCAGGACTGGGACTGATGTTCTTGGGGAGTACTTGGTAGAGTGGTTGAGGAGGGTTTAAACTAGTGTGGCAGGGGGATGGGGACCAGAGGAGTATGGCAGTAGGTGCAGAAATTGAGGGAGAGGTAGAAACCAGGGCAAACATGACTAAGAACAGACAAGGAAATGCTGCTGAAAAGAGCAAGGGAGGTGGTCTGAAATGCATGTGTTTCAATGCACCAAGTATAATAGGCTGGGTAGATAAACTTAGAACTTTGGTTAGCACTTGGAACTATGATATTATTGTGATTACAGAGACTTGGCTGAAAGAGGGACAGGACTGGCAGCTGAATGCTCCAGAATTTAGATCCTTCAGGTGTGATTGAAAGGATTTAAAAGGGGTGGGAGAGTTGCATTACTGGTAAAGCAGAATCTCAGCTGTACTGAAGGAGGATACATCAGACGACTCATGCACTCAGGAATAGGAAAGGTGAAATCACAGTGCTGGGGATATATGACAGGCCTCCCTACAGCCAGTGAGAGACAGGAGAGAATATGTAGACAGATTTTTAGAAAGATGTAAGAACAGCAGGGTTGTTGTGGTGTCTGATTTTAACTTTCCTTACATTGACTGGGACTGACATTATGCTAGGGACTTGAATGGGCCAGACTTTGTAAAGACCATTCAGAGGGGTTTCTTGACACAGTATGCAATCAGTCCAACCAGGGAAGGGGTTATACAAGCTGATTTTGGGAAATGAGATTGACCAGGTGAGTGAAGTTTCAGTGGGGGAGCATTTCAGGAGTAGTGACCAGGATACTGGGAGTTTTAAGATACTCATGAATAGGCATAACAGCAGTTCTCAGGTGAGGGTGTTAAATTGGGGGGAAACAAGCTACAACAAGATTAGGCAGGAACTGGATAGTGTTGATTGGATCAGACATGTGGGAGTACTTCAAACAGCAGTTCATAAGAGTTCAGGAGCAGCATATTCCTGCGAGAATGAAGGATGGGTATAGCAAGTTATGTGAACCTTGGATGACCAGGGATGTTATGACTTTGATCAGAAAGAAAAGGGAAGCATAAGTAATGTCTGGGAGGATGGGAACTGACCTAGCCCTTGAAGTATGTATGGAAACTAGGAAAAAACTTAAACAAGGAATTAGAAGGGCTGAATGGGATCATGAAATATTATTAGCAAACAGGATTAAGAAGAATCCCAAGGTGTTTTATACACGTATAAAAAGCAAGAAGGTAGCTAGGGAAAGAGTTGGCTCACTGAAGAACAAGAGAGGCAATGTATTCATGGAGCCAGAAGAGATAGGTGAGGTCCTAAATGAATACTTTGTATTGGTATTCACAAAAGTGAAGCAATTGGCGGTGGATCATCTCAAGGAAGGGAGTGTTGAATTGCTCAGTCAAGTTGCTATTAAAAAGGAAGAGACGTTGTGAGTTTTAAAAAGCAGTAAGGTTGAAAAGTCCCCGAGTCCTGATGGGATCTCTCCCAGAATATTGAGGGAGGCAAGATAACAAATTGCTGGAGCATTGTATCTTCTTTGGCCACAGATGAGGTCCCAGAGGACTGGAGAATAACTAATCTTTTCCCATTGTTTAAGAAGGGTAGCAGGGATAATCCAAGAAATTACAGGCCAGTGAGCCTCACATCAGTGGTAGGGAAATTATTGGAAAAGATTCTTAGGGACAAGCTCTATAGCAATAAGAAGCAAATGGACTGACCAGCGATAAAGAGCATGGTTTCGTGCGGGGGAGCTCATGCCTCACTAACTTGATCAAGATTTTTTGAGGTGGTGACGCAGATGATTGATGAGGAAAATGCGGTTGTTGTTGCCTACATGGACTTCAGTAAAGCCTTTGACAAGGTCCCTCATGACAGACTACTACAAAAGATGAAGCTTCTTGATATCAGGGGTGAACTGGCAAGATGGATACAGGACTGGCTTAGTCATGGGAGACATGGGGTTCTGGCGGAAGAATGCTTTTTGGGATGTAGGGCTGTGACTAGTGGGGTTCAACAGGGACACAAATGATTTGGAGGGAAATATAGCTGGTCTAATTAGTAAGTTTATGGTCGATGCAAAAATTGGAGGAGTTGCAAATAGTGAAGAGGATTGTTAGAGGATACAGCAGGAGATAAATCAGCAGGAGGCATGGACAGAAAAATTGCAGCTGGAGTTTAATCTGGAAAAATGTACGGTGATGCATTTTGGAAGGTCAAGTACAGGTGGAAATTATACATTGAATGGCAGAACCCTTAGGCATATTAGTGTGCAACCCACAGATCACTGAAGGTGGCAGCGCACGTAGATAAGGAAGTAAAAAGGCCTATGGCCTGCTTGCCTTCATTGGAAGGGGCACTGAGTCCAAGGATAGACAAGTTATGCTGCTTTATAGAACTTTAGTTAGGCCACATTTGGAATATTGCTCACAGTTCTGGGCATGACAGTATCAGAAGGATGTGGATGCTTTGGAGATGATACAGAAAAGGCTTACAAGGATATTGCCTATTATGGGGGATTTTAGCTATGAGGAACGATTGGATAGACTGGGTTTATTTTCAATGGAATGCAGAGGTTGAGGGGAGGCCGATAGAAGTTTATAAGATTGTGAGTGGCATGGATAGAGTTAAAAGCATGAGGCTTTTTCCCAGGGTAGAGGGGTCAATTACTAGGGGGCTTAGATTCAAGGTGCAAAGAGAAAAGTGTGGCAATGAAAAGAGATGTGCGAGGCAAGCTTTTCACACAAAGAGAGCCAAGGGTCTGGAATCCGCTGTCAGAGGGGTTGCTGGAAGCAGACATAATAGCAGCGTTCAAGAAACACCTGGATTAATAGTGAATACAGTTTTAATGTGGAAAGGTGAAATGTGTCAGCGCAGGCTTGGAGAACCGAAGGGCCTGAATCTGTGCTGTATTGTTCTTTGTTCTTTGATCTGGGCTTGGATGATGTTGAATCTGTTTGGATGTAGGTAAATAACAGCAAAGGAAAGAAGATACAGATAGGAGCAATGTACATACTCCCCGAACAGCAGCCTCCCTGTGGGAAAGTATATAATTATCAAATAGTTGCAGCATGTAAAAAGAACACGGCAATAATAATGGGTGACTTTGACTGAATCAACATGAAGACTAATCAAATTGGAAGGGGTATCTACAACAGCAAATTCATAGAATGCATTAGAAATAGTTTCCTAGCGCGATATGTTGTGAGGCCAACCAAGGAACAGGCTATCCTGGATCTAATAATGAGTAATGAGGCAGGTTTAATAAATGACCTATGAGTAAAAGACCCTGTAGGAAGTAGTGATTGTAACATGATGGAATTTAATATTCAGCTTGAGTGTGAGAATTTTGTGTCAGAAGCAACAGTGTTTAACTTAAAGGAACTGAAAAGAGTTAAATAGATTGGAACTTTATTTGCTGGAATTTAGAAGAATAAGAAGTGATCTCATTGAAATATATCAATTCTTAAGGAGCTTGACAGGGTAAATGATGATTGAGTTAGCTAAGCTGACTCAGCAGATAGATGAACAGGGAAGACAGTGATCAAGCAGTGGAAAACATTTAAACAGGTTATGGATGACTCTCAGCAAAAGGAATCCCAGTAAGGAGAAAATATTCTGAGACAGGGATGAACCACTATGGCTAACCAAGGAAGTTAAGGATGGTGTTAAATTGAAAGAAAAAGCGTATAAAGAGGCAAAAGTCAGCTACAGACCCAAAGATTAGGATAAATTCAGATTTTAGCAAAAGAGAACTAAACACATAATGAGAGAGAAAATAAATAACAAGGGCAAACTAGCAAGGAATATAAAACCTGACAATCAGTGTCTTTAAAGGTATGAAAAGGAAGGGAGTAAACACAAGCCCCTTAGAAAATGAATGAGTGGAAATAGTTATGGGGAACAGGAAAATGGCAGAAGAATTTAACAGATAATTTTCATCAGTGTTTACAATGGAGCATCCCATTTATACTAAATAATGCGGGGAAGGAATTAAGTACAATCACCAGAGAAGTGGTGTGAGACAAATTAATGGGTCTAAAGGCAGATAAGTCCCCTGGCCATTCGGGCTTACATCCGAGGATCCTAAAAGAAGTACCTACCAAGATAATGGGTGCATTAGTTGTAATTTTCTAAAAATCCTTGGGTTCTGGTGATGTACCAGATGATTAGAAAACTGCCAACGTGACATTGCTATTCAAAAAAGGAGAGAGGCAAAAAGCAGGTATCTATAGGCCGATTGGTCGAACGTCTCGTGTTGGAAAAATGTTGGAATCAATTATTAAGGAAATAACAGCAGAACATTTGGGAAATGAACCCTAATCAAGTAGAGTCTGCATGGCTTCATGCAAGGGAAATTGTGTCTGACTAATTTATGAGAGTTTTTTAAGGAAGTCTCAACCAGAATGTATAGAGGGGAAGATGGAGGGGTAGATGCATTTGCTCTTCCAGAAGTGGACAAGGCACCTCAATAAGGTTAAGTCAAAAGGATAAGTGCCCATGCCTTTGGAGGCACTGTATTGTCATGGATAGAGAATTGGCCAATGGGCAAGTGGGGATAAGAAGTTATTTTTCAGGCTGGCAACCTGTAACCAGTGGGTTCTACAGGGATCAGTATTGGGACCCCAATGTTTACAATGTATTTTAATGATTTGGAGGAAAGAAGCAAATGTACGGTCGTCAAATTTGCAGATGACTCAAATATAATGGAAATACAAGTTGCAAAGGGGCTACACACAGTTACAGAGACATATAGATAGGTTGTGTAAGTTGGCAAACAGTCGGCAAAAGGAAATGCTAGGAATGTAGGAAAATGTGAAGTTGTTCATTTTGGAAGGGGGAACAAAAGAACAGAATTATTTAAATGGGGAAAAACTGCAGAAAGCTGCAACACAAAAGCTCTTGGGGATACTTGTGCACAAAACACAAAAAGGTCACACACAGGCGCAGCAGGTAATCGGGAAAACTAATGGAATGTTGACCCTTATTTCAAGAGGTTGAAGCATAAGAGTTGAGAAGTCTGATGCAACTATACAAGGTGCTGGTGATGTCTCATGTGGAGTACTGTGAGCAGTTTTGGCCTCTTTATTTAAGGAAACATATTATTTCAATTGAGGCATTCAGAGAAGGTTCATGAAATGATTCCTTGTAGGGAGGGACTGTCTTATGGATAAAGGTTAAACAGATTAGGACTCTATTTACCGGAGTTTAGAAGAATAAGAGGTGATCTCGTTAAAACATAATGGATTCTTAAGGGGCTTGACAGGATAAATACTGCAATGATGTTTTTCCCCCATGGGAGAGCCTGGGACCAGACAGCATAGCCTCAAAACTTAAGGGGTGCCACTTTAAGACTGAGATGGATTTGTAATCAAGGGATACGGTGGGGTGGGGGGGGGGGGGGGGGGGAAGCAGGAAAGTGGATGTGAGGAATGTGGGATCAGCCATGATCCTTTTGAATAGGAAAGTAGACTCAAAGGGCTAAGTGGCCTACTACTGTTCTTATTTTTTAATGGTAATTCTCAGTTTTAGATAGCACTTAAGTTTTCACATTTTTCCCCAATTTTCCCCTTGCCCTACTGTCCAAAAAGAGCTTAACAATATTTCTTGTTTTTAAGATAACAAAGTGTGGAGCTGGATGAACACAGCAGGCCAAGCAGCATTTTAGGAGCACAAAAGCTGACGTTTCGGGCCTAGACCCTTCATCAGAAAAGGGGGGATGGGGAGAGGATTCTGAGATAAAGAGGGAGAAAGGGGGAGGCGGATAGAAGATGGATAGAGGAGAAGATAGGTGGAGAGAAGAGTATGGGTGGGGAGGTAGGGAGGGGATAGGTCAGTCTGGGGAGGACGGACAGGTCAAGGGAGCGGGATGAGGTTAGGAGGTAGGAAATGGAGGTGTGGCTTGAGGTGCGAGGAGGGGATAGGTGAGAGGAAGAACAGGTTAGGCAGGCGGGGACGAGCTAGGCTGGTTTTGGGATGCAGTGGGGGGAGGGGAGATTTTGAAGCTGGTGAAATCCACATTGATACCATTGGGCTGCAGGGTTCCCAAGCGGAATGTGAGTTGCTGTTCCTGTAACCTACGGGTGGCATCATTATGGCACTGCAAGAGGCCCAGGATGGGCATGTCGTCTAAGGAATGGGAGGGGGAGTTGAAATGGTTGACGATTGGGAGGTGCAGTTGTTTATTGCAAACCGAGCGGAGGTGTTCTGCAAAGCGGTCCCCAAGCCTCCATTTGGTTTCCCCAGTGTAGAGGAAGCCACACCGTGTACAGCGGATGCAGTATACACATTGGCGGATGTGCAGGTGAACATGTGCTTGATGTGGGAAGTCATCTTGGGGCCTGGGATGGGGGTGAGGGAGGAGGTGATGGGGGCAAGTGTAGCACTTCCTGCGGTTGCAGGGGAAAGTGCCGGGTTTAGTGGGGATGGAGTGGAGTGTGGAGCGGACAAGGAAGTCGTGGAGAGAGTGGTCTCTCTGGAAGGCAGACAAGGTTGGGGTTGGAAAAATGACCTTAGTGGTGGGGTTGGATTGTAGATGGTGGAAGTGTCAGAGGATGATGTGTTGTATCCGGAGGTTAGTGGGGTGGTATGTGAGGACTAGGGGAATTCTCTTTTGGCAGTTATTGTGGGGGCGGGGTCTGAGGAATGAGGTGCAGGAAATGCGGGAGACACAGTCGAGGGCATTCTCGAACACTGCGGGGGGGGGGATGTTGCAATCCTTGAAGAACGAGGACATCTGGGATGTACGGTAGTGGAATGCCTCATCCTGGGAGCAGATGCAGCGGAGGCGGAGGAATTGGGAATAGGGGATGGAATTTTTGCAGGAAGGTGGGTGGCAGGAGGTGTATTCTAGGTAGCTGTCGGACTCGGTGGGCTTGAAATGGACATCAGTTTGTAGGTGATGGCCTGAGATGGAGACAGAAAGGTCCAGGAAAGTGAGGGAAGTGTTGGAAATGGTCCAGGTGAACTTAAGGTTGGGGTGGAAGGTGTTGGTGAAGTGGATGAACTGCTCGAGCTCCTCTTGGGAGCAAGAGACAGCACCGATACAGTCATCAATGTAACGGAGGAAGAGGTGGAATTTAGGGCCGTGTACGTGTGAAAGAGGGACTGTTCCACGTAAGCTACAAAGAAGCAGGCATAGCTTGGGCACATGCGGGTACCCATGGCCACCCCCTTTGTAGGAAGTGGAAGGAAACGAAAGAGAAGTCGTTGAGGGTGAGGACGAGTTCAGCTGGGCAGATGAGGGTGTCGGTCCACCACATACAACCCCACCAACCCCTGGATCCAATACATCATCCTCCCACACTTCCACCATCTACAATCCAACCCCACCACTAAAGACATTTTTCCAACCCCACCCTTGTCTGCCTTCCAGAGAGACCACTCTGTCCGCGACTCCTTTGTCCCCTCCACACTCCCCTCCAACTCCACCACACCCAGCACTTACCCCTGCAACCGCAGGAAGTGCTGCACCTGCTCATACACCTCCTCCCTCACCCACATTCCAGGCCCCAAGATGACTTTCCACATCAAGCAGATGTTCACCTGCACATCCGCCAATGTGGTATACTGCATCCGCTGTACCAGGTGTGGCTTGGGGACTGCTTTGCGTAACACCTATGCTCAGTTTGCAATAAACAACTGCACCTCCCAATCACGAACCATTTCAAACCCCCCCCCCCCATTCCTTAGACGACATGCTCATCCTGGGCCTCCTGCAGTGCCATAACGAAGCCACCCGTAGGTTGCATGAACAGCAACCCATATCCTGCTTGGGAACCCTGCAGCCCAATGGTATCAATGTGGATTTCACCAGCTTCAAAATCTCCCCTCCCCCCACTGCATCCCAAAACCAGCCCAGCTCTTCCCCGCCTGCCTAACCTGTCCTTCCTCTCAACCATCCCCATCTCCCACCTCAAGCTGCACCTCTATTTCCTACCTACTAACCTCATTTTGCCCCCTTGACCTGTCCGTCCTCCCCAGACTGACCTATCCCCTCCCTACCTCCCCACCCACACTCTCCTCTCAACCTATCTTCTCCTCTATCCATCTTCGCTCTGCCTCCCCCTCTCTCCCTATTTATTTCAGAATCCTCTCCCCATCCTCCCTTTTCTGATGAAGGGTCTAGGCCCGAAACGTCAGTTTTTGTGCTCCTAAGATGCTGCTTGGCCTGCTGCATTCATCCAGCTCCACACTTTGTTATCTCAGATCCTCCAGCATCTGCAGTTCCCATTATCTTGTTTTTTAACTCTGCCAGCCTGGTATAGACAGTGGAAATTGTCATTGTGAGTAGAGTCTGATAAAAACAGCAATCAGCTTTGGAAATAATGCCAAAATTACAGAACTCGAACTTCACACAGAGATTCTTTAAAGGGATATAAATTAAATGCTAGTTAAAATATGACTCACATTTACTGTACACCTGTTCTGGAACTGTGGTCGTTCCACCTGGGACAACAGTTAGTATCTGAGCGATTTGCATTTGCATGCAACCAACAAAATGAATCAAGTTCAACAATTTGCTGGTTCTGCTCAGTGTTTGTTCTAGATTTCTCCACCTTCTGATGCAGCTGGCAGCCAATCCGATTCACAGCGTGCGCATGATGTCTGCAAAGGCTCTGGTTGCACTGGTCCCACTCACGGAATACAGCAAGGTGCTGGCATCTTTGGTTAGAGACTTACCTCCTTGTGGTACACCCACCTCCCACAACAGACTGCATGGCCAACTGCTGCAGATGGAAGCTGTCCTGGAAGCTGGGCTGGATGCAGGCTGGTGAGTTAATCCATTTGTGCAAGCTCTGCAGCCCAACGTTAAAGTACATATCACATATTTCAGAACCACTCTCTTTCAACGGGCACCCAGAAACCCAATATTTGCTCAGTACCCAGTTTGAGACATTAAATATTTAAAATTTTGTCGAGAATTTGAATCTTTTGTGCAAATTTAATATGTAAAAAAGGAAATAAAACCTTGAACAAACAACACCATATGATAGGAAAAACAGGTTATGTGTCTGGTCTGTACTGTTTGGAGTTTGAAGACTAAGACTGCCCTAAGTGAACACATGCCTAGTCAATGTCTTTGCCTCTCTTTCTCTGGCTGTCATTCAGCTAGGATTTGAGTTGGAGACACACAGGCACATCAGGGAGGGAGGGAAACCCATGGATCTCAAGACGTAGCTTATAGCGGGACCCATGCTCAGAGGGTTTGGTGCAATTAATAACATTCAGACCAAGAAGAAAACAAGTGAGATAGAGAATTAGGATCCAAAGAAATTACCTCTGTCCAGTAGGTGCAATGTACTTGCTATTTTAGATAATAAGAGACTGTCGGAAGGAAAGTCATACTGTGGCTTCTTGGAGACTGGGAAATAGTCAAGGGAGGATATGTCAAGTGGTAGCCATCAGAGATTCAACACTTATTGTTGTGGACCAGAGCAGATCATCACCCCTCTCCCAAAGTACTATAAGGAGACAGCCTAGAACGTAACTTTTATATTTATTTAAAGACAAGTGTAAGGCATTTTGTTCCAGGTGTGATTCGATTGGCTTTAATCAAAACACACTTTGCTCTTACAACATAGTTAAAATACCAAAAAAAAAGCATAACTTTAACCCAATTGACAAAAGTAACAAGATAATGTCTTATTTAACCACTGTTAACCAATTGTTCCAACACAGGCAGCATTCTATGAACATACCCTTTGGCAAAAATGCAATTCAGCAAAATAGTTATGATTGTTACATGCTTGGTCTCCCCAGTCTAGAAGAAAGAAACAGTCTGGCCCTTTAGATTTTTTCAGAGAAAGCAGTAGCAGAGAACTTTCTCAATTAACTGAAAGCAAAACTCGGGATATTGCTGGACCTGTGTGAGCTCTGACTCTGTCTACTCATGATTCTTTTCACTTAAAAAAAACACAGGGAGAACTCTGAAGCTGTTTACAAACTGCTTATCTGAAGGAGACATTTTGGAACCACTGTGGCAACACCCCTCTGCAAGAGAAACAGCAAGAGCACATATCTCTTAAAGGCACAGTATCAGCACATTAGGGTGATGTAGGTTTGACGGCGAATCTAGTATGGTATATTCCCTGTTGTTGGGATCTTAGAGACGCAGTATCACAAAAGGAAGCCATTTGGCCCATCAGATCTATGACACCCTCTATAGAGCAATCCAGTCAGTTCCATACCCTTGACCTATACAAGTTTATTTCCCTTAAGTGCCTATCTAATTTCCTTCTATATGTACAGTTATGTCCACATCGACCACAGTGTACTTTCAGTAACTTTCAGGTTTTCGTCAATATTTCAACATTTCTTCCTCACAATCCATTGTGCCCAAAGCTCTAAATGTGCGTCTCCAGGTCCTTGTACCTTAAGGATTTTATTTGTCTATTCAGGTGTTGCAGTCTATCCTGTTCATTCCGTTATTATGTGGCAATTTATCAGATTCCTCTTAAGTTCAAATACACCATGTTGGCCACACTGCCCTCATTAGATCGGTCTGAGCCTTATTACAAAAGCTGAACCATACATATTTTTTCATTTAAAACAGAAACGTTCTGAATTCCTAAGTTACTTTTACATTAGGAGTGTTAATTTAGAACTAGATTATCCATTCAAAAAGCTTTTAGCACAATAGAAGTCAAACTGACTGGCCCACATTTGCTGAGTTTATTTTCACATCATTTCTTGAACAAGAAATATTTGGAACTCACCAACCCTCTGGCACCGCCTCTTCGTCCAGGGAGATTGGAAGGATTACGGTCAGAGTCTCTGTATTTTCCACCCTTACTTCCCTCAGAGTACTGCTAACCTTTGCTTTAGCTGGCACCTTATAAACCAACAGAGATGAGATATCCCAGCTTCAAATAGCTGCCTTCATCTACAGCTGTTTGCTTGGCCTAGTTTGGAACAAAAAATGTCTCCATTTGACATGAATTTACTGTAAACTTAATTGAGAATATTTATGGACTCAGCTGTGCACCAGAACTATTTCTTAACATGAGACATCTCCTGACTGCCCAAACTTTGGGAATTAAAGTTGTACTATTTGTGAAACTGCCTATAGACCCTTTAAACATTTCAAACACTTCTTCAGTGTTACTGGATTTAAAACTCAACATTATACTGTTTTGTGTCAGAGATAAGTTAATAGGATACCAGACAATAGGAACTGCAGATGCTGGAGAATCCAAGGTAACAAGGTGTGGAGCTGGATGAACACAGCAGGCCAAGGCTCTAGGCCCGAAACGTCAGCTTTCCTACTCCTAAGATGCTGTGTGGCCTGCTGTGTTCATCCAGCTCCACACCTTGTTATCTCTTGTACTGCTTTGTGTTCACAGTGTTTCTAAATAATAACTAAACTCCTGTTCACAGCTATAAGGCCACCTGTATGTTTTCCTTTACAGCTTAATTCCCCGAGAGCTTCAGGATGTGGTGAAGAGTCTGGAAATGAAGCTTTGGTTGGTGAGCCAAGCGCAGCGTTGTCCACTGATCCAAGCTGCTTACCTGAAGATAGTTTCATTGATACTGAGTTTGTGCAGTGAAGAGTTCTTGTGCAGTCTCCAGCTAGTGCTTCTCGCTGAACTGGAGACTTCTCCAACCAGGCTGATGGTAGAGTAACTATTTATGCTGTAACTGAATATTATTAATGCCTCAGGAGCTCTATTTATGCCATAATGGCAATTTATGCTGATACTATAAGCTGATGTATCACTAATACCTGTGTTTGTGACCTATGATCATTCTTCTGTCTAGATCGGCTCTGGGATATTTCGGAGAGCTGCAACTCGCTACCTATGTGCCGAGGCAGTGCGTGCAGGAAATACGCACCAGCTGGAGCGGATTGGCAGGTTGTTACTGTGTGAAGACCTTGACATCCGCCTTGCTGCCCTCACCTGGATCATGCAGGATCTCAGTTGCAAGGAGCAGCTGGCTGGCAGCTTGATATTGAAACTTCTATTGGTATGGCAATCATTCCATTTCTCAATCCTTTTTAGTTTATTCATAGGAAGTGGGTGATGTCTAAGCCACCATTTATCGCTCACCACTAATTGCCCGCAGGGCAGGGACAATAAGACCATAAGATGTAGCAGAAGAAATAGGCCATTCAGCCATTGAGTCTGCACTGCCATTCAATTATGACTGATATGATATGACGCCGTTACTAAATCAAGAATCTAAATATTTTTGTCTGACCTCTGTGACTTGCTTCCATATCCCACTGTGGCAATCAGTTCCACAGATTAACCACCCTTTGATTGAAGAAACTCCTGCTTATCTCAGTTCTAAAGGGCCGTCACTTCACACTGAGGCTGTGTCCCTGGGTCCCAGTCTCTCTTATTAGTGGAAACATCTTTTCTCTGTCTGATGTATCCAGACTGCTCAGTATCTGTAAGTTTCAATCAGATTGCTCCCTTATCCGTCTAAACACTGAGTACAGACCCAGCGTCCTCAACTGCTCTTCATATGACAAGCCCTTCACCCTCAGAATCATTCTTGTAAACCTCCTCTGGACCCCTGCAACGCCAGCACATCTTTCCTGAGATACATGGCCCAAAGCTGCTCACAATATTCCATTGCGTCCTAACCAGAGGTTTATACAGCCGCGGCTCTACATTTCCTGCTCTTGTATTAGAGTCATCTTGAATGCTATATTACATTTGCCTTCTTAACCACCAACTGAACCTTTCTGTTAACCTTAAAAGAAGCCTGAACTAATACCCCTAAGTCCCTTTGCGCTTCAGATTTCTGAAGCCCATACCCATTTAGAGAGTGGTCTGTACCTTTGTTCCTCCTACCAAAATGTATAATCTCACACTTCTCTGCATTTTATTCCATCTGCCACTCTTTTGCCCATTTGCCGAGCATATCCAAGTCCTTCTGCAGCCTCCCTGCTTCCTCAACACTACCTGTGCCTCCAACTATCTTTGTTACGTCTGCAAATTTAGCAACAATACCCTCAGTTTCTTCTTTTGGATTGCTAACATACAACATGGGTGCAGTCTGTCTGGTCCGAATGATTTATCTGCCTTCAGGCTTTTCAGCTTCTCTATAGTGATGGCCAGTACAGTCAACTCTGCCCCTGACTGTCTTGAAGTTCTGGTTTGTTGCTGGTGTCTTCAACAAAGTACCTAGTCAGTTCCTCCGCCATTTGTTTGTCCCCCAATACTACTTCTCCAGCATCATATTCCAGCAGCCCAGTATCCACTCTCGCTTCTCTCTTACCTTTTAGATATCTAAAAAATCTCTTGCGATCCTCTATTATATTACTAGCTAGCTTATTCTCATATTTCATCTTCTACTCCCTTATTGCTTTTTCAGTTATCACCTCCTCGTTATTAAAGGCTTTACAATCCTCTGGCACTTGAGAGTCATCCACTTTGCTATGGATCCGGAGTACATTTAGGCTATGTTGGGTAAGGATGACACACTTCTTGAAGGTGTCAACTCTCCCCCAGGGTGCTGTTCCTGAAAGTGCTGACTCCTCCTGGATACAGTTCCTGAAGGTGCTGACTTTCCTGGGGATATAGTTCTTGAAGGTGCTGATTTTTCCAGGGGTCCAGCCTATAATGTGGATTCCAGAACTCTTATAATTCTTTAGCTGTGGCCAAACCAATGTTTTATACAGTTCCAGCATCATTACCGTCTTAAAATCTCTGCCTCATCTAATATAGGCAAATATCCTCTATGTCTTCTTAACCACTTTATCTATCTGTCCTGCTACCTTAATGTATATGCACACCCCGGTCCCTCTAACCTTTGGTGTTTCCCAATGTCCTGCCATTCATCAATTATTCCCTTGTTACGTTTGTCCTCTCCAAGTGCATCACATCATTCCAATGAGAACTCCATCAACAAACCCATTGAACTGCCCATTATACAAACCACTGAAAAACAGAACTTAGAAGTAATGCCAACCACCCCAGCAAACAGAGGCATATAAATAACAAACAGGACAGAACACCAACGCTTCACCAGAGGTGCACTTAGCAGGGTGTTAGCTAACAGGGTGACGAAACACACCAGTTCGGCAAGCAAGTCTACAACCTCAACCACAACTCGAGCTACAAATCTTCTCAAAAACTTTCAATGAATCACCTCATGTTTATCCAGATTGATTTCCATTTGCCACTGATCAGCCCATCTGTATCGCCCTGTAATCTAAAGATGACTTCCTCACACTTTACCACTCCACCAACTTTTGTATCATTCATGAACTTACTGTCGACTCTCTTGAGCAGGGACTCCAACACAGATCCCTGTGGAACCTTACTGGACACAGACTTCCAGTCACAAAAAAGCCCCTGGACCATTACCGATGCTGTGTTCGCAACAAACAACTACATCTCCCAGTCGCGAACCATTTCAATTCCGCCTCTCCCCCCCCCCCCGCCCCCAACTCCTCAGACAACATGTCCATCCTGGGCCTCCTGCAGTGCCACAATGATGCCACCCAAAAGATGCAGGAACAGCATCTCATATTTCGCTTGGGAACCCTGCAGCCCAAGGGTATCAATGTGGATTTCACAAGCTTCAAAATCTTCCCTCTCCCCGACCACACTCCAAAACCAGCCCAGCTAGTCCCTGCCTCCCAAACCATTCCTTCCACCTCAAGCCCCACCCCCATTCCCTACCCACTAACTTCATCCTGCGCCCCCCAACCTGTCCGTCCTCCCTGGACTGACATATTCCCCACTAACTCCCCACCTACATTCACCTTCACCGGCTCCACCCCCGCCTCTTTGACCTGTCTGTCCCCTCTCACTCTATCTTCTCCTTTATCCATCTTCTATCCGCCTCCCCCGTCTCCCTATTTATTTCAGAATCCCCTTCCCCTCCCCCATTTCTGAAGAAGGGTCCCAACCCAAAACGTCAAGCTTTCCTGCTCCTCTGATGCTGCTTGGCCTGCTGTGTTCATCCAGCTTCACACCATGTTATCTCAGATTCTCCAGCATCAGCAGTTCCTACTATCTCTGGACCATTATCCACTGCTTGCTGTCACTCAGCCAATTCTGCATCCATTTTACCAAATTTCCTTGAATCTCTTGGACTCTTACTTTCACTGTCAGTCTCTTGTGCGGGATCATATCAAAAACCTTGCTGAATTCCAAGTAGACTATGCTGAATGCATTACCCCTGATCTACATGTCTGGGCACCGTTTCAGAAATTCGATCAGGTTGGTCAGACATGATGACCAACAAAACCACATTGTCTGTTCTTGATTAATCAATCCTTGCCTCTTGAAATGCCGATTAATTCTTTGTTCCCTAGAATTGCTTCCAGTTGCTTCCTCACCACTGAGATTCAAGTGATTGGCCTTTAGTTGCCCGATTTATCTCTGTCTTGGTTCTTGAAGCTGCAGACTCTGTAAGGACAGGGAGTCTCCATTGCGTTGTTGATGTTATTTGCCTCTAAGGCTGACTCTCTGAGTGCATATCCTCAAAATTACAGACCGTTATTTATTTGTGATAGTCAATAGTTTTCACTGACAGTCAGTGTTTTCTGTTTGATCCATGCAGAGCAACTTACAGGTGGTGTTATTGGAAGCAGAGCGAAGCTTGGAGCTCTTGAGAAGCTGGCTGGAAGCCATTGTGTTCCTGCAGGAAAACCTACATAAACTGGAGTCGAAGGCAGTGCCTGAAGATCTGAATCTGCGAGTGCACTGCATTGAGATATTGTTATCTAAAATAGAAGTGGCAAAGCTTGGACCCATTCTTCACAGTCAGGTCCTGCGTGCAGTCAGTGTGCTGCTGGCCGAGAGGTGAGAACATCAAACTGCTGGTGAGTGGTGGCGAGAACACTGCTTGAAGTGGGACGGTTAACATAGTTCACGACCCCTTGGTGAAGCTCGCTTCAGTGTCACACTGGGTTACAGTATTGGTGGGTATAGATTTGTCACTGTATAATGCTGGGATCTAGTACTGATGGGTTTAGACCTGTGTCACAATAGTGGGTACAGTACACATAGGGCAGATCTGTTTCTGTGTTACACTGCAGTACAGCATGGGCGGGACAGGTCTGTCACTGTGTAATACTGGGAAATAGTACTGATGGGTATAGATCTGTCACTGTATAAGGCTGGTGGGAATAGATCATCTGGTGGGCCCAAGGCCCGAGAGAAAGCGACAACTTACCTCACTTTAGACGTGGAGCCATAGAGTAAAACAGCATGGAAACAGGCCTTTTGACCCAACTGGTCCATGCTGACCATGGTGCCCACTCAGCTCGTTTCAATTGCCCGCAGTTGGTCGATGTCCCTCTAACCCTTCCCATCCATGTACCTTTCAAAATGGTTTTTAAATGTTGCTGTTGTACCTGCTTCAACCACTTTCTCGAACAGCCCATTCCATATACGCACCACTCTCTTTTGAAGAAATTGCCCCTCAGGTCCTTCTTAAATCTTACCCCTCTCATCTTAAACCTTAGCCCCTAGTTTTCAATTCCCTATTCCTGGAAAAAGACTCTATGCATTCATTCTATCTAAGCCCCTCATTGTTATATCCACCCTAATAAGGTCACTCTTCATTCTCCTACGTTCCAAAGAATGGAGTTATATCCTGGCCAATCTCTCTCTACTCAGGCCTACCCAGTGCTGGCAACATCTTTGTAAATTTTCTTTGCACACTTTCCAGTTTAACAATGTCTTTCCTATATCAGGGTGACCAAAACTGTACACAGTACTTCAAGTGTGGCCTCACCAATGACTTCTACAACTGTAACTTAACGTCCCAACCCCAATACTCAATGCTTCAACCGATGAAAACTAGCATGCTAAATGCCTTCTTCACCACCCTTTCCACCTGTGATGCTGCTTTCAATGAACTATATACTTGTACTCCTCGTTCCCTCTGTTCCACAACACTGCTCAGGACCTTACCATTTACTGTATAAGTCGTCAGAGGTAGTAGGAACTGCAGATGCTGTGATAACAAGGTGTAGAGTTGGATGAGCACAGCAGGCCAAGCAGCATCAGAGGAGCAGGAAGGCTGATGTTTCAGGTCTAGAACCTTCTTCAGAAATGGGGCAGGGGAAGAGGGCTCTGAAATAAATAGGGAGAGAAGGGGAGGCGGATAGAAGATGGATAGAGGAGAAGATAGGTGAAGAGGAGACAGGCCGATCAAAGTGGCGGGGATGGAGCCAATAAAGCTGAGTGTAGGTGGGGAGTGAGGGACGAGATAGGTCAGTCCAGGGAAGACAGACAGGTCAAGGTGGCGGGAGGAGGTTAGTAGGTAGCAGATGGGAGTGGGGCTTGAGGTGGGAGGAGGAGATAGGTCGGAGGAAGGACAGGTTAGGGAGGCGGGGACAAGCTGGGCTGGTTTTGGGATAAGGTAGGGGGAGGGGAGATTTTGAAGCTTGTGAAGTCCACACTGATACCATTGGGCCGCAGGGTTCCGAAGCGGAATATGAGGTGCTGTTCCTGCAACCTTCAGGTAGCATCGTTGTGGCATTGCAGGAGGTCCAAGATGGACATGTTGCCTGAGGAATGGGAGGGGCATTTGAAATGGTCGCGACTGGGAGCTGCAGTTGTTTAGTGTGCACCAAGCGAAGGTGTTCTGCAAAGCGGTCCCCAAGCCTCCGCTTTGTTTCCCCGAGGAGGCCACAACGGGTACAGCTGATATAGTTAGTATACCACATTGATAGATGTGCAGGTGAACATCTGCTTGATGTGGAAAGTCTTCTTGGGGCCTGGGTTGGGAGTGAGGGAGGAGTTGTGGGGGCAAGTGTAGCACTTCCTGCAGTTGCAGGGAAAAGTGCCAGGTGTGGTGGGGCTGGATGGAGAGTGTGGAGCAAACAAGGGAGTCCCGGAGAGAGTGGTCTTTCTGGAAGGCAGGTAAGGGTGGGGATGGAAAAATGTCTTTGGTGGTGGCATCGGATTGCATGTGGCGGAAGTGTCGGAGGATGATGCTTTGGATCCAGAGGTTGTTGGGGTGGTACTGGAGGACGAGGGGGATTCTGTTTTGGTTGTTATTGCGGGGAGGGGGTGTGAGGAATGAATTGCGGGAAATGAGGGAGACACGGTCCAGGGTATTCTCGACCACTGAAGTGGGGGGGATGTTGCGGTCCTTGTAAAACGAGGACGTCTGAGATGTATGGGAGTGGAATGCCTCATCCTGGGAGCAGATGCGGCGGAGGTGAAGGAATTGGAAATAGGGGATGGCATTTTTGCAGGAAGGTGGGTGGGAGAAGGTGTATTCTAGGTAGCTGTGGGAGTCTGTGGGCTTGAAATGGATATCGGTTTCCAGGTGGTTGCCAGAGATGGAAATAGAGAGGTCCAGGAAGGAGAGAGAGGTATTAGAGATGGGGATGAAGAGGTATCAGAGATCTGAGATACCTGTGCAATCGCCATCTGCAATCTGACCCCATCACCAAAGACATTTTTCCCTCCCCACCCTTATCTGCTTTCCGGAGGGCCCACTCTCTCCGGGACTCCCTTGTCTGACCCTACACCACCCCCACCTCACCCCCATCCCAGGCCCCAAGAAGACTTTCCACATAGAACATAGAACAATACAGCGCAGAACAGGCCCTTCGGCCCTCGATGTTGCGCCGACCTGTGAACTAATCTAAGCCCCTCCCCCTTATCCCATCATTATCCATATGCTTATCCAAGGACTGTTTAAATGCCCCCAATGTGGCTGAGTTAACGACATTGGCAGGCAGGGTGTTCCATGCCCTTACCACTCTCTGAGTAAAGAACCTGCCTCTGACATCTGTCTTAAATCTATCACCTCTCAGTTTGTAGCTATGGCCCCTCGTACAAGCTGACGTCATAATCCTCGGAAAGAGACTCTCACTGTCCACCCTATCTAATGCTCTGATCATCTTGTATGTCTCTGTTAAATCCTCTTTTCGCCTCCTTCTCTCCAATGAGAACAGACCCAAGTCCCTCAGTCTTTCTTCATAGGGCCTGCGCTCCAGACCAGGCAACATCCTGGTAAAATCTCCTCTGCACCTTTTCCAATGCTTCCACATCCTTCCTGCAATGGGGTGACTAGAACTGCGCGCAACATTCCAAGTGAGGCCGCACTAGCATTTGTACATCAAGCAGATGTTCACCTGCACATCTGCTAATGTGGTATAGTGCATCCGCTGTAACCGTTGTGGCCTCCTCTACATCGGGAAAACCAAGTGGAGGCTTGGGGACCACTTCGCAGAACACCTCCACTCGGTTCGCAATAAACAATTGCACCTCCCAGTCGCAAACCATTTGAACTCCCCCTCCCATTCCTCAGACGACATGTCCATCCTGGGCCTCCTGCAGTGCCACAACGATGCCACCCGAAGGTTGCAGGAACAGCACGTCATATTCGCTTGGGAACCCTGCAGCCCGATGACATCAATGTGGACTTCACAAGCTTCAAAATCTCCCCTCCCTCTACCTTATCCCAAAACTAGCCCAGCTTGTCCCTGCCTCCCTAACCTGTCCTTCCTTCCACCTATCCACCCCTTTCACCTCAAGCCCCACCCCCATCTCCTACCTACTAACCTCATCCTGCCCCCTTGCCTTGACCTGTCTGTCCTCCCTGGACTGACGTATCTCCTCCCTCACTCCCCACCTACACTCAGCTTTACTCGCTCCATCCCCGCCTCTTTGACCGGTCTGTCTCCTCTCCACCTATCTTCTCCTCTATCCATCTTCTATCTGCCTCCCCTTCCCCTCCGCCCTTTCTCAAGAAGGGTCTAGGCCCAAAACGTCAACTTTCCTGCTCCTCTGATGCTGCTTGGCCTGCTGTGTTCATCCAGCTCGACACCTTGTTATCTCACTGTATAAGTCCTACCTTGGTTTGACTTTCCAAAGTGCAACATCTCATGCTTATCTGTACTGAATTGCATTTGCCAACCCTCAGTCCACTTCCCTATCTGATCAAGATCCCTCTGTAATTTTTGATAACTTTCCTTGTTATCAACGATACATCCTAATTTAGTCTTCTCACAATGTTATCTCGTCCACATTGGGGAGATGAAATGCAGGCTGGGTGACTTCTTTGCAGAACACCTCCATTCTCCCTGTGAAAAATGACCCATTTCTGCAGACCACTGTGTTCCCATGCTCACATTTCACTCTTAGACCTGTTGCAGTGTTCCAGTAAGGCTTAATTCCAGCCTGAGAAACAACATGCCATCTTTTGCTCAGATACCTTTATAGCTTGCAGTACTCAACGTTGAATTTTAACAATTTTAGAGCATGAGACCCCTTTCCTTGATTATTGTCTGCTTCCACAACGCTGGGGCTTGTCATGACTTGGGTTGCTTTCAGTACGACCAGTTCATTTTCCCATAGTTCCTAGTATTTCCTATCTAGCTTCTTTTCTTCCTCGGCCTACTGTCAACAACCTCTTCACCTGCTTGTCGTTTTTCACCCTTTCTGTGCTCCCTCTCATCTATCCACTCAGTCTGTTCTTTCCCCCCATCCCACCCTACCCACCCCTTTTGTCAGCTTTAATACTATCCTATCCTGTCTGCTTCTAGAACGGTCACAGGACTCTAAATGTTAACTATTTTCTCCCCGCAGATGCTGCCAGACCTGCTGAGTATCTCCAGAAATTTCTGTTTTTGTTTGTTTGTGCACAGGTATAACTGTATAACATTGGAGTACAGAACTGACTTACAGAACTTATAGGTCTGACTTTGCATCGTATAGTACTGATGAAGATAGGTCTGGCTTTGTATAACACTAGGATACATTACTCATTGATGGGCCTCTCATTGGGAATGGGATGCCTATTCGTAACTTACTTCTTCACACATAAGTATGAACTTTAAATGACTAGTGGTCTCTGAGTGTGTGTTTGGCCTTCCTTTTAATATTATTGTTGATATTAAATAGATTGATTGTTTATGTTGTCCAACACTTTCTTCAGTTGCCAGGTTCTCTCTCTTGCTCTGTTGATGCGTTGGGTAACACTCCTGGAGCTCTGTAGTGATCCAACATCCAGTGAAATACTCCGTCTGGGTGCTGCCACCTCACTTGTCCAGGCAGGGGTAACAATGATAACATGGGCATTGATGGACTCTCTCAGACATGTGCCGCTCGTTGTCAGGTAATGATCTTGTGCTCCATTCAACTTGTGTTTTCATTACAAGGAGATTTGTCAGTGTGACTGTTTCTGAGTGTGGGTTCAAATTGAGG
Organism: Stegostoma tigrinum; assembly: GCF_030684315.1. NCBI lineage: Eukaryota > Metazoa > Chordata > Chondrichthyes > Orectolobiformes > Stegostomatidae > Stegostoma > Stegostoma tigrinum. The sequence continues at coordinate 50,693,648 of NC_081379.1, read as the reverse complement.
AAGAAAACATCTTGCTCACATTGTGGACTTTTATATGGTGCAGGCAAATACCCAGAACCAACTCTGCATCTCCTTGGGAGAGTGCAAGGTGTGAGGCTGTGACAGCACTGAAAAGTGACATTATTAGTAGATATTACACTCTTTGGGCATGTAATGTTGTCTTACCTTTTGAGACGGAGAAGATTTCACTCCTGAAAGGTCATTAATCAACGAGTCTGATGTATATAATTAGCAAACAAACCCATGGGGAGAATGGAACTTCCCTCACTCTACAAGCTGTCATGATCTGTATTGCTTGATCGGCCAAAAGAAGCAGATTCAATAGTAATTTTCAAAGGGAATTGAACAAATACTGAAGGGTCTAAGTGGAAAAACAGGAGAGCAGGATTAATTGGACTGTTCATTTACAGAGTTAGCATTGATACACTGGGCCAAATAGTCTCCTGATCTACATTCTTCCATCATGCTGCTTTTGATATTTTTGTAAGTTTTGGAGCTATTGATTAAGAATGCCACAGATTTCACTGCTAAACACATCATGGTAATACTAGTTAATAAAATGTGAGGCTGGATGAACACAGCAGGCCCAGCAGCATCTCAGGAGCACAAAAGCTGACGTTTCGGGCCTAGACCCTTCATCAGATGAAGGGTCTAGGCCCGAAACGTCAGCTTTTGTGCTCCTGAGATGCTGCTGGGCCTGCTGTGTTCATCCAGCCTCACATTTTATTATCTTGGATTCTCCAGCATCTGCAGTTCCCATTATCAATGGTAATACTAGTTATCAGGTTACCCTCAGAAGTGTCATGACTTAGTGACTAGCTACTGAATTTGAGAAGTCTGAGGTGCAATGGTTCATTGAGCCCCTGAAGTCAGGAAAAAGAGGGTTCATCACATAAAACATTGCCAGGATGTGGAATGATGTTACTGTGCTTTATAACCAAAGACAAATGTGAATAGGACACATATATGCTAGATCTGACGGAATGCCATCCTATTCAGTGCTCAATCTGAGGTAGTGCGGGTGGGTGTGATTACTGCTGGATCTGAGGGAATCTAAGAGTGTTTGAAGTTAGATCTGAGCTGGATTTTTGAGAATGTAATTGTGCTCAATGCTGGATATGAGGGAATGTGAGTGTATTCAATGCTGGATTTGTGGCAATAATAGTGCATTCAATGCTGGATGAGAACATTAAACATAGAAGCAGAATTAGGTAATTTGGCCCATTGAGCCTATTACACCATTCGATCAGGGCTGATATGTTTCTCAGCCCCATTCTCCTAACTTCTCCCCATATCCTTTGATCCATTTATTAATTAAGAACCTAACTAACTGTCTTAAATACACTGACCAATTTAGCCTTCACAGCTTTCTGTAGCAATGAGTTTCACTGCCCTCTGACTCAAGAAATTCCTCCTCATCTTAGTTTAAAAGGTTGGGCCTTCAGTCTGAGACTGTGCCCTCAGGCCTTAGTATCTTCCACGAATGGAAATATCTTCTCCATGCCCCCTGTGTCAGGCTTCTTAGTATTCCGTCAATTCCTATGAGATATGCCTCTCATTCTTCAAAAATCCATCAATACAGACTCAGAGTCCTCAACCACTAGCCATATGACAAGTCCTTCATCCCTGGGATCATTCTTATTAACTTCCTCTGGACAACCCTCCAATGCCAGCTCATCCTTTCTTAGATATGAGACCTAAAACTGCTCACAGTATTCCAGTTGCAGTCTGACTAGAGCCTTATACAGCCTCTGCTCTCATATTGTAGCTTCTTGAATTGGTACTAACATTACAATTGCGCTTCTAACTGCCGTCTGAGCCTGCATGTTAACCTTAAAAGAATGCTGAACTCTGATGCCTAAGTCTAGATTTCCAAATCCTTTCCCCTTTTAAAAAAAACTATGCTTCCAATCTTCCTGCCAAAGCTCGTCATATTTTTCCATCTGCCACTTCCACATTCCTGGCCTGTCCAAGTACTTCAGCAGCCACCCTGCTTCCTCAATATTATCTGTCCCTCCATCTATCTTTGTAGCATCTGCAAACTTGGCAACAATACCCTCAGTTCTTTCATGCAAACTGTTCATGTATAACATGGATAGTTGTGGTCCCAACACTGGTCCATAGTCAGCAGCTACCATTCTGAAAAAGATCCCTTTATCCCTACTCTGTCTTATTCCTTTCAGCCAATCCTCTATCCATGCCTTTATTTTGCTGCTAACGCCATAGGCTCTTAATTTTTTTAGTAGCCTCCTAAACAGCATCTTATCAAAAGCCTTCAGTAAATCCAGGTAGATGATGTCCACTGCCTCTCGTTTGTCTAACCTGCTGAGTAACTCCTCAAAGAATTTTAACAGGTTTGTCACGTATGACCGCCCCTTGATGAAGCCATGTTAACACAGCCCTTTGTTTTACCATAAACTTCTAGTTACTCCGTATCTCCTCTTTAATAATGGACTGTAAAACCTTACCAACGACCAAGATAAGGCTAACCAGCCTATAGTTTGCCACCTTCTACCTCCTTCCCTTCTTCAGCAGGAATGTTACATTAGCCATTTTCCAGTTCTCTGTGACCCTGCCTGATTCCTTTTATTCCTGAAAGATCACCACCAATGTCTCCATAATCTCCTCAGCTATCTCCTTCAGAACTCTGGTCTGGGTGATTTATCCACCTTCTGAATTTTTGCTTTTCCCAGTACCTTCTCTTTCGTGATATCCACTACCCTTACCTCTGACAAGTAAGTCTCTTCAAGTTCTGGTATGTTGCTGGTGTCATCCACTATGAAAACTGAAGCAAATTCAGTTCCTCCACCATTTGTTCATTCTACTTTACTAATTCTCCAGCCTCATTTTCCAATGGCCCAAACTTGTCTCTTTTAGATATCTGAAAAAAACTGTTGCAATCTTCTTTTATATTACTTTGCTGCGCCATATCGCTACCCTTTTAACATTTTCCATGCAATTGAATCCACCCTCCCCCACTCATTAGTCCAAAGCCCTGTCCACAACCCTAGCAAGGATTCTGGTCCCAGCATGATTCAGGTGGATCCCATCCCATCGCAACTGCTCTGCCCAAGGCCCTTAAGAAACTACAGAGGGTTGTGTGCATAGCCCAGACAAACACGGGAGCCGACCTTTCATCTGTGGACTCATTTATACCTCTCATTGCTGTGAAAATGCTGCCAACATCATCATAGACCCATCACACCCCAGTAATGCTCTCCTACAACCTCTTCTGGCACGCAGAAGATACAGAAGATTGAACTCATGCACCAGTAGGTTCAAGAACAGCTTCTTCTGTGCTATTGTTAGATTGATAAATAGACTCTCTAATGTTCAAATGATTCAAATAATGTTGACCTTGTTAATGTTGATCTTGCTGTGTGCACGTCCTGTGTGGTGTAACCTGTATGCCTCACCCTGTCCAGGTTTTTCACCCTACAATCTGTATGTCTTCGCTTACTATGATCGCCTGTGCCTCTTGCAAACAAAGCTTTTCACTATACTTAGGTACACGTGATAATAAATCAAATCTAATCAAATTAAACTAAACCAAATCAAATCATAAGCTTCAAAATCTCCCCTCCTCCAACCGCATCCCAAAACCAAGCCAGCTCGTCCCCGCCTCCCTAACCTTGTCTGTCTTTTCTCCCACCTATCCACTCCTCCCACCTCCAGCCCCACCCCCACCCCCACCTCCTACCTACCAGCCTCATCCCGCCTCCTTGACATGTCCGTCTTCCCTGGACAGACCTACCCCCACCCTAACTCCCCACCTACACTCATCTTTACTGGCTCCATCCCTGCCTCTTTGACCTGTCCATCTCCTCTCCACCTATCTGCACCTTTATCCATCTTCCATCCACCTCCCCTCTTTCTCTCTGTTTATTTCAGAATCCCCCATCTCTCCCCCATTTCTGAAGAAAAGTCCTGACCTGAAACGTCAGCCTTCCTGCTCCTCTGATGCTGCTTAGCCTGCTGTGTTCATTCTGCTCTACACCTTGTTATCTCGGATTCTCCAGCCTCGGCAATTCCCACTATCTCTAAATGCAATCAACTCTCTCTTTCCATTGTACTGGTGCCAGTCGTCCTATGAAACCCATTCTCCAACATCAGTCTTTGAGCTACATGTTTACCTCTTTAATCTTGTTAACCCTGTGCCAATTAGTTTGTGGCCTGAGATGGTAATCAAAGATTATTGCTTTTTTGGTTCTGCTTTTTAATTTAGTCCCTAAGTACTCATGTTCCCGCAGTAGAACCTCTTTCCACTTTTTACCTGTATGATTGATACCCATGTGAACCACAACAAGTGGATCTTTCCCCTCCCACTCCAAGTTCCTCTGCAGCCCAGATGAAATATCCTGAACCTGGGCACCAAGCAACACAGCTTTCGGGACTCCCAATCCTGGCCACAGAGGATAGTGTCTATTCCCCTGACTACTATTCCTGATTACAACTAAATTTCTCTTTGCACATTCTTTTGAATGGCTCCCTGTGCTATGGAGCTATAACCAGTTTTCTCAACCTCCCTACACCTCTCACTCATACCCACACAGGAAGCAAATATTTTAAAACTGTTAGACAAGCTAAAGGGCTGAGGATCCTTTAGCACTGCCTCCAGAATCCCTCTACCTGCCTCGTTCGTAGTCACACCTTCCTGTCCCTAACCACGGATTCGATGCAATACAGGTGTGTTCAGTGCTTGATTTGAGAGAATGGAATCATGTTCAATGCTGATTTTGAGGGAATTCCATTCAGTTGAATGCTGGATCTGATGGAATGATAGGGTCTTATTTGCAACATCTGATGGAATGCGATTGTGCTTATTGCTGGATTTGAGGGAATTCAAGTGCATTCACTGCTCAATCTGAGGGAATGCAAGGGTGTTCAGTGCTGGGTTTGTGAGAATGTGAGTGTGCTCAATGCTGTGTCTGAGGGAATGTGATGACTGCTAAATTTGAGGGAATACGATTACATGCAATACCAGCTTCACCTGATTGCCTGTTTTTTTTTACTTTTAGGATAACAAATGGAGGAATCCGTTTGTTGCAAGATGAGGATCCAAGGGTGAGGACAGAAGCTGCCAAGTTTGCTACTCAGGTGTACCTGTTATCTGCTAGCAGCAGTGAGCAGTTAACTCACTTTCAGCCTAACAGGGCTCTGCTTTGTCTGCTTGAGTTCCTGTTGCAGAATTGTTGGGACTGCAAGCAAGTATTTGAAGTTTTGATGCAGTATGTCCCAGCTGTAGATGTGGCTGCAATCTTGGTTGAACTAAGGAGTGAGAAGTAAGTTTGAATTTGATTCCTGGATGAGTATAATAGTTAAGACAAATGAGCTTTGAACCTGGATTAGTACATGGAACTGCAATGTTGTCATCACTTCAGAAACTTGATTGAGTAAAGGTCAGAACTAGCACCTCAACATTCCAGGATTTAGATGTTTCAAGCTTGCTAGAAAGGGACATAAAAGGGTGGGGAAGTTTCATTACGATTAAGGAGAATTTCACAGCTACACTAAGAGAGAACATCTTGGAGAGCTCATCCAGCGAGGCCGTATGGCTAGAACTCAAGAATAAAAAAGGTGCAATCACTTTGATCAGGTTATTTAATTTCCCAATTATTTACTGGGACTCCCTTAGTGCCAGCGGCTTAGATGGGGCAGACTTTGTTAAGTGAATCAAGGAGGGATTCTAGAAACAATATATAGATAGTCTAACAAGGGAAGGATCCATATTAGACCTAGCACTGGGTGATTGAGGTTTCAGTGGAGGAGCCTTTTGGGAACAGTGATCGTAATTCCATATGTTTTAAGATCGTTATGGGAAAGGAAAGATTACAAAAACAGAAATTAGAAACTACCGATGCTGGAGAATCCGAGATAACAAGGTGTCGAGCTGGATGAACGCAGCAGGCCAAGCAGCATCTTAGAAGCAGGAAAGCTGACATTTCGGGCCTAGACCCTTCATCAGACCTTCGTTTCTGAATTTGCAGAAGAATATAAAGGCAATAAGAAAGCCATCAGAAGGGCAAAAGGGGACATGAGACAGCTTTGGCAAGTAGGGTTGACAACAGTCCTTTGGGATTCTACAAATACATTAAGGACAAGAGGGTACTGAGGGACAGTATAGGGCCCCTTAAAGATCAGGAAGGCCACCTATGTGTGGAACTGCAGGAGATGAGGGCGATATTAAACGAGTATTTTGCATCAGGGTTTACTGTGGAGAATGATGTGGAAACTAGAGAACTTGGGGAAATAAGTAGTGACATGTTCAAAGTGCCCATATTACAGAGGAGGAGGTGTTGGATGTCTTAAAATGCATCAAGGTGGATATGTCCCTGGAACCTGATCAGGTATACCCTAGGACTTTGGGGAAGCTAGAGAAATGATTGCTGGGCCCCTTGCTGAGATATTTGTATCAATAGCACAGGTGAGGTTCCAGAAGATTGGAGGTTGGCTAATGTGATGCCACTATTTAAGGAAGGTGGCAAGGAAAAGCCAGGGAATTATAAACCAGTGAGCCTGACATCGGTGGTGGGCAAGTTGTTGGAAGAAATCCCGAGGGGCAGGATTTACATGTATTTGGAAAGGTGAGGACTGATTAAGGATCATCAACATGGCTTTGTGCATGGGAAATCATAAATCACTAACTTAATTGAATTTATTGAAGAAGTAACAAATAAGATTGATGAAGTCAGAGTGGTAGACTTGGTCTATATGGACTTCAGTCAGGAGTTTGATGACTTTCTGCATGTTAGACTGGTTAGAAAGGTTAGATCACATGGAATACAGGGAAAACTATCCATTTGGCTGCAGAACCAGCTTGAAAGCAGGAGACAGAGAGAATTGCTTTCAGACTGGAGGCCTGTGACCAGTGGTGTACCACAAGGATCGATCCACTGTTTTTTGTCATTTTTATAAATGATTGGGATGTGAACACAAGTTTTGCAGATGACACCAAAATTTGTGGTGTAATAGACAGCCAAGAAGGTTAACTTAGAGTACAGCGGGATCTTGAATTTATGGCTATTGGCCAAGGACTGGCAGATGGAGTTTAATTTGGGTAAATGTGAGGTGCTTCATTTTGGAAAGGTAAATCAGGTCGAGGCTTAGACACTTAATGATAAGGTCCTGGGGAGTGTTGCTGAACCTTGGAGTGCAGGCTCATAGTTCCTTGAAAGTAGAGTCAGAGGTGGTGAAGAAGACAGTACGGTCAGTGCATTGAGTATAGGAGTTGGGAGGTCATGTTACAACTGTACAGGACATTGGCTAGGCCAGTTTTGGAATACTGCATTCAGTTCTGGTCTGTCTGGTATAGGAAGGATATTGTGAAACTTGAAAGGGTTCAGAAAAGATTTACAAGAATATTGCCAGGGTTGGATGGTTTGTGCTGTGGGGAGAATCTGAATAGACTGGGACGGCTTTCCTTAGAGCATCAGAGGCTGGGGGGAAGCTTATAGAAGTTTTTAAAATCATGAGTGGCATGGATGAATTGTCAAGGTCTTCCCCCAGATTAGCAGCGTCCAAAACTAGAGAGTATAGGTTTAAGGTGAGAGGGGAAAGATTTGAAAGGGACTGAAGAGGCAACTTTTTCACACAGAGGGTGGTACATGTATGGAATGAGCTGGCATAAGAAGTGGTGGAGGCGGGTGCAATTACATTTAAAAGGCATCTGGATGGTTAAACGAATAGGAAGGGATTATAGGAATATGGGCCAAACGCTGGCAAATGGGATTGGAGTAATTTAGGATATCTGGTCGGCACGGACAAGTTGGACCGAAGAGTCTGTTTCCATGCTGTGCATTTCTGTGAATCTAAGTTAGTGTGACATGAGTTCTCATGCACAAAGCCATGTTGATGATTTCTAATCAATCCTTGCCTTTGCAAATATATGTAAATCCTGTCCCTCAGGATCCCTTCCAACAGCTTGCTAGCCTATAGTTCCCTGACTTTTCCTTACCACCTTTCTTAAATAATGACACCATGTTATTCTAGCGCCTCACTTGTGGCTGTCGATTTAAAATATATCTCAGCAAGGGGCCCAGCAATCACTTCCCTACTTCCCACAAAGTTCTAGGGTACACCCAGGGATTTATCTGCCTTGATGCGTTTTAAGATATCCAGCACCACCTCCACAGTAATATAGACACTTTTCAAGATGTTGCTGTTTATTTCCCCAAGTTCTCTTGCTTCCATAGCCTTCCCCCCAGTAAACATTGGAAAATATTTGTTTAGAATCTCCCCCATCTCCTGCGGTTTCAAACATAGCGGGTGTTGCTGATATTTAAGGGGCTCTTTTCTCTCTCTAGTTGCTCTTTTGTCCTTAATGTATTTGGAGAAACCCTTTAGATTCTCATCAACCCTATTTACCAAAGTTAGACCATAAGACCATAAGACATAGGAGTGGAGTAAGGCCATTCGGCCCATCAAGTCCGCTCCACCATTTAAATCATGGCTGATGGGCATTTCAACTCCACTTCCCTGCACTTTCCTTGTAGACCTTGATTCCTTCTGAGATCAAGAATTTGTCGATCTCTGCTTTGAAGGCATCCAACGTCCTAAGTTATCTCCTATCCTCTTTTTGCCCTCCTGATTTCCATCTTAAGTATAGTCCTGCTGCCCTTATACTGCTGCAGGGGTTCACTCGATTCCTGCTGTCTATACTTTACATGTTCTTCCTTCATCTTCTTGACCAAAACCTAAATTTCTCTAATCATCCAGAGTTCCCTACACCAACCAGCCTTGCCCTTCACCCTAACAGGAACATATTGTCACTGGACTCTTGTCATCTCATTTTTGAAGGCCTCCCACTTTGCAGCCATCCTTTACCTGCAAATAACTATTCCCGATCAACTTTTGAAAGCTCTTGGCCTTTCTCCAATTTAGAACTTTAACTTTTAGACCAGGTCTATCCTTTCCCATAACTATATTAAAACTAATTAAATTACAATCACAGGTCTCAAAGTGTTGTCCAGTGACGCCTCAGTCATTTGTCCCACCTTATTTCCCACAGTAGGTCAAGTATTGCTCCTTCTCTAGTAGATACTTCACATACTGAATCAGAAACTTTTCTTGTGCACACTTAACAAATTCCTCTCCATCCAAGCCTATAACGCAATGGCAGTCCCAGTCTATGTTTCAAAAGTTAAAACCTCCTATCACAACCACCCTATTATTCTTATAGATAACTTAGAAATCTTACAAATTATCTTCTCAATATTCTGCTGACTATTTGGGGGTCTATAGTACAATCCCAAAGAGATGGGCATCCCTTTCTTATTTCTCAGTTCCAATCAAATAACCTCACTGGACATACTCCCTGGAGTACCACCCCAGGTACAGCCGTAATGTTATCCCTAATCAAAAACACCAGTCCCCTCCTCTCTTGTCCTCTTTCCTATCCTTTCTCTAGCATCTATACCCTGGAACATTGAGCTCTCAGTCCTGTCCATCCCTGAGCCACTTCTCTGTAGTAGCTTTAATAGAACATAGCACAGTGCAACACAGGACCAGACCTTTCAGCCCAGGAAGCTGTGCCGGACATGGCACCAAATGAAACTAATGCCTTTTGCTGGCCCTTAGTCCATATCCCTCCATTCCTTGCATATGTTATGTCTAAAAGTCCCTTAAATGCCCCTATGGTGTCTGCCTCCACCACCATGACTGGCAGCACGTTCCAGACCTATGTCACTCTCTGTGTAAAACACTTGCCCCCTCTCACCTTAAGTGCCTGTCCCCTCGTATTAGACATTTCAACTCTGGGAAAATGATTCTGATTGTCAACCCTATTTATGAATTCTCATAATTTTTTTAATACAATCCCCACAGTGCGGAAACAGGACATTCAGCCCAACAAGCCCACTCCAACCCTCCAAACAGCATCCCATCCAGACCAATCCCCCCATTCATCCATGCAACCCTGCTTCTCCCAATCAACCCTCCGAATAGCATCCCATCCAGACCAATCCCCCAATCCATCCATGCAACCCTGCTTCTCCCATGGCCAACACACCCAATTTACACATCCCTGAACACTACAGGCAACTTAGCATGACCAAACCATGTAACTTGCACAAACCCTTCGGCTCAAAAGTCCACATTGACCTCATCCCACCCAGATCCATTCCTCCACACATCCCTGAACACCACAGCCAATTTATCATGGCCAATACACCTGGACTACACGTTTGGACTGTGGGAGGAAACCGGAACACCTGGAGGGTACCCACACAGACGCAAGGAGAATGTGCAAACTCCACAGACAGTCACCCAAGGGTCAAATTGAACCTGAGTTCCTGGCGCTCTGAGGCAGCAATGCTTACCACTGAGCCACTGTGCCGCCTTATGGCTCATACCCTCTAATCTAGGCAGCATCCCAGGAAACCTCCTGTGCACTGACTCCAAAGCCTCAGCATTCTCCCTGTAATGCGGTTGCCAAAGTTGAAGGCAATATGATATCCCAGTCCCAGGCTCCCAACCGTGCCCTGAGCTCATCTGCCTTACCTATGCATTGGAAAAATGCAGTTCAATTTATCAAACCTAAGTGGTTCTCTGCTCAATTCCTGCCTGCCTTGATGTTTGACTTGCTCCTTTTCCCAACTGCACCAGCCTCAGACTGATCCCCTTTCTCACTATCTGTCAGTATCCTGTAACAATTCCTGCCAGCCCTTTCTCATTAGTTTCAATTCTCTCAGGTGGCTCCAGCAAATCTCCCTGCCAGTATATTAGTTACCTTCCAATTCAGGTGTAACCCATCCTTCTTACACAGGTCGCTTCTATCCCAGAAGAGATTCCACTGATCCAAAAATGTATATCTAGCACCCTTGAGGACCTACTTTTGAAGCTCCTGCCTAATTTCCTATATTCTGTCCTCAGATCCTTGTCCTTTTCTCTTCCTATCTCATTGGTTCCAATGTATACAATGACTTCCTGCTAGTCTCTCTCTCCCCTTTGAGAATATTCTACACTGTCTCTGAGACATCCTTGATCCTGGCACCCAGGAGGCAAAAATATCTCATTGCCTGCCACAGAAAAGACAATCTATCCCTTCTGACAAGAGAGTCCCTATCAAAGTCAGTCACTTAGAGCTGATGTACCCCTCATTATATTTGAGCCAATCTCAGTTCCAGAATTTTAGCTGTCAGTGCTACATTCCCCTGAGAGTCTGTCACCCCCTACAATTTCCAAAACAACATATTTGCTTGAAGTGGGGATAGTCACAGGAGACTCCTGCGCTACCTCCCTATGTTTCCTGCCTTTCCTAGAGGTAAGCCATTTATCTGACTGTATCTGCGGTTTTTCTACCTTCTGAAACTGTCATGTATCGCATACCCAGCTCATGTAAATTCCTCATTACTACCAACTGCCACTGCAATCCTTGCAATCCAATAGGATTTGCAACCAAACATACCTCCTGCAGACATAATCATCAGTGACATTAAAATTCTCCCTAATCTCCCACATCTGACAGGAAGACAATACCTTGTTTATGTATACTGTGTGTTCTCTGCCAGCCAATTAATCTTCAATCCATGCTGATGCATTACCTGCAACACCAAGCATTTTTATTTTCTGCAATAACCTCTGATATGGCACTTAATCAAGTGTCTTCTGGAAATCAAAGTACGGACTGTTTACATACTCCCCTTCATCTGTTGCATATGTTACTCCTTCCAAGAACTCTAATTAAATTCGGTTAGAGATGAATTCCCTTTGACAAAAGCATACTGGCTCTTCCTGAACACTTTGACTATTTTTCAAAGTGCTCAATCTATAATCCCTTAAAAGATTGAGCCTAACACCTTTGTCACAACAGACACCAAGTTAATTGGCCTACATTTCTTTTTTCTACCTCCCTCTCTTTTTGAATAGGGGAGATATGTTTACTACTTTGTACACTGATGGAAGATTTCCCAAAACAAGGCAGTTTTGGAAAATTCACAGCAAAGCATCTACTCGCCCATTTGCAACATCTTCTAAAGACCCTAGTATGATGTCCATTTGAACCCTGAGACTTGTTGGCCCACAAACAGCTTCTGCGATTTTCAACAGAGACATTTGATGAAGTCTGTGCCCGTCTATCTGTAGTTCCGTCTGCACCATTAGCAAGAGAGGGAAAGAGAAGCAGAAAGTGATTTTCCAATCTTCAGTCAGCAATACTGCGAGGCTTAGAGCTGGTGGGGATTCATGAATTAGGTCGTGGGTACTAATGAGTGTCATTGTATTTTAGAGCAGCAAATCTCTATGAGGAGGATGAACCAAATGTCTTTGCCGAACCAGCCATCTTTGCTACAATCCTGCTGCCTTTTCTCCTCCGAATAGTAGAAAAGTGGGGTAGTTCTGCAGCCGGTCATGGCTGGCTGAAGGCTTGGGCCATAGATAACCACGCGGACATTGTGAAGAATATGAAACAGCTTAACCAGAGATGGATCCAAGGTCAGAATGATTCAAGGTTATTACTGTTAACCCAAGCCAAATCATCATATCCTGGAGCACTAGAGGCTGAGGGATGACCTTATATAAGTTTATAAAATCAGGAGAGGCATGTATAGGATGAACAACAAAGTCTTTTCCTCAGGGTGGGGGAGTCCAAAACTAGACAGCATTTGTTTAAGGTGTGATGGAAAGATTTAAAAGGGACCTAAGGGACAATGTTTTCATGCAGAGGGTGGTGCATGTATGGAATGAGCTGCCAGAGGTGGTGGTGGAAGCTGGTACAATTACAACATTTAAAAGACATGTTGATGAGTATATAAATAGGAAGGGTTTAGCGGGATAGCAGGATCTGCAGATGCTGGAGAATCTGGGAATACAAGGTGTAGAGCTGGATGAACACAGCAAGCCAAGCACCATCAGAGGAGCAAGAAGGCTGATGTTTCGGGCCTAGAATAGAGATTAGTACTAACCTCTATTCTATGTGTCAACATTACCCTTCACACTCAGACCCAGTGCATCACACACTGCTGTTTCACACTCTGGGACTGTGCATCACACATAGAGTTGTAGAGTTACGCAGCACAGGAACAGACTCTTCATTCCAACTCTGGCCAGATATCTGAAATAAATCTAGTTATATTTGCCAGCGTTTGACCTGTATCCCTCTAAACCCTAGATAACAAGGCGTAGTGCTGGATGAACACAGCAGGCCAAGCGGCATCAGAGGAGCAGGAAGACTGACATTTCAGGCCTAGACCCTTTGTCTGAAGAAGGGTCTTGGCCCGAAACATCAGCCTTCTTCCTCCTCTGATGCTGCTTGGCTTGCTGTGTTCATCCAACTCGATACGTTGTTATTCCAGATTCTCCAGCATCTGCAGATCCTGCTATCCCGCTAAACCCTTCCTATTTATATACCCATCAACACGCCTTTTAAATTTTGTAATTGTACCAGCTTCCACCACCACCTCTGGCAGCTCATTCTATACATGCACCACCCTCTGCATGAAAACATTGTCCCTTAGGTCCCTTTTAAATCTTTCCATCACACCTTAAACAAATGCTGTCTAGTTTTGGACTCCCCCACCCTGAGGAAAAGACTTTGTTATTCATCCTATACATGCCTCTTCTGATTTTATAAACTTCTCTAAAGTCATCCCTCAGCCTCTAGCGCTCCAGAGAAAATAGCCCCAGCCTCTTCAGCCTCTCCCGATAGCTCGCACCCTCCAACCCTGGCAACATCCTTGTAAATCTTTTCTGAATCCTTTCAAGTTTAATAATGTCTTTCCTATAGCAGGGAGACCAGAATTGAATGCAGTAGTCCAAACGTGGCCTAACCTATGTCCTGTGTGGCCGCAACAAGACCTTCCAACTCCTGTACTCAGTGCACTGACTAATAAAGGCAAGCATATCAAACACCTTCTTCACTATCCTATCCTCCCATGACCCCACTTCCAAGGAACTTTGAACCTGTACCCAAGAACTTGTCGTTCAGCAACATTCCCCAGGACCCTATCCTGAAGTGTATATGTTCTGTCTTGATTGGCCTTTCCAAATTGCAGCACCTGACATTTATCTAAATTAAACTTCATTTGGCACTCCCCACACATTGACACATCTGATCAAGGTCCCATTGTACACTGAAATAACTTTCTTCACTGTCCACTACACCACTAATTTTGGTGTCATCTGCGAACTTACTAATCATACCTCCTATATTCACATCCAAATTATTTCTATAAGTGACAAAAAGTAGCGGACATAGCATCAATCCTGCGGCACACCACCGGTCACAGGCCTCCAGTCCGAAAAGCAACCCTTCACCACCAGCCTCTGCCTCCAACCTTCAAGCCAATTTTGTATCCAAGTGTCTAGCTCTCGTTGGATTCCATGTGATCTAATCTTTCTAAGCAGTCTTCTATGCAGAACTTTGTCAAGTACCTTACTCAAATCCACATAGACAACGTACACAGCCATGCCTTCATACCCTTGCATACTTTGGGATAGTGAGTCACACAGTGTCTTTTCATACTCCAGGACAGTGCGTTGTGCTCCATCATTTAGCAGTCTGGGACAGCTCTTACATGCTGTTGAATAGTGTATACGCACTGTCCTCACCTGTTACACTGTCTCCTGTCACGCTCAGGGACAGTGGGTTAGAGGTGTTGCTGTTACAGTGTTTGCAATTGTCCTGGCCTGTAATAATCTCCTTTTTATTGCAGGGTTCCCGCTGGTTGAATGCTTTAATGTTCTAGCTGCTGCCAACTTTTATCCTGCATTTGTGGGACTTCTAGTGAGATTGAATGTTCTTTTTCATCATCTTCAAACACTCGAATCTGTCAATGTGGACACATCTGATACTGGTGGCCCTTCGTGCAGATTGCAAGCTGACCTGCAACAGCTGTACGGACTCATCACTGAGGCTGGATTAGTCCCAGTCAGTATGGGATTAGCTTCATGGTGGAATGCAATTACTGAGAGGTGACAAGATCTCAAATTATTGGTTTCAACGAGAGTAACAGCACCTCTGAACAGTGATGTTGTCCCCCTGTAGCTCCTGCTGTTGCCTCACACACAATCGCAGTGAGGTCCAGTCATTGCCTCACTCCAAAGCACAAGAAATAGGAACGGTAGATGGTTATGTTCCACCATGCTCCAGAATTCCATTGTGATTACAACAAATCTTTAGGCTTTGCCTCCACTTTCCTATCTGTTCCCCATGTCAATTCCCAGCGGGACCAGAAGTCTCTGTATTCCAGCCTCAGTTATATTCATTAGTAGTGTCTCCACAATCCTCGGGGGCACAATATTTCAAAAATTCACAAGTAATTTTTCCTCATCTCAGAACTAAATGCTACAAACGCCCTTTATTGCAACTGTGACCCCAGTTCTCCCAATTCCTCAACCAAGAACTCACTGATGGTATCGACCCTTTGAAGCTTATGAATCACAATGGGATACACAGACTGAGTAGAGTCATCGTGAAGTACTGTTTTCCTCATACTAGTGCTCCAGTTTTCACCTTTCAAGTTTTTAAAAAATAAGCACACTGTAAAATCAGCCAAGGTGAAATCAAAGATAGAGTTTATTAACAAAATATTCAAATTGCAGGGGAATTTCTTTGTTAGCCCATAAACACATGCAAGCACTCAGGAAATTAAGGATGATAGGACATAGCACTGACCACACAAATACTGACCTTAACTCCAAGGACATTGAAGAAGCAGTTGATGATGGTTATGCCAAGAACACAACCTTGAGGAACTTATGCAAAGATGTCCTAGAGATGAAATGATAGACCTTCAACAACCACAACCATCTTCCTATATGCTGTGTATGACTGCAATCAGTGGAGAATTTCCCTTTGGCCTCTGTCTTGCCTTGGTGTTGCACACCTTTGATATTGAAACCAACAATATTGGGGAACATTTCTAATCAAAAATAGCAACAATTTGGCCAGTATAGTTAGAAGCAAGAAGGTGAAGGGAGGATTTAATAGATATCTTTGAAATTGTGGACATATTTGATTTAAAACAAAATTAAAGGAGTAACGTAGAATCCCTGCAGTGTGGAAACAGGCCATTCACGCATGGAGTCTTATTGACCACCCCGCCCATCCAAAGAGCATCTCAATCAGATCCAACCCCTACCCTATCCACCTGCATTTACAATGGCTAACCTGTATATCCCTGGACACTATGGGCAATTTAGCCTGGCCAGCCCACCTAACCTGCAACATCTTTGGACTGTGCTGAACAATTTTGGTTCCTCATATTGAGGAAAAGCACACTGGCATTGGCGGCAGTCCAGAGTTCACCAGGCTGATCCCAGGTGTGCATTGGGCTGTTGTGCAAAGAGATTAGATTCAATTAACAAAACAATCTGAATCTGAATACTACTCTCAGTCATGATGATTGTGGAGTATTATCGCTTGTTGAAAATGAACAGCCATCTGTTTCACTAATACCATTGAGGGAAAGAAATCTGCCATGCTTATCTGATCCAGCCTATGTGTGGTGCAATGCACTTGCCTCTTAACTGCCCTCTGAATGTGTCAAGATAGCCATGCAGCTCAAGAGCAATTAAGGATGTTCAACAAATGGTAGCCTTCCCATAAATACCCTTGTTACAAATGAAATAAAAATGTTTTTTAAAGTTTATTCCTTTTGTGGGATGTGGGTATCGCTGGCTGGTCAGCATCTATTGCCCATCGCTAGTTGCCTTTGAGAAGGTGGTGATGAGCTGCTGCCTTTGAAGCGCTGCAGCCCACCTGCTGTGGGATGACCCATAATGCCTTTAGGGAGGAAATTCCAGGATTTTGACCCAGCCCTTGAGTGTTGTTCAAGCTGCACTCATCCAGGCAGTTAGAGAGTATTCTGTCACACTCATGACTTAAAATCCTTGTGAATGTTAGACAGTCTTTGGAGAGTAGACTTCCCAGCCTCTGACCTGCTCTTGTAGCCAAAATATTTAAATGGCTGGCCCTATTCCGTTACTACTAAATGATAAACTCCAAATGTTGATGGTGTGGGGTTCAGTGACAGTATTGCTAAGGGGTGGCGGTTAGATTATTGTTTGTTGGAGATGGACATTGCCTGGCACTTGAGTGGTTTGAATGTTATTTGCCACCTATCAGCCCAAACTTGGATACTCTGCTGGGCTTGCTGCATATGGACATGTGACTCATCAGATACTGAAGAAGCTCAAATGGTGCTGAACATTGTGCAATCTTCAGAGAACATCCCAACTTCTGACTTTATATTGGAGGAAAGGTCATCGATGAAGCAGCTAAAGATGGTTGGGTCTAGGTTAATACTCTGGGGAACTAGGGCTCCTGCAACACTGTAGTGGTGTCAAAGATCAAAGAAAATTACAGCACGGGAACAGGCCCTTCGGCCCTCCAAGCCTGTGCCGATCCAGATCCTCTATCTAAACCTGTCACCTGTTTTCCAAGAATCTGTATCCCTCTGCTCCCTGCCCACCTCTGATGAAGGGTCTAGGCCCAAAACTTTTGTGCTCCTGAGATGCTGCTTGGCCTGCTGTATTCATCCAGCTCCACACTTTTGTTATCTTGGATTCTCCAGCATCTGCAGTTCCCATTATCACCCATTCATGTATCTGTCTAGATACATCTTAGATGATGTTATCATGCCCATCTCTACCACTTTCGCTGGCAACGTGTTCCAGGTACCCACCACCCTCTGTGTAAAGAGCTTTCCACGCATATCTCCCTTTAACTTTTCCCCTCTCACCTTGAAATCATGACCCCTAGTATTTGAGTTCCCCCACTCTGGGAAGAAAGCATTTTGCTATCCACCCTGTCTATACCTCTCATAATTCTGTAGACCTCTATCAGGTCCCCCCTCAACCTCTGTATTCCTAATGTAAATAATCCTAATCTACTCAACCTCTCTTCATAGCTAGCGTCCTCTATACCAGGCAACATCCTGGTGAACCTCCTCTGCACCCTCTCCAAAGCATCCACATCCTTTTGGTAATGTGGCAACCAGAACTGTACTGTCCATACCTCTAAGCCAGGAATCAGTGTTTAAGACCCACCTGGTGCAGAAGTGGATAATACCATTTCTGACCAAATTGTTTAGAAAAATATCTACCGTGAAAAACTCCTGCAGAGAGGATCTGGACCTGAGCTGATGAGTCAAATATGGTGGTAAGAAATTCAGCAGTGAGAAATTCAGTGTCAGGTGAACTGAGGTAGGAATTGATTCCAGCTATTATGGAATTGGGAATTGGTAGAGTTAGTTAACATATGATAGGAAATTCATCTTGGAATCTGTAATACTAATACATTCAGAACAGCTCAGCTCAGCTTCAAACATTTGCCAAGGCACAAAATGGACAGGTGATGGCCTAGTGATGTTCTTGCTAGATTATTAATCCAGAAACGCTGGTAATATTCTGGTGACCCAGATTCTCGTCCCAGTATGGCAGATGTTGGAATCTGAATTCAATAAAAAAAATCTGGAATTAAGAATCTACTGATGATCATGAAACTATTATCAATTGTCAGAAAACCCCATCTGGCTCAGTAATGTCCTTTAGGGAATGAAGTCTTCACCTTCACCTGTTCTGGCTTACATGTGACATCAGACCCACAAAAATGCGATTGAATCTCAAATTCCCTCTGAAATCACCTAGCAAGCCAACCAGATGTATCAGTCGCCACAAAGTTTCAACAAAGGAATGAAACAAGACAGACTATCTGACCTTGATCTAGGCAGCAGAAAAGACAATGGCAAAAACGGCCCTGAAAAGTCCTCCTTACTAAAATCTGGGACTCATGCCAAAGTTGGGAGACCTATCTTTAGGGCGGCACGGTGGCTCAGTGGTTAGCACCGCAGCCTCACAGTGCCAGGGATCCGGGTTCAATTCCACCCTCAGGTGACTGTCTGTGCGGAGTTTGCACGTTTTCCCTGTGCTTAGGTTTCCTCTGGGTGCTCCAGTTTCCTCCCACCATCCAAAGATCTGCAGGCTAGGTGGATTGGCCATGCTAAATTGCTTGTAGTGTTCAGGATGTGTAGCTTAGGTGGGTTATGGGGGAATGGGTCTGGGTGGGATGCTGTAAGGGGCGGTGTGGACTTGTTGGGCCGAAGGGCTTGTTTGCACACACTAGGGGATCTAATCTTTCAGGCTAGTAAAGCAACAGCCTGACATAGTAAACATACAAAACTATATCTGGTTTTATCCCACTGGCAGGACAGACCTCAGAGGTGACAGCACAGTGGTATGCAGTAGAGAGTGAGTTGCCTTGGGAGTCCTCAACATTGACTCCAGAACCCATTAAGTCTCATGGCTTCAGATTAAACATGAGGAAGGAAACCTGCTGATTACCACATACTGTCCTCCCTTGGTGATGAATCAGTACTCCTCCATCTTGAACAACATTTGGAGGAAGCTTTAAGGATGAAGGGTGCAACATGTATTTTGGCTGGAGGATTACGATATCTGCCACAAAAAGTGGCTTAGCAGCATTGCTACTGATTAACTAACTACTGAACTAGTTCTAAAGGACGTAGCTACTGCACTAGGTCTGCAGCAGGTGGTGAAGGAACCAACAAGACAGAAAAACATACTTGACCTCATCCTTACTAATTTGCTGGCTGCAAATGTATCTGTCTATGACAGTATAGGTAAGAGTGACCACCACACAGTCCTTGCAGAGATGATATCTCATCTTCACATTGAGAATACCCTTCATCGTTTTGTGTGGTGCTAGCTAAATGCTAAATGGGACAGGCTTGGAACAGATCAAGCAACTTAAGACTGGGTGTCCATGAGGCATTAGAAATTTACTCCAGTACAATGTGTAACCTCATGGACCAGTGTATTCCCCCATCATTACTAGCAAGCCCAGGGATCATCCCTGGTTCAGTAGTGATTTCAGGAGCAGCACCAGACTTACCTAAAAATGAAGCGTTAACCTGGTCACGCTACCAAACAGAACTACTTCATGCCAAATAGCATAAGCGGCAAGCGATAGACAGAGCTAAACAATCTGACAACCACCGGAATCAGGTCTAAGTTCTGCAGACCTGACACAGTCACATGTGAACGGTGGTGGACAATTAAGCAACTCACTGGAAGAAGAAGCTTGACAAATATCTCAATCTCATCAATGATGGAAGAGCCCAGCACATCAGTGCAAAAGGTAAGGTTGAATCATTCACAGCAATCTTCAGCCAAAAGTGCTGAGTGGATGATCCATCTCAGCCTCTTCGAGTGGTCCTCAGCATTACAGATACCCGGTCTTAGGCCAATTTGAATCACTCCACTTGATATCAAGAAATGGCTAGAGGCACTGGATACTGCAAAGGCTACAGGCCCTGACAACATCACAGCAGTCGTACTGAAGATTTGTGTTCCAGAACTTCCCGCTCCCTTAGCCAAGCTGTTCCAGTACAGTTACAACACTGGCATCTATGTGGTAATGTCCAAGTATGTCTAAAAAGAAGGACAAATCCAACCCGGTCAAATACTACCCCATCACCATACTCTTGATCATCAGTAAAGTGATGAAAGATGTCATCAAGCTGTACCTACTCAGTAATAACCTGCTCAGTGACACCCAGGTTAGGTTTCACCAGGGCCACTCACTCCTGACCACATTACAGCCTTGGTTTAACATGGACAAAACAGCTGAATCCCGGAGGTGAGGCAAAAATAACAGCCCTTGACATCAAGGTCTCATTTGACCAAATGTCGCATCAAGAAGCCCTAGCAAAACTGGAATCAATGGGAATTGGGACAAACTCTCCACTGGTTGGAGTCACATTAACACGAAGGAAGATGATTATAGCTGTTGGAGGCCAGTCATCTCAGCTCCTGGACATCTCAGCAGGAGTTCATCAAGGAAGTTTCCTAGGTGCAATCATCTTCAGTTGCTTCATCACTGATCTTCCCTCCATCATAAGGTCAGAAATGAGAATGTTAGCAATAATTACATGATATTTATCACCATTCACAATTTCTCAGATACTGAAGCAGTCCATTACTAAAGGTAATGAGACCTGAACAATATCCAAGCTTGGGCTGACAAGTGGCAATTAACATTTGCACCATACTAATGCCAGACATGACCATATCCAATCTAACCACCACCCCTTGATATTCAATGGTGCTACCATCACTGATTCCACCACTATCAACACCCTGAAGGTTATCATTGACCAGAAACTCACCTGGACTTGCCACATAAACACAGTGCCACATAAAGCAGGTCAGAGATTATGAATATTGCAGCAAATAATTCACAAAGCATGTCTACCATTTCCAAAGCACAAGTCAGCACTGATGGAATGCTTCCCACTTGCCTGGACGCGTGCAGCTCCAACAACACTCAAGCTCGGACAAAGCATCCAGCTCATTGGCATCCCATCTGCAAGCATCCATTCCTGGAATTCCCTCCTCAAGGGCATTGTGGGTCAAATTATAGTTCATAAACTGCACTACTTCATGAAGGCAACTCATGATTACCTTCTCAAGGAAAACAGGGATGGGCCATAAATGCTGATCAATCAGTGACACCCACAACCCACAAGTGAACATAAAGAAGATGGAGGTGGTAACTAGGAAACGGTTTGTTTGTTCTGAGAATGACTGGCAGAGTCTGAATATGTGTTTTCATCTTTGTTTTCCTGCAGCCTCTAATCTCCACAGTTAAGTGTGGACTCAGATTACAATCTCCCACTATTTGGATTGCACCTCCCCATACAGGAACTTAGATGTAGTCAAACTATGTTGAGCTGCAGACCTCCGGCATTTGATGTCCTCAGAAACTTTGATAAGAGCAATTGCCACTTTCTCGATCAAGAATGTTTATCACTGTTAGGTACGGAGGTAGGTGGCACTTCCTGGTTACTGCATGCCCATTTAGATTTGTATTTCAGTCTATTTGACTGTCTTGACCACCAGTCTGCTAGACAAACCAGATAAACTGCTGAGGCCACCAGTGTAGGGATGGGAGGTATTCGCAAAGGAAGGATCAAACGGCGGGATTTCATAGAAAGAAACAGTTTCCCTTGGTTTGGGATTTGGAACAAAAGATCTTAACATCAACAACTTGTATTTATGTAGCCTCTGAAGTCATAATGTCCCAAGTTAATCTACACAGTATTAAAACAGGACAATTGTTAACCAATCTCCTGAGAAAATATTGAGCTGATGAACAAAGCTTGGTCAAAGTGTTGGTAAGAATTGCCAATGCTAGATCTCGAGATAACACAGTGTGGAGCTGGAGATACACAGCAGGCCAAGCAGCATCAGAGGAGCAGGAAAGTTGACGTTTCGGGTCGGGACCCCTCTTCAGAAATGGGGACTTCTGAAGAAGTCAGCTTTCCTGCTCATCTGATGCTCGTTGGTCGAACTGACAGTTTTCAAGGAGTATTCCAAAGGAAGAGAGAGGGAGACTGAAACAAAGAGGTTTAGGGTGAATTTCAATATTTATATCTCAGAAGCTGGGGGCAGGAGCCACAACAGTGGAGCAATCAAAATGAGAGAGGCTTGAGAGGCCAGAAATAGATATTACAGAGATCGAAGAGGATAAACCGTGGAGGGAATTTTAAAATTGAGGCATTGTTTGACTGAGAGCCAACATCAGTCAATAAACACAGAGGTATTGGGGATTTTATGTGAGTTAGAAGATAGGCAGCAGAGGTTTAGATAAGGTCAATTTTACAGAGGATAGAACCTAGGAGAACGGTCATGAGTGCAAATAAGAGTCAGTTGATATCACAGAGGCAGAGAAGATCCTTAGTAGGTCCTTAGTGTTGGTGCAGACCTGTGTTGGAAGCTGATCTCCAGTTCAAATTTAACACTAAGCTTCTAGACAGCCTTATTCAGTTCAAGACCATTGCCAGGACTGTAAGTCCCTGTTTAATGTGTTCTAGCATTGCTCCATTAATATGGTCTTGTATTCTTGTTTAATGTTGCAAGATTTGTTTTGAAAGTTTTCCCAATCAGATTGTTCCAAGATATTAATACGCACCACTGGAGAAGGTTGTTTTCCACTATCTGATGCGCAGCTTTATGACCTAGTCAATACCATGTCAGTGTGACCTCTTCCCCCTTCCTGATCCCAAACCTATAACTTAACCCTTTCCTGACAGTGCAACTAGTGACCTTTCACTGTCCCTGACCCTTTGACTAGTGTTCTTTCTTCCTCCCACATCTGACATGTAGCCTCTCCCACTCTTGTCTGCAAGACCATACATCAGAGGGTCAGGGGGAGAAATGGACCACAATGACCAGGAATAAGGTATGTGCCATGCGAGAGTTTGGGGAAGTGAAATTGGCAGCAGGGCAGAGTGTTGTATGTAGAAAGTTAGGGCAGGCAGTGTCATAGTGGGAATGTCACTGGTTTAACAACTGAGCTTGAGACAATTGAGCATAGGACCCTGGTGTGTATTGGAACTTTAATTTGCATAATAAATGTGGAAATAAGAAACTATTCACAGTAATGGTGTCTGGCATTTGTTTATGAGCAGCTGGTAGGATGAGTGCTGGGAGGCCACCTCTCTCTCTCTCACATTCCCTCACCACTCACCCAAAGGCACACTGGGCCATGGCTGCAGCCACAGGTCATCTGTCAAAGGAAGTGAAATGGGATGGGTGCTGGCTGCTGCTAGGGGTTCACCCTCACATGGGGAGTTTTTATTTAATATTGATTCCAGGGATGTGCATATTGCTAGCTGTTGCACATTTATCGTTCATCCCTTATACACTCTTGAGAACGTGGTGGTGAGCTGCCTTCTTAAACCACTGCAGTCCACGTGCTGTAGATTGCCCCACAGTGCCTATAGGGAGGGATTTCAGTATGTGACCCAGTGACAGTGAAGGAACAGCGATATAGTTTCAAGTCAGGATGGTGTGTGGCTTGGAGGGGAATTTGCAGGAGGTGGCATTCCCATATATCTGCTGTTCTTGTCCTTTTAGATGGAAATGGTCCTGGTTTTGGAAGGTGCTATCTAAGGATCTTTGGTGAATTTCTGCAGTGCATCTTATAGATGGTACACACTGCTGCTACTGAACACTGGTAGAGCTGGGTGTGTATGTAGTACCAATCAAGAGGACTGCTTTATCCTCGGTGGTATCAAGCTTCTTGATTGGTTTGGCTTGTGACTCAACACAGGCTGAGGCTGCCTCTGTTTGCACACGACTTGGTTGAGGCAGATGCAGAGGATTAGCTGTGATGGGAATTAGAGCTAATTCCTGCAAAAGGGACAACTGTTAACCTAAAAAAATACACACCACACCAAAGATGCTGCTTTTGACCACATCTCCAGATGCCTTGACTTGTAAAACCACTGGGAACAGATGTACCTGACTGAGGACCGGGACTAGCCAAACTCATTCCATCTTTGCTGTAATCAATTGATTCACAGGTTTTCTGTGTGCACCCCTACCAACTCCCTTACACACACTCTGGTAGATCCGGAACTGCAGTCCTTTACTATTCATGCACATCCTACAGTATTTTCCAGGTGAAACAAAACAATGAAGCCACAGGAACTGTACTTGGCTTCTTGATAAAAGGCAACTGCTTCTGACCTTGGGGTAGAATGGCTCCGGCGGTGGAGAATTCCCATGATGTCTAGTTTAATTTGGTGTCATGTTGAGCCAAACATCATAGGCCAGAGGACCAAATCTTAAGCTGTACAGTTCTATGTTCTACCGTGACTGGCTTGGAGAGGAACTTGCAACTGGTAGAATGGTTGTGATTCTGCTGCCCTGGGCCTTCTAGATGCTTGTAATCACAGGTTTGGAAGATAAAATAGACAGAGCCTTGGTGAGTTGCTGCATTGCGTCTCTAAGAAGGAACATCCTATATAAGTACTATATAAATATATGTAAGGCTCCAAAAGGTTAACGCTGTAGACTGCATTAAGCACCACCTAACGTGATGATGCAATATGGACTTCACAGGACGTTGGCAGCAAAGTCCAAAGAACTCCTCCACATTATGAAGATTCATTGTACAACGATGCAGCCTGCTGCTGCTGTGTCAATGGTGAATGGGGCACCTGTCAAGTGATGATGGGAACTGCAGATGCTGGAGAATCCAAGATAATAAAATGTGAGGCTGGATGAACACAGCAGACCCAGCAGCATCTCAGGAGCACAAAAGCCGACTTTCGGGCCTAGACCCTTCATCAGAGACGGGGATGGGGTGAGGGTTCTGGAATAAATAGGGAGAGAGGGGGAGGCGGACCGAAGATGGAGAGAAAAGAAGATAGGTGGAGAGGAGAGTATAGGTGGGGAGGTAGGGAGGGGATAGGTCAGTCCAGGGAAGATGGACAGGTAGGAGGTGGGATGAGGTTAGTAGGTAGGAGATGGAGGTGCAGCTTGGGATGGGAGGAAGGGATGGATGAGGAAGAACAGGTTAGGGAGGCAGAGACAGGTTGGACTGGTTTTGGGATGCAGTGGGTGGAGGGGAAGAGCTGGGCTGGTTGTGTGATGCAGTGGGGGGAGGGGACGAACTGGGCTGGTTTTGGGATGCGGTGGGGGAAGGAGAGATTTTGAAGCTGGTGAAGTCCACATTGATACCATTGGGCTGCAGGGTTCCCAAGCGGAATATGAGTTGCTGTTCCTGCAACCTTCGGGTGGCATCATTGTGGCACTGCAGGAGGCCCATGATGGACATGTCATCTAAAGAATGGGAGGGGGAGTGGAAATGGGGCATCTCCAGCACATCCCTCACCTTCCTGGATCTCTCAGTCTCCATCTCAGGCAACCAGCTTGTAACTGATGTCCATTTCAAGCCCACCGACTCCCACAGCTATCTAGAATACACCTCCTCCCACCCACCCTCCTGCAAAAATTCCATCCCCTATTCCCAATTCCTCCGCCTCCGCCGCATCTGCTCCCACGATGAGGCATTCCACTCCCGCACATCCCAGATGTCTAGGCCCGAAACGTCAGCTTTTGTGCTCCTGAGATGCTGCTGGGCCTGCTGTGTTCATCCAGCCTCACATTTTATTACCTGTCAAGTGAGCTGCTTTGTATGGAGGGTGTTGATCTTTTGGAATGTAAGTAGAAAATGGAGGATATTCCATCATGTAGGAACACAGAACTTAGGAGTAGGAGTATTAGGTCTTGAACTCCACTTTCCTGCCTGCACTTTATAATCCTTGACTCCCTTGTCTATCAAAAATCTAATGCATAAATAAAACATGTCATTACCATTGTCCCTCTGGGTTTACTCTTCATTCCTATTGACTCAAGTTTTACTCGGTCTCCTTCACGCCACAATCAGTCAAATGCAACCTTGAAGTCAGGGGCTGTCATTCTCACCTCACCCCCTGGTGTTAGCTGTTTTGTGCACGAGAAGCTGCGCGGCCTTGGTGAAATTCTTCTAAATGTTAATGAGTGGGTTATTGCGAAGCAAGTGCCATTTATAGCATTGTTGATGACCCTTTTCATTGCTGCTGATCAAGAATAAACTGGTTTGCTGATAATAGACAAGTTGGATTTGCCCTGCTTTTTGTGTATAGGGCATGCCTGGGCAATTTGCCACATTGTGTGTGTTGTAGTCACATAGTAACCAAAATCAGTGTTGTCACATCTACATAGTGCCGTACATATCGAGATATTATCACCATATTTTCATTGCATCTGCAAAGCGTGTCATACTTTCGATAATATTTCAGCATTAGCTCAGCTGTAAGCAGATTGTTCACATCTGAAGTAAACCTGTAACCAGTCAGTTTTAGTGCCTGAAGAAAGGCCACTAAATGTTAACACTGTTTTCTGCTCACAGATGCTGCCAGACCTGCTGAGTTTCTCCAGCAATTTCATTTTGTTTGTTTTATACCCAGACACTGTCGGCACAACTGTAGACACTGTTGTGACTTAATCTTGCAGTTTTACTAGTGCAGTAAAGAGACAGAGAAACTTTAGATGGAACAAATCAATGACAAGGAACCAGAACCAATATCACAAACCTGTAGCCAATTAACTACAGCCTGTTAATGGTGCTGCTGTTTGTCAGTCAGACCACATTGTCCTTTTGGGCTCTGAGGCTTTTTATTGTTTGCACTGCAGAACTGAAGTAACCTCCAACAAGTGTGGCAATAAGCTTTAAGAGGTGCTGAGTGGTCTTTCTAAAGCCAATAAATTGAATGGCTTATGAGGTTTGAGATTTCTTTTTAAAGTTGGAACACAACATTTTGCAGTTGCCTTTAAAAATAAGAATATGTTGGGGTCCAGGCCAACTTCTTAATTTATTTTGAGGGGGTTGGTCTGGCACATAACAAACTGGGGGCTCTTTTTGGGGATCAATATCTTTAATTCCAGGTTGGGTTTAGGATCATTGGACCAAAAGACAGTGAGTGGTGAATATTGGTGTTCTCTTTTCAGCTTTTGGTTGGTTTAGGGCGGCACGGTGGCTCAGTGGTTAGCACTGCAGCCTCACAGCGCCAGGGACCCAGGTTCGATTCCAGCCTCGGGTAACTGCCTGTGTGGAGTTTGCACATTCTCCCTGTGTCTGCGTGGGTTTCCTCCGGGTGCTCCGGTTTCCTCCCACAGTCCAAAGATGTGCAGCCTAGGTGGATCGGCCATGCTAAATTTCCCTTAGTGTTCAGGGGTGTGTGGGTTATAGGGGGTCTGGGTGGGATGCTCCAAGGGGCGGTGTGGACTTGTTGGGCTGAAGGGCCTGTTCCACACTGTAGGGAATCTAATCTAAATAAGGTGTGTGCTTTATATAACAATGGCTCTTTTGGTAACTAAGAGTTTCTTGGGGGTGATGATGATACTGTGGGTTTAGGAGGTATGTTTTATCCTTTTTTTCAAAGAGAGATTTGAAGGCAGAAGTGAAGAGCAGTTTACTAGAGTCACTAGAGTAAACAGTTTGTGAGGCCTTGGTTTTTTAAGAAGTTGGACCAATAGAAGCAGCCTGAATGGGTGTGGTCAAGCTCTCACAGAACCAGGATTTTCAATTCAGTTTCTTAGTTTTTCAGGAGCAGCAGTTGCTGTTGGGGTCTTAAAGAAGTGGATGCTTTTTTTTCCCTCTTCCGGTTACAGCCAAAGGGAGGGGTTTCTCTTTCTGCTACTGGAGTTGTATGTAAGACAGTCTGTTTTCTGAATTTGCCTTTTGCCAAGGGTGTGTTTATGGGTGTTAGTATAGTTAATTAGCAATTGTTACTGAATTTATTATTTTGTTAAGTTTTCCAATAGTGTTGTTATTCCAATTCCATTTTTCTTTGATAACAAAGTGTGGAGCTGGATGAACACAGTAGACCAAGCAGCATCTGAGGAGCACAAAAGCTGACGTTTCGGACCTAGACCCTTCATCACAAAAGCTTTCCTGATGAAGGGTCCAGGCCCAGCTTTTGTGCTCCTAAGATGCTGCTTGGCCTACTGTGTTCATCCAGCTCCACACTTTTTTTGTTATCTCGGATTCTCCAGCATCTGCAGCTCCCATTATCTCTTTCCATTTTTCTTTGGATGTATTTTAACTATAGTGGATGAATAGAGTGGGTTTTGCTTTAAATCCAATAGTTTGACCATTCATATTGTCTCTGGAAAACAATACCTTACACTTTACCTTTTTAAATTAAGAAAAGGTTAGGGTCTAGACTCTCTTCTGAATGTTTAGGGGGAATTTGGTTTGGCCCATAAAAGGGTGGAAGAAGTCATTTTGGGGCTTTTACAAAAAGTAAGCAAGGCAAAGTTTATGGAATTGGCAGACAAGCTGGGGTTGTGGTTGCCTTTGTCTATGCAAAAGGGAGAAGTAATTGCAACAATAGCTCAACATCTACAATTGTCAGAAAAGTACCTAAAATCTCTGCCGAAATATCAGTTGCAATTGAGGCAGTTTGAATTAGTGGCAATGGCAAGGGAAAAAGCAAAAGGAAGAATAGTCCTGGCAGAACAAAAGCAAAGAGGACAGGAAATAGAACAATTTGAATTACAATTCAAAGCAGAAATAAGGGAGAAAGAGAGAGCTTTTCAACTTTGGTTAGAACTGAAAACTCAAAGTCGACTTAAAATGTTGAGATGGAGGTGGAAGGTAGGAATAGTGATGAGGACAATGATGGAGAGCAATTCTAACATAGCCAAAGGCCTGGTGAGGATCTATTTAAGTATATCCAAATTTTATATAAATTTAACAAGAAGGAAATAGAAGCCTTTTTCATTTCATTTGAGAAAGTATCTAGGCAGATGCATGGCCAGTGACCAGGTGGATAGGCTAGGGCTAGTGAAGTATTTGCATCACTATCAGAGGAGGTATCAGGGATGTATGATGGACTGAAAAATGCCATCTTAAATGCACTTGAACTAGTACCAGAGGCACACAGACAGCATTTTAGGAATCTAAAGAGGGAACATGGTGAAACATACATTGAGTTTGAAAGGATCAAACAAAGTAATTTTGATAGATGGATAAAGGCATTGAAAATAGATCAAACACATGACTCTTGCATAGAGACGATTATTTTGGAGGAGTTCAACACTCCGAAGTAGTGGGGACTCATATGGAAGAGCACAGAGTTAAGATTGCCAGAGGAGCAGCAGAAACAGCAGATGATTGGTTCATAAATAAAAGTTAAGCTTCTAACATTAATTTCAGTTGGTGAGGGATAGAAAATAGAGAAAAGAGAAGGTCTCAGATGGTAAGGGAAAAGAAGATCTCATTGAAGATGGTAACGGTAGTTCACCACAGGGTAAAAAGGAAACCCATCAGGTGGAAAGGAAAGTAAAAAAGCTCAGGTGTTCCACTGTAATGAAGGATGCAACATGAAGTTGCAGTGTTATAGCACTGGGAAGACAAATGTGGGAAAACAAGATAAGTCAATGAGTTTTGTTAAAGTGATGAAGAAAAGCACAGTGGAAGCTAAAAATACTGAAAAACAATGGACAACCTGGTCAGGGATTGGTTGAGAAGAAAATGCTAGATCTCTTTAAACAGTTTGCTGGTGTAGGTAAAGTTCACTCATGTGTGCCAGGAGGAGCAAGTGAAGAAGTTAAAATTTTAAGAGTTACAGGAGCAAGTGAATCTTTGATGAGAAATGAGCAGATAAGTAATTCCTAAGGAATATTGCCAGAAAGATGGTAATATGTGGAATTCATGGTGAGTAGAGCAATGTTCCATGATATAAAGCATGGTTGGAAAGTCTGGTGAAAAGTGATGAAAGATAACAAAGAGTGGGGCTGGATGAACACAACAGGCCAAGCAGCATCTCAGGAGCACAACAGCTGACATTTCGGGCCCAGACCATTCATCAGAGAGGGGGATGGGGAGAGGCAACTGGAATAAATAGGGAGAGAGGGGGAGGCGGACCGAAGATGGAGAGAAAAGAAGATAGGTGGAGAGGAGAGTATAGGTGAGGAGGTAGGGAGGGGATAGGTCAGTCCAGGGAAGATGGACAGGTCAAGGAGGCGGGATGAGGTTAGTAGGTAGGAAATGGAAGTGTGGCTTGGGGTGGGAGGAAGGGATGGGTGAGAGGAAGAACAGGTTAGGGAAGCAGAGACAGGCTGGGCTAGTTTTGTGATGCAGTGGGGGGAGGAGGTGACGAGCTGGGCTGGCTTTGGGATGCAGTGGGGAAGGGGAGATTTTGAAGCTTGTGAGGTCCACATTGATGCCATTGGGCTGCAGGGTTCCCAAGCGGAATATGAGTTGCTGTTCCTGCAACCTTCGGGTGGCATCATTGTGGCACTGCAGGAGGCCCATGATGGACATGTCGTCTGAGGAATCGGAGGGGGAGTTGAAATGATTTGCGACTGGGAGGTGCAGTTGTTTGTTGCAAACCGAGCGGAGGTGTTCTGCAAAGCGGTCCCCAAGCCTCCGCTTGGTCTCCCCAATGTAGGGGAAGCCACACCAGGTGCAATGGATACAATATACCACATTGGCAGATGTGCAGGTGAACATCTGCTTGATGTGGAAGGTCATCTTGGGGCCTGGGATGGGTGTGAGGGAGGAGGTGTGGGGGCAAGTGTAGCAGTTCCTGCGGTTGCAGGGGAAGGTGCCGGGTGTGGTGGGGTTGGAGGGGAGTGTGGAGCGGACAAGGGAGTCACAGAGAGAGTAGTCTCTCCGGAAGGCAGACAAGGGTGGGGATGGAAAAATAGCTTGGGTGGTGGGGTTGGATTGTAGATGGCGGAAGTGTTGGAGAATGATACGATGTATCCGGAGGTTGGTGGGGTGGTATGTGAGAATGAGGGGGATCCTCTGGGGGTGGTTGTGGCAGGGGCAGGGTGTGAGGGATGTATTGCGGGAAATGTGGGAGACGCGGTCAAGGGCGTTCTCGACCACTGTGGGGGGAAAGTTGCGGTCCTTCAAGAACTTGGACATCTGGGATGTGCGGTAGCGGAATGCCTCATCCTGGGAGCAGATGCGGCAGAGGCGGAGGAATTGGGAATAGGGGATGGAATTTTTGCAGGAGGGTGGGTGGGAGGAGGTGTATTCTAGGTAGCTGTGGGAGTCGGTGGGCTTGAAATGGACTTCAGTTACAAGCTGGTTGCCTGAGATGGAGACTGAGAGGTCCAGGAAGGTGAGGGATGTGTTGGAGATGGCCCAGGTGAACTTGAGTTTGGGGTGGAAGGTGTTGGTAAAGTGGATGAACTGTTCGAGCTCCTCTGGGGAGCAAGAGGCGGTGCCGATCCAGTCATCAATGTAACGGAGGAAGAGGTGGGGTTTGGGGCCTGTGTAGGTGCGGAAGAGTTACTGTTCCACGTAACCTACAAAGAGGCAGGCATACCTGGGGCCCATGGCCACCCCATTTGTCTGTAGGAAGTGGGAGGAATCGAAAGAGAAGTTGTTGAGGGTGGGGACAGGTTCGGCTAGGCGGATGAGAATGTCAGTGGAGGGGGATTGGTCGGGCCTGCAGGACAGGAAGAAGTGGAGGGCCTTTAGGCCATCGATATGGGGAATGCAGGTGTATAGGGACTGGACGTCCATGGTGAAAATGAGGCGTTGGAGGCCAGGGAATTGGAAGTCCTGGAGGAGATGGAGGGCATGGGTGGTGTCATGGACGTAGGTGGTGAGTTCCTGGACCAAAGGGGAGAAAATAGAGTCCAGATAGGTGGAAATGAGTTCAGTGGGGCAGGAACAGGCTGAGACAACGGGTCGACCAGGGCAGGTAGGTTTGTGGATTTTGGGAAGGAGATAGAAACGGGCCGTGCGGGGTTGGGGAACAATGAGGTTGGAGGCTGTGGGTGGGAGGTCCCCTGAGGTGATGAGGTCATGGATGGTGTTGGAGATGATGGTTTGGTGCTCGGGGGTGGGGTCATGATCAAGGGGGCGGTAGGAGGTGGTGTCGGAGAGTTGGCGTTTGGCCTCGGCGATATAGAGGTCAGTGCGCCATACCACAACTGCGCCTCCCTTGTCTGCGGGTTTGATGGTGAGGTTGGGGTGGGAGTGGAGGGCTGCCTGTTCTGCGTGGGAGAGGGGTGGAGAGGTTGAGGCAGTTGATATCTCGACGGTAGTTGGAGATGAAGAGGTTGAGGGAGGGTAGGAGGCCTGGGGGTGGTGTCCTGGAAGAGGACTTGTGTTGGAGGCGGGTGAAGGGGTCAGTGGAGGGAGGGTTAGGCTCCCGGTTAAAGAAGTAAGCGTGGAGGCGCAGGCAGCGGAAAAACTGCTTGATGTCCAAACGTGACTGGTATTCGTTGATGTGTGGGTAGAGGGGGACAAAGGTGGGCCCCTTGCTTAGGACTGACTGTTCGTCCTCAGTCAGGGGGAGGTCTGACGAGGGGTGGTGAAGATGTGGCAGGGCTCAGTGTGGCTGCCTTCTCTGGGGTTGCTGGCTATGGAGGTTGTGGGCAGAGCGATGAGGTGGGTCGGCTGTGGACAGGGTTCCGTTGGCGTCGGTTGTGGGCGGGGTTCCATCAGCGGCGTCGACTGTGGGCGGGGTCCCGTCAGCGGCGTCGGCTGTGGGCGGGGTTCCGTCGGCGTCGGCTGTCGGCAGGGTTCCATCGGGTGGCGTCGGCGGTGGGAGGAGCAGGGTGGGCAGCAGCAGCAGTGAGGGTGGTGTGTGTGGTGTTGTAACTGGAAGTGGAGGCGGTGACTGCAGCAGCGGTCGCGTACGCGGTCACGGAAGTGGTGTGCCCAGCGTTAGCGCATGTGACGTCATCGGTGAGGTCACCCGCCATGTCCTCATGGTCAATGGCGGCGGGTGCAAGATGGGGGAGGGGCAGGGACAGGCTCGGGATTTGGGAGGTGCAGGACCCAGTGAGTTTGTTGTACTTACAATTTTTGGTGTCCAGTAAAGCTGAGTGTAAAAGTAAAAGTGATGAAATGTTGGTAGGAATAACAGAGCGATTCTTGGTTCCAAAATTGCAGCTTATCCTTGATAATGACAAAGCTGGATCATGGGTGGGAGTGATGCCTCCTGTGGTTGAAGAGCCAGTTGAAAATCAGACACTGAGGTTTTACAGGAAGTATATCCTTGGATGTTTTCTGAATGTGGTAACAAGTGTGACAATGCTGTCCTTTTTAGGAGGTCCATTTTGATGAGAGGCTATAAGGCAGAGGTGCTGAGCTGTCTCAAAGAATGTAAACCATTTGTGAGGCCTTGGGTTTTTAAAAAAAAGTTGAACATTGGAGGCAGCCCTGTTGTGGCTAGCTTTTACAGACCAGGCTTTCTAGTTTTTTTTAAGGATTATTTTGGCTTTGTTGCTTTAGCTTTTTTAAGAATAAAGAGAAGTACGGTTATCAGAGACCATCTTTGATCATATGGTTGAGGTAAAACAAGAACAGGTAGGCAAAATACATACGTTAAATTTAGAGATATTGACTTAATTACAACATAAAGGTGAAAAACTTAAAATAGCTGTATCAAAAAGTATATACAGAAGGAAGAATCTGAAGTATCCCAGAATGCTACTATCTTAAAAATGACATCTTGATGAAGAGATGGAGACCATCACACATTCAGGTGGATGAGAAATGGGCAGAAGTTCATCAAGTCGTAATACTGATGGGTTCATAGAAGGGCGGTGTTGCAGGTAACACATGAATTACCAGTAGGACGTCATTTGGGAGTAAGGAAAACCCAAGTAAAAGAACAAAAACATTTTTACTGGCCTGGACTGTGTAAGGATGTATTTGAATTTTGCCAGACATGTCACACATGTCAGGTATTTGGAAAACCTCAGGCAGTGATAAAACCAGCACCTTTTAATACCCATTCCTGCATTTGAGAAATCATTTACAAGGGTCATAATTAATTATGCAGGACCCCTACCTAAAACAAAAGTAGAAATCAGCAGTTGTTGACAATAATAGATGTTTGCTATAGATTTTCATGGCCATTCTATTATGCAATATCACAGCTAAAAGGATTGTAGAAGAGTTCCTCAACTATTTCACGAGATACAGACTGTCCACAGAGATACAGTCAGATCAAGGGTCAAGTTTTTTGTCAAAATTTTCAGGGAAATTATGGATAGCTTTGTAATAAAACAATTGAAACCTACTGCATACCATCCAGAATGGGGAGGCGATGGCAAGTATTATTGCTGGACTATTAATCCAGAGATCCAGATAACATTCTGGGGTCTGGGTTCAAATCCCACCATGGCAGATGGTAGAATTTGAATTCAATAAATATCTGGAATTAAGAATCAAATGATGTCTGTTAATCCATTGTCGATTGGCTGAAAAACCCATCTGGTTCACTAATGTCCTTTAAGGTCTGGCCTACATGTGACTGCAGACCTACAGCAATGTGACTGACTCCCTGGGCAATTAGGGATGGGCAATAAATGCTGCCAAGCCAGTGACACTCTCATCCTGTGAATGAACAAAGGGGGGAAAAAAAAGTCACAGGGAGCATTAGAATGGTGGCATCAAACTTTAAAGAATATTTTGAGGGTCTATAGTCAAGACTATCCAAAGGATTGGAACAAAGGAATTCCATTTGTACATTTTACAATTTGGGATGCACCAAATGAATACCAAATTGAGCCCATTTGAATTGGTTTTTGGGCATGAGTTCAGAGGACCACTGCAATTGATGAAAGAGAAATTGGTGAGTCAGGATGAAATCAAGAAGCAGACAAAAAAATCAAAATTTTGCAATTTTTCTAGTGGAAATAAAGTGTCAGTGTTACTTCCAATGATAGTTGAAACTTTAAAAGTGTGTTTTAATGGGCTAATCAAATCAAAAGGAGATTGAATGAGGTGCATTATTTGATAAGAATGCCAGATAGAAAGAAATCTCCCAGAGTGTGTCATGTGAAAAGGTATATTGATAGGGAAGGAAAGCAAAAGGAGAACGTTTCACTTGTTGCAGCAAGATGAAGAACCACGTTCAGAGTACTCTGAGTTGGACAATCCTCAAATGAAGTTGGACAATAAGTAAGCTCTCAAAAATTGGCATAAATCACTGCATTACCTTCCAGGGAAAACAGAAATGGCCTAAAAGAGTTATTATAATCACATGGAAAGATAACTGAGAATCTTCTGGGAGTACTAATCTGATTATGCATGATGCACATATAGGAAATGCTGTTCCAATTAAGCAACATTCTTATAAACATAACCATCTAAAGTTAGCACAGATTCAAAGCAAATGAAAGCTTGCTCAGAAATGACATAAAGTGATTTGCATCGAATAGAGGTTGTCCATTGTAATAGTGCCAAATTCCCAAAGATTATGTGTGCAGTATCGCAAAATCAATGCAATTACAAAATCTGATTCATATCCTATTCCATGTTTGGAAGACTGTGTTGAGAAGGTGGGACAAGCAACTTAACGTTTTTCAGTTGGATTTACTCAGAGAGACTGGCTGGTACCTTTATCTGAAAGGGTGAAGGAAATTCTGGCTTTCTTGACATCGTATGGACTATCCCAGTATTAAGTCATGCCATTAAGTATGCAGAATGTGCCAGCCACATTTCAAAGACTAACCAATAAGGTTATTTATGGATTGTCCAATTGTATCATGTACGTAGATGAGCAAGCAATTTTTAGTTATTCATAGAAGGAACATTTGGACCATCAGGTAGAATTATTCAGGAGTAAATTACTGCAGATACTGGAATCTGTACTGAAAACAAAAAATGTTGGAAATCAAAGGGAGTCAGGCAGCATCCATGCAGAGAGAGCAAGCTAATGATTCAAGTCTAGATGACTCTTCAGAGATCTGAAGAAGAGTCATCTAGACTCAAAATGTTAGCTTCGTCTCTTATTAGATTCCTTTTTTTTATTAGATTCCCTACAGTGTGGAAACAGGCCCTTCAGCCCAGCAAGTCCACACCACCCCTTGAAGCATCCTACCCAGACCCATCCCCCTATAACTCACACACCCCTGAACACTACATGCAATTTAGCATGGCCAATCCATCGAGCCTGCACATCTTTGGATTGTGGGAGGAAACCAGAGCACCCGGAGGAAACCCATGCAGACACGGGGAGAATGTGCACACTCCACACAGACAGCCCAAGGTTGGAATCAAACCCGGGTCCCCGGTGCTGCGAGGCTGCAGTGCTAAGCACTGAGCTGCTGTGTCTCTCTTCACAAATGCTGCCTGACCTGCTGTGATTTCCAGCATTTTTTGTTTTTGATAGCAGAATTACTTGATTGACTCCAGGAGGCATGTTTGGTGATAAACTTGACTAAGAGTGAGTTTGCAAAATCCTTAGTCAGGTTCCTGGGCCATGTTATTGGACATGGACAGATGGCACCACAGGATGTGAAAACTAAGGTTATTGGAGTTTCCCATAAGAAGTACCACAATTCCTGGGACTAACTTGGTTTTGATTGAAAATTCTACTGAATTTTCAGTGTGGTTGCTGCATTGACTGACCTGATGAAGAAGTGCAGAAAGGTTTACTGGACAAGAGTATCAGAAAGCATTTGACAACCTGAAAGCTATGTTACCCACTGCCCCACTGTTAGCCACACCTAAGCAGAACCATTCAAGGTGGTTGTCAATGCAAGTGCTGTGGTTGTTGATGGTGTACCCTTACAAGACTGTGACAAGAAGTTAGAAAGACCTGTTGCGTATTTTCCAAAAAGCTGAATATTCACCAACAGAAATATTCCAAAATTGAGAAGGAGAGATAGAGTTTGGAGTTAGTGTTGCAACATTTCAACATTTATATTGCCAGTAATTTATTTGAGACAATTGTATATACTGATCATAACCTGTAGAGTTTTTAGAAATATTTAAGGATAAAAATTCTAGACTATTTAGATGGAGCTTATTACTGCAGCTTGTAAACAGCTTGTGAGGCCTTGGGGCATTTTTCAGTGCCTTTAAAAATAATGGTTTGATCCAGTAAATAACACCACTCAAGTAAAAAAAAAATACTGTAGATGCTGGAAATCTGAAACAGAAAATGTGGAGAAACTCAGCAGATCTGGCGGCATCTGTGGATAGAGTTAACATTTTCAGTCTGATGTGACTTCGATTCTTTTGACCTCTAGCCAGCTTTGTTATCTCTGAAGTGTTTAATGTTGTGCCTCTCTTAAATCACAGCAGGTCAGATGTTGATTCTCAATCGCTTCTGTCGAATTGTGAACTTCGTAGAACATATCAAACAGATGTGCAAGTGTGAGACTAAAGGTATGTAATGGTGATGTAGAGTCATAGATTCATACAGCACAGAAACAGACCTTTTGATCCAACTCATCCACGCTGACCAGGTTTCCCAAACTGAACTAGTCCTATTTTCCTGCATTTGGCCCACATCCATCTAAACCTTTCCTATTCATTTACCTGTACAAATGTCTTTTAAATGTCGCAATTGTACTCACTTCTACCATTTCCTCTGGCAATTCATTCCATTTACACACCACCAGCTGTGTGAAAAGGTTGCCCCTCAAGTCCTCTTAAATCTTTTCCTTCTCACCCAAAACCAATGCCTTCTAGTTTTGGAGTCCCCTCCCTGCAGAATAGACCTTGGCTATTCACCTTATTTATGCATCTCATGATTTTATAAACCTCTGTGAGGTCATCCCCCAGCCTCCGACACATGGGGAAAGAAGTCCCAGCCTATTCAGTCCCCCCCTTCTAAGTCAAAGTCTCTAGTTTTGGTAACATCCTTGTAAATCTTTTCTGCATTCTTTGTAGCTTAGTAACACCTTTCCTATATCAGGGTGACCAGAATTGCAGTACTGCAAAAGTGGTCTCATCAATGTCTTGCACAGCCCCAACATGATGTCCCGATTCCTGTGCTCTGACCAACCATGCCAAACAACTTCTTCAACATCCTGTCTACCTGTGACACCACTTACATAAGAACTGTGTATCTGTACCTCTAGATCTGTCTGTTTGATAATGCTCCCCAGGGCCATACACTTAATTATATACATCCTGCCCTGGTTTGTCTTACCAAAATGCAACATCTTGCAATTATCTAAATTAAACACCATCTGCCACTCCTCGGCCCCTTGGCCTAGCTGATCAAGCTCTCATACACTTAGATAACCTTGGTCACAAAATTGGGTGGAGTATTTGTGGATTGGAAAGCAGGATGTTGTATTTGTAAAATGATAGGGGGAAGTGTGTGTGGTCCCTTTAAAAGATGATGTATTTTTTCTTGGCTTGGAGATTTTAAAAGATGTGAATGTGCCTAGAGAGCTCCTGAAATTGAAACATTGTATCAAACCATTGCATGGTTAACAACCTGGGCATAGTTTCTTTTGTAATCGAGGCAACCAGTTTGAAAATCAGCCAATTAAGTTAAACCCGGCACTTCGAGACTAGAAACAAGTTAAATTTAAAGCTGATGGCATTGACAACTTAGGACCAATCCTATTAAAAGAAATTAAAAGGTCATCAACTGCCATCTGTTAGAGCTAACAACTAGCAGCTCTGAAGAGAAAATTATTGACTCTTACAGAATTTCCTAAACTCTCAGAAAACCATCATCTATCTAAAGGCACAGTGCCACTCTTAGCCAATATTACTGATACAGAAATTTCACGGAGAAAGGCATTCTTGATTGAAGAACCGCAGAGAAGGCACTAAACATTCTGGAAGATGTATCCTGGCTGTAATTTCGAGAGACTAAGTTTTTAATTTTTTTTATTAATCTGTTTGATATGAGTGGGTCTTATATCTATTGGAACAACATCCCATTTCAAATTATTCCAGAATAGTTAGTAGTCCAGGTAGGAATTGTTCGGTTTGTAATAGTTCTGTTAATTTTATCACTATTAGAGATAGGTAAATAATTTGTTACTTGTTGATTGTAGAGTGACTGTCAGGAGTTCATTTAATTTAACCTCCTCTTTATAATCGATTGGAAGGTGAGAGGCAGGATATTACCAATTTTCACACTTCTTTTAACAAATTATGGGGTGAGGCAAGCTTCTCTGGGTGTTTCAGTTTCAGTTATCAGAGGGGCAGTGTCGATCTCTGCTTCATAACACCTTCTTCACTGTCCACTATACCACCAATTTTGGTGGCATCTTCAAACTTACTAACCACGGCTCCTATGTACTGAGAAGGTAGACCAGCATGACATTCTCCTACGTGACTTTCCAACTATGGGCATAAAAAGGAAAAGGGGAAACAGGATTGCAAGACAAATAGCTGAAAGCAAGGAACAACCAGAAAGGATGGGATTCTTACATTTTGAATAGAACTTCTTATAACCTAAGAACATCACAAAGTCCTTTACAGTTGATCAAGTATTATTGGGATAGTAAAATGTGAGGCTGGATGAACACAGCAGGCCCAGCAGCATCTCAGGAGCACAAAAGCTGACGTTTTGGGCCTAGACCCTTCATCAGAGAGGCCTGCTGTGTTCATCCAGCCTCACATTTTATTATCTTGGATTCTCCAGCATCTGCAGTTCCCATTATCACTATTATTGGGATATTATCACTTTCAGAATGTAGTAAATACGGGAACTTGTTACCACAGTTTTCAGTCATACAGTCACACAGCATGAAAACAGACTCTGTAGTCCAACCAGTCCATGCCAAACATTTTTCCAAACTAAACAAATTCCACTCACGTGCACATGGCCCATATCCCTCCAAACCCTTCCCATTCATGAACTTACCTGATTGCCTTTTAAACGTTATAGCTGTACCTGCATCCACCACTTTCTCTGGCAGTTCATTTCACACACAAACCATTCTCTGCGTAAAAAAGTTTGTCTCATGTCCTTTTTAAATCTTTCTCCTCTCACATTAAAATATGCCCCATACTTTTGAACTCCCTCACCATAGGGTAAAATCATGTGCCTCTCATGATTTTATAAACCTCAATAATGTCACCCCTCAATCTCCTACACTCCAGTGAAAAAAATTTCCCGGATTTCCAGGAACAAAAACAAAGTTCTTGGGAAAGCTTAGCAGGTCTGGCAGCACTGTGAAGAAAAAAACAGAGTTAACGTTTCGAGTCCGGTGACCTTCCTCAGAACTGATGATTTCTGGGAAAACGTCAGTTTATATGCAGAAAATAGGGGAGGGGGATGGGGTAGGGAGTAAATGATAGGATAGAGCCTAAAGAGAGAGAACAGCAGTTGGACAGACAGAGTTGATAGCCTTTCCAGTCTATTTTTATATCTTAAATCCTCTGTTTCCAGCAAAAACCTGGTAAATCTTTTCTGAACCCTCTTCAGTTTAATAATATTCTTCCTATAACTTGGCAACTAGAAATGCACATAGTTCTCCATAAAAGACTTCATCAATATATTGTACAACCTCAACATGAAGTCCCACCTCCTGTATTCAGGTCTGAGCAATAATGGCTAGCGTGCTAAACACGTTCTTAATGACCGTCTACCTGTGATGAAAATTTCAAAGATTATGTGCCTGAACCCGGAGGTCTCATTGTTCTGCAACACTACCCAGGACTCTACTATTAATTATATAATTCCTATCCTTATTTGCATCACCAAAATGCAGAACCTCACATTTATCTGAAATAAGAAGTGGCACGGTGGCACAATGCTTAGTGCTGCTGCCTCGCAGCACCAGTGGCCCAGGTTCAATTCCACCCTTGGAAGTTTGCACATTCTCCATGTGTTTGTGGGGGTTTCCTCCGGGTGCTCTGGTCTCCTCCCACAGTCCAAAGATGTGCAGGCTAGGCGGATTGGCTGTGCTAAATTGCCCGTGGCGTTCAGGGATATGTAGATTAGGGGGATGGGTCTGGGTAGGATGCTCTGAGGGTCACTGTGGACTTGTTGGGCCGAAGGCCTGTTTCCACACTTATGATCTTTAAACTCCATCTGCTACTCCTCAGCCCATTGACCCAATCGATCACGATCTCATGTCTTCTCCTTCTTTAGTGTCCACGATTCCACCAATTTTGGTGTTACCTGCAACCTAGTGAACTATGTCTTCTACATTCTCATACAAATCATTTTATACGAGAAGACAATTGCTTGATGTTGAGATTTAAGTTGAAGGATCAATATTAACAGGGACACCAGGATATCTGACCTGTGTCTTTCAAATAGTGCCATTGGATCTATAACATCCATCAGAGACAATTAGCTAACTTTCAATAAAATGCCTCACTAAAATACAACACCTCCAACATCACAGCAGTCCTTAGTTTTGCACAGTGTCAGCCTGAAGTATGTGCTCAATTCCTGGATTGGGGTTTAAATCCACATATTCTGAATCCTCAATAAGAGTACTGACTACTGATCTACAGTTGGCATATTCACGCATAGATGGGTCATTTTGTAAGGTTGTGGGGTAGGTTGGGGAAGGGGTCAACGGGTTGTGAACACATAGGATAGTAGCTGCTGCCCTCAGGTAGAGGGGTGAGATCAGGTGTGAATTCAAATTGGATCTTAGATTCTTTTTCCTACTTCCTGGTTGCAGCTTGCATTGATCTGATTGATGAGTCTGGGAACTTGATGAATCTCAGCCTGCAACAAAACTCGCTGCAATGTGTCAAGAACATCCTAAAGGAACGTGGGAGATATATTCTCATCAAAGTGATTAGTGAGTAAATTCAGAGTCTGTTTAATGAGCGTCATTCCAAATAATAGCCAATGACTTTGGGCTTTAGGGTTCCGTAAGCAAAACTGATAGAGTTCAACCATTTCCATCAGGAAAGGGTTGTGAAACAAACTGTAAATTGTGGGCAGATTTCCAGATATGGATTAACAATCAAAGTGAAACTGTGATTAAAGCTCTACCTAAATCGTGTGAGCAGTTAGGATTCAAAATTCCAGTACAAAAGGACAGCCCTATTTCCCATGGCTGGTGGATCTAGAAACAAAGGATAATCAATTAACCATTTAGGAATGAGATGCGATGCAATTCCAAGGTCCAGCGATTCTGAAATTCTCCATCCTAATAAGCTGGGAATGTTCAGTGAAGACTGAGACTTTTGGACTCTAAGGGGATCAAGAGATTTAGGGTTCACACAAGAAAGTGGAGTTGATTGAAAATTCATCATGATCGTATTGAATGGTGGAACAGGCTGAAGAAGCTCTGTGATCTGCTTCTATTTCTTATGTCAGTTTGGCAAGGGGCATGTTTATGCCAGTGAGGGTATATTTGATTGTATTTATTACAAACATACCAATTGTATCA
The DNA here is from genome assembly GCF_030684315.1 of Stegostoma tigrinum. NCBI lineage: Eukaryota > Metazoa > Chordata > Chondrichthyes > Orectolobiformes > Stegostomatidae > Stegostoma > Stegostoma tigrinum. The sequence continues at coordinate 50,651,252 of NC_081379.1, read as the reverse complement.
GACACAGGCCATTAATGTTTTTACCAATAATCTATCTACACACATTAAAAATATCAAATGACACCATCTTTAGCTTCAAAGTCACAGAACCCTCATAGAAAGCAAAGTTCTCCTCATCTCTGTCCTAAAAGAGTGATCCTCTAACATGGTTCTTGACTCACCTACAAGAGGGAACATCTATTCCAGATCCATCTTGTCAAGCCTAATCTGTTCGTCCTATCTTCATAAGCCAGTCCACTCATTCTAAGGAGTCAGCCTGGTAAACTGCCTCCAATGTGTTTACGTCCGTCCTTAAATAAGGAGACCAAGATGCTCAAAATGTAATCTCATCAATGCTGTAAATAACTGATGCATGATTTGCGTGTCCAAATCCCCTCATAACGAAGGATAACATTCCATTAGCCTTAACTACTTGTTGTACCTGCATACTATTTTTAAAAAAATTATCTTGAGGCAGCAGCGGCCCTCTTGTTTTCAGCGGTGGGTGTGTGGACAGAACGCGAGCCTGGAAGGAACTGATATATTCGGGCATTGGCTAAACCCGAAATGCTACACGTGTAGTGTCTCCCACACAGCCTCTTCCTCTAACCAAAAAAAAAGACTGTATGGAGGCTTGGTAAGGTAAAGCTTTTTTAAATTCTTCTGGAAATCCAGAGTAGAGGGAATGGAAGCTAGGGCAGTTGCATGCTCCTCTTGCAGGATATGGGAGGTAAGGGTCACTGCTGGTGTCCCCTCTGACTTCACCCACAAGAAGTGCACCCAACTCCAGCTCCTCAAAAACTGCGTTAGGGAACAGGAGCTGGAGCTGGTTGAACTCCAGATCATTTGGAAGTCTGAGGGGACGATAGAGAGGAGCTATAAGGAGGTGGTCACACCCAAAGGTTAAGGAAAAAGCTAGCTGGGTGACTGTCAGGAAGGGCAGTGGGGATAGGCAGACAGTGCAGGGATCCCCTGTGGCCGTTCCCCTCAATCATACTGGATACTGTTGCGGGGGGCGGGGGGACCTACCAGGGGAAGGCCATAGTGGACAGGTCTCTGGCACTGAGCCTGGCCCTGTGGCACAGAAGGGAAAAGGGGAGAATAGAAGAGCAATTGTAGTGGGGGATTTGATAGTAAGAGGCACAGACAGACAGTTCTGTAGATGTGAATGAGATGAAAGGATTTTATGTCGTCCCCCCCCCCCCCCCCCCCCCCGGGTGTCAGGGTCTGTGATGTCTCGGATCATGACTTCAAGATTCTTAAGGGAGACGGTGAGCAACCAGCAGACATATGGTACCCATTAGTACCAATGACACAGGTAGAAAAAGGACAAAGAATGTGAAAAACGAGTACAGGGAGTTTGGTTGGAAGCTGAAGTCCAGAGCAAACGGGGTAGTTATCTCTGGATTACTACCAGTGCCATGTGACAACGAGGTAAGAAATAGGGAGAGAGTGCAGCTAAACACGTGGCTACAGGGCTGGTGTAGGAGGGAGGGCTTCCATTATGTGGATAATTGGAGCACATTCTGGAGAACGTGGGACCTGTACAGTGGGTTGCACCTGAACCGGAAGGGCACAAATATCCTAGGAGGGAGGTTTGCTCAAGCTATACAGAATGGTTTAAATTAGATCGGCAAGGAGTGGGAAGTCGGATTTATAATTCAGAAGATGAGGTATTTAGTCTTCCAACATACACAACAGGGAGCGAGGTTGTTAATAAAGAAATGCGGTTGATGGAGTGTAATTGTGGGCACAGAGAAGGTTTAAGGTGTGTACACTTCAATGCTAGAAGTATCAGAAATAAGGCGGATGAACTTAAAGCATGTTTGTGTACTTGGAACTATGATGTTGTGTCCATTACAGAAACTTGAGTAACTCAGGGACAGGAATGGTTGTTCAAAGTTCCAGGATTTAGATGCTTTAAAAGAAATAGGGAGGGTGGAGAAAGAGGCGGGAGAGTGGCATTGCTAGTCGGGGCTTGTATAGCAGCTACTGAGAGACAGTTCGAGAATGATATGTCTACAGAGTCTGTTTGGGCTGAGGTCCAGAACAAAAAAGGAGCAGTCACTTTGTTGGCGTTTTTTTATAGACCCCCTAATAGTTGCAGAGAAGTAGAGGAGCGGATTGGGAGGCAGATACTGGAAAGGTGCAGAAGTCACAGGATTGTAGTCATGGGTGACTTCAACTTTCCAAATATTGATTGGAACATTTTATTTGTAATAGTTTAGATGGAGCAGATTTTGTCCAGTGTGTTCAGGAAGGATTCCTTACACAGTATGTAGATAGACCAACATGAGGAGAGGCCACTTTGGATTTGGTGCTTGGCAATGAACTGTGCCAAGTGTTAGACCTGTTGGTAGGAGAACAGTTTGGCAGTAGTGATCATAACTCTGTTACTTTTACAATAGTCATGGAAAAGGATAGGTACACACAGCAGAGTAAGGTTTATAATTGGGGGAAGGATAATTACAATTATGTTCGACAAGAACTGGGTAACATAAATTGGGTTTAAGACATAAGATAGACCTTAGGATTAGGGTTCTGACTTGGGCCAAAGGGCCTGTACTGTGCTGTACTGTTCTATGTTCTATGTATTTGTAACTCATGCATTGGAACATCTATACCCCTTTGCACCTTTGAATTGTGCAGTCACTCTCCATTTAAGTAATATTCTATGTCGTTCATTCTTCCAGTCAAAGACAACTTCTCATTTTCCCACCTTACACTTCAGCTTGCAGATTTTTGCATACTCAGTTTTCTCTATATCCATCTGCTGTCTCCTTAATTTGTGCTTACTGTATACTTCCTATCTTTGTATTATCTGCAAACTTGGCTATCTTGTCTTCACAACCTTGATCCAAATCATTGATACAAATTGTGTAAACAGCTCAGGCACACTGCAGGATGTGATGATTGCAGTCCTGCAACCCCACTCTGATTTTTGCCAGCCGTCCAATCATCTATCCATGCTGATATGTTACTCCATTATACCATCAGTTCCTACTTAGCACAATAACCTTTTATGCAGCACCATGTCAAATGCTTTCTGAAAATCTAAGTGCAGTATATCTACATAATCCCCTTGATCCACAGTGCATGTTACTCTTTCAAAGAACTCCAACAAATTGGTTAAACATGATTTCCCTTACACAAAACACGCAGACTCCTTCTGATAATTATCTTCTCAGCTATACCCAGCTATAACCTCACTAATTAATTCTAACATTTTCTTTCCCCCCTCCCTGAATGCAGGAATGGTATTTATTACTTACCAATCTGATGCAACCATCCCAGAATCTGGCAAGTTTTGAAAAAGTAATTGTTAGGCGTGTATATTTGACAAAATATTTATTTTAAATATTTTAGAACAAGATGATTCAGACACCATCATCTATGAATCCATGTTGAAGAACATTGAGCATTGTCATCCTGCAGTAGCAGGTAAGGGTTGATAAGAGTGAGTGCGATGTGAGCTTTCACACACTGAAAGGACTTCAAGAGGGTCTAGTATATGTAGCTTGTGCTGAAATGTTTGTTATCTTCTGTGTTCTCAGAGCAGCTGCGCAAATTGTCCAATCCCAAAGCCAAGGACAAGAAAGAGCCAGTACCAAAGAAATCCCGATTCACCAAGGAGGTTGTTCCTAACCCTCCATTCAAAACCAAGTCAGCCATTGGGATTAAAAGGAACCCCAGCTTCACACAGAAAACTTTATGAAACCAATGGAAACTATTCAAGAATAAAAACCAGTATCCAAACTTGGTTACACATTTTGAAGAAGTTGTTGAGCACAGTTGAAATATTCATGCACCCAGTCCAGCTGAGTTCTTAGGATTAAAGCCAAACTCATGGATATTTCTGTAAAATACCCCAAGCTTGCCTGCATGTAAAATCAATTTCCTTAAATGTGTATCAACAAGTGGGATAGAAATGTAGAAATGAAAAAGAGGTTAAACATCTTCAGGATTATAGTGGGGAGTTATTTAATCTGGGCAGCATAATATTCTTAGATAGAAACAATCAAAGTGATAGAGGAATATTTCAATCACAGAAAACAGGCCAGCAAGGGTGAAGGGGACTCAGCAGAACCTCTATCGGTGCGAACAGACCTGAGAGATTTGAACAGTCACAGAAAGCTAAACGGGCTGAGGTAGTCTGTTAAATTTTGAAGGGATTTAACAGAACAGATGAAGAAGAAATGTTTTAACATGTTGAGAGAAAAGCCAAAACCAAGAGCCAAAATAGTCACTACACAAAATCCAAAGGAAAAGTCAGGACAATTTACCTAGAGTATTGAACTCCTGGTCATAAGGAACAATTTACTGAAATGAATAACATCAATGTATGTTTCCATATTCAGTCATGGTGTCACTGACTCAGCCAGCATTTATTGTTCATTCCTAATTACCTGGAAGAGAATCGAGAATCAAGCACATCACTGGGGATCGGGAGTCGACACTTGGCAAGACTAGGCGAAGATGGCAGATTTCCTTCCCTACATGGCGTTACTGAACCAGGTTTTTAAAAATAGAGATGTATTTTTATGATAATTGACAATCATTGATTAATAATGATCATTATTAGATGCTTAATTCCATGTGCCTTGGCAGAAGTTGAAGCTATGTCCTCAGGACATTAGACTGGAGTACAGGATTACTAGTCCAATGAATTGAGCACAGGAAAAATACTCTGCTACTGTGCTCTCAACGGGCCATTCAGTACATCTTGCCTGTGCCTTCCTGGTTGCTCGATGTAAATTTTAATGTGTATTTATCTGATTTTCTTTTAAAGTTAAATTTGAAAATAAGAACAAGGAGCAGGTGTGGGCAATTTGGCCCGTCAAGCATGTTCCACCATTTAATATAACCATGATGATCTCATTTCAGCCTCAACTTCATTTTTCTGCCCACTTCCATAATCCCTGAACCCATTACTAATTAAAAATGTCTCTCTCCTCAAATTTATTCAATGTTCCAGCATCCACTGCATCCTTGGATGGTGAATTCCACAAGTTCACGACTCTTCAAGAGAAATAATTCCTCCTCATTTCTACTTTAAATCTGCAACCTCATTCTAGATTGCCCAGCTAGGGGAAACTTCCTTTCTACATCTACCTTTAGTACCTTATATATCTCAACTAGATCTCTTCTCATTCTTCTAAACTCTAGTAGGTGTATGCTAAAGCTGCTCAATCTCTCCTCATTAGACTTCCAAGATTTCTGGAATCAATGTAGTAAATCTTTTCTGAACTTCCGCCAATACAATTACATCCCTCCTCAACTAAGTGGACCAAAATTTTATGCAGTACTCCAGTGCATTCTCAGTAATGCCTTGTATATTTGTAGCAACGCTTCCCTACCTTTATATTCTGTTCATGCCCCTAATTTCAATCTAATATTGATCTTGTTTTGCGCACCTCTTGTGTGGCCATAGGCTTGTATGCCTTTCTCTGACTAAGCACCCGGTGAATAATTTGCCTATTTATTGCTGTAAACTAAATGAATAACTTCAGACTTATCCACGTTAAACTCCATCTGCCAAATTTACTTAAGCCACCCACATCTATTTGTAAGTTTCTTATTTCTTCATTGCATGTTACTTTCCCACTTATTGAAGTGTCATAATAAATGTGGCTATAGTATTTTCTGTCCTTGCATATAACTTAGTATAGATTGTAAATAGGATTCAGTCCTTGGGCCCTAGTTATGACATTCAACTTATATCTTGGCAACCAAAGAAGACATTTTATTCCAACTCTCCTTTTTATTGGTTACCCAGTAATAATACACTAACCCACTCCCGTATGAACCTATCTTATGTGGCACCATATCAAATGCTTTCTGGAAGTCCACATATGCTATACCTACAGGATCCCCGTTATCCACTTTGTATCTACAACTCTAACAAATTAGTCAAACATGATTTACTCTTCATATGCTGACCGATTGACTGTGTTTTAACTTTCAAAATGCCCTGTACTACTTTCTTAGTAATTGTTTCCATCAATTTGCCGATGACAGATGTTAAACTGGTTATTACTTCCCTACTTTCTGCGGCTCTTTTTGAATATATTAGCATTTTCCAATCTACTGGAATCTTTCCCATATTCTGAGAATCTCAGAATATTTGTAACTGATACATCTACTATTTTGCTGCCACTTCCAAAAGCAAATTCTCGTCACCCTACTATTGGAAAGATGTTACCAAACTGGAAAGAGTGCAAACAGATTTAAAAGGATGCCACTAAGGCTGGAGGGTTTGAGTTGCAAGGAGAGACTTTCTAGGCTGGGACTTTTATTCCAGAAATGTGGCGTGGCTGGCCGAGGGGTGATCTGACTGAGTTTTATAAAATCATGAGGGGCACAGATAAGGTGAATTGCCAATGTCTTTTTGTCAGGATAGCAGATTCCAAATCTAGAGGACCAAGGTTCAAGATGAGAGGGGCAAGATTTAAAAAGGACCTGAGGAGCAACTTTTTCACACAAGGATGGTGTGCAAATAGAACCAGCTTCCAGGGGAAGTGGTAGAGGCAGGTATAATTACAACATTTACAAGACATTTGGACAGATATATGGGACTATGGACCAGACCAAACCCCCTCAACATATATTCAGAAGATAATCTAAACGTTAACTTTTTCTTATTTTAGAGATAAGTGTATTGTATTGCATTCCAGATGCAATTCAACTGGTCAAACTACTAGATTTGAAGCAAAATTCACTTTATTCATACACTATGGTTAAAAATACAACAAAAGAAAGAGTAAAGAAAAGAATTGGCTTAGATGTAACTCTATTAGAAAACCGAAGAGAAAACTGGATTATTTTACTACTAAATAGTAACTGTTCCAGTACTGTAACGTCCATGAATACCCCCTTGACAAAGGCAAATTCAGAAAAACAAGATTGTCTCACATGCAATTCCAGCAGCAGGAAGACCATCCCCAGCTTTTAGCTGTTTAGGAACAAACTGCTTGCACATCTTCAAGACTTCAGCAGCAACTGCTACCAAAAAAAACTAAAAAACGACTTAAAATCCTGGTTCTGTCCGGGGTTGGGGGGGGGGGGGGGGTCTTGACCACACGCATTCAGGCTATTTCTATTGTTCCATCTTTAAAAAAACCCAAGGCATTACAAATTGTTATTCTCGTGATGGTGCAGAGCTGCTCAACACCTCTGCCTTAAAACCACTCTTCATAAAAACCAGAACAAAATACATCTCTTATGGCCATAGTATTGTCACAATGGACAAGGCATGTTTAAAGGGATATGGGCCAAATACAGGCCTATTTAAGAAACCTGGCTAGCATGAACAAGTTGGGCCAAGGGGCTATTTCAGTACCACATGACTCCAGTACTTTCTTTAGGACCCTAGGATGTAGGTTTTGCTTAGTACTTATTTTGTAGTCATGACAATTGTTTCAAGTTCCTCCTTTTTCTATTCCCCATTACCTGTTAGTATTGGGATGAAGGGTATGCAGGTTAGTTTGATCTTAGAGTAGGATAATGGGTAGCACAACATTTTGGACTGAAGGGCCTGAACTGTGCTGGACTGTTCTGTGTTCTTTCTATGTTTTATGACTCCAGCATCTTCCACTGAAAAAAAAACAGGTGAAATATTGATTTGGAGAGGGGGAAGGGAGCTGGGAAATAAATACATAGGGGAGGGGCAGGGCTTAGGAAGGTAGGTGGGGTGCTGGGGATTGATCATTGGGATGGGTGGAGCTGTGGAAAGTTAAGTGGGGTGGGGATAGGTTGGATGCAGGTTAGCGTTAGGGTTAGGGTAGTACGGATTGGTTGGCAGGAAGGATAGACAGATAGGTGGGGAAGAAGATGAAGATGTTGTGATTTGGTGTCTCTGCCATTCTGATGTTCCCCATTATGACCCCTATCCAGGCTCATCTTCTAAGCGTCTGACATTCAGTTAGGTACTCTCTGCATTTTCTTATAAATATTCTTGCATTGTTTTCATTCACTTGTTGGACCTGGGTGTAGCTGGCTGAGTCAGCATTTATTGGCTGATTTCCACCCCCCCCCCCCCCCCCCCACCACCCCAGTTGCCCTTTGAGCTGGTAATGGTCACCTGCCTTCTTAAAATGCGACAAACCATATAGTATTGGTGGATCCAAAATGCCCTTATGGAAGGAATTCCAGGATTTTGACCCACCAACAGTTAAGGAACAGTGATGCATTTCTAAACCAGGATATTGTGTGGCTTAGAGAGAAACTTGCAAGTGGTGTGTGTTCCCATGTATCTGTTACCCTTGTCTTTCTAGACAGAAGTGGTTGTGGATTTAGAAGGTGATGTTCAAGCATCTTTATTGAATTTCTGCAGTGCATCTTGTAAACAATACATACTGCAACTTCTGAGCATTAGTGGTGCAGGAAAGAGGAAATGCATGTTTGTAAATGTCATGCCATTCAATGGGTCCTTTGATGGTGCCACGCTTGTTGCAGCTGCACTCATCCAGGCAAGTAGTAGGTAGTCCATCACAGTTCTGCCTAGTGCCTGGTAGACAATGGGCTGGCTTTGGGGAGTCAGGAGGTGAGTTACTCACTGCAAGGGTTCCTAGCCTCTGGCCTGTCCTTGTAGCCACTGTATTTACATGACAAGACCATTTCAATTTCTTGTCAATGATAACCCTCAGGATGTTGACAGTGGAGAATTCAGTGATTGTAATGCCATTGAATATCAATGGGTTGTGGTTAAGCTTCTCTTGTATTGGTGATGGTTGTTGCCTGGCATTTGTGACACAAATACTACTTGCCATTTATCAGCCCAAACTATGACAATGTCTTGGGCTTGCTGCATTTGAACATGAGCTACTTCAGCATGTGATGAATTGCAAATGGTGCTGCACATTGTGCAATTGTTGGCAAACACCCCCACTTATGATAGAGGAAAGGTCATTGACGAAGCACTGAAGATGGTTGGGCCTCAGATTTTACTCTGAGGAACTGCAGAGATGTCCTGGAGTTGAAGATGATAACCGCAATCATCTTCCTAACTTCCTCCTAACAGTTGTCTCATCAACCAGCAGAAAGTTTTCCACTAATTCCCACAGTTCCATTTTTACTATAACTCCTTGATACCACACTCAAGTCAAATATAGTTTTGATGTCAAGAGCAGTCATACATCTCTGAAATTTAGTTGTTTTGTCTGTGTTTGAACCAAGGTTGTAATGAGGTCAGGGGCTGAGTGGCCCTGGCAGAGCCCAAACTGGAGTGTCACTGAGCAGGTTATTGCTGAGCAAGTGCTGCTTGATAGCGCTGTTGATGACACCTTCTATCACTTTACGTGTGATCGAAAGTAGACTTATAGGCATTAGGTTGGATTTTTCCTGTTTTAATGTTCAGGCCATATCTGGGCAATTTTCCACATTGTTGGGTAGATGCCGGTGTTGTAACTATATGGTAACAGCTTGACTGGCGGTGGAGTGTGTTCTGGAGGAGAAGTCTTTTGCACTAGTGTCTGAATGTTGTCATGACCCATAGCCTTTGCCATATCCAGGCCTTCAACTGTTTCTTGATATCACATGGAGTAAACGGAATTAGCTGAAAACTGGCATCAGTGATACTATGGACCTCTGGAGGAGGCTGAGATAAACCATCCATTCGGCACTTCTGTTCAAAGTTTACTTTAAATACTTCAGCCTTAACCTTTGCCCTAATGTACTGGGCTTCGTTATCATTGAGGACGGGGATATTTATGTAATCTCCAACTCCTGTCAGTTGATTAACCATCCGCCACCATTCACAACATATGCTAGGGCTGCAGTTTGGATCTGATCCTTTCCTCTACTGTGGATTTGCAAGCTGCTTCCACTGTTTGGCACACAAAAGTGATCCTGTTTAATAACTTTAATAGGAAGACACTTCATTTTTAGGTATGCCCAGTGCTTCACTTGGCATGCCCTCCTGAACTCTCCACTGAACCAGGTATGAAGGGTCTAGGCCTGAAAGGTCAGCTTTTGTGCTCCTGAGATGCTGCTTGGCCTGCTGTGTTCATCCAGCTTCACACTTGGTTATCTTTGATCCCCTGGCTTAATGGGAACGGTAGAGTGGAAAATATTTCAGGCCGCAGCATTGCAGATTGTATTCGAGGACAATTTTGCTGCTGACAGCCCAGAGTGCCTCATGGATATGAAAACCACTTGAGTTGCTAGATTTGATTGAAGTCATTTAGCACAGTGATAGCACCATGCACCACAACAAAAAATATTTTAATGTGAAGACAGACATCATCTCCACAAGAAGTGTGCAGTGGACACTCTTGCTCTCATGGACAGATTAGATTAGATTCCCTACAGTGTGGAAACAGGCCCTTCAGCCCAACAAGTCCACACCACCCCTTGGAGCATCCCACCCAGACCCATCCCCTATAACCCACATGCCCCTGAACACTATGGGCAATTTAGCATGGCCAATCTACCTAGCCTGCACATCTTTGGACTGTGGGAGGAAACCCACGCGTCACGGGGACAATGTGCAAACTCCACACAGACAGTTACCCGAGGCTGGAATCGAACCTGGGTCCCTGGCGCTGTGAGGCTGCAGTGCTAACCACTGAGCTGCCCCAAATGCATCTGAAGCAGATTGGTTTTTCTATGTTGCTTCTTCCTCCACCAGCTACCATGGACCCAGTGTATCAGATATGTCTTCTAGGAGCACATCAGCTCCATTAGCTACTGAGCCATTCTCGGTACGTACACTGAAATTCACCACCCAGATAACATGGAGGAGTACTCAGATCAGCTGAGGGAGAATTTTATTTGTAATCAACAGGAGGTTTCCTTGCTTGTTTTTTTAATGTGATGCCATGAGACAACCCAGAATCAATGTTGAGGACTCCAGGGGCAACTGTCTGATGACTATATACCAACTCTGTCACATACAATTTCATTTCTTTTCGGAGACTTTGTAGCAATTCATACAACTGAGTACCTTGCTAGGTTAGTTCAGAGGGCAGTTGAGCAGATTGCTGTGAATCTGAAATCATATGCAGGCCAGACAAGTCAGGATGGCAGGTTTCCTTCCCTGAAGGTCATTAATGAAGCACAGTGTTTCCTTTCCCCAGCAGTGATTTCATGGTTATCATTAGGCTGTATTTCACATTTTCTTATTTGAATTCAATATTGAATTTCACCATCTGCCACGACACCATTTGAGCACAGGTCCCAGAAAATTGAATTTCTGTATTAATAGCTTAGTGATAATGCAGCCAAACCATTGCATCCCCCAAATCCTTCTTACATTTTGCCTAGTCTTTTGTAATTAACCTTTGCCTTTAAGTAAATCTTTATTGATATTTAATGTTTCCAAATTCACTAGCCTGCCGTTGACCTTAGTAATGTATGTCTTAATTTTTGCCTTAACTTTTAACATTTTAAACTGCCTTGCTTAACCATGGATGCATTCTCCCCCTTGCAATCTTTCTTCCTCTCCAGAAATATTTCAATTAGGAGGAACTGAATATCTCCTTAAATATTGAATCTGCCTCCGGTGCTCCAGATTGAAGTAACTCCTCATGTTAACAAAGCTTCCAATCTGATGGGTCCCAAAAAGTCAACTTTCTTGCTGCTCTGGATCCTGCCTGGCCCCATGTTCCTCTAGCTCCAGTGTTGTCTCTGACTCCAGCACCTGCAGATCTTGCTATCTCCACTGTACTTTCTGGTTACTGACTTCTCATCACTTTATTTTGATTGTGTAAATAATAAATGAATTTGAACACTGTCAATTTTCTTTCTCTGCACTGCAGGAAACAATCAGCTTCCAATCTCTCTAGAATTGAAGTAAATGCGGTATTACTGTCTAAAGCAGGCACGAGTAGGTGATTCTAATATTCTGGTTTGAGTTAGTATGGCCAAAATGCCACTATGACAATTTCACAGCAACTAGAGACCCTGCTACAAATAATATCATCATCCACTTATCACCACCCACCTTAAAAAACAGGCAGAGTCCAATTACAAGAATATTTTATTAACATCCAGTGACTGTACATAACTGAACTCTCTGCACTTCAATGAATTCAGAAGACTTCAAGAGGATCATTATATTCCTGCCTTTCCTCTTCAAACTCCTGGCTTCCAACCAGCATATCTTCAAGACAAACCTAATAAAAAATGTTAAAAAGTTAAAAGAGAACCAGTCAGCAACTGCTGTTGGTTTAACCACAGACGGCCAGTGTTCCCACCATTAACAAAAACAGCAGAGAGGAGGAATCAAATTTTAAACGACAGCTACAACTGATAGATTTCATCTCTGCTGGATGTGAACACTTTGCAGGTGTAGGCTAAACTGGTTAAGGTCAGCACTCCGTCGCTGCTCAGCTACCTTGTTGAACATAGCCATTGAAATGACTGACTCAGTAGTGTACCGCCTGTCTCAGTAAGAATGTCAGTTTTCCATCCCATGAGGATATTTGAAAGTTATAGTATTTTAGGCCAATGTGGTAGTTTCACAGCCATGATCAAAGTGTTCACTGAATTTAAGTTGGCATAGTGGATTTCCACACGACATTCTCTGGATTGCTAGTCCAGTAACCAGTCAGGACAATCCCCAATGAGGTAGGAGGACCAGGTTTCACACATGTAATTTTACATGCACAAGGATTTCAGATTTGGCCCTCATACCTACTGAAAAGTTGTTAATATTCTTTAACCCCTCCTTTGCTCTCATTCTTTCCCCCTCTCCCATTTTTTGCCAGACAGCTCACCATCACCTTCTCAAAGGGCAACTAGGGATGGGCAAGAAATGCTGGCCTGCCAACAACACCCACATCCCACAAATGAATAGAAAAGAAAAATTCTTTCACCCTTCACATTCTACAGCCCCTACCCTCAATCCAACTGTCCTGGCTACTTCCCTGCATTCACCTCCACACCAACTTTGTTTGATTTATTGTAGTCACATGTATCTAAGTACAAGGAAAAGCTTTGTTTTGCAAGTACTACAGGCAGATCACTGCAAACAGGACATACTGATCATTGAGCAAGGCATACAAGGTTACAGCTACACAGGAGGTGCACAAAACAAGATCAACATTATTTCAAGTTAGAGGGGTTCATTCAACAGTCCAATAACAGCAAAGAATCAGCTGTTCTTGAGGCTGTTCGTGCATATTCAAGCTTCTGCATATTCTGTGTGATGGAAGAGAGCATTACTGGGGTAAGAAGGGTCTTTGATATTGGCAGCCTTTCTGCATACCAGGCCATTATGTGCCCAGATAAATCTTTTCTGGGGTGCAACTGTAAATGTTGATAAGGGTCCTTATGCACATGCCAGATTTCCTAAGCCACCTGAGGAAGATGTGTTGTTCCACGTTTACGGTCACACCTACCGGGGAGGTCTGGGACAGACTGTCAGTTATCATCACTCAGAGGAACTTAACAGTCTAAATCCTCTCCATCTAGTTCTCCAGCACATGCACTTGCACCCACCTGTCTTCACTCCCCATGAGCCCCATCCTGTGCTCCCTGACAAGTACTGGCTTCTCCCCTCACCCGCTCCATGCAGACATCAATTTAGCTGAATGATGAATGAAGTGATGATTTAACTGTCACATTTACTTTACAGTAACACAAAATAGTGAGTGAACACTTTCATTTGCTGCCACTGTTAGGCACCAATTCAAATTATTTAATAAGGAAGAAAAAGATAGATATGGCTTTTTTAAAAAAAAAGCCCACCAATCCTGAGCCAGTTTATCAACAATGCCTGCACTGCCATCCCTCTGCTAACGTATCACTACCTGCGCTAGACCAATGTCAATCGCACCTCTCACTGCTGGGCCCAATTTGTCGACATCACTGTGGTGTCCTTTCACGACCACTTCAGAACTGGACCCAACCAAAAATGAGGTTGCCAATCCTCAGGTGCCATTTTTCACTGCTAGAACTACCTAGGTGACGTGCCTCCAATGTAGCAGCCACCAATTTCAATTTCTGGGTCCTGTGCTCACCCCAGAAAAGTAACAAGTGTTTTACTTGAGGTCCACGCTGGACCCTCAATACCGCGGATGCTGTCCTGAGCTCAGAACAAGATCGGAGGTACAGAGAGATTTTTTAAAAAAAAAGAAACAAAAAGTAGTCAGAGCAGAACAGTTCCAGCTCAGGCCCTATTCCAATTCCACCTTGTTGTGCTTCTGCACATGCACATCTTCACTCCCCCTTGTAAGTAACCTACTGGGCTCCCCTCCCCTCCCCTCCCTGTCATCCCTCAGCCCTTCCTCATCCCTTAACATGCCCTTTCACTGACCCAGACACACTCCTTTTACAAATATTCTAATTAGAAGAAATGGACTATTTGGCCCCTTCAGCCTGCTCCACTATTCACAAGATTATAGCCAATGTGATTACTCCACATTTCTGACTACCCTCAACGATTTAACCCTGGAACTTAAAGAATCTACTTAGCTCTGCCTTAAAAATAATCCTACTTCCAACATCGAGAAAGCTCCCTGTACTGAGCGTGGTCTCATGAGGGTGCAGGTAGGGTCACACACACTCCATCTCCCTCATGCAAGCTCATCCCACAATTTCTTCCACAGGAGCCCTCAGTGTACCCAACTGATCCCATATTTAAAAATAAAAGCAACGGCCATTAAAACCTTTCATGCTTACCATGTGATGATTTACACTGCTTCAACACTTCATTGAATCCATCGCAGAGAGTCAGATCATGCTGGTTCTGGGCACACTCCAGGAACTGCCTCAATTCAAATTGGCATGGCATGTTCTGCTGGGTCTGTGACTGGGTCAGAGGGGCTGCCAGTGGAGGCTCCTGCAGAGAAACAGGCAAACTCCACTGACTAAAAAGGCAACTGCCAGACAATTATAGCATTGCATTGAACTTGCATCTTCCTAGGGAGGGTTACTGCTAGTCTCATAGTGCCTTGTCACTACATCCTCTTCACTTCAATCCAAAAGAATACCACAAAACCAGTTTGTACTAGTGTCTGTGAAGAACTGAAACAGCCTCAGGTAATTCACTGGAGCTTAAAACAAACAGCATGGAGAAGTAAAGAGAAAAATAAAACTGGCAGACAATAGAACGGAATCAAAGATATTCTACTAGGGTCATACAGATGGGATGGCTCTTATTAGGGACAAAGTAGTAACGCTAGAATCATGAATGAGCATTTTGTATTGGATAGTTACCAGGGAAGAGGGAGGAAATACTAAAAAGACTGGCTAAGCTCACAATGGAGCAATCACCTGGTTTGGATACTTTACTTACCCCATTTAGCAACATGGGAAATAAGAGTGGAGAAAGTAAAAGAGCTCATTGCAATCTTCTTGGAATATTGCATGATTTGCAGGTCACTGGGAAATGCTGAGATTCTTTACGCAGGAAGTAGTCAAGGTGTCAAAAATCAAAACAATCAGGCAGAGTCAATATCGTTTTATGAAAGGGAGAAGTGAATCTAACAAATTTATTAGGGCTCCTTGAGGATGTAACAAGCAGGCTAGGTAAAGGGAATGAGTAAATACGTTTGGATTACTAAAAGGCATTTGATAAAGTGCCACATGACAAGGTATTATATACAAGCAAAGAACTGTGTGTGGGCGATACACCAGCACAGATAAAAGACTAATTAACTGACAGGAAATGGAGTCCAGATAAAAGGTCACTTTCAAATCAGCTGACTAACTAGTGGAGTGCCACAGGAATCAGTCCAGGTACCTCTGCTATCTTACAACTAAATTACCAATTTGGATGAAGACACAAACTATAATGTAGCTTTGTTGATGATGCTAAGAGGGTTGGAGTAAGAAGGGGTGAGGAAGATACAAGCAGTCTCCAAAGGGCTGACAATAAGTTAGTCTGTGGGCAAAAATTTGGCAAATGATAAACAGTGATGCAAAGACACATTCTAAAAATTCCACAAGGCCAGTACAGAAGTACCCAAAATTGAAGGAGCAAACAAAAATTTGAGAAGTGACAACCAGAAAAGAATTCCAGCTATTTGATCAGACCAGAACACCTACAGGAAACTGTTCCACAAGGTAAAGAGGATACCAAAATGTAATAGAACAGTTGGGTAAGGTCTAGGGACATGAAGATGACACGAGAGTGACACCATGACAGCAGATCCCCAGCAGGAGCAGCTACAAGCAACAGTAAAAATGAAAAGATATGAGGTTCACTTTAGTTGAAAGCATAGCAAGACAGAATATTT